>NW_026294469.1:2660000-3325000 GCF_007827085.1 Peromyscus californicus insignis | reverse complement strand
TATTGGTCATTCACATACTTAAACACTCATAAGAGGCTGTTTGGTTATTGTGTGTATGTGGGCGTTACCTGTCTTCATTTAAGAGCTTAGGACCTCTTTATTTGTTGTGGTTACCGACCATCTGACAGACTTCAGTTTGTGAATATTCTCTCCCTGTCTGCAGCTTGCCCGATCATTTTCTTCAGTGGGAGTGAGCAGAAGTTTTTCACTTCAGTGCAATCGGATTCCTTCATCTTTCACGATTACAGCTTTCTATGACTGAGGAAAGTCTCTCACCTTCTGAATCACACAGGGACTCTGTGTTTTTCTCTCAGGTTTTACAGCTTCAGCTCACTCTTTGTCCATTGTTCAATACCAAGTCAACTTTATATATGTGAGCAGGGATCAAGGCTTAAGTTTTCCACATAAGATCTTGTTGTTTCAGAGCCATCTGTGGAAGGCCTTACTGTGTCCCAGCTGGTTGCTCTTGTACTTTCCTCCAGCTCACACCCCCCCCCCCGACATAGTGGGGGGCCTGTCTGGGCCCCTCTTGTTATGGTGACAGCTTTGCCACATGGATCTACTTGAAGACCGGATTCCAGGCCAACACCTACTTATGCGGCGTCTCACCTGACAGTCGATGCAGACTCCTCCCCCTGCATAGGTGCCTTTGGTGTTCAAGCTCGCCCGCTGCTGTTCCACATCCGGGTCGTAGTAACAGTCCGTGGCATGCCCATGGCAGTTGCAGGCTGGAAGAAAAGCACTCTTGGTCAAATTACTATGCAACATTAGTAAGCTCCCAGACAGGATCTCTGCTCTGTGGCTTACAATAAAGTCTGTCCTGAAACACTAGAGATACTCTGTAGAGAATTACAGGTTTGTTTGTTTTTTACACAAAGACTACTATATAAAAGATTGTGTACTTTATAGCCCCTTCTTTTTGACAGTAAATGAAAGATTTCTCTTTTCTTAAAAGATATATAATTATAGCTGGGCGGTGGTGGTGCACGCCTTTAATCCCAGCACTCGGGAGGCAGAGCCAGGCGGATCTTTATGAGTTCGAGGCCAGCCTGGTCTACAGAGTGAGATCCAGGAAAGGCGCAAAGCTACACAGAGAAATCCTGTCTCGAAAAACAAAACAAACAAACAAAAAGACATATAGTTATAACAATGATGAATCAAAATACCCATTATAGTATGTACACAGACTACTGCCACTGTTGACATTACTACAAACTACTGTTCAGCTCTTTATTTACTGTGCGGTATGTTTATATGCATTGTTGCTTTTAATCTACTCTCTAATATAGGTGCCATTATCCCCATACCACAGATAGGAAAACTGAGATGGAGCAAGGCTACAAGATGATCCACAGCTACACAGCCCATAAACAAGAGAGCCAGAAATCAGTCCTGTCCTTGTTTGACTCCAAATCTTATATTTGATTCCAAGCCTATATTCCAACTCCTATCAGCCAATATAGGAATTAGGTTCACGTCTAACTATAGATAAATAACACACCTGGCTGACTGTAAATCCTATGAAGATGGAGCTGCACGTATTTTGTTTGTGATAGAGCATGGTCCTAGGCACACGGTGGCACTCCACTAACCCCCACCATATTGACTTGGAGTCGTACTGTGATGATACTATATGCCACCAAAGAATTCATGACGATTGGGAAGGAATGTCAAAAATATCTTTTTAAAAAAAATCAATGAGCGGGCGGTGGTGGCACACGCCTTTAATCCCAGCACTCGGGAGGCAGAGGCAGGTGGATCTCTGTGAGTTCGAGGCCAGCCTGGACTACCAAGTGAGTTCCAGGGAAGGCGCAAAGCTACACAGAGAAACCCTGTCTCAAAAAACCAAAAAACCAAAAAAAAAAAAAAATCAATGAAAAAGATCAGGACATAAAATTAAACAGATAGTATAATCTTGACTAGTTAGTATGCCGAACACAACCACTACGCTATCTGATTAAAATGTTCAAAGCAGTTCCACAATATGGTCTGAACGTTGGTGTTTCTCAGAAATTGACCCGGCAGAACCCAGTTACCATCCTTCATAAGTTGCTTTTGTTGGTAATTGTATCACAGCAACACAAAAAAATAATGCAGATGTCGTGGGGTGTGTCAAAAACCACTGCTTCCTTAACTTTCTAATACAGCTGTGAGTTAAAAGCAGCTTCCCACTATTTTCTCATTTTCTCCGATCTCTCCCACCTTCCACATGATTTAATCCACAACAGCATCCTAGTATGCATCAGGCTTAGCCATCACTCCCATCTCTTTCTCCAGCCCTCGGCCCTCAAGACAGCGTCGTCGCTATCTGCTATCACACCCTAAAAGTGCTAAAAAGAGAGACTGACATGTTAAAACACTCAGCCCGATCCATACATGAAAGTACCATGTATATACTTAAGAATTTTTTCTTATATTTGAATTCAGGACTCTTTCCTCTTAAATCTGATGTTTTCCTTATATTGGTTCCCTCTTATCAGTGGTTACATTTTCCATAGTTAAGCTACCTGCAGTCTACAAATATTAAATAGAGTCACAAAAATCAACAATTCGTGTTTCAAACTGTGGGCCATGCGGGCAGTGCAGCGCAGTGCAAGCTTCTCTTCGTGGCTGCTGCTTCCAGCCCAAGAGTCACCTGGATTCACGGTGGTGATGAGATCAGCTTGCAGGGCCTCAGGTTCCTGTGACCCTTGTCTTACTTTTTGAGTTAATTTTGAATCTTGCCACATTACTGAAGGAGTTTCTCAGCTGTAAGAGTTCCCTAGTAGAGTTTTGGGGGTCACTTATGTACACTATCATATCATCTGCAACTAGCGAAAGTTTGACTTCTTCCTCCCCAGTTTGTATCCCCTTGATGTCCTTTTGTCGTCTTACTGCTCTAGCAGGAACTCCAGGACTATATTGAACAGACATGGAGAGAGCCCTGTCTTACTAATAAAGGCTCTCGAGTGCGCCCATTGTGATACTGGCCAGTTGATCACATTCTGGTGTCGTCACAGTTCTATTTCTTGTTAGTTGCCGTTCATCTCTTACGGGCAATCTATGAGTTCAACTTTCTCATAACCGTGAATGTAGAGGAGCATATAGGACATCTTGGGGTCTCCACTGTCCTTGAAATCAGCATCCACGAGGGGTCCAAAACACATATCTAGAGTAAAGGGGGGGGGTCTACCTTATAATAAACAGAACTGAGTCTCTGAAATTGACATGACCCCATCCTCTTTGTGACCTCAAGGCACACTTGCTATCAGTCCACAGGTAGAGAGGAGAGGACATCAGCACCCACCTTCACACTCACTGTGCTGCCCCCGAGCAGCAGGCTGCCAGCGCCTCTGATTGTAGCCCGTACAGCAGCGATTACACGTCTCCCCACAGGTGTGGTGTTGGCATTCGCACCGGAACCTGAGCACGAAGGCAAAGCATATTTTGGTAAATGAAAAGAGTTGTTGTAGGTATAGCATCAAACTCAGGGCAGTACTCCTGCCTTGGCGTCCTGAGTTTGAAAAGTTGTTTGGCTTGGATTGATTTGATGTTTTATTTTGTTGGAGATTGGTTCTCATTTATCCCAGACTGACCTTGAACTCACTATGTAGCTCAGGAAGACCTTGCACTTCCACCCTGCTTCTGCCTCCCAAGTGTCGGGACTATAGGTGTATGCCACATGCCCGGTTTATGGGTTCCAGCTTTATGTGGTGCTAGAGCTCAAAGCCAGCACTCCATGCCTGCTAGAGAAGCACTCTGCCAGCTGAGCTGCACCCCCCAGCACCAGATCAGTTGTTCCTGCTAGTCAAGCATGCCAGGTCGTGAGTTCAATGCCCAGCACCAAAACTAAACAAACACCTCTGTTCTTGTATGCAAACATGATCTATGACACACACACCATTGTTAGGTCATCCACAGCAATTCACTGTGCCATTACCAGAGCAAAGCAATTCGCACATGTTATGTCAACCCCGTCGTCTCCACAGCACATTCACTGTGGCATTACCAGAGCAAAGCAATTCGCACACGTTATGTCAACCCCATTGTCTCTGTCACACAGATGGTGAAACTAAGATACAGACAGTTAGATGTTTGCCAAAGGTCACGTGGTGATAACAGAGAACCAAATGTCAAGCAGAACTTTGACCCTGAAGCACCAGTTCTTTCTCCTCTACCACATTATGTTACAATAACTGAACAATACGGCATGGTGGTTCACACCTATAATCACCCCTCCATGGAGGCTGAAGGATAAACAGTATCCAGGCTAGCCTGGGCTACAGAAAACAATAAATATAAATGAGTAAGAAATAAAAATAAGTGAACAAGCAGGTACTAAGTTTCCTGGGATGCATTTAGCATCACATCTTCACCGAACCCTGGAGTGAAGCTGGGAAAAAGACCTTCTAATGGAATGGAAGGTTGCATTTGAGTTACCACTCATCTGGTTTGAAAGAAGACTCAAAACCATCGTGGAACAGCTCCTAGCTGGGCCTCCAGGTACCCCCATGGCCCTGATGTGAGAGGCAGTGGGGAGGATGGCCCGACTGAAGAGTCACACTCCGGAAAGAAGATCCCATCCTTCTCCCTGCTCTACTGTCTGTGAAGGCACACTGACGTGGGCTTAACTGTCTGTGAAGGCACACTGACGTGGACTTAACTGTCTGTGAAGGCACACTGACGTGGACTTAACTGTCTGTGAAGGCACACTGACGTGGACTTAACTGTCTGTGAAGGCACACTGACGTGGACTTAACTGTCTGTGAAGGCACACTGACGTGGACTTAACTGGCACAGCACGGCAGCTGGAGACCACGTGGGCTCTCATCAGAGGCAGTTTCAGCTCAGTACCAGTGAAATACTTGGCATATGTTGGCCTGAAGGAATATTTAAGGGCTATTGCTTGAAGAACATGGGGTCCAACTATATTCATAGGGAAGTTTTGAGCACAGCACAGAAAGGAACCTGGTGCCTGCCTGTCTCGATGGTGCCTGTCTCGATGGTGTGCCTATCTGGATGGTGCCTGTCTGGATGGTGTGCCTGTCTGGATGGTGCCTGCCTGGGTGGTGCCTGCCTGGGCGGTGTCTGTCTAGATGGTGCCTGCCTGGGTGGTGCCTGTCTGGATGGTGTGCCTGTCTGGATGGTGCCTGCCTGGGTGGTGCCTGCCTGGGTGGTGCCTGCCTGGGCGGTGCCTGCCTGGGCGGTGCCTGTCTGGATGGTGCCTGCCTGGGTGGTGCCTGTCTGGATGGTGTGCCTGTCTGGATGGTGCCTGCCTGGGCGGTGCCTGTCTGGATGGTGCCTGCCTGGGTGGTGCCTGTCTGGATGGTGTGCCTGTCTGGACAGGTACCTGCCTGGGCGGTGCCTGCCTGGGCAGTGCCTGCCTGGATGGTGCCTGCCTGGGCGGTGCCTGCCTGGGCGGTGTCTGTCTAGATGGTGCCTGCCTGGGTGGTGCCTGTCTGGATGGTGTGCCTGTCTGGATGGTGCCTGCCTGGGTGGTGCCTGCCTGGGCGGTGTCTGCCTGGGCGGTACCTGCCTGGGCAGCAGCTGCCTGGGCAGCGCTGACATTCCCAAGCCACTGCTGTACTGATTCTCAGTCTAGACTAAAGATGAGGTAGCACTTCACTTTGTATCTACTACAAAAATGCTTCAGACCCAGCCAATTAGAGAGTCCTTTCCATGATGGCCTCTCCATCTTACCTAGCCTAATATCTACCATCATTTTCTCCTAAGCAGCTGACATTTTAGGTTGTGACACAGCAAAAGATGAACCTGAGCTGACTCCTCCTGTTTAGTAGGCTATTTGAAAGCCCAGAATCAAAAGTGCGATCCTGCTACTATCCATGTAGCGAGGTCAGGATGGTAAGCCGTTGGTTAAAACTGTATTCTGCCTAGAACTAACTTCACTGATTGTCCAAAATGGGCTTCCTCCATCAAGTGCCTGGACCATCTCAAGCAGAGGCTGGTTCCTGTTCATACATGTAGATTTCATGAGTATTGGCACCGGATTGTCATTGCTGAACTGTTCTGTATTGGCAGAATTTAAATGAGACCGAGGCTATTTGACCACATGTCAATCATGATTTTCTATAAGGCAGAATGTTCATGATAAGCCAAACCCTAATGTGCGTTCCCACCTTCAGTGCCAATTCCAACCTGAGGTAGGAACTGTCACACATGGTAGAAACCCCAAATAAAATAAAGTCAAAATCAGGGGCTGGAGAGATGGCTCAGCAGTTAAGAGCACTGGCTGCTCTTCTAGAGGATCTGGGTCCAGTTCCCAGCAGCCACATGGTAGATCAGAACTGTCTGTAACTTGAGTCTCAGGAGATCAATGCCTTCTGGACTCCTCAGGCACTGGGCATATATGCAGGCAAAACATTCAGACACATAAAATAAAATAAAAATAAAATTTTAATTTAAAAAATGCAAAATCAAACTGTGGATAAAAATTATTAGTGAGTGTCTAGCATGGTCTTGGGTTTGGGGATTTGATAGCAGCGTTCCATATTATCCATAGGGTGCTGTGATTGATTAGTCATGTCTGCCATGGACCCACTGGTAGTCTGTGGAAGGAAAGTACACACACACACACACACACACACACACACACACACACACACACACCACCTTTCTGTGGACTCTGAAACATTCCTGTTGAGGTCTAGAACCTGAAACTCTTTACCAGGGTATACATACACACTGCAACAATTAGGCTCATCCAGAGTAAGGCAGGGGGTGGGGGGTTGGGGGTAGGGTGGGGTGGGCGCCTCCGTACTTACTGCTTCTCAGGGTTGTCAGCCGTACATTCATCCGCATGGCCATTGCAAACACACCGCCCGCCGATGCTGATGTCCTTTATGCTGTAATAGTACTGCATGACAGAGAAGAGAATTAGCAGCAGCTAGTGCCTTCACCTGCAGAAGGGGTGACTCGGCTTCTCCGTTATTCTACACTCTTGGGTTATTTCTCCTTGCTGACCTGAACACAAATGGGAGCCACGTTGCTTGTTACTTGTCTTACAAAATGAACGCATTCCTCAACTAAACTTAATTTTTTAAAAAGCCTTCATAATTTGTCCGTTAAAACATCAAATGCTTTAAATACAGGGAAGAAAATTACCTATGGGGGGAAATCATACGGACAGCCTACTGGAATGAGACGATGTGTTTTAAGATTGTTCATACATTGAGCATATGTATCTACCAAAAATGAATTTTGTACCTACTATGTGCAAACTGCCCCTCCGGGGTGTGGGAAGAGGGAAAATATTTACAAAGATGGATCAGATCCACCTGTAGAAGGAGTCATCAGTTGTGGGCAGTTGTTGGAACCTTCCTAATTCATGTTCAAAAAGGCTAGAGCTAAGAGTTCAAACTCCCAAAGATCAGCCAGAGTTAGCAGCAGACCCAGGAGAGGCCACATGCACACACGCACACACACACACACACACACACACACACACACACACACACACACACACACCTTGCAACACTCACAAAGATAATTGGAAGTGCAGGGAAGTGGTGAGCTGGGGCCTTGTAGCTTTTCAGAATGCCCAGATCATCTTTATCACTGTCCCCATCTACCCACGGGTTCAGAAAGAGCTAAGAGCACAGGAAATGCAGGTGAGTCACCTGCAGACAAGGTACCTGACCTTTCTGGAAAATGCTCAAAACTGTAACGCATCTTTCCCGGACTGTCCACCTCCGACCTCTCTGCTATCAACTACATAAAATGCCAAACTCTAGCAGTACGGTGGGCATCTTCCAGCCAGCCTTCTGGGGGATCTTGCCCCTGGTCCTTGGGCTGACCCCTGTATCATCAGCAGCCCTGTATCTGGCTCCATAGCTTCCTCTTTGGTTGTGCCATTAAGAGGCACTTGCAGGAGAAGAGCAAGCTCAGGTCACTTCTTCTACTGCCCCCCTCTGTCCCTAGAAGCCAGGGTACCATCCTAACACCGGAGGATGAGATGTTCCCATAGTTCTCCCTCAGACTGCAGAGTTTACTGAACCACCACGTTCTCCTCCACTAGGTCACGTTTTGGAGCTCTTTCCCTAGGAGGGTCTACATTAGGACCAGATCTTCTCAGTGGAAGCTGTAGTCTTGCTTCCTCCTCCAGATCATTGGTGCACTGGTCCACGAGGGAGGAGGGAGCGGAAGCAGGGAACAGAGTTCAGATGGCTGTGGGTATGATGGCAACAGCCCTCTGGGAGATGACTAGTGAATCAGCTCGGCTTTATTCCAGAGTATAGGGAATATATAGGATTGGGAAGCCTGGGGACAAACCCTAATTTCATTAAGTGGCACACTCCTATCGTAAGGCTGGGTTAGTGGCAGCAGGGCCCTGTAGTAAAGCTCCTAGTGTAAGTCTTCGTTTCCACACGTGCAGCAGGGGAGGCTTCCAGCAGGGAACTGGGCCAAGGGTCAAGCAAAAGATAAATCAGGCACCCAGGCTTAGAGACAGCTTTCAGATAAGGTCAGTCCTCCGGGCCCAGGGACATTCTCCAGATAAGGGCAGGTAGAGAGCGGGAAGTTTCGCTGGGGAGGAAGTCTCCATGTCACTGAGCTTTGGAAAAGGCTGCCGGGGCATGATAGACTGCAACCTCTGACCAGCAAGGCCTTCCTTCCATCAGAAGTGACCTCTGTAGCTTGGGGTGTGTGGGTTTCCTTTCCTCCTTCTTTCATCTGCTGAACTGAAGCAGGGAATCGAAAGGAAGACACTAAGACACCACTAGAAACAAGGAGCCTGGTCCCCAGGGTGACCGCATGGAGCTGTGCTCACCAGCTGATACACACCGGACTGTGACATGAGCCAGGCCTTCTTAGGCCTCTGACACTGGGCTTGTTGATGGCAAGAGTTACCCACCTGCACCCGTACCAGACTGACTACAGTCCGTTTGGATATAACAATTTTTCTTGTCTTTGGGATTGAACCCAGGGTTCTACCACTGAGCCAGATTGACGGCTAAGTTGCCTAGGCTGTCCTGAGTCTCATTCTGCAGTCAACCAGGCCTTGCATTTGCAATCCTCCTGCATCAGCTTCTCTGGCAGCTGGGATTACAGGCCTACACCACCAGGCCTGGTTAATTTTTCTTCAAATAGCCATATCTCTTTTAGACAGGACCCACCCTCTACCTAAGATCACTGACTGCGAAAAGTACTCAGAAGAGTTGAACTTATTTGACAAGCAAGACAAGCAACAAAACACAGGCGATTGGGCGCTCACAAAATGCCACTCACCCGCCGGGTGACAGTGGGGTCTCGCTCTGCTTTGGAGATAAGATGCCCAAGGAGGGTATTGGTTCGGAGAAATCGCAAGCGAATGTTTGTTGCTTTAGTAAACTCCCTCAGGGTGTCAGAGAAAGCGAAATTTTTCGCACCTGGACGACCATTTATCAAAGATACAACCACCTTCAAAAACAGAGCAAAATATCAGACCAAGTCCTTTTCTCAAAATGCAGCCACAAGACACTAAAAATAACATATGCCCCCAAAGTACCCGGTTCTTAAAGGAGCCCCTGGATGGGCTGAGGTGGTTGAGCATCTAGTTTATAGGTCAGAACATTTGCTAGTTCTTGGATCTACATTTAAACCTGATCTCCGTGAAGATGTTCTCACTTCGTTCTTAAACGTCTGACCTGTCAGGTGGCTGTGGAAGGGAAACACCATGAAAGGTTGGAGAGAGACTGTTATGTCTATAAACACAGGGAAGTGATTCTGTCAAGCTGCATCAAACACAAAGCTGAAATGATCTACACCAGTGCTTCTCAACCATCCTAATGCTGCGACCCTTTAACACGGCTCCTCGTGTTGTGCTGACCCCCAACCACAACATTATTTTCCCTGCTACTTCATAACTGTAATTTTGCTACTGTTGTGAATCATGATGTAAATATCTGATATGCAGGAATCATTTGACCCCCAAAGGGGTTGCGACCCATAGGTTGAGAACCGCTGATCTAAATGCTATTTAAAAATGTGAACCAGAATAATGGCTCAGGTTTTCATGCCTCAGCTGACAAAGTCTAAGCCTCAGTAGCTTGAAACATGAGCTGCTCCGCAGCTGAAGATACTGGATAGAGCTATTTGAGGAAGATCTCACACTCCTAAGGAGAGTTGATCGGAAAGTCTGTTTGTGTTCCTTCCGGCCTCACCATTTCCGGGGACTTCTTCCCTGAATGTCCCCAGCTTGGTTTGTCCCCTGCATAGCTACAGCCAGGCTGATTTCACAGCAGGGCCAGAGGCAACTCCAGGGGACAGCAGTTGCTTTCCCCCCAGGAGCTGACATCCACCATGTCAAATGGGACCAAGTGAAGGGACTCTGGCCAGCCCAAGCATGGCGAGCATGGCTCTGGCACACCCAGCATGGTGAACATGGCTCTGGCACACCCAGCATGGTGAACATGGCTCTGGCACACCCAGCATGGTGAACATGGCTCTGGCACACCCAGCATGGCGAACATGGCTCTGGCACACCCAGCATGGTGAGCATGGCTCTGGCAGACCCAGCATGGTGAACATGGCTCTGGCAGGCCTTGCCCTTCTCCCCATTCCCTCTGCCTTGCTAAAACCATTACACTCCTAAAGCCAGCCCCCAAGGTCTAGTTCCTTATTTGGCCACTTCCTCCTCCTGAGGCTGACTACCAAGGTTCAGCTATGGAAGTATTGGAGTCCAGCAATCAGAAGCCCCTTGGCTCACCTAGTTAACCTGCCCAATCAAAATTAAACACCTCGTCCTAACATGGGGCTTCCCCTTGTACCTTTATAAACTGCCATTTTTCTATGGGCCACGTCTGTCTCCTATCCAGAGGCCGTCCTTTGTCCTCTGGAAAATATCCCTTCTCTCTCTCCCTTGTTCCCTTCCGCTTCTCCCTCATCCTCTGTCTCCTGTCTTTGTCTCTTATTTCCTGCCCTTTGTCCCTCTGGGGCAAATAAATCTCCTTTGTGCTGAGGACTCGGTCTTGGGGGTCCTGTGCCGACAGCATCTCTTCACCAGGGCTTAGCACTGCCACCTGCTCCACCTCCTCAGTCTTATTGGAAATAGTGTGTGAGAAGGTGGGAGGGAGGTAACCAGTTACCAGGGACCCACTGCCTTCTGTCACCAGGAGAATTCTGAGACCCGTGGACTTGGATCCCAAACCCTAACTTCCTGGGGAGAACTCGGCCCCACACAGAACTTCCAACCCAACTCATTCCCAGTCTTTGGAGTGATTCCTTTTCTATTTCCTCCAAAAGTCTTCTTCCCACCTTGGTCTGTACCGTCTTCCGGGGAGTACAATGTCATAGCCTCCTGTCCCTTTCGGATCCTACCCGACTGCCTCCCAAACAATTTACCTCGCCATTTTCCAGAGGCACGATGCGGGAATACTCTGTGACACAGAGCACCTGGTCATCTCGGGTGATGGCCATGTTTGCTTCTTGCCCAAACTGTTCTAAACAATCTCTTCTAGAGTCTAGAAAGGAAACAGTGGAACGTTATCAAATAATGCATCTTTTCTTCTAGAATGCTTCCAACGCCTTGCATTTCCTTAAGAGGAAGAACCAAGAAGTCTTTTGGACTTCTAGATGGAAGCTTAGAATGAAGTTTTTAACTCATAAAAAAGAAATACCTGGCTATTTCAGTTCAAGTGCCCTTCGGCAACCACCTTTGAAGATACGCTATCAATTCCTCATGCCTCGAGTAGGCAGCTTTACCCTCTAAGCAAATCTGCTGCCACTTTGATTCATCATGTGGTTCAGAGACACTTACATACCTCATTAGCAAAGACAATGGGTTCTAAATGAGAAGCATGGAGCCCGGGATCCATAGAGAGCCGACTTTGTTACTGACTCCTCATGAAGGGGCAAGAACATGAGTTGCAGCTCATTTACAGGTAGCTCCCACCAGAAGGAGCAAAACTGTTTTAAAAGGGGGTGCAACCTCCATTCTGCATGTGGGACCCTTAGAATCAGTGCATACAAGACTGAGAAACGGGGATGTTTTGAGGATAACTTGGGAGGTCCAGTCCCTTATGTAGTCACACTGAGACACTCTTTATTAACTAAATCCATAGTCTTGAACTGTTTCAGATACTCGAAGCCCCTCATAGCACAGAAGACAAGATTACTTACGAGCAAAATACTGCCATGGTGAGTAGGTGCTTCCAAAGTCTACAGATCTTTCCAAGACCCAAAGATCAGGGCGTGGAGAATTTGCAAATTTGATTAAAACATAGGCCACATGGAAAAGCTGAAAAAGCAAGAGAGATATAGTTTGTGTAGACTGAGAGCATAGCTCAGTGGTATAGCACTTGCCTCAAATGCAAAAGGCCCTGGGTTCAATCCCCAGCATCACCCAGAAGAAAAGATTAAAGTCACGTTGTCCGTAGCTCTGACTATTTCTACAGGATGGTGATTCCCAAGGCTACAAGATGCAGATCCCATTTCTATCTGTCTGGTGAACATCTCTACTCAGCTGCAACCTTTTCAAGCTTATTATTCTCAAAACTATATAGTCTTCCTCCCTCCTCTCAGTACACATGGTTGCATTGTCACATTTTAACCAAATGTCTTGAGTTTCAGCCAGCCTGTACAGCCTCGTGGTTTATATCAGAAGCCTGGTGGCGAGCACAAAGAACAGTGTGCCAAGTCCTTGGAGGAGCAGGAACCAACAGTAAAGCTTGAGGTTCTCTTAGGAGTCCCTGTGGGTCCGGGTACTGGAGAGATCCCAGTCGCAGACTGAGACCCACACAGCCATTGGGTGGGGCCGCACCCTCTTTCCCCATGCCGTCTGCACTGGCCTCTTCTTTTCCTGTTTCCTTCTTACCATGTTTCTTGTTGACTCCCATCATTCTTTTGCCTGTGACCAGAGTGAAACAAACGTAGGAAGAAAGGAAGGTGGGCTCTGGTCCTGCTCTCTTCACCTCCAACTCTTAAATGCCCAGATATAGCCCAAGAACGCCCAACATCTCTGCAGTTTATTCCACACTCCCCTTCCTCAAAAAGCATTCAAGCTCTGTAATTATACAGTCAGGCCTCCAAATTGGTGCTATGATATCCAAAATGTGAATCAACCAAGCACCAAAAATGTTGGGGTGGAGGATATCACATTGGTAGTGTGTACATTATTCTTGACTGTAGTCTTTGACAATACAGTGTGTAACAAGTACTTATATCATATTAGTCACCTATAGATTATATAAAAGGATGTGCATAGGCTACACTTAAGTGCACCATTCTACACAGGGACTTAGGCATCTACTGGGGATGTCTTTCAGTATGCTGTGAATGTGTTGCTCTGATTGATATATAAATAAAATGCTGATTGGCCAGTAGCCAGGCAGGAAGTATAGTATAGGCGGGACAAGCAGAGAGGAGAATTCTGGGAAGAGAAAGGCTGAGTCAGAAGTCACCAGCCAGACACAGAAGAAGCAAGATGTAAAAGTACCCATAAACCACAAGTCACATGGCAACTTATAGATTAATAGAAATGGGTTAATTTGCCGGGCGGTGGTGGCGCACGCCTTTAATCCCAGCACTCGGGAGGCAGAGCCAGGCGGATCTCTGTGAGTTCGAGGCCAGCCTGGGCTACCAAGTGAGTTCCAGGAGAGGCGCAAAGCTACACAGAGAAACCCTGTCTCGAAAAACCAAAAAAGAAAAAAAAGAAATGGGTTAATTTAAGATATAAGACCTAGATAGCAAGAAGCCTGCCATGGCCATACAGTTTATAAGTAATGTAAGTCTCTGTGTGTTTACTTGGGTCTGAGCGGTTGAGGACCCGAGTGGGACTGGAGAAAACTCCAGCTACAGGCATCCCTAAGGGATGCAAAGGACAGAGGGGACACCGCCAACGGATGACAGCAGAGCACAGGTCTAAACAAATCTGCATTATCATGTCAATGAACCTTCCTGTTCCCCAAATCCCTGGACCCAAGACACCACAAGTAACAGGTTCTACAGTGGCTGTCTGAGCAGGCTGCACCACTGCCGTTAGCTAACCCACTAGAGCCAGAACGGTGACCTCATCTACTGGGAGAAAGGAAGGAAAAGAGGACTGTGGGGCTCTATTTCCTGGGGGAAAAAAATACTATAAGAGAACTCTTGGCATGTAACCCAATAGCAAATCACAAGCAAGGTCTTGGCTCAATCCCTGGGAACAAAATAATAGTAATAATAGTAATAATAACAACAACAACAGTAGGGGTTTTAACTATTTTCCACATTTGATGGTTTAAGTTGTATGGTATATGTGAGAACTATTAAAGTCTGAGAACTATTATCTAATATTAATACTTCAAACTCTAAATTAGGAGCCCAAATCTATATTCTCTCTCTCTCTTTCTGTTTCTCTCTCTCTCTCTCTCTCTCTCTCTCTCTCTCTCTCTCTCTCGTCTCCAAATTTCTTTAAACTTTAAAAAATGATAGAAGAACCCAAAAATCTTTTCTGTTGATTCTTCTATTGACGTGTTAACAATCACAGTTGAGAAAGTTTTGTTTTGTTTGTTTTGTTTTCAACACAGGGTTCCCCTGTGTAGCCCTGACTGTCCTGACTGTAGTGGGTCTTCTTCTGTCCCGCCAGCCAGCTTCTGAATAATGACATAGAGACTTCTTACTAATTATAAAAGCTCAGCCTATAGCTTAGGCTTGTTCCTAACTCGCTATTATAACTTAAATTAACCCATCTATGTTAATCTGTGTTCTATCACGTGGCGTTACTGCTCTTTCATCTTGTACCTCCTGTTTCCTCTCCATGTCTCCTGTGTACCTAGATTCCTCCTCCTCTGCCTTTTTCTCCCTGGAAATCCCACCTATACCTCCTGCCTAGCTATTGGCCATTTAGCTTTTTATTACACCAATCACAGCAAATATAATCTTCATATAGTATATAAATATTCTACAACAGTCCTGGAACTTGCTTTGTAGACCAGGCTAGCCTCGAACTCACAGAGGTCTGCCTGCCTCTGCCTCTCAAGTGCTGGAATTAAAGATATGTACCACTGCCACCTGGCTTATAGTTGAGAAATTTAAAGCATATATATTATTATTCATTTAAAGTAAGAACTCCATTATGTAGGAAGCCCTGAGTGAGTAAAGTCCTGAATGAACTGTGCTGTTGACATGAGCAAAGCCATGTCAAGGACCAAAGCCTCAGACGCATAGAAAAATAGCAAAGTCTCCCCCTAACACCTACCCCCCACTCACATCCCTCCTGGTGAGGCTCAGAGCAAAATGGCAAAGCCTTCATCTTCCATCCAAGTGTGAGTGTGGATAATGTGTGCAAAAAATGTCCACTTAGCTTTCCTCACCAGGATGTTTAGGACTTGAAGACTGCTCCCCTGCAGAGACTGCTCCTACAAGACTAGCTAAACCCGCCTCCTTGGTCCAGCTGTGTATCATAAGCCCAAGCTCCTTGTTTGTCTGCATGTAATAGCCTACTTCCTTGTTGAGCTGTATGCAATAACCCCACCTCTCTATTCAACTTTACTTAATAAACACGCTGAGATTCCAGGGTGCTGAAGTTTCTTCATCTGAGGCCTGGTCTGCTCAACCCCCAGCTTTTCTGTGTCTCTTCTTCACACACACACACACACACACACACACACACACACACACACACACACACACACACCTGTCAGGTCTGTCCTTGGAACAGTGCTGAATGCAGCACCATTATATCCTAAGATAAATGCTATAGTATGGTTATGAAAAGCTGTGTTTTCTCAAACAAGAACATTGGCAGAGCTGTTTTTGTAAATCCCTTTAACTGTCAGAGTGAATGGAAGATTAATGGGTTTTCATATCTGCTTCTACTTCTCTCTGTAGTGACATGTTTTGCTTGGGTGAAGTATTTGGAAAAGATCTCACCCCAGTTAGATCTTTAACGGTAAAAATGAGGTCCTCTGGCCTTGGGGACCCCACAGGCTCTCACCTGACTCTGAGAACCACCACTCCCTTACAGAGTCTGCCTTCATGTAAGAAGCCCCTTTGCCTGGTTCTCTAGGGAAGGAAGACTGTCACAGCTGTGACAACGCCCTAAGTCCCAGCCAGCTCTGTGCCCTTCAGGCCTATGCTTTTCAGTTTTGGAAATAATACTTACCTGAGCTGTGAGTAATGCTGTTAGGTCTCAACCTGGGACAAATGGGTAACTGAGGTGCCTATTTAACATCGCAAAGCAGGTCTGGCCACCAGGTTCTCCCAGCACCCCTCAGTCCCACCTGTTACAGGGTATGGCTGGCATTCTTCAGTCCAGCTCTTCTTTCAGTTGCCCTTCCCTATATAATCCAACAACTCTGGCTCCCTAGCCCCTTTCCTCTCCTGGCTCTCCCCTCCCCATCTCCTCACATGGCTTGGGGTCATGTCCACGCTGGACTCTCCCAGATAGCTCTGCCTCTAGCTACATTCTCCCTTTTATCTACAATAAACCTTCTCCTCCACCATACCTAGGAGTAGTCATGTCTCTCTATTTATTTGTTTGTTTGTTTATCTAATTCAATACACCCTACTCTCCACCAATGTGTGGGGAAACTTCCTCCTTGATACAGAAGTACTAGGAATTACAAGGTGGTCTGAACACCATAAAGCAATACCTAAAGGTAGAAATGGAGGTTTCCAAAAGACACCGGCCATAGTTGCACAGTGAAGGGATTTATGGGAAATTCGAGAACTCCTGCTTGGAAAAACTGTAACAAATGTAGAGCCCTTCCAACTGCTCATATACCTGTTTCAGTCCTGTCAAAGTAAACCCACATTTAGGTAACAGAATCAGATGGACAATAAATGAGGCGTTTTGAATACAAGAATCTTTCTGAGCATGCTTTATCTCCCACCAAACTCTCACAGTCCTAGCTCCTACAAAATATTCAATGGATTATCATTAGTGGCCACTGACTCCTGAGCTTAGCTTAGCTTGTTTCAAGGTGTTATGCTATTCTTCTGAAACATTGCAGTTACTGAACATCCCCAGCAAAGCCATAGGGGTTATAGGAGCCATCGGGTTATAGGAAGCCATGGGTTCAAGCTCCAGTACCACATAAACCAGGAGGCAGGAGATCCAGATGTTCAAGGTCATCCTCGGCTACATTCCAAGTTTGAAGCCAGCCTGGGCTACATGAGATACTGCAAAGGAAGGGGGAAAGGGAGAAAGATGGAAATAGGAGTGGGAAGGGGGGAGACTTCAGTAAGCAGATGGGGCCTCGGCTTGTGTGAACCTAATACCTGGGCTAATTTAATGAACATGCTGAGTCTATCCACCGTCGTTTAGCACCACGCAGACGGGACGATCCACTTTAAAATGTGCCCTTCCCGGGTTTTGTCTTGGGACCTGTCTCCGAGGTTCCTTGACACACATGTGCAAGTGCTCTGGCGATGGGTGGGCTGCATTCACTTTTCATTCCGCTGGCACAGTTCGATGGATCCAGCACCACTGTGGAAACCTGCTGTCCATTCTTTTTTTTTTTTTTTTTTTTTTTTGTTTTTTCAAGACAGGGTTTCTCTGTGTAGCTTTGCGCCTTTCCTGGAACTCACTTGGTAGCCCAGGCTGGCCTCGAACTCACAGAGATCCGCCTGGCTCTGCCTCCTGAGTGCTGGGATTAAAGGCGTGCGCCACCACCGCCCGGCTCCATTCTTACACAGTGCTCCAGCTCAGCAGCAAATCCCCTCTGACATACGTACTTTCAAAGGCTGTTCCGTAGTAGTGAATAGTCTCTGGGTGCTCACAACCTGCTCAGCATGGTAAGCCAGCAGGCAGGGTCTACTTCCTGCTGACTGGTCACTGAAAAGCGTAACACAAGCTCCAGCCAGCCGTCTCTGTTAAACAACTTACCCTCCTCCTCCCACACTTGGTCTCCCACCACTGACAACACTTGGAAGCATACATGAGTGAGCCTTGAGATTCACTCACGTGAACGAGAGGCCCCGAGAAACTAGAAAGCAGCAGGCCGAGGAGCAGGGGAGCTGAAAGCCAAGGGCGTTTGCAAGGAAATATTTGGGGGGGCAAAGGTGAGATAAGGAGTGGGAGGGAAATAGCTGAAAACTGTGGACTGGTAATCTCCTCTCAAACACTTGTGACAAGCTAGAGCTGCCTTGGCTCTGTCTACTTAGGAGACACACGGTAGTCTTTTAAAACGTGTCCTGATGAAGCAGATAAGACACTTAAAAGGCCTTTTGACTTCAAAAGACTTCAAGGCCAGTAGGTGCGATAAGACAGAAGTCTTCCTGGCTCCCTCCAAAGTCATTGAAATTACAGCTTGCTGCAGCTGGCCGCTTATTCATTTCGGGGCCTTCCTGAACTGAATATTTGCTATGAATGAATAGAATTTGCTATGAATAGAATAATACATGGATGTATGAATGAATGCATGCATTAACCAATTTTTTTTAAAAGCTGTGTTACTGCTCCTGGGTTCAGGAGGCAGATACTAGCAGGCAAACAGGTTCAGTGAACCTCAAGAGGGCCGTACTTGAGCATTCTAATTTAATGAGTGAATATACTGATCAATTAAGAAGCATTTTAATAATGACTTTTCCTAATGCTTTACTTTGAATAGTCTGAAAACCTACAGAAAATCTCAAAAAAAAAGTTTAATGGCTGTTCATCTGCTGTTCACATTTGCTACACACACACACACACACACACACACACACACACACACACACACACACACACACGAAGTTTTGATTCTTAAAAATGACAGACATCATGATGCTTGCTACTAAATACTTCAGCATGTATCACCCCAAAATATGGAATTTCCATAAACTTAGAACTTTCAGGACTGTTCTGGGGTTGTTTTTTTTTTTCTGTTGCAGTGATAAAACATTCCAAGCACACTGGAGAGGGAAGGAGTTACTTGGCTTTCACTTACAGGTCACAGTCCATCATTGAGGGAAGTCAAGGCAGAAGTCAAGCCAGAGCTTGAAGCTGAAACCCCATGGAGGAACGCTGTTTGCTGGTTCACTCACTCACAGGCTCGCGCCTTGCTAGCTTTCTTATGTAGCCAAGGACCACCTTGCCTAGACGATGGTGTTGTGTACATGGGCTGGGCCTCTAATATCAACCAACAATCTAGCCAATCCCCCACAAACACGCAAGGTCAATCTCACCTAGCTGTTTATCAGATGACTTAGGTTGCATCAGGTTGACAATTAAAGATAACTAGGACAATGAGAAAGGAATGTATAATCAAAATAAATGTATTTAATACGTTGTTCTTGTTCAAATTCCCCTTTAATTTCCCATCCTAATGCCCACTGCGCTCTTTTTTCTGTTCCAGGATCTGGTCAGGTATTAGATACATTTAGATACAGGTCTCTTCTGTATCTTTTGTCTAAAATGTCTAAAGACACACACACACACACACACACACACACACACACACACACACACACACACACACACACACACCTGTCAGTCACCATGGTTTTGTCTTTCTCAACAGTGATATTTCAGATGTTTGGGATGTTCCACAGTCTACCCTACAGGCTGGCTATCCTATCAGAATATCCCAGTCTTAATTTGTTCATCATCTGGCCCAGGTGAAGCATCTCACGCCAATCACTGCACAGGTAATCCGCACATGGGTGTGACATCCCTTTCCTCCATCCAGTCATTTAAACAGCTTGAGGGTTTTTATCTTTCATTGAGAAGGGAAGACGCAGGAGGAACGAGATGCTTCACTGTGGTGACCTGGTTTGAAAGACTTTTTATAAAGAATCCAATCCTCAAAACACGTCAGAGTCAGTGATGAAAATATGACTCAGCCAGTCTGCAACCGGCCCCTTTAATCCTGGTCCACAGAGTGTTCCTGTCAGCTCTGCAGGACGCCACCATCTCTGCAACAGCCGTCATTCTGTGCTGGAAAGCCCAGTCCTTTGCCTTTCAGCAGAAAGATGCATTTGGCCAAGTTCTAAAGAAGCACTCCTGGCTTCTTACTGGGTCCCAGAAGAAACTGCTCACTTGGAAAGGGTAAGGTAGATCATTCCAGAAACTATTAAGACAAAATTCAAAAAGTGCTATGTGACCTCTGACCCTAGCATCTCTTTCTGAGAGGACCCCATTGCACTGGTGATAAGGACAGGCCACCAGAGGCTTTCTGTGTGCTTTCTTAACACCTCTCCCAAGTCTTCCTCTACCTCTGAGGGCAAGTCTACCCTTCATCCCACAAGCCAACATGCCCAGAATAGAAAAAAACCACACCAAGGGTCCCTGTACTCAAAGCAATGAATCAGCAGGACAACAAGATTAGGGTAGAAACTAGAAGGAGAGAAAAGTTAGGATTCTGTAAAATCCTGGTTGGAAAATGATGCAAAGGAACTAACTTTTAGTTATACGTAAGTCTAGCGGACTATTCCACATTAGGGTGACCACAGATAAGGAGAACAGAGTTCGGATGTTTTCCATAAAGAAATAACATTTGAGGAAATAGATCTGTGTATCCCAAATTGAACATGACATAGTGTGTGTTCGTGTGTGTGTGTGTGTGTGTGTGTGTGTGTGTGTGTGTGTGTGTGTGTGTTTATGTGTCAGTTTGAATTTTTGAAAAAAAAAATCACAAAAGTCTAAGAAATAAAGTCCTAAGGCCAAACTTAGTCTAAACATCGGGGCTTTGTACCATGTGCACACAGTCTCCACTCTGGAGAAGAGACTAGTGTCCTTCAGTTGTTCTGATTAAAAAAAAAATTCTGTTCCAGTAAAAAAGAAAAACCTGGGGCTTAGGCTGGGGATGCAGCTCTGTGGTGGAGTGCTTGCCATGCATGGACAGCATGCTTGAGTTCACTCCCCACCACCACACTCAAACAAGAAAGCTAAAGATGTGGGTCACTGGGCACAGGGCACATGCCTGCAAATCCATCACTCTACAGGCAAAGGCAGGAGGGCAATGAAGGCTTGAGACCAGCCTAGTCTGTGGTGAGTCCAAACCAGCCGTGGAGACAGACCCCGTCTCAGTGAAACAACCAGAAAGATTTGGGTCACCGACAACTTAGAAGAAAACAATAAACAAGAAGAAAATGGAAGCCCTGAATCCCACTCTTACACTGGAGAGCTGAGGAGACAGCCCGGACAGTAAAATGCCTGCTGCACAAGTCTGAGGACCTACATTCAGATCCCCAGCACCCTTGTGGGAGCCCTGCCTGTTTGTGCCCATCAAAGACCTAGAGCTGGGTGGGGGTGGGAGGGCAGAGACAGAAGGATCCCGGCGCTCTCTGCTCAGTCAGTGAGCTCAGGGTTCAGTGAGAGCTAATTTCATATCTTCATGTAAGAGCCAGGCATGGCCATGAACATCATTAACCACAGAACTGAAGGCAGGAAAGGAAAAGGAGGATCCTCAGAGCTCTCTGGCTGGACAGACTAGCTCTACATCAGTGAGCTCAGGGTTCATGGAGAGACCCTGCCTCAAAAGACGAATTAGAGAACAAACAATAAGGAAAGACAGTCAACACTGCCCTCTCAACTCCATGAGTACATGCACACATGTGCACAAACACACACACATGAGCATACACACATACATACAAAAATATTTTATACTAATAAAATTTTTGGCAGCTTAGAACATGATTTCTAGTCCTTATGAATTTAGTCATCATTCCCAATGGGCTTAACGTGTAGAACTTGAGCCCAAATTGCTATTGAAGAACATTTTAGCCCCACTCAACATTTGTAAATAGAATTGGTAGTGATTATGAATTGGTTGATGACAGGCCACAGTACACCATGGTGGACTTCTCCTGGCCCCAGCCTCCACTAGGCAGGAGTTTCAGTTTCTGATAAGGCAGAGGGAGGGAGATATTGCAGATCAGGCATGATTCAGCACTTACAGCCCCAGCCAATAAGAAACATATTAGTGTGGCTGCTGCTCTCTTGGCCAGTCATGTTTAGGATGACCTGATCCCCTTGTGGTTGTCTATAAAAGGAGCCTGCGAGCTTCTCTGGGGGTCATCACCATTTTGTTGGGTGGCTGACCCCTGCATGCAGGAACTCTTCTCTTGACAAATAAATGCTCTTGTTTTTGCATACATGAGTGGTGGTCCTTTGTGGGGTGATCTGTGGACCCTAACAGTTGAAACTCCATAAATCCCAGTTTAGTGGTTTGAAGAGAAATGTCCCCCATAGGCTCATGTATTTAAACACCTGGTTTCCTGTTGGTGAGCTGTTTTGGAGGACTGTAGACCCTTTATCAGACGCAGCCTTACCGAAGCACATCACTGGAGGTGGGCTTTGAGAGTTTGTAGTCTTGCTGAACTTCCATGTGCTCTTGGCTTTCTGTGTGTAATTAGAGATGTGATCTCTCAGCTTCTTCCTTGGCCCCTGCATTGGACTCTCCCTCTCGAACCCTAACCCAAAATAAACTCTTCCTTAAGTTGCTTTTGGTCATGGTATTTTATCACAGCAACCAAATGTAACACCCAGGATCTCTGAGCCCCATCCTATACTAAGTCTTGTGTTTTATCTTTTCCTCTAGCTACTCTCAACTCTCAGGGAGTGTTTGTGTCTGGAGCCTGGTGCCCCTTAGAAAACCCCATTTCTTCATGCATGCCTTCTGTTTCACCAATTTACAAGCAAATTGCTATAACATTTGACTCACTGAACTGAGCAGCCAGTGAACGTACCTGACAAACCATGACAAAGGGAAATTTCATAGTCATGTTTACCCAAGGCAAAGAGAACTGGACTTTAATTACTGCCAGTAAGTTCTCCAAATCCTCCTCTAATTGGTTGACTAATTTTATTCTTTATTGGATAGTGACACATTTAATTAGTAATGGAGTACAAAATGATGCCATAATAAATGTATGCAATGTGAACCCAGTAGGACTTGGCAGGAGTAGTAACAACGGTACTAGCGGAAGTATTTGTGTAGTGCTGGGGGTTAAAGACATGACTTCACACTAGTACTCTACCACTGAGCCACCCCCTCCCCCACCCCGCCTACAATGTGGGACTACTGAATTAAGCTTGTTCATATCATCCAAAATACCAACCACTTATTCTTCCTGTCCGACTGAGACAATATTTTCCTTGATGGACATCTCCCTGCTCCCCATTCTCTAGCTCTGGCTACTGCCTTTCTGGTCTTACAAGGATTAAGGAGTCAATTACTCAAGTGATGTCACAGTAAATAGGTGTGCCTACATCAGAGCATCTCAACACAGGAAGGAGATGAAGGTCTGGAGACAGCTGTGTACTTTTGACATCTGTGTATTTCTAGAAGGCATAATGATGGCCAAAGGTGCTGGCTCGGCATTTCCAGTTTTACCAGCGTGTTTATTTTGAGAATCGGCTGTCACATGAAGTATGACTTCAAACCAGCCCAGCCTCAGATCAAAGATTCCTAGAATGTCCTCTGACCTTTACTATCTTTACTTCCTGAATACTAAAGCCTCTAGAGTGTGGAGACTCATTTAGTTGATTTATTTGGGGAGTCAGTTTCTTGTGCAGTCCAGGTTGGCCTTGAATTCCTAATCCTCTTGCCTCTACCTCCCAAGTGCTAGGACTGCAGATGTATGCCACAAGATGTCCTATTGCTTGTCACAATGACAAGCCCATACAACAGCATCATACCTGATCTCTGAGAAAGACTGAAGCCAAGTTCTGGGATTTGGAGTCTGTCCTCTGGGTATGTGGGTGCCACACGGGGGTCCTTCAGCACCTGCCCAGAGTCTGGCTAGAGACAGGCCATATTTCAGGCACCTGTCCTTCCTCTGTTTGACTTCTGGGAACCTGAATGTCCTTCCTGTCACCTGAACGTTTCTGTGAACAGAATGTGGCTCCTACTTTAAATGCTTCAGGTGCCAATTTTCCCAGCTCCCTACAGGGAAGGCAGATGGGCCCATGCCTTGGGCTCAGTACACTGATGTCTCCTTCCAAGACTTTGCATCTAGAGCAAGAAACACAAAAAGGCGAAGACACTAAAAGGTTCTTTCCAGAAGCAGGACAGATAGCACTGTCTGGCTTCTGGGGACAATGGCTGATCCCAGCAGGGGCCTACTGAGCCCAGTATCTAGACCCAGGGCTAACCAAGTGATCAGGACAAGTGGCAGCAAGCAGCATCTAGCCTCAGCAGTGGCCTTGAAGATGGACTCCAGGCTTTCTGCTGCCTTTCTGGTTCTGACTGTGCAGCTTCCTGGGTCCTGACCCTGATTGTCTTTGTTTCCCAACCCCCACTGCTGTGGAAGAAACACTCTTGAAGGCTGCTTTTTCTCTGTTACCAGTAATATCATCACTATGCACATGCAAACATACACACACACACACACACACACACACCTCCTATCCCAGGTAGCTCCAAATGGCCATGAGCTAGCTCATCCCCTCTCTCCTCCAACTGTCCACGATCCTTTCCCCATCTACATCCACTTCCATCGTATGCCACTGACAACCACATCTCCCTCCAGCCAACTTCTCACATCAATTTCACAGCCATACACTCAGGTGTCCACTAGATATCTCACTTAGAGAAGCCTCACTTCCCCTCAACTCCAAGTGACCCCCACTGACCGCAGCCCCCAAGATGCCTGCTAACACTCCTGCTCAACCTTCAGGTCTCGGCTCGGCCACTGCTCTCTGATTAGATGTCTGCATCTGCTTCAAAAGTGCTCTGCAAAAACAAACAACTTCACAAAAGCAATTACAGAAGTGTCTGCCCTGAGAACGCAGGGTGTAGTCTGGGTTATCCCGGGCAGGAACATTTGGCACCCAGAGCCTTCAGTCAGGACACAGCCTGCGTTTTACTTGGATGAGGGCAGTGTTGGTAGGCGGCCAGAACTTAAGGGGTGTGCTTATTTGGCATAAAACAAGTCCCTGCCCCTGTAAGAAGGGCATCCCAGGGGACTATTGAACAGTGAACTTGCCTGTGTCCCAGATGTTCCCACCTGGCTGTCCTGGATTTTGTGAAGACCCCCAGCAGGCATTCTTCACGGCAGGACAATGTGTGGGAAGGCTGCAGGAAAGCTCTGGGGTAGCAAAACGGGAGGCAGGAAAATGGCTTGGCGTGAACTCCACACCCTCCATACCCGATGGGTATCAGAAGTGGGTCTATGCCCAGCTGAGCCTTGGTCAGAAGTTGAGGTCAGTTGCCGGGAATCCATCTGTGAGATGTTATATTTAGACATGAGGAAGTACCAGAGGGGACATAAAGTAGAACGGAGCCAAGGAGGTGGGCCGGGTGGCCAGACAGAGCCACCACACGGGACGTGGGATAAATGGGGAACTAGAACCAGTAGCCGGAGGAGAATTGGCTCCAGGCATCCTGGTAGGTGTGCGAGCAGTTTTAATCTCCCACACACTGGCAGAGAAGGGGACTCAGTGGGGAGAAACATCATCCGTGCCAGCAAACAGCATAGAGAAAACCCAATGCAGCCTCACCACCCACGGGACGAGGTCTGCATCTGAGGAAGGGTAAGCATTAGTAAGCAGCTAAGGATTCTACAAAAGAGAGACGGGCTGTTATGGGTTGAACCCCAAATCCCGTCACTCCAGGTCTCCACACCAGGGCTGGTTCCGCTCACTCTCCGACAGCCGAACCTAGCCCCTGCCAATCCTCTCAATTATCTGTCTTTGTCCCCTAAGCAGCTGTGTTCCCTACACCCCAAATACTACACAGGTAAGAAGGGATTTTCTCCTAAAGCTCAGGGTTGGTTTATTCCATTCATCTGGCAAACACCACGTATAAAAGCTTCCATAGCTGCCCCAGAAGGTCCTGTGCTTTTGAGGCTGAGGGGATAATTCTTAGTTAGTAGATATTTTCTTAGAAAAATACAATACTAATTCTAAATATTTTGTATGGCTTTTAGCATAAAATATTTACACCTGAATATGTTTTACACCATAGTAATATCTCCAATAGTAGAACATGGGAACGTGGAAATTCAGTCTCACTAATGACTATAGAAATGCACCCCTGGAACCATCAGAACAAGAAAGTAGAGTCATGTGGATGAACATGGATGGGGTTTGTGAGGTATATGCTCACACAACATCAAACTAGATGCAACAGTCCATTTACATACATGAAAAGCAATATGTTAGACAACATTCCGTGTTCTGTGGTCAGTGTGTCCTGTCATAAGAGCCAGACCCTGTGACCTCTGGAGAGGTCAAGTTGTGGGGCCACTTTAATCCTCTGTGCTCAGTGCTCGTCTGTAAGGGATAGTCCTTACTGTTGGCGCTTTCAAAAGGGTCTGCTGAGAATGCATCCCTCGTCCCTATCCGGTTATGAATCGATTCAGAAACACAGGAGCTGGGCAGATGGGGAAACGTTCCTTTTCTTTCTGATGAGGCTAATGTTAGAGGGTGGAAGTCGTGGCTGCTAATGGTAGTGTCATCGGATAGTGTATGTAGTGGGTAGCCATTCCAGGATAGCCTGTGGCCGGGCCCTGTGTGGCTGTGACCAGGTGTGCTCACTACGGACAGGTGTGGATGCTAAGGGTAAATCCTCAACTGTTTAGACCCAAACCTTCTCCCGGCTATCAGCACACATAGATATCTTGCTGCTACTGAAATAATTTTAGAGCAAAAGAAAATTCCTTAGGAACAGTACAAAAGCTAACAAGGTCTCAGCATCAAAAGATATTTTTGATCTAAGGGGGAAAAAATGAAATCAACTTAGAAAAAGAGAGCTGGGCTGGTGGGGTTGCCCAGTGGGTAAGGGCGCCAACCACCAAGCCTGACCTCCTTAGTTTGATCCCTGGAACCTATGCAGTATAGAAAGAGAATTGACTCACACGCAGTCTCCTCTGACCTCCATACATGCTCTGTGGCACATGTATACCACGCAGACACACACACATATATATATAAACGCACACTAACCAGTGGTTCTAACCTTCCTAACACTGCAAACCTTTAATACAGTTCTTCATGTTGTGGTGATCCCCCAACCAGAAAATTATTTTCATTACTACTTCATAACTGTAATTTTTCTGCTATTATGAGCCGGAATGTAAATATTAGACACAGCTAGAGGGTTGAGACCCACAGGTTGAGGACCACCGCTAAACAAACCAGAAAATTGAATTTTACAGAAGGAAAAGAGAAAGCTAAATATCACAGCCTCTTTATTCCCGGCAGGCTGTAGAGGGAAACCTATAACCTGGCACATTCCTCAAGCAGACTTCGATGCTTGGTCATTCCACTCAACGCTGGCTTCTCTGCGACAATCCACTTAAACAGAAGCTGAAAAACCAGCTCCAGCCGGCACGCAGAGCTCAAGTGTTTGCCACGGAACTGCACCGTGCTTCTTGAGGGGACTCATAAATGCTTCATGCTGCACGAGAAGTATTTATATACAAAGATATGACTACGTGGAAACAGTAAATATGCTTTACAGTTTCATCAATATGCCCATTCTGTTAAAAGGCAACAGCACAGTGGGGTGGGGAGGGTTTACGGCGGCGTGTAAGGGTGGGAAGAAAACAGCGTGAGACTGTCAAAAGTCAAGGAGGAGGAGGAGGAGGAGGAGGAAGGCAAAGGAAAATGGTAGGTAGGGATGGAACACACACACACACACACACACACACACACACACACACGCACACGAGTGGATTCTTCACCCCTACCATGTCGCCTCAATAATTTCCTTTCATTCTTCCAGAGATGCGCCCTGGGGGTCTGGGGACCTTTCATCTGTAGACAAGCGTCCTCTGCAAGTTAGGGGCCGACTGTCCCACCGTGTCCCACCAGTGCTGACGGCCACACAGTGTCACAACAGGACACCTTCTAGAAACAAGCAACTGAAGCATGCTTGATAAAAACAACTTTTTAGAAGGCAGTAGGCCAGGAAAGGAGGCCTTCCCATGATGGAAAAGAATTTGGGCCTCAGAAGACCTAAGGACTGTCCCTACCCTGGATCGGAAGGTACGGATGTTGTTGCCAGGACAAAGCTGGGGTCAGGACCTTCCATGGGAAGCACCACAACCAGCAGAGGGAGCGAGTTTCCCAAATGGCCCAATATGCCTTGTCCTCATTACCTTGTGTGGACCCCCAGGGGCCAGATCCCCAGAGGCTCATGTAGAGGAGCCTGTTGTCACTGTATGGAAGGAAGCTGTGTCCAGAACTGAGTGACTTGCTAACTTAGAGAGTAATGAGTTTAAACCTGGCCTTATGCTGTCACCATAGTGACTGACTAATAGGAGTAAGCTGGGCAGCCCAGGCAAGATGCCAGACCAACCTATTCCAAATGTGCTTGGCTCTCTGTGTCCATGGTTCCACATCTGCAGATTCAATCAGCCGTTATTAAATCTATCAGATCTGGGGGAAACACCGCCTCTTCACTGAGCATGTGCAGATAATGCAACATTTACACTGCACTGGGTATCACAGAGACGGTTCCAGGAAGACCACGCACAGGTTATATGCAAACAGCTCTCCATTTTCGGAAGGGACTTGAGCATCCGTAGGTTTGGGTATCCACGGGGATGCTGAACCACTAGACACCTTTAAGCCCAGTTCTGCCCAGGTCCTGAGCTGAGAGACAGTCGGGCCTGGCAATATGGGCTCATGCCTTCCTCTGTGACACAGGAGTTCACAAAACAGCTGTCTTCCCCGCGTCCCTGCCCACTCCTCCCTCTGTAGCAACAAGGCTGGGCTCTGTCCTAGGTGTACCTTACTTCACCTCAGCCCGGCATTGAGCTCGGCTTCCCTGTGCCTCTGCTCACTGTCCCAGCTACTCTGTCTCTCTCCCCTACCTCACAGCCTTTGCTAAAGCCACAGTCTAGATTTCAGCTGCCCAGGCCCCCTGGGGCTGGCCATTTAGATGGATCCCTAAAGGGAGTCTCCCAGCTCTGGCTCCCCTTGCCTTCTCCATCCACCTCTCTGGGAAGCTCCTGAGAAAAAACGTGGTAGCAGCAGGTGATGAGAGGGTGGTGAGAACCTGCTCAGCAAGGAGGATTGTGGGAGGCCAGGGAGAGAAGTGAACGCTCCAGCTGGCTGCTTTGTGATGGATGCTGCAGGTCAGTGAGGAAGCTGTATGTCTCACTCAGGGTGCTCAGCACACGTGGCACAGAGTGTGTCACATGGGACGCTCCATCTGGAATGCCTAAAGTCTGGAACATTTGGACTAGGGGTAGCTTGGGGGCTCACTCCTCAGAAGGAGAGAGGTGGAACAGAAAACATCCTGGTGGTAAGGACTATGGCTGCTCATACTGAGGAAGAAGCAGGGTGTTTGGTTTGTTTTTCCTGGAAGAGGAAAGTGTAAAAGTGAGTGGGAAGTGAGAACTCAAAGAGAAGGGAATGACAGATGGGGACACAGGGAGAGAGGACAGTCTGCTGGCAGAGGGGCCCCAGGGTCCCCGGGGGTCAGGAACAAAGGCTATGTGCATGAGAGCAGGACCCGTGGAACACAGCTGGTAGAGGAGATGCCAGGGCCCGGCTACTCCCCACACATCAGACTTGGCTCAGGCTTTCGCTAGAACCATCGTGAAGAGTTCCTGAACTTTGCCCTTTCTTTATATATGCTTGTTGTGAAGAATAATAAGAAAAGAGCCATGATTTAAAGCCAAAATGTATTTGGAATCTTGAAAGTTTCACAGGGGAAAATATACAAGCTAGTTTTCAAGATTTGCTAAGGGATAAAAATGCTCTTTTGAAAAACTCAGTTTCCATTTTCTGAATATTTTCTGACTCTGTTGGCATTTAAAGATCTCAGAAGGCCAAGCTCTCTCAGAGATGAAAAAATCAGGTCACAGGGGATTACAGAGGGGCACCAGGACAGCTGCAAGGTGGCTTTTCTATCCATCCCTCAAGTCCTACTAGGAATCACTGTTCCCTTGTCCCTTTTCAATGTGTGTGTGTGTGTGTGTGTGTGTGTGTGTGTGTGTGTGTGTGTGTGTGTGGTGTGTGGGATGGTGTGTGTGTCTGGTGTGTGTGTGTGTTTTTGTGTTTGGTGTGTGTGTTTGTGTGTGTTGTGTGTCTGGTGTGTGTATGGTATGTGGTGTATGGTGTTCGTGTGTGTGTGTGTGTGTGTGTGTGTGTGTGTGTGTGTGTGTGTGTGTGTGTATGTATGAATGCATGGGCACTCACATGAATGAATGCACCTAGGGTGTGATGTGCTTATGCACAGTGCACGTGTAGAAGTCAAAGTATACCCATGGATGTCAGTCCTCGGGTGCCTTCCACCTTTTGTTTGAGAGAGCATTTCTACTGGCCTAGCACCTTGCTCAGTAGACCAGGCTAGCTGGCCTGAAAGCTTTCAGGGATCCTTGTGTCTCTGCTCCCATATCTCAGTGCTGGGACTACAGACATGCACAGCTGCTGTGCCTGTGGGTTCTGGGGATCTGGACTCAGCTCCTCACATGTAAAGACAGGCACTTTATTCACTGGGCTATCTCCCCAGCCCCTGGACTCTTCCTCTTTCTGATAAGGAAAATAACTTAATGTTTCCTTAACTCCAAACAAGAGCTGCATCTGGAAGAATATGCGGATAACATGGAGCTTAGACTGAGTTCTCCTGGTGTTAACTCGTGATCTCCTCACCTCCCCATGAGTTAGTACCAGATTCATCCTCAGACTTCAGATGAGGACATTGACCAATCCAAGCCTGTTGTGGAATATTATTTTAACTGAGCAAAGATGTGTTACATCTGTTTATGCAATGGAATATTCTTGCGGGCCACAAGAATATATTATAGAGTTTCAGCTCTGTATTAAAGCTTTACTTTGACCAGCCAAGGGTCTGTCAAAAGGCAAGCCATTTATGAATATTTGGTATTATACAGTTTTTAATATTTTAGCTCTCTTCTGCTATGAAATTCTTGTGTGCCCAAATACTTCCAGACCGTTTGGCAAACAGCTAAGCTTCCCAGACACTGTTCCACTAGGTACTAACTCCCTACCAGCCCTACTCACCCTCCCCCACACACACTGAGCCTAGGAGACTAACAGGCTACCAAATGTACAGCTTTGTTTCTTGTGCAAATCAAGTTCAGATCTTCCACTGACCCGGAGCAACTTCTTAGATCAAAGGGGTTTTCTCTCACCAGGTGCTGCAAGCTGAGATGCAGATTGACTAGCTGTCAGTGCTCCTCCCCCGCCCTGTCAGAAAACTGGTAGCAGAGAAAAACAGAGGCAGTTTTATTTTTAGTGACGTATAGATTTCTTCACCCTATCACCTGTGAGTTTATAGTTTGAGGACATTATGATAGACCCGTAATGTTTTCACCTAGCCACAGTAAGGATGTGTTCCTAGCACATAAATTCCTTCTCTGATTTATTCCAGCTCCTACCTAACTCCGCCTTTATTCTCTTCCCCCTTTTGGGTTGCAAATGAAGTGGCCAGGAAACTTCTGGTGGGGACCTTGCAATTTATATGTTGCATTGTAAACATGAAGGTGTTGCTGTCTTGGGAAAGATATAGACCAGTCCCGAGAGAAGCAGGAAGAATTATGATGGCAGACGGAGGAATAGACGAGTTGGATGAAAGAGCTCCGTATATCTAGACTCATTCCCACGCCTCTGGTAGCATCACTTCTGGGTCCCTGGGATAGTATAATATTAAGGCTGGTTCTATAATAGTATACGAACCTGGCGCCCGAAAGAATATTACTTTAACCATGTAAAGGTGTGTTACATTGGTTTATGCCACATTTGTTTCACCTTGCCTGCCTAGGCACCTGATTGGTCTAATAAAGAGCTGAATGGCCAATAGCTGGGCAGAGAAAGGATGGATGGGGCTGGTGGGCAGAGAGAATAGGTAGGAGGAGGAATCTAGGAACAAGAAACAAGAACAAGAAAGAAGAGAATGAGGAGAAAGAGAGGGACGTGCCCGGGGCCACCAGCCAGGCAGTACCAGCAAGGCAGACATGAGAGGCAGTGAAGGTAAGACAGAAGGAAAGGAAGGTAAAAAGCCCCGAGGCATAAGGTAGCTAAAGAGAAACAGGTTAATTTAAAAGAGCTAGCCAGAAATAAGCCTAAGCTAGGCTGAGCATTCATAACTAATAAGTTTCTGTGTCACGGTTTGGGAGCTGGTTTGTGGCCCAAAAGAAAAGGCCTGGTACACAAGCCTATGATCTAAGTGGAGTTATGGGAAAAAGTCAAAATCACAGATAATAACTCCAGCCAGAGAAGTACCTAGCATTTCAGGATTTTTCCCATAAATTTGTTTTTGGTTTATATACAAATCATTTTTACTACAATATGACATCTTATCATACTAAATACATAACATGTGTATGTATATGTATACATATATTTTGTGCATATATATAACAACAGTATATATGCCTTTTCATATTTATGTATAGGATATATATATATATATATATATATATATATATATACACACACACACACATTTTTTTCTTTGTAATATCCCATGGTTATATTCAGAGCTTGGCAAAGACCCTATGGCATCATTAGAATGTCTGTGTGTGAATGATTTTTATTACACATCAAGATTCTTCTCCATTTTCTACAATTATAAACAAAGCTTGGATAAATATCCTGGATTAAACACTTTAGTGTTTATCTTATTAATTTCTGCATGTGAAATTCCTGAAAATAGTCCTTCCGTATTAAGCATGGTAAGTGTCTTAAAGTATAGATCTTTGGCCGGGCGGTGGTGGCGCACGCCTTTAATCCCAGCACTCGGGAGGCAGAGCCAGGCGGATCTCTGTGAGTTCGAGGCCAGCCTGGTCTCCAAAGCGAGTTCCAGGAAAGGCGCAAAGCTACACAGAGAAACCCTGTCTCGAAAAACCAAAAAAAAAAAAAAAAAAAAGTATAGATCTTTGGGAAGATGTTCTATCAGCCCTGAGTCCCCAGAATGTGGGGTGAATGTGTTATAGATACTTTGCTCACTTGGAAGAGATAAGCTTCTAAGCTGGTGGTTCTCAACTTGTGGGTCATGATCCCTTTGGGATTTGAATGACCTTTTCACAAGGGTCACCTAAAACAATTGGAAAACACAGATATTTACATTACAATTCATAACAGTAGCAAAATTAGTTATGAAGTAGCAATAAAAAAAGTTTTATGGTTGGGGGATCACCACAACATGAGGAACTGTATTAAAGGGCCACAGCATTAGGAAGGTTGAGAACCATTGCTCTAAGCTGAAGCCTGGTGGAAAGCCAGGGTAGGGAGGATGGACATCAGTCATCTTTCCCTCAAGGAATATTGTTAGTGCTTTACAATGCTCCAATGAGCAGAAGAGTCTAACCATAGACAGTGAGTCCTCCCTACTGACTGGGAACATCACCAGCCCCTAGACGCCTGGTCCCAGCTACCCCAGCCTATGCCTTCGTCTCCTTCCAGGCCTGAGTACTCTCACAACCAAATGTGAGTGCAGTAGCCTTGACGCTTCCCAAGAACACGGTAAGTTTCCCTCGCTAACACCCGCACTGGCGAGGCTGAGGACTGGAGTTCAAGGCCAGCCTGAGCTACACTGTGGGTTCTAGGCCAGCCTAGATATGACTCCGTCTCAAAAGGAGGAGAGACAAGCCAGAAAAATGACTCAGTGGGGACAGCACTTGGCTCCAGTCCTAACGACCTGAGTCTGATCTCCAGGATCCATGTGGTAGAAAGAAAGAACTGCTGGGGATGTCTTTCTGTACACTGTGAATATGTGTTGCTCCCATTGGCTAATAAATAAGCTGCTTTGGCCTATGGCAAGGCAACTTGGAGGCAGGTGGGAAATCCAAGGAGAGAGACAGGGAGGAGAAAGGAGGAGTGGAGGAGATGCCAGTCTGCCACCAAAGGAGCAACAAGGTGCCAGCAGACTAGTAATGCCACAGCCACGCGGCAAAATAAAGATCAATAGAAATGGGTTCATTTAAGATGAAAGAGCTAGCTAGCAAGAGGCCTGAGCCACAGGCCATACAGTTTGTAATTAATATAAGCCTCTGTGTGTTTACTTGGGACCGAGCAGCTGGACCAGGTGGGACACAGGAAAACTTCCATCTACAAAAGAACACATATGCCCATACAAATACACACAAAAAAGTAAAAATATAATTTAAAGTATTTTTAAAGAGGAGAGGTGGTAAGAGGAGGGAAGGAGAGAAAAGGGGGGAGGGGAGGGGAGGGAGGGGAGGGGAGAAGGTAGTAACTTCTTCATAGGTGAGGGGCAACGCCATCCTGCAGAAAAAGAATGCAATGGAGGCAAAAGGTCATATGAGTCATGAAAGAGGATATAGAACTATTATTTTGCCAGTTTCAACTCCATCATAGTTTTTTGTTTTTGTTTTGTTTTGTTTTTTTTTTTTTTTTTGTCGTGGCAGAAAAGTGAATGAAAATGTAATTACTAGTGAAAGTGTAAAACCTGTTAACCGACGTTTCGCAGCTCCAGCATGGCCACTGTAACTGTGTGGAAATTCACTGAGATTTGGAACTGGGCAAATGTTTAAGCAGCTTCCTGAAACCTGCCCTGTGATGTTTCTATTTGTGAGTTGATTAGAATAGAGTGATTTCATTTGCAAATAAAAATAATCTACATTTCCTTTCTTCCTGTCAGTTCCCCGGCTGCTCGTACATATCCTCTCAATTGTACAGAAATAGGATTAACCTTTTTTTAATGCACAAAGACGTAGTTTCTGTTTAGCTTTCTCTTCTATGAACCATGATCCTAGGTATTTGCTGCCCTGTAAGAGCCTGCAAGACCTGGGATGACTCAGCAGCCAGGAGCTTCCTTCCGGATGCCACACTGCAGGCTTCCCCGTGTGCAACCACACCCTGGCTCTCACCTCTCCTGGACAGAAAAACCCTCTGACTTTACAATGGCCTTGTCCTGCAAGGTGACCAAAGGCAGAGTCCTAGCTGTGGGTGAGCCAGGGCTTTCTGGTAAGTCACCAAGTGTGCCCCAGTGGTCCCCACTGATCACTTTATCACATTAATTTCCCTATGTAGAGACAGAGAAAATTCCAGAAGGAAGTGCTTCATCCCCCAGCGTTGCTCCTTCCTAGTCCAGCTTTTATCCCTGCGGGTGTTTCTGAGGCATATGCTGTCTGCTCACAGTCCCTGTTTGGACAGAAAACATATTTAGTGTATTTTCTGTTTTATCTGTTGTATTTATGGTGCAAGTTAGAAGGAAAAAAAATAAAAATGTTCTAGAGACCTTTCCAATCAAATAATCTACAATTGCAGGAAAACATGTCATCAAATGGGAAATCAGAAGTGTTGGAGTTTACAGTGGCACGATTCAACGTTTGCTGTGAAAATGGCACACACAGCCCAGGACTTCTCAGTCCTATGGATTAAAAAGACCGTTGCTTGCACAGCCCCTGGCCTTGAGCTCGGGGTTCACGTGGTCTCTGTAACACAGCACTGGGTGGAGGGCTGCAGCCAGGAACAGTGTTGGGCAGCGACACTGGGTATCTTGGGAAGAAGGCAGCCAGACCAGGCAGGAAGGGAAGGTATTGTGAGGACTGTGAACTGTACCAGAAAATGGCTCAGAGGCAAGAGACAATACAGGATGCTCGAGGAGCACGGTAAGCCTCCGCTGGTGTGGAACAGCCTGCAGGAGAGGGCTCCACCAAGAAGCTGGCAGACAGACATTGTGGCTACCTACGATGTAAGCGCTTCGGAGGCTGAGGCAGGACTGCATGTTTGTGATCAACCTGAGCTGCACCATCTCTAAAAAAGTAAAACTGCAGGGGGAGGGGGTGGTGGAGAAGAGTTGGTAAGCAGCTAGGCTCTGAAGGGCTCAGAAGTCTTGTCAGGAAAATGGCCGTTATTCTGAAACTAGAGGAAAGAAAGTGACTAGAAGATGCTAACCAAGGTGTGCCTGACTGGCCTGCTCTGGTCTTTACTTCTCCTTGGAAGCCATGAGAAAGAATATGGCAGGTGGACCCTTGAAAGATGGCCGACTTCTCATCTCACCCGGAGGATTCTGACCTTCAGCCAACTGCAAAACTAGGTGAGGTGAGAGCGGAAGCTGGAAATAAGTGAAGACTGATGAACCCACTGTGAAAGGAGTTGTCAAGAGCTGAGTCAGGATAGCAGAGCGAGAGTGGAGAGAAGCCAGGATCCAGAGAGCTTCAGAAGCAAGACATGGGCGAGGACGCGGCTCTCCGGTAGAGTGCTTGCTTACCACACATGAAGCTCTGGGCTCAATCTCTGGGCTCAATCCCCATGCTGTACCTGTAACCCCAGTACTTAGGAGGTGGAGGCAGCCGGATCAGATGTAGGGGACCAGCCCCCACACTTATTTACCCCAAAACTCTTGAGGAATGAGGGATAAGAGACTTAGAGAGTTAAGAAGCAGAGAGAAACACAGGATAGACTCGGGTGGGCCTGGATCCTTACCCAAACAGACCCAGAGATTTATTCCAAAGGGCTATTTATAACAATGCCAAGGGGTGGAGCAAAAGACCTCCCCCTTGCTAGTTAGACCCTTACAAACACTGGTACCCAGGCCTGTGCTCATATCAACCTCCCATGCAGTCCTGCTGGGTACAGCCACTAGGAAGCCTAGTGGACTCCAACAATCAGAAGTTCAAACTCATTCTCAGCTACATAAAAAGCCCAAGATCAGCCAGGAAGGAAGGCACCAAGATGTACTAAATGTCAAGGAGTAGGTGGTGGAGCATTTGCCTAGCATGTATGAGGTCCTACATTCCATTCCCAGACCCACAAATGTAAGAACAGTAAAGTGGGGTAAGGAGAGGGAACTAGAGAGACATGGAAGGCACTGACCTGTGCGGGTAAACTGCCCTCAGACGAAGAGAGATGTGGAAGGCATGGACCCATGCATGGGTAAACCGGCCTCAGATGAAGAGAGATGGAAAAGGCATGGACCCGTGTGTGGGTAAACCCGCCCTCAGATGAAGCATCTACTCATCTCTGTGCTAGAAACACCCCTGTGGCTGATTTCACAGTATATTTATTAATAGCAAGTTGTTCCAAACATAATCCATGTTTTCTAATTGTGTTACTGCTACCGAATAGTGAAAATCTGTCGCCTATGACCTGGTGTCAGAGGTGGAACCCGTCCTCTAACTGCGGAGCTAAAACAGGCCTGCTCCATGCAGAGATTCTGCTCACAGCAACCTGCTTCCTCTCATTGTTTCTGTTCCCTGACAAAGGACAACTGATCCAGGTTCACCCTCTGTTCACTCTACACAAACTGCAAAACCTTTACTGAGCATCTGCTGCAGGCTCAACACTGTACAAGACGTTAGGTGAGAAGGGAACATCACAGGCGAATAGAAGACGACACTCCCCGGCTTCCTGAAGCCGCAGTCTGGCCAGTTGCTAAGGAACCCTTTTTGTTTTGATGAGGTGGAAACCAGGTATTGTCCACCTTCAGGATGGCGCTGCATCCATGCAGGGGTCCAGGCCTTCTGAGGGCAGGGACAGGGTTTATTTCATTCTGTTTTGTCTTCACATAGTAGCAACAGTTTGCATAACAGCTACAGAAAAGCCTTAAGAGTCTTCTTGAGGTGAATTCCCGGACAACAGGTACAGCTTGCTTCCTCTGGTTCCTAGACATTCTCTCCATCCTGATGAACAGCCAATTCTTCACAACATCCAAGCTCCCCTTATTTCAGGGAGCATGGAGGAACCCCCACATGTACTCTCTATTTATCCTTAGACTCCAGCCTAAGGGAGCAGGAAAGTGAGTGACAGGACTTCATAGTAAGACTCACTTGCAGGAAGCCCATGTGTATAACACCAAGACGCCCTCCTATCTCCCACAGACATGGCCACCAGGGCACCTGGAAGACACAAATGTCCCTGAGCCTCCAAGACTCTGCTTGTAACACCGCATTTCACTTTAAACGTAAAAACAAACTCATTATAGCTGGTCAGATGACCTAATGTTTCCCATAAGACACAAAGTTCTTGCTGGATTTATAACCCGAAACTCATGAATAACACACAAGGAGATGAACTTTCAAAACCCGAGGAAACACCACGACTTCAGCAGATCACAGACCTGCCCTCCACCATTGACCTGAAGATACTAACTTAGGAAACACACAGTGAAAAGTCACCAACCAGAGGGGACAGTGGGAGGGAGACTTGAGTTGGACATAGTATGTTCTATACGTATAAGAAACTGTCAAAATAATTCAAAGTATTGTTTTAAAGAAAACGTGCACACATGGCGGGGAGAGGATGGGTCACTGGCTGGTTCTGAAGGCGGCAGAGTGATCTACCCACCCCTAACAACATAAGCTGTCAAACTGACTCCAGCTCTTCACAGACAAACTTCACTTTTCAGCAAGTTGAGAAAAGGTGATTTGTTCGAGACAAATCAGTAATCCATTTTATTTCCCAATCATGCATCAAAATTCACACTTCCCTAATTCTAAGACATTAATATGACTTTTATATGGTGAAATCTGGCCTCTTGATGACATTTTTATGGTTAAGAAAATAGATCATATCAATGAGGCATAAAATATGAATTGCACATGACAGCACATGCTTCTTGACATACCACACTGTGCCAACATAAAAGAGAGAGAAAATGTGTTCAGTCTGGTGTAATTTATATTACTTTTCCAGATCTTAAATGAAGAGCATTTTTAGTTTTCTAAAGGCACAAAAGTTATGAGTCTATTCTTTTTAATAATGTGTTCATTGAAATTCACTTCATTTTGTGTGGAGACCCACAGAGGCTTCCTAGTGAGAACTTAATCAGGGTCAGAGAATCTGGGCTTGCTCTACCCAGCAGGGCTGCATAATGGGATGAGTTGACCATGGGGATGGTTACCAGGTGTTTGAAGGGTCTACACTTGGCTGTACGGTGTGCTTTGATCTTGCAAGGGGAGGTCTTTTGCCTCTTCCCTTGGCATTGATATAAAAAGCCCTTTTGAATAAGCGCCTAGAGCAGCTGGGTATTGACCAGGCCCTCCCGAAGCTACCTGTGTCTCTGTCTTTCTCCTCGTTGTCTAGGTCAGTCTATCTTTCTACCTATATTTCTTCATTCTCTCTCTTCCACCCAAGAACCCTTCAATAGGTCAGAGCAGGTCGGAGCGGGACTCCGGCAGACTCCCACAATTTTGTTAAATAAAAAAACGAATATTACACTACCCCAAAGAGGTCTGGAAATGAAGCCATTAACTCACTAAACCTCAACAGTCCTGCAGTTGCCTGGGCTTATAAACGAGGGACCTGAAGCACAGAACAGCTAGCTCATGTGTTGTAGAGGGCCACACAGCAAGTCAGCAGGATGTAGGTACAGGCTGGGGCAGGCTGACTGTAGACCACACAGCCACCCACTGTACAAAGCTGCTGCTGGCCAGCCAAGAGGTGGGTGGACAGAGAGCCTTCATGAATATGCATGTTGTGACTGATGTCTGTCAGACACCAGCAAATTACTAACTTGTTCCTATGTTGGTGTTTTCTGAATTTAAGTGTCTTAATTAGGGGTTCTTTAGCACATCAAAGGGGTGCTTTGAAAAGCAAGTCTTTTAAAGATGGCCTTTAAAAAAGCTGTAAGTATAACTGGTATGGTTATGTTTGGTGAGAATCATTTTGATGGGTTAAAATTCCCTGTTCTAGAAAGCCTCAGGTAAAAAGTGACGTAATAAAGGTTAGGCATGCCCAGCATGGGTCAGGCCCTGAGTTCAATTCCCAGTGCCTGGGAAAAAAAAAGTGACATGATTTGTACTGGTATATGCCTGTAGTCCTAGCATTTGAGAGGCTAAGGCAAGAAGATACTGACTACATAACTAGACCTTTTCTCATTAAAAAAAAAAGTGACAATAGGTAAATCTTGGTCATTACTGATAAAACCTGAATTAAGCTTCAGGTTAGCTCTTTGGGAAAAAAACTAATTCACAACTGAATCAGCATTCTATAGCCTTTGACCCATGATGGATCTTTGTGAATTAAATCACATGTAAATGGATGGGGAGATACTGTCAGGAGTGGCCTGCTCATCACAACAGAGAGTAAGGAGGCTGAGGGGCCTTCTGTCATAAAACTAGGCCCACCCTGAATGAAAATGACATTCTAAGAAACCTCAGTATCTCTCGATTGTCAGGGAACAGCGAACGTCTTGATCCATTTCTTTCTAGCAGTATTTTGTAGGTGAGCTGCGCTCTGCACACAACAGCGACAAGAAGAGCGTGTTCGTCAGAGCAGCACTGGTGGTGTGTGTTATACGTGAATGTTGACAACATCTGACGGAGCCGCACTGGCAGCTGTGGTTCTTCCTCTCACGCACGTTGCTCACTATGCAGGAGCTGCTGCTAAACGATGCTTTTCTTCACTAACCACATTTCTATTTTAGACCTATTAGCAGCCATTCTCCAGCTTTCTCCAGAAGCCCCAGCCCAAGCAGAAGGCACCAAGCCAAGGTTTCTCTCTCTAGTTCTGCCTCTCCACATTTCACACAAGCTGCAGCACATGGCCTCTTAACTGGCTTCCTTTGCACACCATGATGTTTTCAAGATTTGCTCATGAAGCTTTCATGGAGACTTTACAACTCTTATTGTTGGATAACAACCCACTGTGTGGACATGATGCCTCTGGTTTACTCGTTCATCAGTTGGCAGACCGTCGAGCGGCTTCCACTTTTAGCTGTTATGAACAGTGCTACAGTGATGGCTGATGAGTGGGATTTCTGTGGGTACATGTGCTCATTTCTCTTGGGCACAAATTACAAGTGAGACCACTGAGTCATATGCTCACTCTGTGCTTAACTTTGTGAGGAATTACCAAAGGTTTCCAAAGCAGCTACACCATGTTGTATTTCTACCAGCAATGTGTTCCAGTTTCTTCACAGCCTCATCAACATTTGTGACTATCAAAATTTTTATTATAACAATCTAAATCAATATCAAGTAGTATCTTATTACAATGATAGTTATATTTTTAGATTTGCTTTATCTTTAATTATGTGGGAGGAGGTATGTGCATATGAACACAAGTGTCCATGGAGGCAGGAAAAAGGGCTTCAGATCCCCTAAACTGGAGTTACAGGTCGTTGTGAGTCGCCTGACATGGGTGCTGGGAACTTCTCTGGAGGAGCAGTGCTTGTTTGTAACCGACATCCCATCTCTCCTGCCCCCCATTATGTTTTGATTTGTATTTTCCTGGTGACTGATGATGCTAAGCCTGCTTTTGAGGGCTTGATGATCGCACGTAAATCTTTTTTGGAGTACTGATTATACTCGGATCTTTTGCCTGTGTTTTTTATTGCACTCGTTGTAGTGTTGACTTGCAAACCTCCTCCTTTCCCCACTCCTTCTCATGTTTGACTTCCTCCAGCATTTGTTGACCCAGGCCAATCTTTCTGACTGATTCCTCCCTTCTCTCCGACTTCTCGGTGTTGGTGAGTCGCAGGACTCACCCTTGATCCTCTTCTCTTCTGACTTTCATCCAATTTCCCAGTTTAATTCCATCTTTATGTTCTCACTTTCTCACCAGCAATCTCAGGCAGTGGTCTGGGAGAAGCAGCCTGTGCCCCCAAATGCCCAGTGCCTCATGTCCTCTACTAAATGGGTAAGAGAAACCCATTCTGCTCCTAAAGACTTAGGTACCGGGTGAACAACACAGACGAACCGTACTGCAAGAACTGAAAACTATGATTGAAACCACAGCTCACAAAGGCACCAGGACCTACACCACAGTAAAGACAGTTGGCTAAGACAGAAGGCTTTTAGAGCCTAGAGTGGTCTTCTAACATCATTTTCAAAAGAACTAGAATCCAGCTGGAAGTATTCATCACAACAGGAAAAATCACAACTTGAAAAGACAATGAGACAATTAATCATATGATAGAATATGAGAAATTCTCTAAGTCAACAATCATAAAATGCTCCAATAAATGATCATAAGTACTCTGAAACAAAAAGTCCTCCGTGAATAAATAAAACATACAACAAAGAACAAGTAGAAAAGGGAGCTGAAAAGCACAGGAGGCAAAGTTCAAATTTTCTCTGTGGGCCTGAGAATGTTATCGGGGTAAAATACAAAATAATCTGTGGACTTGAAGTCAGGACAATACAAATTGTCCCAACTGGAAAAAAAAAAAAAAAAAAAAAAAAAAGGAAAAAAAATCAACTGGAAAATAAAGACGTGCACAGCACCAGGGAACTGGAGAACAGTAACGAAAGAGCTAACGTTTGGGGGCTGGGGAGGCAGCTGGGCGGTTAGGAGGGCTTGCTGCTCTTCTAGAGGACTCACGTTTAGTTCCCAGCACCCATGTCCAGAGACTCACAACAGCCTGTGACTCCAGCTCCTGAGGGCGAGGGTCTGACCTCTGCAGACACCTGCACACATGTGATAAACACTCGCACCAACACACACACACACACACACACACACACACACACACACACACACACACACATTTTTTAAAGCTAACATTTGTTGTCAGAATCCCAGAGAAAAGTACTGAGAATTGTTCAATGAAATAATGGCTTGAAATGTTCAAAGCGGATGGAAAGCTTAAATCAACAGACTCGAGAAGCTGCTGGGAGAAGCCAGCACGGACGAGACTAAAGGAATCTACAGTCAACTTCTACTTCTCCTCCAGACAGCCCTCCAGACCCACAGCACCAGATGTGTGGTCTTCCCACAGATGTTTCTGTCAACAGCGGTGCTCAAGGGTCCAGGGAGTCATCCCTGAGTCCTCCCTTTCTCTAACCCCACTGCAACCCACTATGACATCGCGGCAGCTTTATCATCCAATCGCTCGCCTCCACGGCTGCTACCAGCATCTTCCTCATGGGCTATGGTTATCTTCCTCCCACTCAGCTCCTTATACGCCGCTACAGGACTCCCAAAGAGATGACTTTAAGATACGCAGCGAGAATGTCCATCCTAGACTCAAAACCCCCAACTGACTCTCGCTTCATTTTCCAGTCCCCTGTGGCTTGTTCCTCCGCGTCCTCTTCTCCCGATGCCACCTCCTCCTTGCTCATTCTGGCCTCCGTGCTGCTCCTTTTGCTTTTCATATAAACTCTGTCTTAGGGGTTTGGGAGAGCTGTTCCCTTTGTCTGGGCGACACGCATCTGTGGCGATCTTTTGTCTGTGCTTTAACAAGTAAAGCTTGCCTGAAGACCAAAGGGCAGAGCTAGCCACTAGATAACCATAGAGGCCAAACAGTGGTGGCGCACGCCTTTAATCCCAGCACTGGGGAGGCAGAGGCAGACAGATCTCTGTGAGTTCAAGGCCAGCCTGGTCTACACAAGATTGATCCAGTCTAAATGAGAAACAAACACGCCTTTAAACCCAGCACTAGGGAGGTGGAGACAGGAAGTGATATGGCTGGGTGGAGAGAGGAATATAAGGCGGGTGGAGCGAGGAATATAAGGCGGGAGGAGACAGGAGCTCATTTCCCTTTCAGGCTGAGGATTTCATAGAGGTAAGAACTAGTGGCTGGCTGCTCTGCTTCTCTGATCTTTCAGCTTTCACCCTGATATTAATAATAACCCGGAGTCAGATAAGACCAATTAGGATCCGTGCTACAGGCATCGATGTGCATGACAAAGCCCTTCACATGCTTCAGAACTCTGCTTCAGCTTTACGTCCCCAGTAACCTCTGCTCTGAAGAGCCGACCAAAAAGCTGCAGCTACAACTGTCCCTGACAGGCAACACCTTAGCCTGCTTGGCTTTTTCAGCCCTCCATTGCCCTTTTCAGTTTCAAACACACCACACGAGTTTACTATGCATACATTTAGGATCTGTGATATATCCCAGGTGCCTACTGCAGTGTCTGGCACATGGAAGAAATGTAATAAATACATGTTAAAAGGAAGAGTCTGAACTTCCTCAGGGAGAGTAAGTCGTATTCATTTTCTGCTTGGGCATAACAAAGTACCTTAAGCTTAATGTCTTGAAATAACACATTTATTATCTCAAAGTACTGGCTAGGAGTCAGGCACGGCTTGGCCAAGTTCTCTGCTCAAGATCAAAAGTGCAATCAAGCTGTCAGCTGAATGCTGCTCTGTCGGCTGTTGGCTGGGGCCACCTTCAGCTTTGGGAACCTACTTTCAGATCTTTGCCCCATGGTTGTCTCCAGGGGAAGTACACAACCTGACAGTGTTTGCCTTTCAGTCTAGTAGGGGAGTCTCTCAAGGGTCAAATGTCTCCCCTCAGAAGGTGCAATCCCATTGGAAACTCTACTCATCAGAGAAAACCTCCCCATCTGAATCAACTGGCTTACGGGACTATAAATGCCCTCACAAAAATTGCTCATGCTTGTCATACAATGCCACCTGAGTATGGGAGTCACATCTATGACAGTCACAAGGCTGCCTGTGCTCAAGGACAAGGGGATGGACTGCATGTTATATGCACCAGGAGCATCCATCTTGGGACCCTCATAGCCTACACAGGATAGACCTCAAACTTGCCTCCCTGTGGACCAGTTGGCCAAATAAGGCTCCAAATTATGGTATTCATTGTTCAGTGATTCAGAATTTCCAGGAAGAAGAATGCAATAAAAACATAATCACCACACCCATGTATTTGATGGCACTATTCACAATAGCCCAAAGCTGGAAGTAACCCAAGTGTCCATCAATGGGGACACAAAGGTAGATAGAAATACATGGAATGCTATTCATTCAGCCCAGAGGAGGAAGGAAATGTTGGCACATGGTACAAAAGCTTGAAAGCTTAGGTTAGCCGCAAAAAGGCAAGTTTTATATTTCACTTATGTGACAGTCCTAGAGATATCAGTCCCCAGAAAGTGGCTGCCTGGATTACAGGAGGGAGGGAGGAAGGACCAGGTGGGGAGTTTCAGCTTTACAAGACAGAGAGGTGCAGACTGTGGACGGTGATGGTATTTGTACAGCAATGTCAGGGTAGTAAACGCCACTGAACAATACGCTTAAACGGTGAAAATGATAACTTTATGTTTGCATTATGACACAATTAAAATAATAATAAAGAATATTTTCGTAATATTCACAACTATATATTTATGTGTATGCATGTAGGTGTATGTGTGAGGGTATGTACACACATATGTGCTCTTGTGTGTGGAGGCCAGAGGTCAACACTGAGTCTCTTCCTCAATCATTCTCCATCTTCTTTTTTGAGGCAGGGTCTCTCACTGAACCCGGAGCTCACTGATTTGACTAGGCTGGCTGGTCAGCAAACCCCAGGATTTTCCTGTCTCCACCTCCCCAGCACTGGGTTACAGCCGCCACCATGCCTGGCTTTTATGTTGATTCTGAGGGACTGAACTCAGGTCCTCATCTCTGTGCAGCAGGCACTTTACCAACTGAGTCATATCTCCGATCCCTACCACTGTGTTTTAAACTTAATAATAGACAAGGTGACTCATGCTGGTCTGGGTTTTAAAGGAAGCAAATATCAATGTCATGGGTTGAAAACAATGAATGGATTAAAACTAATGTTTATTTTTGACAATAATTTTTTCATGTCAGAAATCATCACAGAAACAGTGATCCAAACCAATATCCCGTTCCACTCAAAAGCAAACCTCACCTGACCCAGATCCAAGGTGAGGTTGACTTCATTGTATTGTATTCCTGAAGAGAGAGGGGGACTTTGCCACCAACGTTCAGATCCATCAATCGCATGGGTGGCCGGATGTGCCTTCCTGGAATCCTCAGAATTACAGTAGTCACAGAACTGGCCCTGAGGAGGAGAAAAGGTCTTTTTAAACATTTCAAGGAATGTTTTTGCATCAGTTTAGCAAAAGAAATGGTCCCACCAAGACTGCTGTCTACTAGCTTACAGATGCTGTCGAGCTGCATGGCAATATGCAGCTCTGAAGACCGCAATCAGGCAGGTATTTTCTTTTTCACTTGGTGTGAAACCATGTTACCTGTAGCTCAGGTTGTTTCCTTCTGTCCATCATAGCTCTGTGTACCTCGACCCACACAAGGCTCCACAAAAAGCTTTCTGTATTGGACATGCAAAGATTTTTCTCCTTAACAAGCCCCCTAGACTCCAAATCCCCATCCTAGCAGCTCTGTGTGAGGCACTGGTGTGAAGAGGATTCCCTTCACAATCCCAGCAGAGGTGCTAAGTGTACAAACTATCGCGGGGAAGCCTAGGATCCAACAGGCGCCTCTGCACAGTACCGGATGCCATGGTCTAAGGCAGAGCACAGTCCACCATGGACTGTCTGGAGAGAGTGGAGAAGAGGTCTCTGGTAAATGGTCTTTAGCCTCAGACAAGAAAGTGTTCCAACTTGAACAGCCAACATGAGCAAAGACGGGGGCCAGCCGGTCCCTACTGACTTAAGCACTGAAGGAGACTTCAGAGATCAATGGCGAGATGAGGTTGCCAGTGCCAGAGTGAGAAGCAGCTCATTCAGTTGGTAAAGTGGGGTGTTTTTACCTGGGGTGACGTCTGGTGTTAGAACAGCCAGCCCCTAAATGAGCTGCTCTCTTTGGCAGGCAGTTGGTTTTGATTTCTGTTTTGTTCTACTCTGTGCTTTTCAATGCAGAAGTTTACAGCTGTTTACCAGGCAAAAAGCTGAGCCTTGGTCTTCCCTGTGTTTGGACACACACACACACACACACACACACACACACACACACACACACACACACACATACACACACACACACACATTGGTTTTTTGAGACGGGGTTTCTCTGTGTAGACCTGGCTGTGCTGGAACTCACTTTGTAGACCAGGCTGGCCTTGAACTCACAGAGATCCACCTGCCTCTGCCTCCCGACATTGCCCAGCTCAAAGAGTCCTGCTTCCTCACCAGGGATGGACCTCAGAGACTGAAATACTCCACTCCCAAACTAAGTTACCCCAGAGTATAAGCAGCATGAAAGAGAGGGAAGGTAAAGGAGCAAAGTTACGCTCACCCCTCCTCAGAAGTACGCTGTGGCAAATGGGTAGCTCTTGCGGCATTTTCAATAATTCTCAAATGTTCAGAGATAAGCTTGGCTCTGGTGTGGAGACAAATGTGCTCGTGTACAAAATGTTTTTGTGTGGTACAACTGCTCCTTCCTTGTGCTGAGCTGTCTGTGTAGATGTTTATCTTTTGATATTACATAAAGACATTTCTAGGACTCAGAAGCAGCACTTTGGAGATCTGAAGCCCTGGATCAGTTCATGAGGCCACAGGTTGTGCTGGCTAGCTCTGCACCCTGCCCCTTCGGCCAAGATGTCATACAGTGTAAAAGGTCAGCAGAACAATGATTCCATCAGCAACTTCTCAGGGATTTTAAAGGTTTCTAAAAATTATTACTGTTATTAATCGCGTGTGTGCATGTTTGAGTGTGCTTGTGTGTATGTACACGTGTGTGTGCATGTGTGAGTGTGTGTGCTTGTGTGTGCGTGTGCGTATGTGTGTGTGTGTGTGTGTGTGTGTGTGTGTGTGTGTGTAGGCCAGAGGACAGCCCTAGACAATTGGTTCTCCTTCCCCCTTTACGTAGATTCCAGGAATCAAACTCAAGTTGCCAGGCTTGAGCAGCAATCCTCAGGGGAGGAAGTGTTTGCTATTGATTTAGAGTGTTTTGTTATTAATATTATTGTTGTTAATAATAATAATACTATGGTGTTATTATACTCAGAAGAATCGTAATTGAACAGAGAACAGAATAATCCTAAATCTCTAAAACATACACCAGATCCTTTCATAGCATCAAAAGAACTATAAACAGTTCAAAAATGGACAAAAATAAAAACAGGCGTCTCACAGAGGAGGCAGTAACGACTGGAGAATGTACCTCCCATCATCACGTTAACAGTTCTAGCAGACCACATGCAATAGGATCTCACACACTCAGGCTGCCCAGATTTACAGTGCAATGCAGTATCAGAGAGGGTGTGCTGCGGGTGTGAATTGGTATAAAAACTTGAGAAGCTGCTTTGGCATCACTCCTACAGTAGATTCACACTTAGAACACAGGAATACAACTCCTCAGCTCAGAACTCAGAAAGAATGGCTTGCACATTTTTGATGGTATCAGCTGCAAAAATATTTATTGCAGCCTGTTCACAAGAGCAAACTCCTGAGACTAACCCAACTGCCTGGCTACAGGAAAGCAGGTCATTCAAAAATGGCACTGCCACTCCGTAAGTGGCTGTGGACAACAGTAAATAAGTGAAGAGATTCATCAAGGATCTTGGAAATACATTAGTGAAAACAGCATTAAAATTAAAAGCAAGTCACAATGAAAGCCTTTATTCTTTAGAAAATATATGGAAATAATAAAAACTCTATTTCAAAGAAGCAGTGGGGCATGGAGGGGTATGCCTGTAAATGCTGCACTCAGGAAGCTGTGTGGTGGTTTGAACGTAATTGGCCCCCATAATCTCACAAGAAGTGGCACTATTAGGAGGTGTGGCTTTGTTGGAGGAAGTGTGTCACTGTGGGGGCGGGCTTTGAGGCTTATGCTCAGGATACTGCCCGGTGCCTCCACTTCCTGTTACCTGTGAGATGGTGGGCTCTCCAGCACCACATCTGCCTGCACACTTCTATGCTGAAACTGTAAGGGAGCCCAATTAAATGTTTTCCGTTTAAGAGCTGTGGTGGTCATGGTGTCTCCTCACAGCAATAGAAACCCTAACACTGTGGCACAAGCCTCCCGAGTCTGAGGCCCATCTTGGGCCTCACAGTGAGACCCTGTGTCAAAAAAAAAAAAAAAAAAAAAAGGAAAGAAGGAACTGGAGGGAAACAAAGTAATAGTTAATGAAGGGTTCAGGATCGGATTCAAGTAACTGGAGACAGTGGGAACAGGGCATATGCTACCACATAGGCCATCATTTAGGGTCTGCTTTTGGTTTTGGTAGCAAGTTCATGCATTTCATGTATGTTTAAACTATCACACACACACACACACACACACACACACACACACACACACACACACAATCGCCATAAAAGGACCATAGGAGCATGTCATAAACTGAAGGTAATGAGAAATCCTTAATCCAAGCCTGTATCTGAACCCCAGTATTTTTAACAACCACAAACAAATCAGGACGAAGTCAGGAGGAAAGGGGCACAAAGAGCGACTATTCCCTGTACACACAGCAAGCAACTGTCGCGGGTACTCGGCACCAGAAGTTCCCAACACGCAAAGATGAACAGGACAAAAGATTCACTCTCAGTTGTGCTGAGGCTGTCGTCAGTCTAGGAACGTAGGAAGCAGAAAATGCAATGGAGGGGCTAGAAAGGAAGGGAATAAGGGCTGGAGAAACGGTTCAGCAATTAAGGGGACTTGCTGCTCAGTCATGAGGCTAGAGTTCAGATTCCAGCACCCACATCAGGGAGCTCACAAATACCTATAACTTCAGATCCAAGAGATCCAACACCCTCTTCTAGCCTCTTTGGGCATCTGCACATCCATGTGCATATACACTCACACAGACAGAGAGACAGACAGACAGACAGACAGACAGACAGACAGACACACACACACACACACACACACACACACACACACACACACATGCACACACTACAATAAATTTTTAAAAGAAAGGAAGGAAGGAAGGGAGAGAGGGAGGGAGGGAGGGACTGGGGACTCTTTAAATAAACAGTCCAGCGTAAGACTCCAGCATTGGTAATCCACAGGAGATAAGCCAGCATCCATCCAGTAGCTCAGCAGCAGCATCTTCTTCATACGGATGGACGGATGGACGTCTCATCTCTGCTAGCTCCCCACACTCTTGACGTCTTAGGCTAAACAGCCTCTGGCATGCCGTACTCTGCACTGAATTCACAATGCAAACACTGTATGGTTCTAATTACGTAGGCACTGGTTCCAACAGTACCCCTGAAAGAACTGTTGGTTTTCTGTTTGAACAGATTCCTTTGCTCAATTTATCCAAATTGCTCACAACCTAGAGTGTCAGAACTGGGCTGAAATCAGAGAAATAACACTAATGGTTGAATCTGCCCTTGAAGAAAGTTGCTAAGAGACCAGAAAAGTCATTTGACCCTCACATATTCCTAGAAAGTGCTAGACTAAGGATGGCATGGACATGTGGGAGGCTGGGAGCATGAAGCTACAGTACAGTACTTGCTTGGTATCTACAACACTCTGGGGCTTATAACAAAACCCATGAAACCTGAAGGTGGAGAAATGAAGTCAAAAAGAGTTAAAGTGCCTTGCCCGAGGCCACACAGCTAGGACATGCTGGAACCAGGACTGCACAGAGGTCTAGAGATGCTACCTACAACCCAAGACTGTACGTACTCTTCCCTGGCTGATCCACTCTGCAAGTTACATCAAAGAGCCCTGTCTCTGATTTGGATGGAATGTGAGGCTGAATTGGAATAGCAATTATGCTATTTTCCAAGTACCTGCCACCACCAGATGTGCCCAGAGGCCCAGCTCAGAAAGGAGTCCTGCCTGGCAACAGTTTACATGTTTGCCCTCATATCAGGTGCAGAAATCCTGGCAAGAGGAACATCTAACCACACTCATCCGTCAACATCTAGCCCCATCACGTGCCATGCATGCACACTGTCAGCGGCTCCACTCCTGGCATCATTTTCTAAGGCTCTCGAGGCTATGGTACCTCCAGTGCTCAAACCTAAGCCAGCCCTAAAGTGGAGAATTTCCTGCAGTGAGCCAATTCCACACCTAAGGCTGCTTCTTTGCAAAGATCCTGCTCCCTTTGAGAGGCACCAAAACACACAGGTGTGGTTACAGTCGTTAAAGCAAGCACTCTGTCATGTTCCTGAAAGTTTGCATGGTGTAGTGTGAGTGGTGATTTCACAGCACACAGAGTACACAGTTCTGTGGCTCCTGCACGTTTCACAGCTCAGAGGCTGGGGCATTACCTCCCTATGTGCCAGGCTTCTGGTTATAAGATTTAAATGGGAGAGAAAACAAGGGACTCAAGTTTGGTTCTAAGAATTTAAGAAAAACTTTATAAAAAATAAACAAGTATATGCGAATGAGTAATTCACAAACTGTGCACCCCTGGTCCAAACTCCAGGCAGGGTGGGTGCGTGGATCTTTCTAGCTCATTCTAGAGGTGTATATTTTGGAGCAGAACAGATGTGTCCATGAGCTTTCCTGTAGCTATGACAAAACACTTGAGAAATTCCTCTAAAAGGAAAAGCTGTGGCTCATTGTTTGGGGGTCTCAGTCCTTGGTCACCTGGTCCCATCACTTTGGTCCTGAGACAAGGCAGAGTGGAGCCTGTGGTAGGAAGAAAAGCTGGTCACCTCCTGGTGACCAGGAAAGAGGCAAGGGAAGAGAAATGGCTGGGAACAAGATGAATCCCTGTGGTGGTGAATATGGACTTTCAGCTTGGCAGGATCTGGAAAGACCTGGGAGACAAACCTCTGGGCATGTCTGTGATGGACTTCCTAGACTGGATTAACTAGGGGAAGGCTTACCCGTGCTGGGGTGGCCTGTCTGTGATGGACTTCCTAGACTGGATTAACTAGGGGAAGGCTTACCCGTGCTGGGGTGGCCTGTCTGGGATGGACTTCCTAGACTGGATTAACTAGGGGAAGGCTTACCTGTGCTGGGGTGGCCTGTCTGTGATGGACTTCCTAGACTGGATTAACTAGGGGAAGGCTTACCCGTGCTGGGGTGGCCTGTCTGTGATGGACTTCCTACACTGGATTAATTGGGGTGGTATTTGTAGCTCCCAGGAAGGGTTACCCATGCTGGAGTGGGCCTCAATGGCGCAGCTGCCCTCAAAGAGTCCCTGATCATGTAAGTTACTCTTCACCCACACTCCTGTAACTCAGCGAGCTCACTGGCTCATCAAATTGAACTTTGGTGATATGACTGCTGTAGTCAGTTCCTATCTGAGATGAGTAGACATTTGTATCTCATCCCCTCAGAAAAAGGATCATAACAGTAACATGATCATATACTAGCACCGCCTATGAGCTGGAGTCTTATAACAATAACATAACCATATACTCTAAGCGTGGATAGCACCGTCCATAAGCCGGTAACAATCATATACTGTAAGCGTGGATAGCACCGTCCATGAGCTGGAGTCTTAGAGTGGATAAAAAGGAGAAGGGCAAGCTGAGCACCAGCATTCACCTCTCTCTGCTTCCTGACTACTGACTGAGGCAATGTGACATCATCTCACGTTTCTGCCACCATGCTTTCCCTGTCATGATGATGCACCCCCAAACTGTAAAGTCAAAATTAATCCTTCCTTCCTTCCTTCCTTCCTTCCTTCCTTCCTTCCTTCCTTCCTTCCTTCCTTCCTTCCTTCAGGTTTTGTTTGATGTTTGGTTAGGTATTTTGTAACAGCAACAAGAAAAGTTACTAGTACACTCAATCCCTAAGAGCACAATCCCAGGGCCCCCTCCTTCAGCTGAGTCCTCTCTCAGGAACATCTATCACCTCCCAAAAGCCTATCCTGATCTACCCATTTCCCCATAATCCATCAGCCGGCAGCCAAGCCACTACCTCACGGCCTTCAGGAGGGATTTCAGATCAAACACAGCAGGCAGAGGTTCAAATTCCAGCCCTCACGATTACAGCTGTGGAACATTAGTGGCATTACTTACCCCAAAAGCTTTGTTTTCTTTTTATTTAAGTGTGTTAATCCTGCCAATTTTATGCTGTTCTCATGAGGGTTAAATGTGATGCTCCACATGAAGTGCCCTGCTCTGGTACATGAGCACATTGCCACTGGGACTAACTGAGTGCTTATTGAAACTGCAGACTCAAGGATCCTGCACTGGCCTTACTGAATCAACATCCCTGGAGAGAGCTGGACCAGAATTCCTTAAAGGCACCTCTCCATCCCCCCCAATGATTTTTCTGCTTATGAGTCTGGAAAGTAAGAGGTAACAGGACTGATACACACAGGTGCACCACAGAGACCCCTGATGGCCACGGTCACAGAGCCACTGTGTGGGCAACAATGGAGACAAAAGGAGGCATCATAAACCAGGTTTCACACCTTGGCTTGTGTGTGTTTTGTTTTCTAGATAAATCATGGAGGTAGAGACAATCACTGGGGAGTCAGAGGCACAATGAGAAGAAACAGTCTGTCCAAGGCGGAGTGGAGAAAGGAACCCAGGAAGGGCTGAGTCAAGCTGGGCACTGGAGCAGGGGAGGGGAGAGGAGACTGGATAAAGGCATCTGGGGTTGGGACCTCGCAGCAGTCTGTCCTTGGCTGGAGGATATCTATTCTGTGACAAGGGCACCACCTACCTGACACTGACTCAGCCAGCTGCACAAAGATGTGTTTAGCCTTCGTCTGTGAACAGCGGCAGCTCTCTACACCAAGGCGCTTGTTGCCCATCTTCCCTCTCGGTCTCCTTGGAGTTACTGCTGCATACATGCCCCCTGCTCGCTTGTCAATGCTCTTCTTTCCCTACCTTCTTGTCAAAGCAGGAACCCACTTTACTTGCTTTGGTCCTAATCCACAAGCTCCCTGTGACTGCTGAGCGCAGTATGCTTGGCTTCCCTCCTGTGGCTCTGGAGACAGCATCTGTGCTCCAGGCACCCAGATCATCTCTCTGGCCTGTTCAAAAACTTCACATGAACAACTCTACCTCCCTTACCCCTCTCTCCAACACTGATGCTATTTCTCCAGTGGCTATGGCTGCCTTGGGCCCTATGCATGTTGTTCTTTCTCCAAGGAACACACTGAACCCAACTTCAGACCCTTTTCAGAGGTTCCCCCTAACAAGGAGTAGGTGAGCTACACTCTCTTACCTATTTATATCCTATCCAATCACTAACCATTTAGATTCATGATAATTCTTGAACTGTAAACACCCTCTGATACATTGTTCACAACAGTAAACCTAGAATTAGGTACCTGGCACAAGGCAGGTATTCAATGGTCACCGATATGATCAGTAAGTTAAGGTAACATGCACTAGCTACAAGTTAATCTGTGGCTTAGCGATAGTTTCCATGGGGACAGACCGGACATTACAGATGTGCTGTGTCACTAAGGTTACCTGGACGGCTTTCTCTGCCACCGTACAAACCTGCCTGTTCTGCCGCTTGGGCCTCCCCAGAGCCGGCTCTCCTCTCCTCACTTCTCCGCTGGCTGCTCAGGCCAGGAAGTGCCTCTCACACTCAGCCAGATCTCCCTGGTCCCCAAGACCTCTCAGGCACTGACACCGCCGTCCCTTGCTTATTAAGACCAAATCAGAAAGGAATTGTAACCCTGGTTACAGTATGCTTCTTCTGTGTGATTCTTTTCTATTCAAAAGGGGTGTCCTAGGTTTGTGCACTCACTGCCCCAAACCAGTCCTTCCTTGTTAGAGCTCAGTTGGAGGCCTGGGCTGACCACGATGGGTCTGCCTCGTAGACTATTCATTTGAACACCAACCATTGGCCTGCTAAGAGCTAGACATGGTCCTCGTCCTGGGGGTGGGGTGGGGTGGGGTGGGGTGGGGTGGGGACACAGTCAGACCCTGGCCTGACTCATTTCCTCAAATCAGACTCTCCCCCTCAATCTCCAATTACTACATTAATCTTATAATTAAACCCTTTCTGATTTATGTTCCCATTGTCTCAAATCCCTCAACACTTCCATTCATCCAGCTTTAGTTTTATTACTTAAATTCTTTCAAAGACCAGAAAGAATACAAATGCACACAGAGCCAGGGTGAGAAGGTTGGAAATCCTAGAGAAGTTACACAATCTCACTCAGGATAATATTCAAAATACATCACATCTGGGGACTGTGAGTTCCTAGAAAACATAGGACATGTTCCCACCTCATGTTCCCACCTCAGCTGTTCCTCAACCTGTAACTCACTTTCCCTGCCTCACACTTGGATTCCCCTTCACACCGGGGGTTTCTGCCACCGGTCTCTATCATGGGCTCCTATGGATGACCTGTGATCATTCCATTTACTCATGGTTACCATCTCCCCATAGGATGTTAGCTCAGGGACCGTCCCTGCCTTGTCTTGAAATGTCTTACCTGCCCTTTATCACCATCCCACCTGCCTGACTCACAGAAGATATCAGTAAATATTTATTAAATAGGGAAGCAAATGAATATGACACACAAGTATATCTATAAACATTATCCCCAGATAGTACAGGCAGGTCTTTATAGGTGGGAGGAAGCAGAGATCACCTCAAAAGACACTTCACCAGCCCTGTCCACTTTCAGGTGTTAAACTGGTCAGTCAGAGTAAGGAAGGCAACCACCACGAACATTCATTTTCTGTGACCAGAGGCCAAGAAGAAAAGAGGGTGCCGGTGCCCTAAGGTTCCACTGTACCCCCTGCCATGGAATATTACCGTGCAAAGGTCAGGTGGCAGGAGGAGTTGCCCCACCCCGAAGATGCCCCCAAAAGGCTTTTTATGGCCTCCTTTGGCCCAGGAGGGAAATGGAAGGAAGCAGGAGTAAAGACTAAGAAGTCAATTAGGAAAAAGAGGGGGCCTTGCCCAAGACACTGGTGAGCTAACTTGGGTCCCAAAATTCATATGTTAAAGACCTAATCTTTAGTAGCTCAGAATGTGACTGTATTTGGAGAAAGAGACTTCAAGGGAATAATTAAGGTAAAGTGAGACCGTGTGGGCGTCCCTAAGGCCAGTGTCCTTAGTAGGTGAGATTAGGACACAGACTTGCCCAGAGGGAATAGTGTGTAAAGGCCGGGGAGACAACAGCCCCCTGCAGCCAAGGAGTGAGACCCAAGAAGAACTCACTGCGACAACAGCTTGATCTTGGACTCCCGGCCTTTAGAGCCATCCGGGTCCTGGCTGTGGACTCCTTTTGGCAGCGTCAGCCAGCTAATTGAATCCCACACCAAGGGAGTCTTGATAGAGATGTGTATGAGGTGCCTCAGCCAAAGCCCCCAGTAAGAAAGTCTCCAAACAGATCACCCAGGCCGGTACACAGGTGTTTATGTGAGCTGGTCCAAACGGGCCTGAACCCTTACCCTGTGCCAGTCTGGTGAGCACCTCACATATAAAGAGGACTCCTAAGTCAATATTCCCTGCCATCTGCTCAGCCTCATTCTGTCTAAAGACCACATCTGCAGTAGTCTGGTTCAAATATCTCAAAAAAAAAAAAAAAAAAAAAAGTGGCCTTCATTCCACCCCTAGGGCCTCATCTTCTGCTCTCCCTTAAAGACAGACCCCTCCCATCCTGGTCAAAAAGTACTGTGGGTAACTGATTTGAAGCTGCAGTTGCTGTATAGAAAGCACTTGTAGGCTGACCAAGAACAGCAGTGGGTGGTCTCACTCCGGGGGCGAGAAGCCCAAACTCAAGATGTCTACAGGGCTGTGCTCCTCTTGAAACCCGTCAGAAAAAGCTCCTTCTGCACCCCTCCAGCTTCCAGAAGCCCAGTTCCAGACATCCATCTTAACTGATGTATCAAGGCCACACCTGAGACATTACTATCTTCATGAGCAGCTGTGAGGATTCAGAAGGTCAGGCCTGGTGATGTTCTCACGGAAGAAGAACCTCATGTCAGATTCCTGCCATCTTTCTGCACGTGGTCTTAGGGCTCATGACTTCAGAAGGTATGACAGTTTGTAGAGGTGGGGGGCTAACTGACGGGAGGGATCCATCTCTGCAGCTATGGGAAGTCGTCAGCTCCACTGGGGTGTCTTTTCAGTGGGGTGTCTGCTTGGGGGTCACCACCTGTACTCTATACGCAGACCCCTAAACTCATTGGCTCGCCCAACTGAACTTGGTGGAATCATTACTTTGGTCTCTCATTGGTGCCCTATCTGGAGTGAGCAGATGTTCATCCACACCTCTCCAGGGAAAGTTCACAAAACCCAGCTTGCTGACACTCGGGTACTTTCCTTTCCAAGGCTTCCACCAGGGCATTTGTTGTCCTGGCAGGAAGCTCCTAGGCTGGCATTGCCCTTTGAACATTGCGCCTAAGACAAGCTGCCACAAGAGAGACCGTCACACGCAGGAAGAAGCAGTTCCACCCTCAGGGAACTGGTGAGCTAACACAGAAGGAGATTGGAACAGAAACAGCTCCGAAGTGGTGTGGAATCAGAGATGGTTCCAGCAAAGCTCAGCTGGAGCTCTGAGGAAGGCATGGTCACCTGCACAGTGGTAGCACAGAAGCATGGCACAGTGAGTAGAGCGCAGACTCCACCCTTCGTACCAGGGTTTGAATCTAGCTTACCACACACTGTGGTCTTAGACATGTCACTTCCCTTTTCGGTGCTTCGGAATCCTTTTGGTAAGATGAGTATGCCCAACAAAGCTCCACGGATTCCTAAGTCACTGTGATGACTAAGAGGTCACAGAGACAAGTGGGGTGGCTCACTAGATAAAGACGCTTGCAGTGCAAGCCTGGCAGCCCAAGTTCAATCCCCCAGGACGCATGTAAAGGTGGAAGGACCAGACTTTGTTCTACACTATTACATTACGTGCGTGTGTGTGTGTGTGTGTGTGTGTGTGTGTGTGTGTGTGTGTGTGTGTTTTGCTGGCTTGCATGCACAGTTGGGAATGCTGACCACACATGCACAGTGGCACACATACACACATATGCATGCACGCACGCGCACACACACACACACACACACACATGCACAGTGACACACATGCATACACATGCGCATGTGTGTACACACACACACACACACACACACGCAAAGTGGCATACACGCACACACATGCACACACACATACAAATTATTTTTTTAAAGCAAGGAGTCAACATACGTAGGGTATATCCAGACAGTGCCTGGCATCACTAAGTACTACATGAGCGTGTGTTCAATTACGATCTTACATTAAGCAGCGGCCCTGATGATCTGCCTGCTCCTCCTTCCCCCCATTCTGCCCTTTGCTTGGTGCCTTCCTATAAAGTTTGCGCTGCGGAATGACAGCATCAGAGTCACGGGAACCGGCTTCTCTCCCTTCTCATGGTGAAGACAGTCACGGAAAGCCCGTACTTCTGACCTCCATGTGTTAATCCCACATGTGTTTTCTGACAGTGGTGGAACCAGTGAGAGCTTGTAACGCTTACAAGGCTGAACACTGGGAGGACATGTGGGGCTCAATGAGCTGGCTTCCCCTGGGCAGGCCCACCCTGTTGGCGTGAGAATTCCAATCGGTGCCCTGGAAGCTCTTTCTTGCAAAGCAGGCAAAGGCCCCGAGCAGAGGCAGCCCTGTCAAGCAGATTTCGAACTCTCCTCAGCCTTTAGCCAGGAGTTCACTCGGACACCACAGCCCCAGGCAGGCCCTTTCATTTAGACCTCTGGATTCAACTACTTAGGGACCATTAATAAGTCCTTTTCTCAGTGGGCAAATGGACCCAGAAATAGCTAAATGACAACCAGAAACAATTTGTGACCTGGAAAAAATATATTATTGTTACACAAATTAGCTTTAAAAATTAGCCCCCCAAATGTCATTGTATCCCGTGCATTCATTAGTGTCTAAACTAGTCATTAACATGTTCCAAAACAGTGTTACACTGCTCTAAATAGAAGGCTTCAGAAGTGTTTGCTGCTGAGAAGGAGTCAGCACACCCAATCTATGCAGTTCATAACACAGTGTGCATTGCCACAGAAAAAGGATGCTGTGGGCCAGAAGGATGGCTCAGTGAGTAAGGGTGCTTGTCACCAAACTTGGCCTTCTGAATTTGACGTTTGGTCCCCAGGACCGACATGGTAGAAGAAGAGATTCCCACAACTGATCCTATTATCTCTAGCATGAGTACATACACACACACACACACACACACACACACACACACACACATACACACACACACGCACAGTAATAAAAATTTGAATTAAAAAAGTAAAAGAATTTTACATAAATTTTACATGACTACTGTGACAAAAACTTTTTGTAAGCTTACCATTTTAGAAGTCTTATCTAGAAATAATCTCCTCATTTCATGAAAGCCTTAATATCCATGAACATTATAAAAAAAAAAGTCAAGCTGGAGCTGGGAAGATGGCTCACCAGCTCAGAGCACTTGCTACTTAGGCACGAGAACCTGAGTTCAAATCCCCAGAACCCACATACAAAGCCGTGCATAGTCAGGCATGGCTGTGACACCAGGCTGAGGGGAGAGGGGACCACTGACAACAGCCTGCTGGCTGCCAGCCTAGCTGCAGGTTCAGTGAGAGACCCTGTCTCTTGGGAATCAGGAGGGCAGTGACAGAGGAAGACAACAGAGGTCACATCTGACCTCCTCGGACACCAGTACATACAGGTGTGCATTCACCACACACACACACACACACACACACACACACACACACACACACACACACACAAGCTACAGTTATTAGTGTTGTTTTGGATGTAAGGAAAATGAAGTGACATCGTTTTCCAGCACCAGGAAGCTGGGGGAGTTAGAATAAGACTCAAGTCTAAATTACTGCTGTCAGGTGTTTCAGCCACGAGAAGAGCTTCTTCAGAGACACAGATGACATTACAAGCCACCGAAGGAGCTTCCCCGCAGTTTTGAGGAAGCTAGGCCTTGCAAGCACAGTCATCTATAGGTAACTTTGTATCTGGGTGCTCTTTGCATCCTCAGAATATAGAATAGTAAGCATTTCATAATTGTTTGTGAATGGATGGGTGGATGAACTAAAGGCATAAGGATTGGAAAGGATGAAAAAAATACAACCAAATATCACCAAAGAATAATACCAAAAAGTCTATTAAAAAAAACTATAGCAAGGTCATGGATATAAAATCAATAATTAAAAATCAACTACATCTCTAATGCAGATATAAATATAGAGGAGAGCCAACTAATATATTTATTCCCAAACCCTGGCCACTGAGAGGGCCTGGAAGCAAGGCACACTGGTAGTGACAAGGGTCAAAGATCCCTTGGTTTCCAGATGTCATACTCAATAAAACCAGGCTCCTTGAAGAATTAACTCCAGGGCTGGCAGAAAAAATAAAAATTACCCTCCCTGAAGCATTGTGATACCAAAAACTAATAAAGCCTTAAAAATTGTGGGGGGGGGGGTCGTTAAAAATGATGAAGTGGAGAACCCCAGGCCCTGTTCCCCACCCCCTCTGAATTAACAAATAGACAACAATCCTGAAGTCAGCTTTCTTGGACTCCTATCTGTTCAAAACCCTACAACAACCTATACATAAATGGAATTTGAAGATAAGTTGTTTACATGATCCTGCCTAAAGAATTGTAATAGATACATTTTATAGAATTTAAACTATGCGTCACTAAAACTGTGGGAAAAGACTCAGGTTTCAAAAACTGGGAAAAGATGAAGCAATGACATGGTTTTCACCTGTGGAGTAAGGAGACGCAGCGGGAGAGCTGACACCCCGAACACCACTGTACGGGGGCTGGAACGAGCAGCATCTTGGGCCTCTCCTCCTCTGGCTGTAGGTATCTTTCTCTCAGATGAACTGATCCCGACTCTCAATGGCAACAGTAAATCAGAGCACAAAGAGTCTGCTTATTCAAGGATCAGACACCTGTAGCTTCCGCAGCCCCAGAGGAGCATTAGCTCCATGGGATTCACTTAAGAGCAAGCTGAAGTGGCTGCTGGTGTGGTGTGTGTGGAACTGCTTCTTCACTGGTAAGTCAAGTTGACTCACCAAAACCACTTTGTGTGTCCTCTCCGTGTGTGCTTTATACACGACCTTTCATTGCTGACCTTGGTTGAGATCCATAAGCACAGACAAATATTAGAAATATTCCTTTTAAATAAAGAGGGGCTGGAGAGATGGCTCTGCAGTTAAGAGAGCTGGCTGCTCTTCCAGAGGACTGGGGTTCAATTCCTAGGATCCCCATAGTGGCTCACAACCATCTGTAACTCCAGGTCCAGGGAATCATAACCCTCTTTTGACTTCTGTGGATACCAGGCACACGCATGGTGCATATGCATGCAGGCAAAACACTCATATAAAGCCAGGCGATGGTGGTGCAAACCTTTAATCTCAGCACTAGGGAGGCAGAGCCAGGAGGATCTCTGTGAGGCCAGCCTGGTCTACAGAGCGAGATCCAGGACAGGCACCAAAACAACACAGAGAAACCCTGTCTCAAAAAAAAAAAAAACCCACTCATATAAAATAAAGGTATTAGTCACCCTTAAGTGTATAGGACATTTGTCTGAATTCTCAAGATAACTTTTACCATTAATAATTGTTACAAGTATGTCAATGAACACAGTAACTGTCTTCAATCTCCCAGCCCTCACTCACGGATCTTACATGAATGAAAGGAAAGGCCCTGTTAACAAAGGATTCTCTTTCACATAGTTCTATAAACAGAGCTTTGGTGTGACTCAGTTTCCTGTTTATGACCATTGGTCCCAAGTTACACAAGCACACAGCTGAAACTGTTGTGGCTTATAGGAAGTAGCAAACACTCTCACACTTGTCCATGTGTGTATGTGTGCATCAGTGTCATCCGAGTCAAACACACGCTCTTTACACAAACCACAGTGGAGTGCAGGGATGAACGGAGGGTGGGCGGGCTTGTCACCATACAAATTCAAGATCTCTACTGGCAAATATGTGCATTTCATCCCTGATAACTGTAGTGTTTACACCAGGCTAGTCCAAACTCTTAGGTTATATTTTCTTTTTTTTTTTTAAAAAAAGATTTTCCTTTTGTTATTTTTAATTATGTGGAGGGTGTGTGCCTGAATGTGGTTATATGCACATGCGTGCAGCCAGTGGCATTATTCACCTGGAGGTGGAGTTACAAACATTTGTGAGCCACCTAACGTGGTTGCTGGGAACTGAACCCAGGTCCTCCACAAGAACATCAAGTGCGTTAACCACTGAGCTACCTCAGCCCTGAACTTGATGCTGTGTTTTCAACATAGCCGTCCGTTCCTGTGTTACCATTGCTTTTGTCCGGTGTCCTGATATGTAACATCTCCAATTTCCACAGGCAAGAGGACACTCTAACCAGTACATGGGATGTGGCATCCTCTTTGCTCCTCCTTCACATCTACCCATCAGGTTCACTGCTTTACAGCCTTTAACGCCTGCCCATCCACCACCCCGCAGCCGATCTTCTCTAAACTCCTGCTGCATTGCAGGCTTCATGATAAAGCTGAGGACAGGGACAGGAAGGACCCTTGGATCACGGAAGTCTCTCAAAACAAAAACTCAAAAATCTGAGTAATAGTGAGAATGCAAAACCTTCTTAAAGGGATCTTTAGGGCCAGAAACACCAGTGAACAATGTCCACACGCAAACAAAACTCAGACTTATAAATCACCCTGCCTGCTGACACACGCTTCCATTAAAATACGGGCATTGTTATAGATGCACCACCAAAAATAAACCACTACCCTGGAACCAGAGTCTATTTTAAGAAATGACCTTTATTCATTTTGTAACTTTAATTTTTCTAGATCCTTTTGGCATAAGATTCTAAATCCTGGCTGGTCTCAGAAATCTATTTTTAGAAAGTTCGAGGAAACAGAACTGCTTTAGTTAACTCCTCCAATGCCAAGTGATACATAAGGGGAGCGAAGTCCAGCCTCGCTCAGGTACAAACAAGGGATTAGTCATACTCTCTCTGTCCTTCTCTGCCTGTGCCCAAGCACCTCTCACGTCTCTGAAAGACAAATGCGTACAAGCTCCTGCCCACACTGGTGACAGCGGCCAGTAGGCCAGCCTCCAGAGCTCAGCTTTTTCCTCCTTCCCCAAACATGCTTCTTGCCAGCAACTAGTCCATTTTCTCAAGCCCCTCAACTGTTGGAACAGAAAGCAACTTTGGTTCAGTCTTCCTTTTGGAGGAAAATATCACCAGACTGAAGAGTTACGAAGTTCCACCCTGACCCAGAGACACAGTCTGCTGAGTGGACCTGAGAAGCCACTTCCCACTCTGTCGGGGAGAGGCAGGCCCTGCGCACAGCCTGTCCTACAGACCCAACAAAAGCTGGAAAGGTGACATCAGGGCCAACCTACCAATCAGTAAAACTGCAACTTGGGGAGCATGAGGTGGCCCTCGGTTGGCAAACCTGGGGAAACCACAGATGTGGATCTCCGTGAGGCCTTTCCTCACTTCATACCTGCTCTACCCATACCTGGGACAACTCTCGCCAACACTGGCTGAGGTAAGCAACCCAGGGCACCCAGAATTAAATATCCAAGCTACAACTGATAGTTAAATGGGAAAAAACTCAGTTTTGCTGATATTTAATATACAGATTGTCATAGGGGGCCTTCATCTAGTCTCCAAGTCAGGTGACCACTTGAGTGTCTGAGAGAGAAGGTAGGCCACCAGCCTAGCATGTGACCATGACACATGGTCAAATAAAATATGGATTCTCTTCCCTTAAATAGCAGAGCAAATACAACCTGAACTGAAATGAGAAGTGAGCGTGAAATTCTTTTGAGTATGCAGCGCTTACTAGTCATCTCACGCTGAAGTATTTAAAGTGACTTACAAGGGGAGGAGACAAAATGGCAGGTTTGAGGCCGGCAGCACCTTCCGATTCTCACCGGTTCTGAAACAGCCAGGGAACTGCTTCTCAGCAAAACTTGAGACTAAAAGGACGCACTGAGGTTTAAACAGAGGGCATTGTTGAGAGACCAGAGGCTGGTTGTCAGAGGGTGAGAAAGGGCACAGCCGTGCACCGACCAGATGGCCCGGCTGCTGGGGGGGGGAGGGGAGAGGGGGGGTGCATACAGCCGCTGAAAGAGAAGGACTGGAAGGCAGCCTGGAGAACCAGTGCAGAAACGAACCAGAAAAGAAAGTCTGACCACAGCTGATTTAGAAATTGCCCAGCACTGCCCCTGGAGAATCCCTCTGCTCTTCTCAGTTTCTCGGTGTAAAAGCAGAATGCTGTGACTGGGAGCCATCTTGAAGCTGCTCCTTTGGGAAGTGTTAGTTCCTGTGGTGGTTAGAGCTAAGTGTCAACTCGACACGATCTAGAATCATCAGGAAGACAGGCTCATGAGGGACTGTCCAGACCAAGTTGGCCTGTGGGCGTGTCTGTGATGGGTATCTCACTACGGTGATTGGGGTGGGAAAACCAAGCCTACTGTGGGCACACCACTCCCTAGGGTCCATCCTGGACTGTGTAGGAGTGAGGAAAGTGAGCTGAGTGGTAAGCGCGCATGAATTCACCCTTTCTCTGCTCCTGACTGTGGAATGTGACTAGCTGCTTCAAATTCCTGCCTTGACTTCCCCACAACTAAGAACTGTAATAAGAATTAGGAAAAAAATGAAATAGCATAAAAACAAGAAAATGACAGAAAATAGCACATACATTTCCATTCTCACTCTGATTAGAAATGGCCTTAATTGCCAGGCAGTGGTGGCACACGCCTTTAATCCCAGCACTCAGGAGGCAGAGGCAGGATCTTTGTGAGTTCAAGGCCAGACTGGTCTACAGAGTGAGTTCCCGGGCAGCCAGGGATACACAGAGAAACACCATATTAAACAAAACAAGACAAAGAATATTCACTGCTGATCATACAATATCTAAAGAAGAACTGACATTATAATCTTCACTCTACTCCATAGAGAAGGAGTTTTTCTAATGTCAGCCATAAAGCCATTGTAATGGGTAGCTGTTCTCACCATGCCCTGAAGCATCACCATGCCCTGAAGCACCGCCCTGAGTGAGGCAGCAGGTAACTGTTACACCTGCCTATGACCTTGGAGTACATGCCCCAGGGGTGTGGACACTGGGGGTGGAGGGATCCTTAAGATCTGGGATGCACTCAGGCTCACTTTGCTACTAGTTTTGGCTGCTGGGCAGACCAGATATGGAGGGCATATCTCACCAGAGAACAGCGTTGGACCGTGTCTCATCCTTCCAGGATCCTGCAACAAATTCCTTTATTCTGTCTTGTGAGTTAACCCCCAAATAAATTCCTTTGCTCATTAAACAGACTCCATGGATTGCTAGTGATATAATCCCATTAAGCCACTATTACCCAGATACCTCAGTCAAATAAGGATAACAATTGGCAAAAGACCAATGCTCTTGGTGAACATTAATGCAAAAAAAAAAAGAAGAAAATGTTCAACAAAATATTTGCAGACTAAATTCAACAAACACTAAAAAGATCATGCACCATGAAAATGTTGTATTCTAGGAATGCGAAGATGATTCAACAAATGCAAAATGGTCAATAAGACAGCCCCAAACAGAATCAATAACAAACTCACATGATCATCTCAACAGATGCAGGAGGTCATTTGACAAAAATCTACATCCCTTCATTATAACTGGTCCGAAGAAACTACATGCAGAAGCACTGTGACTCAACATGATGGATGCTATAGATTGCTCACTTGCAGGTGACATCATACTGAAGGGGGAAACTCAAATCATTTTCTCTAGAATTAGGAAGAAGCTAAGAATGTCTACTGTTGTTGTTTTTATTCAACACAGTACTTAAATTTTAGCTACAGCAGTAAGACAAATACATAAGTAAATAAATAAGTAAATAAGGTATCCAGATGGAAGAGGAAGATGTCAAATTATCCCTACTTGCAAATGATATGATCCTATACTTAGAAGGCCCTAAAGATCTACCAACAACCTTCTAGACCTGACAAGCAAGTTTAGCAAAGTAACAGTATAAAAAAAATCAACATATAAAACTCAGTAGCTTTTTATATACCAATAATGATTCTGCTGAGAAAGCAATTAGGAAAATAATCTCATTCATAAAGGTCTAAAAAAGTCCTGGGGATAAACCTACCAAAGAAGTGAGAGACTGTTACAGTGAAAACTATCCAACACTGAACAAAGAACCTGAAGAAGACCCTCAAAGACGTGTTGGTTTGCGTTCAATGCAATGGCTGCCCCTCAAGCCACTGCTGTCTTAACCGGCAATTGCAACTCCGCAGCTACCAGCAGCGGTTAAGGCAGCACTGGCCCAGCCAGGCAGAGTTCTGGTCCCTCAGGCACCAGCTCTGTCATGGCCACTAAAGGAAACTTCATCTGAATCTCTATCCTTCTATAGAACTCAGGATTCAAAGATTGAGGTGAAATTCTGCTCACTCGGGGAGGCTGAATAGCAAGTAGCTAACCTCTCATTGCTCGTGTCTCCCGGAAAAAAAGGGATTGTCCTTTTCTGTTCAGCCCCCACTAAAGAACCCTGGAATTTAGTTCCTCCCTACCACTTCCTGTGAGCTAGTTGCTGACTCGGCCTCCTGACCCCAGGTTAATTTTATTTAATGATGTAACACATCTTTGCATTGTTAACAAAAAGCAACAGAAACAAATGTAACACACCTTTACACAGTTAAAATAATATTCCACAACAAAGACAGAAAGAACTCCGGTGCTAATGAGTAAGCAGAATAAATACAATTAAGATGTAGGCTGGGTGGTGGGGGAGGCAAAGGCAGGCGGCTCTCTGAGTTCGAGGCCAGCCTGGTCTCCAAAGCGAGTTCCAGGAAAGGCGCAAAGCTACACAGAGAAACCCTGTCTCGAAAAACAAAAACAAAGATGTCTATGTTACCAAAAGCCATCTACTGCTTCACTGTGTGTGATCCCTATCAAAATCCCAGTGACTTTTACACAGAACTAATTGAACGCACAAAAACACCCTGAGCAGCCATAGCAATCCTAATCAAAAAGAGCAACGTTGGAGACGTCACAGTACCTTACTTCAAATTATACTGCAGAGCTATGGTAACTAAAACCTCATGGAACTGTCACAAAAACCGAAACAGACTAAAGGAATAGAGAACCCCCCAAACACACCCATGCAATTGCAGCGATCTGATTTTCAACACACATACCAAAAATATATGTTGGAGAAACTAGAGCTAGCCACTTTAACAAATTGTGCTGGGAAAGCTGGACGATGGATGGCATGTAGACCACTAAAGTAGATTCCTGCCTGTCACCCAGATCAAAATCAAAACAAAGTGATTCAAGACCTTAGTGTGAAATGGGAAACAGGGGGACCCATCAAGCTACAGGGATACACCATGACATTCTAAACGTCATTCATGGGACTCCAAGGGGCCAGACAATAATAGCAAGACATGATGATGGTAGTGTATACCATTAAAAAGCTTCTACACATCACAGGAAACAACTAACAGAGTGAAGGGACATACAGAATGGAAGGAAATCTTCACCAGCGATTCAACTAGTAGAGGATTAATATTCAGGATATACAGAGAATTCAAAAAACTAATCCCCGGAACAAATAGACAAACTGATGTGATACTTTCCAAAAGAAAAATGCAAACAGCGGTAAATACATGAAGAAGTGTTTGACATCTTTAGTCTGGAAATGCAAACCAAAACTACGTTGAGAGTGCATCTCATCCCAGTCAACATGGTACCATAAAGAAAACAAGATGTGCTAGTGAAATTCATAGGAAGAAGTCCTTACACAGTGCTGGTGGGGATATACATTAGTGCAACCACTATAGCATTCCGAATGGAGGTTCCTTAAAGCATGAATAAATAAAACTACTATATAGTGCAATTACACTGTAAGTCCTGGGGCATACCCAAAGGAGTCAAAGCTAGCTTACAATAGAAATACCTGTATGTTTGTGTTGATTTTCACACTGCCTACAACAACCAGGATATGGAATAGCCTAGCTGTTCATCAACATATGACTGGATGAAGAAAGTGTGGTGAATATACACAGCAGAGCAGTGGTTCTTAACCTGTGGGTCCGGACCCTTCAGCTCAAACAACCCTTTCACAGGGGTGGCCTAAAACCACCGGGAAACACAGATATTTACATTATGATTTATAACAGTACCAAAATTACAGTTATGAAGTGGCCAAGAAAATAATTTTATGGGTGGGGGTCATAAACAAAATGAGCCAGACTGAGAAAGAAAATGTCTTGCTTCTCCCTCTTGTGCAGAATATAAATTTTAAGGAAAGTAGAAGCTGAACAGCGGTAAATACATGAAGAAGTGTTTGACATCTTTAGTCAAACACTTGTGCTGGGAAAGCTGGACGATGGATGGCATGTAGGGAAAGGGGGTGGGAGGAGGAAGAGAAGGGAAGGGAGAGACGGTGGTCGATGCGTGGATGTGATCGCAGGTGTGAAAATTGAAGCCCATTGTCTTGTATAATTAATATACAACATTAAAACACTTTTTAAAGGAAGAATTACATGGATTTTTTCCCCAAACATTCCAAATTTGCTGACTGTCTGGGATGACAACTGTCTGCCAGCAGGAATCTGTTGGACAATGACCTGATATTTGCAGACTAATAAAGACAGACCCTCTGTTTTAGCAAAGTAGGGGTCTTGTGCCAAAAGTGTGTGGGAAAGTAAACACTTTTCTAAGAAAATACATGCCTCATGGAGGAAAAAGCATTTTGAAAGGCAGGTGTTTGGGAATGTGTGCCTGTCTTCTTGTGGCAAAGCCAGAAATTCATTAACTTTAAAAGTTTCATATTTTCATTTATTTAAATGGGGAAATAAATTTTTCTAATGTATTTTTTTTCCAAAAGAAAATTGTCAGTGCACATGATTTTCCTTAGCAGAGAATGATGAATTTAGCATGAAATGAGAGCAATGACTCACCAAGTTTCTGTGGGAAAAAAAACCTGAGTGAATTCTGCATAAGTGCACACAGCATGAAACCTGTCACCCAGCGCAACTTGGTGGCTCCTCTGTCTGTCACCATCCAAAATTTTTTGAAGTGAAAAGCATGTTCTTTTGGTCTGTACTACAGCACTATAATTCAGTGCTTCCAAACACAACAGTAATTGGCAGGACACTGTTCACACAGCCTATACTACAAAGAAAGGAAGAAAGAATCCAAAGTTGGAAGGAAAAGGAAAGCAGAGATAAAAGAGAGGACAGTGGGTGGACAACAAAAGTGACATGGCCCTGACCTTCACCCCACCCCCCATCAACAAAAGTGACATGGCCCTGACCTTCACCCCACCCCCCATCAACAAAAGTGACATGGCCCTGACCTTCACCCCACCCCCCATCAACAAAAGTGACATGGTCCTGACCTTCACCCCATCCCCCCATGCTGTGCATTCTTGAACAAGGCCAGGTCACCACCTCATGCCATCTGCCACTCTGACTTCTCAGTCTGTGTTCTAAGTGTGCTAGAAAAGAGCATGTCAGGAACACACTGGAAGTGGCTAATGAGCTACTCATGTATCCTGAAACTAGTTCCAGCATCATAAAAATTTTAATGATTTTTTTTCCCCACACAGGGTCCTACTATATAGCTCAGGCTGGTCTTGAACTTGTCATATAGGATGGGTCAACCTCGAATTCTCAGTCCTCCTGCCCCAGGCTCTCTAGTGTTGAAATTATAGGTATGTACCACCATGCTTTGCATCGTAGAATGCTGTTTTGGTTTTCTGTTTGTTTTTAGTACTGGGATCAAACCTGGAGCCTCCTACATGCCAGACAAGAACTCTACCACTGGGCTATGTCCTCAGCATGCGCCTCCACCTTTTCAGGGATCATTCAGATGTACGACCTGTGAGACCAACTTGGAACCGTTGAGCGAAAAGTGCCAAACTAAATGTGTCACAATTACATTTGTAGACATGTCTAATTATACACAATAACAAATAATTAAAGCAAAAATAATTGGCATCTGTTGGAGAAAATTTAAAGTGTCTTCATCATCATTATCTTCTATTCCCCTTTTTGCATATTTACACTATATGGTAAAAAAAAAAAACTTTATCTTTTCAATTTTTTTCTTTCCATGTAGTGAGATATGTACAATATGTGAGGATGCTCACACATGCATTAATTTATACACAAATTTGCATTATACACATGGCAAGTTCAACTACCTATCATTTATGGTGAAACCCGTCAAGACTGTCCAACACACTAACCCAGACACTCTAAGCTCCAGAATTACTCCCTCTTCTGGTAACACTTCCTCTCCTCAGCAGCACTCCCAGGAGCAAAGATTTGGACTTAGGGCTGGATTCAAGCGCTCACACCCATCCTAGAGTAAAATGCTGTTTCTTAGCCTCCTCCTTTGAGCACCTCCCAGCCCAAGGTGAGGCCCGGGTGTGAGGGCCTGGCTCATCACCAGGTACGATGAAGCCGCACCGACCTCAGGCATCCTCATCTCCACCAGGTGCTTGCCAGAGTGTGGCGTCTGCTTCTGCCCACTGAAGGTCTCCTTGGTCCCTGGGACTGCGGGTTGGCGCATCAGATGAAATGCATCTTTGCTGACAGTGAAGTAGTACTACGGATATAACCGGAAATGCTACCCAAGTCTCCTAGGCATAAGGGTGCAAAACCTAAAAGTTTGGCAGACAGCCGCCTCTGAAGCCCAGGTCAGTCCCGGGCTGGCCGGGCGCCATCTGGGTGATGGACATTTGCTACGAAGCCTCGAGCTTCCTCCTCTACAAGCTGGAACCTGACCACAGCTTTCACTCACTCTGGCTTTGCCCACCCCACCTAGGATGGCATGCGGCCAGGGCAGCGCTCCCACTGGCTTGTACCAAGAGCACTGCGCCCAGGCCACAGGGTCCCCAGCCAGCTGGCCTTGGGACAGCCCGGTCCCCGGCACTTGTGGTCATTAGCTGAGTAAGGAAAAGAAGACCCATCCTTTGGCCACGGTGACAAGCCCATGCAGAAAGCCAGTCACAACTCTCGACCCAATCCTCGCTACCCGTGGGGACCATACCTGGATGGTGTGGCCGCTGCCCTGTGCGGTGGGGCCGCCCACCAGTTTGCAGTAAAGCTCTGGCCGGGGCCTTGCGACCTCCGGACCCCGCTCTCCGCAGGTAGCGGTGGCCCAGATCCTTGCTGCCTGGGCCAGGTTGAAGTAAGGCGGGTGCAGGCTGAGCGCGGCCGCCGGAGGGTCCTGAGCCACCATGCACCAGCAGGGCGACATCCTCAGCAGCAGCAGCAGCAGCAATAGCGTGGGCAGCGGCGGTGAGGATCGCGGTGCCCACCCTGGAGCCACCGCCATCCCGTGGCGCTGGGTCTCCTGCCTGTGCGTGGCGTGGCACTGCGGAGCAGGCGGCTGCCACTCCCCGCGCTCCTGGGCAGCCCCGGGATGTGGGCGGCGCCCCGGGCCGCGCCCCTAGGTCCACGCGCTGAGCCCGCCTAGGTTGCGGAACCTACAGCTACTTCTGGCACTGGAGCGATCAGGAACCAGCAGGAGTGGACTCCGTGGGCTGCAAACTTCCCTCCCCCCTCCCCAAAGCCCGGAGCACCAGCGAGGGTCCTCCGACTGTCCTAACAGCCAGGTCAGAAATCAAAGCGGTCTTCTCGCCAAACATTCAGGGTCTCCAGCGTCTGGGAGGCTTGCAGGAAACCGCCTCTGCCTGTAGAACTTTGTCAAAGACGTTTCCCGTTCCCAGGCGAGGGATTAAAGGATCTCCCAGAATTAGCAGTGGTGGAAAGTACACGTATAAACCACAAACCAGTGGTGCATGCTGTGGTTAGCCGACCTGGAAAGGCACCTCGGGGAATCCTTTAGAGGTCCAGGTGCTACTTGCTGGGGAAACTAGCATGCTCAAGGGCTTTGAGTGTCCCAGACGAACAGGACTAAAGCTTTGAAGACTAGGGAAAGGGGAACGAGGCAAGATGTGAAAACACTGCTCCGCCAGGATACAGAGTTGGGGACAAAATGGCACAGGAGAGGTGCTGTGGTCTGAATATCCCTGCCCCTCCCCCACAAATTCCTAGGCTGAAACCCTGCAGTTCCGCTTGTACAGGTTTATAGCCAGGAACACTCAAGTGAATACATCGTGGGATTGGTACTGGTGAACGGGATCAGTGTCCTTACAAATGAGCCCCAAGCTAAACATGGTGGCCCACATGTGCAATTCAACACTAAGGAAGGCTGAGGCAGGTGGATCGGGTGTTGAAGGTCAGCCTGAGCTACATAACAAAACCCCATCACAAAACAAACAAGCAAACAACAACAAACAAACAAAACCAAAATGAATGAAAAACAAGAGACCAGAGTGTGCAGGCTAGCACTTGATGCATGAGGGCACAGTAAAAAGATTGTTGTGTGTAAACCAGGACGCAATCCCAACCACCACAAGACGTCTGTTCGTGGTGTCATGGTCTAAGGCGACTGTGTTACTCTGCTGTAAAAGCTCAGGACTGAGATGAAGGATTGAGCCAGTGGTATATTTATAAAATGCTGGGGTAGTTATGCGACCTACTCAATCTTCTGTTTGTTCTTCATGAACATGGAGGGAACAGAGTTCATGAGCCTACCTAATACAAAGGAGAAGCCGTGAGAACGGACTCAAAACTTAAATGTCAGATAGCACCTTAACCAACAAGAAGTGGAAAGCAAGGCGGGAGAGACTGCTCACACGTGATGTTGGCCTAATCCTTTAACAATGCAGCTTCTGCAAAACAAACACGGAAAAGCTGAACATCAGGGCTACGAGAGCAAACAGGCAACTTACATAAAAAGAAAATTTAAAGCAAATAAACATCGCTGGTTTAGAATTTTGATCTTCCTGGGAATAAGAAGCGAACAAGACACCAATCGATAATCCTCATCTTTCACTTATCAAACTGATAAAATGAATTAACTATAAAATTGAGGATTGAAGAGAATTCACGAAATCAGCACACTCTTGGTAAAAGTGCAGAACCCTTCCATTTGAGGGGAGGAATTTGCAGCGTAGCCAAAGACTCCAATATATGGTTTGTCCTGCAGTTTCTCTTGTAGAGATTTATAGCCCTGAAATAATCAGGGATGTTTATTAAGATTTGATCCAATGTTTCCTTGAAACTGTTTAGTTTGTTCACCCTAAATGTTATTGCAAGGCTATAAGAACAACTTTAAAGAAATATATCTTGACATGTTTGCAATATTTAACAAAAAGGAAATGATATAAAAATGCACAATTTATCAATTCTATCTCTAGCACTAGCAAAATGAAATTAAGAAAAAAAGTCCATTTATAACAGCATCAAAAAGAATAAAATTCTTAGGAATAAAGTAAACTAAAAAGTTCAACCTTGTCCTGTAAAAACTGAACATCTTTCAAAGATGTTTCAGAAGAACTTGATACAGATGTACGTTGACTTACAATGAAGCAAAATCCTATAAGTTCATCATAAAGTGACGATATTATGTCAAAAGATGAATTTCGGACACCTAACCTACTGGCGACGTAGCTTAGCAACGTGGGGCTCTATAGAGTTTCGTGTTTTCACCTTCTTGGGTGTGTGGGGAACCTGGGTCTTTCTACTGCTGCCAATGCCCACCATCAAAAAATATCTCATTACATGTCATTAGCACATGAAAAGATTTCTTAATTCAAGACATGAAGTAAAGTTTGTATGTCTTCATACAGTCAATAAATTGGGGGGGGGGGCGAGGAAGCCAGGTGTTCTAGTCCACTTTTTTTGTTTGTTTGTTTGTTTGTTTGTTTCAAAACAGGGTTACTCTGTATAGTTTTGGTGCCTGTCCTGGAACTCACTCTGTAGACCAGGCTGGCCTCGAACTCACAGAGATCCACCTGCCTCTGCCTACCAAGTGCTAGGATTAAAGGTGTGAGCTACCACTGCCCAGCTTTTAGTCCACTTTCTATTGCTGGGATAAACACTATGACCAAAAGCAACTTGGAGGGGAAAGGGTTTATTTCATTTGACAGCTCACAACCCACCAGGTGAAGCAAGCCAGGAACCCAAAACCAGGAACTAAAGAGCAGACCCTGGGGGACACTTCTGACAGGCTCACCTCCAGCTACCCTTTGGTACATTCATGCCCACCTTCTAGGGATGATCCCAACCACAGTGTGTTGAGCCCACCTACATCAATTAGCAAGAAAATGCCCCCCACACACATAGGCCAATATGCTTGAGGCAGTTCTTCAGTTGAGGGTCTCTCTTCCAAGGTGTGTCTGGGTGATGACCAAAATAAGCATCACAATACATCATTGATGTGGGGAATATCTGTAAATGTAAAGTGTTACATTTATAGGTTGGTGTATAAAATGTTAAAATGACAATAGTCCACACAGCCATCTACAGAGTGAACCCAATACCTATCAAAATGTCAGTTTTCTTTGATTTTTTTGTTTTTGTTTTTCTTGCCTTTTTTCAGAAACTGACATGAAGATCCTAAAATCCTTATGAAATGCAGGCAACCCAGAATGGTCATAATGATCCTGAAAAACAACTAAGTACAGGATTCACTTCTTGACTCCAGAATTTAAGACAAAGTGACAGTGACCAAGACAGTGTGGTGCTGTCTGGAGGATAAACACATAGATCAATTAATTGAGAGTCCATAAACAAACCTTTAAGTTGTGGTCACTTGACTTTCAACAGGATACCAAGACCCTTCCCCGAGAAAAGAGTCCTTGTATAAAAGGTGCTTGCCTAATTGGATGTCTACATCAAAAAGAGCCAAGGTGAATCCTACCTCATACCATGTACAACTCAAATGATGTAAAAGCCACAACTATGAAACTCTGAAAGGAAATAAAATGAAAAGTTTCTTAGATATATCAAAAGTGCAAAACAAATGAACTGTATTAGATTTTAAAACCTTTGCATTCACACGGCACTTCTACCCACAGAGTGGTAAAAGACATTCCAGAATCACCTGTCTCACAATGCACCCATATCCAGAGTAAAGAACTCTTACCACTCAAACATTTTTAAAAAGCTGTAGGTTTTGTTTGTGTTTTTTTTTTTTTCTGAGGCAGGGTTTCTGTGTGTAGTCCTGGCTGTCCTGGATCTCACTCTGTAGACCAGGCTGGCCTCAAACTAAGAGATCCACCTGCCTCTGCCTTCCGAGTGTTAGGATTAAAGGCATGCGCCACCACCACCCTGCGTGCTACATTCATTTATGCTGTGGAACATTTGTTTAATGATGCAAAGATGTGCTACATTCTTTTATGTTGGATTTGTTTAACTCTGTAAAGCTGTGTAAACAGCTGATTGGTCTAATAAAGAGTGAACGGCCAATAGCTAGGCAGGAGAGGCATGGTGGGGCTGCCAGGCAGGGAATAAATAGAAGAATGAGAAGGAAGAGAGAAAAAAGGAGAAAAGATGTTCAGGGAGAGACCCTGTCTCAGTAAATTAAATAAAGGGTGATAAAGGGAGACTCCCAAAGATAACCTATAGTTTCCACATGCACACACACACACACACACACATATGCCACACAACAAAACAAAACGCCTTGTCAGTCTGGAGATGTAGTTCAGTTGGTAGGTGTTTGCCTGGGTTCCTCCCCAGCACTGCACAGAATGGGGTGTGGTGGCGCATGCCTGTAAAACTAACACTCAGGAGGTGGAGCAGGAGATCAGAGGTTCAAGGTCATCTTCAGATACACAGCAAATTCCAAACCAGCCTGGAATACGAAAGAGCCTGTCTCAAATGAAAAACTTGTGATGTTAAAGTGTCGTGTTTTCCCAGGGATGGCAGCTTTAAAAACAACCAGATAAAGGCTATGTGTCTAAAGGTAGGGCCTGTTACTAAGGCCGTCTCTCTAAAGGTGATGTATTACAAACAACATCTACCTTCTACAAGCCTAGACACTGGAGGTGTTAGTATGAGTCATGAAAAGGAGGCTTTGCAGAGGAGAGAAAGGCTGTTTTCAAGTTTCAGTTATTTCTGAGCAGGTGCTTTTGAAGACCAAGGCAGCAAACATGGCCACCCTCCTGTGTCTGAGGCCAGATGAAGCTGCTGTGTTTAAACCCAGAGAGATGATACTTCAAGAAATTAAATGGCTTGCCAACGAGTGTGTTTGTTGCAGGAGATTATTCATAAGGCCATTCCACTGTGCCAAGAAAGCCACCTTGAGTCAAAGGACAGAGCCAGTGATTGGCGACTGGGATTAGAGTTGTTGGGGGACTGAGGAGGTCAGCTGGAGAGGGACAGGAAGAGAGAAGAAAGACTTGGGGAGGGGGCAGGGATTTTCTGGGCTGGTAGATCGGGAAAACCATAGGGAGAGGTCAGCCAGTGGACTCTGCTGCTCCTTGATTTATCAGATCTCTATCTCAATTTCTGACTCCCAAGTTTTTATTATACTGGAAAAATTTAGGTAATCAATTCATTTGTTTCTCTGAGTTTTGTTTGTTTGTTTTTTGGTTTGGGGAACTTTATTGGTTTCATTTTGGATGGGATTTTTTTTGTTCATATTTTTAATGGAAATAATAAGACAAACTCAGGATTTATTTTTCTTTCTTTTCCCTTCTTTCCTTCCTTCCTTCTTTCCTTCCTTTCTCTCTTTCTTTCTTCCTTCCTTTTTCTTTCTTATTTGTGACAATATCTCATTATGTTGCCAGAATGATTTTGAACGTGTGGATTGAAGTGATCCTCCTGCCTCAGCCTACCTAGTAACTAGACATACAGTTGCTCGTCACAACTCTCAGCTGGACTCAGAACTTGGAATTCCTAATTTGTGTTCCCAGGAGGATTCTGGAAGGCTGAAAGGAAAAGATACCCAGACGTGGGACAAAGACTACAGACAAAGACTACTTGGGTCCTGAGGACACAAGGGGCTACTGAGCTACTCCTAGAGGAGAGGGCGGAGCAAAACATGCATGGTTGATGTCAACAACACAGGTGAGCTTGGGGCTTGGCTGGTAGCCTAATGCTTCAGAGATGATTCAGGCCCTTCTGAGTCCTTCAGAACCTAAGATGGAAATGAATTGTGTGTGCTATTGTTTTCAAGCATTTCCCTGGGGTCAAGAAGCTAGAAGTGCAAGGAGATTGACTCCCTGTGTCTTGCAAGGGTGAAATCAAACGTTAATAACCCTTGATTTTAGTGTTTGGGCAACAGTATACTCATAGCAGACACTCTTTTAAATCAAACCTTGGGTTTCCTCTCTGTCTTTTCCACACCCTCCCCAGTATGGCAGCTTTTCAGAGTCATCCTAGGAATCTAAACTGGTTTGACTTCACTGAAGGAACAGGTTGTAAAAGCTGCCATCCTTCCCCATTTCCCGTCACTCACAGAGAAAGCAATGAATCTGTTGCAGACCGATGGCAGTGTGGGGGTCATAAGCAGCAATGAAAAGAATATAAACAAAAGAGGGAAACGAAAGGCTTGTTGATACCACACACTTGTAGCCTCCAGAGGGCAAAGTAAACCATGAAAAGCATGGTGAGCAAATTCTGCTACCCAGTGGTTAGCTACATTGTAAACCTGAAGGTGGAAGGTCTCTTTCAGGACTTCTTAAAAAAGAAAGCCTTACTGCCGAGCATGGTGCAGGCTCACAGTCCCAGCGCTTGGTAGTTCAAGATCAGCCTGGGCTACATATTGAGACTACAGGCAAGAAGGCAAGTGAAACAGAGCAGGGGACTCAGAAATAAGCCCACAGCTATAGCAACCCAATCTTTGACAGTAGTGTCAACACACATATTGGGTAAAAGACAACCTCTTCAACAAATGGTGCCCAGAAAACTGGATATCTACATGCAAAAGAATGAAACCAGATCCATCTCTTTCATCCTGCACAAAATCAATTCAAAATGGATCAGACCTAAAAAAAAAAAAAAAAAAAGCTGAAATTCAGAAAGTGCTAGAGGAAAACAGGCAAAGCGTATTGAGATACAGGCACAGCAAGGACTTTTCCAAACGGACTCTAATAGCAGGGGAAAGGCCCGAGAATGGACAAATGGGCTTGCACAAAATGCAGCACCTCTGCGCCTGGAGATGTAGCTCCGGGGTAGAATGTTTGCCTGGAATGCACGAGGCTCTTGGTTCCATCCCTAGCAGTGCAGTCCATGGCCCCCAAAGAGAAAGATACTTCAAGATCAGCAAAAAAGCTTCTGCACAGCGCAGGAACCATATGGGGAAAATCTTGACAACTACACTTTCAATAGGGAACTGAAATCTAGAATCTATAAGGAACTCTAAAAACCAAACACCTGAAGAATGTATCGAGTTAATAAATGAACAAATGAGCTGAAAAACGGCTCTCAAGGGAAGAAATGCAAATGGCTAATAAACACTTGATAAGATTTTCAACATCTTTAGCTGTTAAGGAATGCAAATTGTAATGACTTTGATATTCCATCTCAGCTCAGCCAGAACGGCTACGATCAAGAAACCAGGGCTGAGGGGAAGGCTCAGCCAGCGAGTGCTTGTGTTTGCAAGTGTGAGCCATGAGTTCGACCCTCCCAGGACCCAGGTAACACAAGCCAGGCATGATGGCATGCACTTGTAATTCCAGCACTGGTGGGCAGAAGCAGACAGGTCCCTGGGGCTTCCTGGCCAGCAAGCCTTGCTGAGTTAGTGCTCCCCAGATTGGCAAGAGTCTGAAAAAAAATGATCTGGATGATTCCTGAGGAGTGGCACTGAGGTTGACTCTGACTTGAATACCCCCCACCACTGCCCCCACACACAGAGAGACTCAAGCAACAGTGAGTGTTGCTGAAGATGTGGAAGGAGAGGAAAGCTGACGCACTGCCCGTGGAAATGTAAGCTGGTGCAGACACGACGGAAATATATCACCTGTGATCCAACCTCATACAGCATTCCTGGGATGTTCATCCAACATTCTAAGGTGTATACCACAAAGGTGCCCGTACAGCCACACTCATTGCTGCACCGTTCATAATAACCAGGATGTGAAGCCAGTCTAGGTGTCCATTAATAGATAAGAGATAAAGAACCGTGTACATTTACACAGTGGAATCTTATTTAGTTGTGAAAGTGAATGAAGTTATGGCATTCTCAGGAAACCAAGATGGACCTGGATATTATGTTTAAAACAATCCAAAATCAGAAAGACAAGTGTCATATTTTCTCTCAGGTGCAGAATCTACCTTTAAGCACACACACACACACACACACACACACACACACACACACACATTTATTTATGAGGGTGTGAAAGGAGAAAGGAGAGTATGAAAGCGGAGGAAGAGGTCTGAATGGGGAATAGATTCAGGGACAGGAGAGGGTAAAGGAGTAGGTGGAGTGAGGGGACCAGTAGGACGATGATGACAAAGGAGCACTTGGACAGCAGTGGGAAGGAGGAATATGAAAATATATAATGACACATCTGCGTGAAAAGTCACACTCCAATCAATTTCTCTGTACGAAAACCAAAATCTAACTTAAAAAAGAAAAGTAGGAAGTATTGCTCTTCTCCTATAACCTGCTTTGAGAGAATTCCACCCAGTGAATTTCTTAGCAAACACTTTTCCAAGTTATTGCAGATCTGGTAACCACAAGTGCAGACTTTTCATTAGCATGAAATAATTGCCATAACCATGCTGAGCCAAAATCATTCCTGATCAAGCAGAGAAGGTGAATACCCCATGGTTTGGGTGGCATACCCTAAATAAAAGCAACACTGTTACTGGCCATTTTGAAAACTGAGGACTTCCCTTAGGTACTGGACATCAGGAAACACAAATCCAGCATCGCTTTTTTTCTTTATAGATATAGATATGGAAGTGTAAGTCAAGTCCTCATTACCATAAAACAGTGCCCAGAATCCAGTCTCGGGCTGCCTCCCTCCGCTCCCTCTCCAGTGTGGGCTTTGCTGCTCCAGGGCTCTGGTCTAAGTGTTCCTTATGAAGTAGAAACACACTCATTTGACCTGTGACTCTGAGGACCAGAGCCTTCCGAGCTCAGAATCCTCAGTGCTAACCACACAGTGGAATTCTTGGCCTGGTTGGACCCAGAGTTCCTACTCACCGCAGGCAGATCCCAGCTTTGGTTGGAACCTTGAAAGTGGTGCCTGGCGCTAGGGCACTCCCAGGTAGTTCTGCCAAAACCCCGTGAAGAATTCACATTCCAATCACATGAGTTCCCTTCCAGCCCTTGCTCCACACTCTCTGGTTCAGCCTTTATTCAAACTATGTGCTTGGGCAGAACAGGTAATTTATACATTTGCTGTTAGAAGAGGCTCCGTTTCCACCCTTGATGTGTGTTTCCACCCTTGATGTGTGTTACTGCAAGAGCAGTTCTAAGATAAAGGAGAGCTTGCACCTAGGTAACAGCAGCTCTTCTTCCTAGCAGCCTAGAGCGACCCTGCTGGGCAAGTGGGTAGAAGCCATTCTTCTCATGTAGATGAGTGAGAACAAGGCAGTGAGTAAGGGTACATCTTGCTCAGGCTTCCTGGAGAGGTTAAGGAATGGAGCTGACTCCTCTTGACAAGATGTCGGTAGTTAATCTGGCAAAGATTTTAAGTGAAAATTAGCAAATAGCTTCAAAATGATCTTATTACAGTGTTTTCGCTTCCCCCTATTTGGTGACCCCAGATTTAAGGATTTGACTCCTTTCTGAACCGCCAACAGGGTGAAAATACTCACCATTTCACGCCCAGCAATGACATGCTGCTTTCTGGGTCTAAAATACATCATTTCAGAAGCAGGAATTTGGGTAAGAATCTTTCAAGCAGGCCCAAATAAAGAAATCATGCTCCAGTTTGTATCTGAAGGGCCCCCAGCGACTCCCTGTGGAAAAGGTTTGACCCCTGGGCAAACATTTAACTAGTTAGTGAGATACTGGAGCCTTCCAGAGACAGGGCCAGTGAAAGGAATTGGGGGGGAGGGGTGGGAAGGATTGCACTGTTTGCCCCCAATGAGCAGTGCCTCAGAATTTATGTGCGTGTGTTTCTAGGCTGGACTGTGGGGCTTCATGCAGCTAATGAGACACGAGGAAGCTCAGTGCCAACAGAAGTTTAAGAGGAAGCTCAGTGCCAACAGAAGTTTGTCTTCTAGAAGCTCTCCCTTTTGGAACTCAGATCCCAAGGTGTAAGTCTAAACACCACTAGAGAAAGAGGGGGTGGGCCAAGAGAGGTCCTGGATATGTGAGGTCGCATGAACCGCGATGGAGCACAACCCGTAGGAGAGACCTTGACCAAGGCGCAGAACTCCCAACTCATCTCACCCCAGATCACTGAATTATGAACATTTAGGAGGGTTCTGGGGATCCTCACACTTGCAACATTTTAATTGCTAAACCATCTCCCCACCCATGAGAGCCACTGGTTCTGATGGGGATTTATATGCATCATAGATAACCCAGATGCATGAAATCTTTTCCTTTTCCTAACCACAGACATGAATTGACCAAAGGTATACTGTCCTTGTAGTTTTTGTTCTTAAATATCCGAGTTCTAAAGTATCAGAAGTGGCAGAGCACTTTCTGGAAGATTTTACTTCCAGACTCTACTGGGAAACTGAAAATCTCAGAATCCAATGTTTACATTTATAACTTTTTGCATATAGTGCATGTGAGAAGATAAAATTAAGTTTCTCTGTCATTATTTCTCTTTCTGTCTCTGGCCTTTGTTTCTGGGTAAGTATCTAGGGAAAAGGAAAATTTGATCTCTTGAGTCCCATGCCCTGTGTTTTGCTTGTGTCTAAATGTTCCGTTAATTCCATTCCAAGTTTTTTTTTTTAATCGTCTTGGGGCGGTGCTTTCTGCCAAGCCATCAAGAGCAGTGCCAGAAAGGACAATTCTTCAGAAACAAACTTCTTTCGCTGCCTCTGAACTTCTCTAAGGCAAATTCAGCATCCACAGCAATCGTTGAGACGTGTGGTTTGCTCTTCCTTTGAAGGCCAGCCTCGGTCACTTCTGGCTGTAGACCTGTGTGGTTCTATTTCAGATTCTTTGGTGCTCTGTTAGTCTGTGAAGGAGGCACTTCTCCATTGCGTTTAAACTGGGCTTCGGAGGTGAGTCTGAATAAAAAATCCACAAGCACAATAAGTAAGACATAGTGTTAGTTTTTCGGCTGCGTTGTGTGCTTACCCTGCAAGGAAATGCCACGAAACACGACAGAATCCGCTAACAAGAGTTTTATTAAAGGTAAAGGGACAGAGAGTGAACAGGCCTGCGGGAAACACGTGTGTGGAGAAGAAGGGAACCGGGAACATGGCGCCTGGTTTTAAAGGCTGGGCGTGGACCGATCAGCGTCACTACTACACGCAAGCACGTAGATCACATGGCCACGTTGCGCGCTTACGTGGCCAGTGGGACGTCATGGATCTTGGTCACGCGAGATGCCCTGACCCGGAAATGGCTATCTGGACCTGGACCTAGCTAGGCGGAAGTATCCGCCAGGCATATGCAGACACGCCTGACCGTGGGGGCTTGTTGTAAATCTTTCACATAGCAAACCAGAAGAGAATCCAGTTTTTCAGTTATGGTGATAGGTTCAGTGTAGCCCTACCTCGGTAAACCCGTACTGTCCCGGCCGTGGGAATTGGTTGACTGTAGAAATGGAACTGTTACAGTGAGGAAGGTAAGAGCCTCACTGTGAACATCTGGAGCAGTTTGACGTTGCTGTGCCATCCAGCTGTGTGGTCACTTTTCTCATAACCAGCTGTTTATTGTATGTTATAAAACATTGGCACCAGCAACTTGGACCTTATTTTATTGGTTTTTCTCCCTGAGGAGTTAAAGACACACTGATCCAAATGACCTCAGTAAATGACCTTCCAGTTTCAGGACCAAGGCAGTGTGGGAACAGCACGGGCAGTTACAACCATCTGTCAACAACTGGGTAGTACTTGGTAAATAATATCTAATTTAACCCTTTCCTATTCACTCACCTGTAGATACGACAAATATTTAAAAACTGGAGTTTCGTGACCCTATTAAAAGTATGAAACAGCCTGCCCAGTTCCCTCGGCTCAAGATGAGTAATTGAACCTGAGTCTAGACAACTCAAAAGAAATGACACATTTGTTCAAGTTAACTCTGTTTTACCCACTCCATCTTCACATCCACTGATTCAGCTGTCTACACAGACATGATAGAAGGAGGTTTTAATATGAATTTGATAGAAATAAGCCCATGACTCATTCACATGAAGAACAAATGCATCACTGGGTTATTTTAGGTGACGTCCACACCCTACATTTACTACTACAAGCCATACTCCTCAAAGCTGTGTGTCTACAGACTTACTTGCAGTTCAGTGGGAAAGCACTTCCTAGCAGGACCAAGACCCTGAGTTCAGTCCTCATCACTGAAATAAAATGTGCAGCTCCATTTTACACTGAGGAGGTCTCGGGGTGGGGTGGGGGAATGTGAACCACAGCTGTGGGTGTCTTCTTCTCTTTAGCACATCAGCCTTGGGGCCATCTTGTTTCTGAGTTTTCTCCATTGTGTGCCGTAGCCCCAAACACTGGCTTGTTGCCTCAGTCCTGTGTGGTTTTAGGCGGTCATCCAGGCCTGTGTGCTTCAGGTGTCTTGCTGAAGTAGAAAATGAGGACAAGGGTATTGTGCAGGTTAAATGACCTAGTGTTTGTGACCGCTGTCCTGTTCCCCTTCACCTTGCCCTCCCCACACCCCCCACACCCCCCTCCCGGGACCAAGCTTCCACCCTGCAGTGTAATAATAAAGCCCACGGCTGTAGAGTTCCACATGTAAATCACAGTGCAAGCTGCCTGTCTCCTAGCACTGTTCCCTGTAACTTAGGGAAGCCATGTGTGCTCTTTAAGCTTAGTCTCTTCGAACTAAGCACGTGTTCATGGGTGGATGAATAAAGAAGACGTAGTGCAGGTAAATGCAAACGCATATTCACATGATGGTTGATTATTCAGCAACTAAAAGAATTGAAATGACATGGATGAGCCTGAAAACATCATTTAAGTAAAATAAGTAATGCATAGCCTCAACTGTGTGAGTGAAATCATCACAATGCCAAATACACAGAATTGGTGGTTGTCAAGAGTTGAGAGGCATAAGTATGGGAAGGCGTTGGTCCCTATACTCATGGCTTTTCTGTCTAGAAAAGTCTAGAAGTCTAGAAGGCGTTAGTAAAGTCCCATGAGCTTTGCTGATGTTGCTCATCTCTTGGGTTTCCCACCTCCCACTGTTTGTTTATGAATGCCGCCTCAGCCACATTCTCACAAAAGACATTGAAGTCGGCTGTGTCTGAGTTTAGCTCAGCTAGCACTTCTCTGAGAAGGAAGAGCAAGCAGGGTGGGTGTCTTAAATGATGCTAAACTCTGTTCTTCTGCTTAAGAATTCCAGAGCCCATACTCATCTCCCCAACACACATACACATGTAACAAAGATGGAGTCATGGCCTCTTAGCAGTTCCAGCCCCCTCTTCCTGTTCCATGGTATTGACTACTATTGAGAGCTGAAGGCAAAAGGCTCTGCCTCTTGGAAGAAATGATAAACAGGCAGGAGCTGTCACGCAGAAATAAGATGATATTCATGCCAGGCATGATGGTGCATGCTTTTAATCCCAGCACTCATGAGGCAGAGGTAGGCAGATCTCTGAGTTCTGAGTTCAAGGCCATCCTGGCCTACAGAGCAAGTTCCAGGACAGCCAGGGTTACAGAGAGAAACTCTGTCTCAAAAACAAAAAAAAGGAAGAAAGAAAAGAAATAGAAGGATATTCTTCTTTATCGTCCACCCAGTGACCTCACATATCAGTAGTCACATGACTTAGATTGCTAAAGGAGAGAAGAGCCTGAAAACTAGAGGCTGTAAATCTCATTAGAGAAAAGAGCAGCAAGAGCTTTGGTTCCATAATTGAGAAGTTTATGGATTCGTGGATAACATGTGGACATTTGTTAGTTCATTCAAAAATACCCAGTGAGCATGTACCGGGGGCTGGATTCAACGCTGGAACAACAGAGAAAACGACTCTGTTGGCCGGGGTCCAATGCTCACACTTACCAAGGTTCCTGTAGCCTCAAGCTGCCATCTTGCTGCTGCCAGCGGCCAGGTGTGCCCAACCTCTTGACAGTGCAGCACAGTTTTCTATCTGTAATGCTCATACTGGAGGGCCATCGAGACGGCTCAGTGGGTAAGCTCCTTTTCACCATGCCTGATGCGCTGAGTTTGACCCCTGGGACCCATAAGGTGGATCCTGAGAGAGCTGACTCCTGAAAACTCTTCTCTGATCTCCACGTGCATGCCATGGTTCATGAGTGACACCCCAAACACATGACAAATAAACAAGTAATAAAAAGTGTTTTGTTCTGGGATGATATTTTTCTACACTGTGAAGATGTGTCTTTGCCAAGGTGCCTTCTGATTGGCTTAATAAAGAGCTGAATGGCCAATAGCTAGGCAGGAGAGAATAGGCAGGATTTCCAGGAAAAAGAGGAGGAGGAGATGAATAGGCACACGGAGATGCCAGCGAGATGTGGACCAAGTCGGACATACAGAATGGAGGAGAGGTAAAAAGAAAAAGCCACATGACAGAACACAGATTAGTAGGAGTAGGTTAATTTAAGTTATAAAGCTAGTTGGGGACAAGCCTAAGCTAAAGGTCAAGTTTTCATAATTAATAAGAAGTTTCCTTGTTATTTGGGGGCTGGCAGTCTAAAGATAGTCTGATAAAAAAACTTGCTGCAGTGTTTAAGTTCACAAAAATTAAAGAACACACATGGTGTTTTAAGCAAGTGTACAATTTTGTTTACATATCCTCAGTCACATGTCCTTCGTTCAGTTCCTGGGTTGCAGTTCAATATGTCTGTCTGTAGAAAGCCCACCAAGGGACCATCACTGACAGAATGACTCTCCTCTCCACTTGAGATTTACAGTATCCTTAGCACATAGTTCAGTGTATTAATGTATAATTATCAAGCAAAGACCCCCAAAGTTAATATCAGTAAGAATGCTACACTCTGCATTCTTACCATTAGATGAGATCTATTTTTCCCACAAACAAAATTAAATTCTATTCTCGCTTCCATGTACAGTGAGAGAAATTCCATAGCACGGGAGTCCCCCAGTCCTTTGTCCCTCAGGACAGACCTCAGCCTTTTCAACTTCTCTTAAATCATTTTTGTTCAACACAAGACTAAACAAAACAAGTACTAATTTCTCAAGTAACTTCAAACCAAGTCTGCTGTGCATGTCTGCTACAGTTTTGTCCCTTGTGAGTTTAGCAACATGGTAAAATCGAGGGGCTGAGCTTTTCTGTTGGAGAACATCCAGGGTTCCCACCACATTAGAAGACAATGCCATTCTGTGGATACTTTGAGGCCTCAGCAGGACGCTGAAGGCAGCTTCATTCAGGAGCACCTCTGGGCACATTCATAATAGACGCTTTCATTCCCAAGGGCCAGATTAGTGATAGGACACTTTCCAACTCTTAACCCAGGTTCTGATTAAACAACACTTAGAAGACAGGCGAGCTGAGGGTTACACAGTAATGCCAAGCATCCAGATGAAAACCAAACACTCCAGGCACAATCTAGATGTCTGACAGCGACCCAAGGCTCCTCTGGCTGGCACCACTTCTCGGTCCACTGGGTCACAGATGGTTCTCTTAGATTCCTGCTGTGTGTAGCCCATGATTCATCACATTTTAAACCTCCAGGTATATGTCAGAGCAGGGAGTGTCATTCATCTCATCACTAAAGTTAAGGGAACTGAGCATTGTACTAAATCAAAATTAATAGGATACTAAAAACCACTGGACTAGGCCAACATGAAAAGAGGCTTGGGAAATGGTTGAGCCATTTATGAGGCCCTTCTATGGAAAGGTGCTTTTCTTTTTTTCTGGAGGGATTTTCAGACACAGTCAAGCCAGAAAGAACACTTCATAAACCCAAGAACCTTGTCTGGGAGTGACATTCTGACGTCCCACTCGAAGAAGAGAAACTGCTCAACAAGCAACAAAGGGTTTATAAACCGTTAATAACTGATCTAGTCCAATAGAAGATTCTCAGCAGAAGCACATTCATTTTCAATAATATAGTGGGGTTGAGGAGATGGTTCCGGAAAGTGCCAGTCACACAAGCGTGAGGACCTGAGTTCAGATTCCCAGCACCCACACGAAAGCTGGATGTGACATTTGTAATCTCAGCACTGGTACATGGGGTAGGAACCAGGCAGCTCTCTGGAGTTCATTGGCTGGCCAGCCAACCAATAGACTCCAAGTTCAGTGAGAGACCCCATCTCAAAAATAATGTGGAGAGCAACTGAAGAAGACACCAACTCCAACCTCTGACCTCCACATCTGCATGTACACATGTACATGCATATGTACACACATCCACACAAACACACAAGTGCACCTCACGCACAAAGCCTATCAAGGATATGATAGAGAAGAAAAGATTATTCAAGGGCAAATCTATTAAGAGACTGATTTAGTATCGGAGGAAGCACAGCTAACTCACAAGTGACATTTCCAATGCTCAAAAATTACAATGAAAAGACACTACAAAGTAGATACAGGACAGCAACAGTTTCCAGGTCATCCTTTAATACCATACTCCAGTTTTCAAAAATTTTTTTCATCAGAGTAAGAATGGGCATTAATATTAAATTATTTTCTATTCATGTATGCACTGATCTATCTGACTGACATTGTTGACATAAGAATAACAGCAATAACAAATGCCACATGTCAGGTACAATGTAAGTCATGTGCTTCATGTGCATTTTGCTAATCAACATCATAACAACCCAATCTGCAATATCATTATCTCCATTTTACAGAGAAGGAAACCAAACTTTCAAAGAGAATAAATATTGGCTTAAATCATGATGTTGCTTATCAATAGCCATTTCATATGATTTTGGCCTGGAAAATTGTCAGTTTCACATCACCCTAGCTAAAAGGTATGGGAGCCACAAAGGTTCCAACATGTGGTTTATTTCCATTTTGACTCAAGGTCAGAGAGTCAAGGCTTATATTACTCTCCAAGGCTGCATAATATGATGTTTTGGCCAAAGGCATGGTTACCAAGTGTCTTATGCTTCAAGGCCTAATTACTTGTTTGTGTTGTTCTGTTTTGTTTGTTTGTGAATGACAGGCTGGACACCCTGGAAAGGGTCAATGTCTCACTTCAAGTCCAGAAACTCCTGCTCTCCTGAGAAGGCCGAGCTCTTTCTGTTCAGATGCTTATTGACTGATGAAGCCCACCATTATGGAGGTTCATCAGCATTACTCAAAAGTCTACTTATTTAAATGTTAATCTTATCTAAGATAGAGTTTTACAAAAACATCTAGAATTTTGTTTGACCAAATAGCTGGATATCATTACTGAGTCAAGTTTGTGGAATATTCCTTTATACTGTGTGAATATATGTCATTGTGATTGGTTTAATAAAGAAGCTGACTGGCCAGTAACTGAACAGGATAAGGTTAGGTGGGAGATCCCAAACTGAGAATGCTGGGATGAGGAGGGGTAGAGTTGGAGGAGTCACTAGCCAGATACAGAGGAAGCAGGACATGTATGAAATGAAATAACGAGCCATGAACCACGTGGTAGAATTTAGATAAGCAATATGGGTTAATTTAAGTTGTAAGAGCTAGTGAGTAATAAGCCTGAGCTATCAGATGAGCATTTATAATTAATAATAAGACTGGGGGTGGTAATTTGGAAGTGGGCTGGTGGGACAGGAAAACTCTGTCTACACAAGTTGACACATAAAATCCAGCACCATAGCCTACTAATTCAGATTTGCTATTTCCTGTGTCTGCCAAACCATAGTCTGCATTTATATCAGAAGCACTTACAGACAAGGAAGGGACGGCCCTACAGCCATGCCTAGGAGTGACAATACACAGAAGTTAGCTTCCTCTGCTCTGTGACACCTCTCAAAGAATGTAGATTTTAGTTATTAAAGAAAATTAAAATTTCTAAATTATTTTAAGCATCTCATTAAGACAAGATATGCTCTGGAGTATAAAAGTTATTTTGTTTTAACATTAAAAACCCTATAGTCATTTCTGTTTGAAATAAAACTTAAAGTATGTGGGTCTAGTACATAGGACTACACTTGAGATATTTGTCAAGTTTCTGAAGGAAGCTCTGGCAGGCCAGGTTCCCTGGCAAGCAGAGTCCAGGTCATATTTTAACATTGAGTCATTTATTAGGGCTGACGTTTTCACTGTGAGCTGTAGACAGATAGGATTGGGCACAGAGAGAAGCTGAAAAACAATGGAAGCCCAGTAACAGCCTCATGTGGCCCTAGAGGGATATCTGTGATCAGAATGACCTTTCAGAGTAGGCTGAATCGACACTGATGGCTGATCTTGTCAACCAGGGGAGAAGGAACCTCAGCTACAGAATCGCCTCCATCAGATTGACTGGTGGGCATGTCTGAAGGACATTTTCTTGGTTGCTAGTTGCTATGGAAGACCCAGCCCATTGTGGGTGGTACTATCCCTAGGCAGATAAACTTGAGCTGAATAAGAAAGAAGCTGAGTGTGCGCCCGCCTGAGAACAAGTCAGTAAGTCACATTCTTCCACGGTTTCTCCTTCAAGCTCCTGCCTTGAGATCCTGCCTTGGCTTCCCTCCCTGGCGAGCTGTTGCCTGTAAGCTGAAATAAGCCCTTTCTTTCTCCAAGCTGCTTTTGGTCATGGTGTTTATCATAGTGACAGAAAGGCAAACTAGAGCAGACACAAAGGCTGGGTTCTTACACTCCTGTGTCAGTCATCATTAGAACTGGGCCCGGAGACACATCATGGCCTGGGAAGAGGTGGTTCCTTGCAGCCCAGGAAATCCCAGAAGGGGCTGACTGGTGACAGTTACCTGCCAACAACCCTCCTGTGGCTAAGTGGCAGGTTCTTCTGAAGGAGGATGCAATCAAAGTTCATGGTGATGGTTGATCTTTAGTCTCAGTCTGAAGAGAAGCAGAGCACGTGTCTGGATGTGTTGTGTCCAGGGAAGCTTTGCCCACACCTCTGGCCTAGTCAGCAGTTTCGTCCTTTTGTAGAGTCAAGGTTTGACTAGACTCTTGAGAAGTGCTGTAACTGCAGAGGCGGAGCCTAGTTGAAGGACGTGCTGGCTGGGGCCATACCTTTGAAGGATCTGTTTTGGTGGTGACCTTTTCCTGTTAGCTCTCTCTGCTACCTGGTGACCGTGAGGTAAGCAACTTCACTCCATCATGCCTTACCTACCATAATGTTCTTCCTCACCCCAGTCCAGGAAAAACGGAGCCAGCCAGCCAGCCATGGACTTACAACTCTGAAGCAATGAACCTCCTTCTAATGGTTTCAGTATTTGCTATATATAGCAACAGAGAGAGTGTGACTCACCCTCCACAGCACGCCCTCTACACACTCAAAACCATCTCATGCACTAGCCAGGAGCAACTCCTGCATGACTCGGACAGAGCCCACTCCCACGGGGAACTAAGAAGAGGGAAGTGGCTTGCACACATTACTCCCTGCTACAGCTGATATAGGGCTGAAGCTGTCCACCATGTTACTCCCCAACAACTCCTCCCATCCTCAAGGCTTACCGGGAAGGTGGCTAGGGCCCTGCTCCTGAACACTGTGAACCCTAGCCACCCAGACACTCCCTAAATGAAGCTGCTTCTTTTTATTTAATATTTTCATGTGTATGTGGAGGGCAGAGGTTGAATGTCTTCCTCAATCATTTTTCATCTAATTTCTTCAGTCTTTCCTGGAGCCCGGAGTTCTCCACTTCAGCTAGACTCACTGGCCAGGAAGCCTGAGGGATCCTCCTGTTGGACCCCAAAGTTTAGGGTCTCAAGTGGGCGCCCCAAGAACCCAGACTCCAGTTCAGTTGATGCAACAGCACGAGGATTTATTAAGCTTCTATATAGAAGGGCTCCTCTGCTCCCAAGAGCAAGAGTCACATCTTACTGCAGCCCCATAAGGGCTTTTAAAGGAAAAACCCACAAAACCCACAAGATTACAATTCCCATACAATTTCGTTTCACAAGATCATGGTCTGATCACAGAGTGGGTACAGTCAAGTCAGCATGTACATTCTTCCTGAAATCTCAAGGGGGTATCAGGGCGGGAGTGGAGTTTATAAAGGTCACAGTGGTCCTTCCTGGAACACCTGCAACTATCCCAGTCACAGTTGAGCACATCTCTTAACAGAAATCTTTTTACATTGTTACATTGTTACAGGGGTGATTGAGTAGTGGCTGAGTCAGGTGGCCCTTGGAACTAGATTTTTAGTTTCTCATTTCCTGGTGCTTGAAGTTTCTCTCTTCCTGAGGCTTGGGGGCGTGAGCCTGAAGGGCTAGGGCCTTTCACTCCTATCACCACCTCCCCAGTACTGGGACCACGGGAATGTGCCACCACATCCCTGGCTCTTGTGTGGGTGCTGAAGATGGAGCTCGGGTCCTCATGCTTGGGCAGCAGCAGTTCACTGACTCCCAGCTCCTGGGATGTCGTCTTCTGTTCACTTACCGTTGAGTAGGGTTGGGAGACGATCGGGAAGCAAGCAGAGTGCTTAGGAGGACACACTCCTCACTGACGCCGGAGTGCAACTACAGCCTCCTTCCTATCATCAAGGTCAACACGGGGACTCAACTGCACCAGCTCGTTTTTCATGAAATAATTGAATAACCCTTCATGAAATAAAGGAAGCAAACTAAGTTATAAGGAAAGGAGATTTATTTAGTTCACAATCTGGGATCACGAAAGTCTGAACAGTGAGTGCAGACTCTAGCAAGGGCCTTCTCAGCTTTGTTACCTCATGGTGAGTGAAACGGCACAAGTGTGTGTGTGTGTGTGTGTGTGTGTGTGTGTGTGTGTGTGTGTGTGTGAAAGAGAGAGTGTGTGAGAGAGAGAGTGTGTGTGCATGTATGCTTGTGTGTGTGAAAGAGAGAGAGAGTGTGTGTGTGTGTGTGTGTGTGTGTGAGAGAGAGAGAGAGAGAGAGAGAGAGAGAGAGAGAGAGAGAGAGAGAGAGAGAGAGACACACACAGAGAGGAAGAGACAGAGAGAGAGAGAGAGAGAGAGAGAGAGGGAGAGGGAGAGGGAGAGGGAGAGGGAGAGGGAGAGGGAGAGGGAGAGGGAGAGGGAGAGGGAGAGGGAGAGGGAGAGGGAGAGGGAGAGGGAGAGAAAGAGGTGTTCTGGTCTCTTACTCCTCTTATACGGCCACCAAGATCCAATCACAGTGATTGGACAATAATGACCTCATGTAATCCTAATCTTATCTCTGGATTAAGTTTCCACCCTTTCAGTATCTCATAATGGAGATTAAACTTCAGCATGACTTTGGGTGTGGCAGGGAGCCACATTCAAACCACCCTACTTTCTTACTAGCTACACTTGATCACAAAAAGGCCCAAAGTAAGCAGACAATAGCCATACAGAGAAACTATTGCTGTATCCAGGGAGAGATGTGCCTCCTTTGACAACCAAGACTTCTAAACGGGCAGCATGTAAGGTGCAGTGTCGGAAAACACAAGTGGGTGGCTGGTAGGAATGGTGGGGGCAGCCACCCCTGCTTCCTGCCCTTGCTCTTCAGACACGTGGACTCTTCTCCTGCTGGTACGGCACCCCTAAGATTTCTCTCATAAACTCTGTACTAGTCCTGGGAGATGTTGTCCCACATTTGTAAAGAATCATCTCCACAGGGAGACTTTAGCTACAACTTGAACAGGCTGTTCTGACACTTAAGTGATTGTCAGCTTTGGTGATGAGCTATGACATGTGACCAGTGAATACCAGGGTCATGAGCACACTGAACTTCCTCTGTTATAAAGTATATCTCTTGTTGGGGGCGGGCCATATGTGTGTGGGCACACATGTACATGTGTGTAGCTGAGTGTAAAGACCCAAGGTCAACCTCCGGTGTTATTCCTCAGGTACCGTTCACTCCCTGCCACACCCAAAGTCATGCTGAAGTTTAATCTTTTTTAAGACTGTCTTTCCTTGGTCTAGAGCTCACTGATTCAGCCAGGCTGGCTTGTCAGAGATCCACCTTTGTCTGCTCTGGGATTACAAGCACGTGCCTCCATGACCAGCTTCTTTACATGAATTCTGGGCATTGAACTCAGCTCGCTGCTTCTACAGTGATGGCCTAACCAGTGGAGCCATGGCCTCAGCCCTACAGTGGTTCTCTTGATCTGACGTAGCTCTGGGTTCTATGCTACTGGAACAAACTCTCCATTAGCTCCTGGAAAGTAGTATTGTCTGAGGCCCCACAGGCAGTAATAGCAAACCCATACATGAATATGTATCTATTCCTGTCAAAATAAATCGCCAGCCTACTACTTTCCAGGAAAGTAGTTAATATAGTCAACTTGGCACCAATGAACAGGGGATACCCGTGAGTGGAGGTATCATACTGGAGACTTGGTACTGGTACTGTTGTGCAGGTTAGATCTTTAGTGTCCATAGTACCTGTATCAAACTTGGTTAGTGGGACCATGCTATTGGACCAATCATGACCCTCTCTTGCTTCTGTGGCCACATCACTCATGTCCATCGTCATAGCACTGGGGATGTCCGTGATAGAAGTTGGTTGTGTCAATGGTTAAGTCACTTTGTTTATGTACTTTGGCTCATCTCTTGTGGTAAGTGGTTTTCACTAAGCATTAACGTACAAGACAAGGTCTCTGCACTGTGTACCCACTCCCATAACTTCACTCCCAGACTTCACACACTCTGTGCTAGAGCTGTTCTCCCCAGTCTCCAGACTCTCTCTTTCTAGGAATATGACCACAACTCCAGCCACTGTCCTCTCCCCGCTAGTCATATATAGCCTGATCTTGGTCCATTTCTCTTTCTGTACAGAGTCAATGACCTTTAACCAAAGTTCTGCTTTTCAATCCACCACCACCACCTCAAGGAAGAATTACAATGTATCCACTAGCCAGCCTCTGCTTACACTGGCATAGCTACCGATAGTCTAATAGGTGATCTATGAGCCAGATTTTTCCATCTTGTCCTAAGGGATTCCCTATATAATGGGCGTGAGCTGAGGGGAAATTGTGGGTGGAATTGTAGAGAGCAACATGCTTGTGCAAGCTGGCTTGTGCTCTCTGATCCTGCTCCAGCTTGATCCCCGACGGACCCTTCTGTCATGTGATGGCTTGTGCTAAGCCACATGACCCATGACAGAACCTGTCCATGTGGACGAGTTCTGGCCACATGATCACTTAACGTCCTGTAGTCAGGCAGGGCTCATTAGCATGTGCCGCTCCTTGACTGGGAGGGCAGTTCCCACTTAGCTAAAACCTCTAAATTTCCTTTAAGATAGGAGTATCAATTCCTATTTCCTTCTACTTCTGCTTTGTATAAGCCATGCAGTGTAACCACACAAGCCAAATGTAATGATTTGATTCCCTGAAGGGAACTATTCGTACATTTTGGCTGCTTTAGCAAATTACTATAAACCAGGTGGTTTATAAAAATCAAACCTGTATTTAGATTGTGGAAAGTCCACAGTTTAGGGGCCAACAAATGCAGCTTCCAGTGAAGGTTCAGTTTCCAGACATGGATGAAGCCTTGTTGCTGTGTTCTCTTCCACGAGAGTCCCAATCCCACTCAGGAGAACTCCACCCTGTGATCTAATCAGTGGCGGTGTGGTAGAAGACACAGCCCAAAACTGCCACCAGCAGCCCGAGGGGTACCTTTCCCTTTGGGGGCCTCCACAGAGTGTCCTTGACAACGCCAGGAAAAAGAATTTCAGAGTGAGTGAGAGCAAAGGAAAGTCGGTGAATTTATTAAGATTAAGAGGGAGGGCTGGAAAGATGGCTCACAGCTCGGGCAGCTGCCTGCTCTTCCAGAGGACCCGACTTCAGCGACAGCACCTACATCGAGTAATTCACAACCTGGAACTCAAGGTCCCTGAGATCTGAGGCCTCTTCTGGCCTTCAAGGGTGCCTCCACACATGTTACACACACACACACACACACACACACACACACACGCACGCACACACACACACACACACACACACACACACACACACACGAACAAAAATAAGCCTTAAAAATAAGAGTAGAGTACGTGCTTCAGATAAAAGTGTAGGTGTTAAAGAAAGACACGTCCATCTTCACAAAGATGAGAGGTAGACAGACACACACATATAGACATATATATATATATATATATATATATATATATAAAATATCACATATTTGATGCTGTGATATTTCAAATTATATTACTCAAAGGATGTAAAGCTTGAAGATGAAGAAAAGTTTAAATTTTAAGTAGTGTTTACCAATTAAATAAAACTACATGAGTTAGTTGGCTTATTTTTTCCTTTAATTTTCTTCAGTAAATGCAATTGTAAGGTGGTTTCATACGGTGAGGCTTTAGCCTCAGGGATGAGACAGGGGTGTTGCTGAAGTAAAACACGAGGTTACAAACATCCCAGCCCTAGGGAAGCACGGCTCATTTGGTGTTTAACACCTGTTCTTGAGCTGTCTTGGGAAAAATGCACTTCCTGGGAAGACGTTTGTGGCTTTACCAGTAGTGATGAAACTTCTGTCATTATGAAAGGCAAAGCACATCACGGGTGGGGGCTTCTCTCTCTCCTCACCCCTCCTTCACATCTTATGCCTTTCTATCTTACCTTAGTATCATCTTTTTATTTTTATGTATGTGCGTGTGATATGTGTGGGATGTATGCATACATGTGCCTGTGTGTGCAGACACGTGTGTCCATGTACACACCTGTGGAGGCCAGAAGAGGATTCTGATGTCTCTCTCTACTGGGTTCCCTTGAGACAGTCTCTCATGGAAGCTGGAGCTAGGGAGGCAAACAGAAAAGCCCAGCAGTTAGTTGTTCTGTCTCTGCCTCACAAAGCCTTGGGGTTGCACACATGCGTGGCCACACCTAGCTTTTTTGTATGTGGGTGCTAAGGATTCGAACTCAGGTCCTCATGCTGGTGCAGCAAGCTCCGTCCTCCCAATCCAGCTCCACCTTTAAAACAATTGCACTGGGAATCGATGGCAACATAGGAATGGCGGAGTAACACAAGCGTTCAGACCATAGCAGCAACAGTTGTATCTAAGAATCAGTGGTCCACTGAAACTCCTCTAGAGCAGTGTCCAGGCAGGCAGCTGTCTGTCATTCCTTGCATTTTTTTTTTTTTTTTTTTTTTTGGAAATTGTTTGCTTGTACTTCTTGCTTACTCAGATAAGATTATTTTCCTTCTCAGGTCTTTCATGGGATTGAAGACTAGATAGACACAGTTATAATCCTTGAGTATTTTAGCTAAGAGCATTTCAGGTACAAGATTTAGATTCTTCAGAATAGGACAGCTGTTAGAGTAATCTCTGTAACTTGCCAATCACCTTTGTCCTGGACATTTATTTACTATGTGTCTCTTGCTTGATGTTGTTCTTGTTGGTTGTAGTTCCATGTTTGTTTATGCTATTACCCTTTCTTTCATCTAGACAATACTTGATAATTGTTCTTAATGTGTATAACTTTGTATTAGGTTTAGAACATAACATTCTTATAGACAAAAAGGGGGAAATATTGTGGGAATTCATTTCATTCAATCAATGATTTTTGGGGTATCTGACCCAATGGGTGTGGTCTTGTCTGCGTACATGACCACTTCAGAGGAGAGAGAGAGGGGCCCGTGCTCTCTCTTGAGTAGCAAGGACCAGGTCAGGCTGCATGGAGCAGCTTGCAGTGGAGTCTCATCACTCTTGGGCTGAATGGAGGACAACAGCTGCATAGGCGGTGGTGTTTATTCCGTTCTGTGTCTGTGAGTGTATTACCCCATTTTATATCTTAAAACATTCCTGAGATCCTTCAACAGACTCCTGTGGGTTCTCATAACAGAGCAGTAGTTCTTAACCTGTGGGTTGTGACCCCTTTGAAGTCAAAGGACCCTTTCACAGGGGTCCCCCTAAGACCATAAGAAAGCATAGATATTTACATTACCGTTCATAACAGTAGCAAAATTACAGTTATGAAATAATTTTATGATTGGGGGTCACCACATCATGAGGAACTATCTTAAAGGGTCACAGCATTTGGGAGGTTGAGAATCACTGCTCTAGAGGCTAGCTCAATAGATACTGTACCTCAACTGCACTATTTTGAGTTTTCCTAATATTCCTTTGAGGTTAGTCTCTTGGCTAATACAAAGAAATGTTCCAAAACCAAGTTTTGTGAAACTGATGTGTTTGCCATAAAGAGATTATTGAGGTGGCCTTGCATTATCTGCAGCAGCTCCATTCTGTCTGCAGTGGCTGAACCCTTTGTCTACCACTGGAGAATGTCTGGTGCTCCTTTGCCCTGGCTGATGCTGTGGAGCTCAGAGTCATGCTGGGCCGCCTACCTCCATTTTCTGCTCTCCCTCACTCCCGGGTGTATAGATTAGTTTTTTCTATTTTCAATTTCTCTTTAAATCCCATTTTCTCTACCTCTTACTTCGTTTTTACCCTGTTTTTTCCCCTATGTGTTTACATAAAAAGACATTCAATACTGTCCGGCAAAGATTAAAAAGCAAATGTAAATAGAACACAATGCAAGATGTCATGGGAAGCACTCAGAAAAGTTCCAAGCAGCTTCTTAAGCAGAGGAAAGAGTGGGAACCTGGCACACTGTCTGTGCTCAGCTGGTTCTTTTCAGTTCTGTTGTTTGAAGTGATTACTTATGTCATTCTATTATTAAATAACATTCAGGACTCAAACAACTGCTATAACTTTAGAAATGACAGAGACAGCTGCCTGCCTGGACAGTCATCCAAAGTTCCTCTGCAACATTGGGGCATCCATCTTCGGCCTACAGGCCTAGAATATGTGACAGACTATTTTGTGAAGCAGGATTTTGAAGGACTGTCCTACCTTGTCTTGACAAAGTTTGCAGGTCACCTTCTTTTGTGTCCTGCTTGTCCAATTTGGACTGCATGCTGTCAGCAGTGGAGGCAAGGGCAGTTTCTTGCCCAGTGGCTAACTTTGCCACAATGAAAGCAAACTCCATGTGAAGGTTCTCTGATGCCCATCATCTTTTTTGAAGTAAATTGGTGCTGCCACAAGCAGACATGTCTCACATGAAAACATACCTAACATGGCCACATTGATTGTTAGATGACTAACTACTAACCTGTATTTCTTAATTATCCTAAATAGTTTGTAATAATAACTTCCAAGACAAGAAATTTACATTACATTTTTAAATGAGCTGATGTAGCCACTTAAGAATGGGTATTGACTCAACCACATGACTATCATGTCCCCCTCAAAGGTGTGCCAGACCTACCACCAGGACACAGGGCTGCGCTCAACTGTCAGATAACTTGGAACTCTACATCTCCTGTGTCGACCTGTCCACATCTTGCTACTTGGACTGGAACAATGTGACTCTGAGGAACTTTGCCAAATACTTTCTCCATCGATCTTGTGAGGAGAGGGAACATGCTGAGAAACTGATTTAAGTTGAGTACCTTGTTAGGTGGCCAAATATTCCTGCAGGATATCAAGAATCCAGACCAAAGCCAGGCGGTGGTGTGTGCCTTTAATTCCTTCACTCAGGAACCAGAGGCAGGTGGATCTTTGAGTTCAAGGCCAGCCTGGTCTACAGAGTGACTTCCAGGACAAAGAAACCCTGTCTCGAAAAACCAACCAAACAAACAAAAAACAAAAACAAACAAACAAAGAATCCAGATGTCTGGGAAAGCATGCTGAAACGGAGTGTGCCTCACACTTGGAAAAGAGTGTGAACCAGTCACTCCTGGAGCTGCACAGAGGCCACTGACAAAAATATCTGCACTGAGATGCCTTACCAAACGAGTGGGTGAAATCCATCAAAGAACACAGTGACCGTGTAACCAACTTGTTGAAGATGAGAGCTCCCAACTCTGCCTTGGTGGAACAGCTTTTTGACAAACACACCCTGGAACACATCCAAAGCATCGACTTGAGTTCTTTAGTCTGTACTATACCTTCAAATGGAGAAATTTGGTGCAAATTAAAAAAAAAAAAAGGAGAATGGGCATCTGCCTGGAACTTTACCTCACGGAGAACAAACAGGCTGTGCCTGCCCATCACCTGTCACGGGACATCTGTCTGTTTCAGACTCAGCAAGTACCCTTTTACCATACTTAAGTTTGTGCATCATATGACACCTGGCCAGACCCCACTACTGTATCTGTCCCTTGAGTGGAGGGGACAGGGTCCTGCTGCTGCAGCATAGAGGCTTGGGTACACACCACTTCCCCTGCACTGGCTGTCAGGAGTAACCCACTGGCCATGGAGAACCAAGTCCTGCCATGAGTCTATCCTACTTTGTCTCTGAGTAAAATGGCATTCTTACGCAGAGACTGACTACATGGCTTCCCTAAGATGAGGTGGTAGATATTCAGTGACCCAGATGACAGGCAGCAGGTGACTCTTGCTGACTGGGTTTTATCTACAGTCTTAAGATTGTCAAGTGGAGAGCAAGTGAGTCCCTTCTGACACTGGGCCAGCACTTGCATATGAACTGGTGAGTTAACACAGTGGGAGAGCAGGGCTCTGCTATTCTGGGTTCAAATCCTTGCTATGATCACAAGTTTCTCACCTACCAAGGCTTTCCATTTTTTCACCAATAATAACTTTTGCCTAGTATAAGAAGGAGAATTAAAATCTGAGGCACATTCAAAATGTCAGCACATGGTGGATCTTGGTTAGTGTGGGTTAGTTCCTGATCCTTTGTTCCTGCTTTTCCAATCTTACCATCTATCAGGAATCTTCCAATGGAAACAAAGACAGAAACCACTGCAAGTGATTTAAACAAGAAATCCAGGGGCAAGAAAGTCATGATTGGATAATACATGGCCTTGGTGACACTATTGTCTGTTCTGTCACCAAGATTTTCTTCCCATATCGCAAAGTGGTTGCACCAATCTTGGGTCTCATATCCATGTAAGACCATCTCTTCCTGCACAGATCTCCCCACATAGGCCCACACCACTACCACGACCCAGAACAGCTTCCCTCCTGTCTCAGAAATCAGAATCTGACACATGTCCACAATTAAACCATGTGTAATTACAAGACCAGAAAAGGCTTTGGACAGAACAAGAGTCATAGACCCTACCTGTCTTAGTTAGGGTTTTTATTGCTTTGAAGAGACACCATGACCACGGAAACTCTTATAAAGAAAACATTTAATTGGAGTGACTCGATTACAGTTTCAGAGGTTTAGTTCATTATCATCATGATGGGGAAACATGGCAGCATGTAGGCAGATCTGGTGCTGGAGTTGAGGGTACTACATCTGGCAGGCAACAGGAAGTTGAATGAGACACTGGACGGTATCCCGAGCACAGGAGGCCTCAAAGCCCGCCCCTATAGTGACACACTTCCTCTAACAAAGCCACACCTCCTATAGTGCAACACCCTATGAGATTATGGGGGCCAATTACATTCAAACCACCACATTCCATTCGCTGGCCCCCATGAGCTTATAACAATATCATAATGCCAACTGCATTTAGTTCAACTTCAGAAATCCCCATAGTCAATAACAGTTCTAAACTTGTTTCAAAGTCCAAAGTCTCTTCTGAGACTCATGCAATCTCTTAACTACAATCCCCTATAAAATCAAGATCAAAAAGCAGATCACATACTTCCAACATATAATGGCACAGGATCTACATTACCATTTCAAATGTAGGGAAGGGAGCACAGTGAGGAAATACTGGACCAAAGCAAGACCAAAAACCAGCTGAGCAAACTCCAAACTTTGAATCTCCGTGTCTGATGTCAAAATGCTCTTCAGCTCTCCGACTCTGTTCAAGTTTGACTGAAAGAATACTTCTTTTTCTTGGGCTGGTTCCACTCCCTGTTAGCAGCTTTCCTCAGCAGGTGTCCCACAGCTCTGGCATCTCTAATAGCTTGCATTCTCCAAGACAATCTAGACTTCAATTTCACAGCTTCACACAATGGCCTCCCTACTAGGCTTCCATTCAGGGACACCCCTGACACATGCCTGGCCTCTGTGACTGTCTTTAGGCATGGAGGCAAATTCCACAACCCATTTCTTCTATCCTTAACTCTAAAGCCAGAACCACATGACCAAAGCTGCCAAGTTCTGTTACTTGTTGGGGCTGGAACATCATCCTCTTGTTCAATTACATTTTCACCAGCTTTCTGTCCTTCACTACCTGAGCTTGTCTGTCCTGAAACTTGCTCTGTAGACCAGGTTGGCCTCAAACTTTGAGATCCACCAGCCTCTGCCTTCCCAATGCTGGGACTAAAGGCGTGCTAATTACATTCAAACTACCACACTGCCTTTGCCTATGTCCTGTTGCTATAACAAAATACCTAAGACTGAGTACTTTATAAAGAACTGAGATTTATTTGGTTTACAGTCCTGGAGTCTGGAAAGTCCAAGAGCATGGTGCCTCCATCAGCCCAAAGTCTTGTGGTAAGGACCTTCCTGCCTCATCAGATCATGGTAGAGGGTGTCTGTTGGGTAGCCTGCCCTCCACTCACACCCCACACCTCCCCCCATGATTTGAAACATTCCATCCTAGAGGTGAGTTCTATAGGTCATGAAATTTTAAAGCATTCTCTTCAAGAGGGAGGTGTGAGGTTCATGAGACTCAGTAAATAAATAAACCTCGGAAAAAAACTAAAACAAACAAGACTCACAAGGCCTCTCCACAAAGTTCTAAAAATAGTAAATGGTTACTAGGGACAAGAAGGGAAGAGTCTCATATGGATAAGGAAGTGGGAGGGTATGGACTTCCTTCCATGTCAGGCTCAGTGTGGGTCACTGATAAATTTTGGGGTGAGCTATTTTAGAAAAATTTGTCTGATGGTGACCCCGACAGTTTTGTTTTCTCTGGGGACTGTTTTATGAAGATGAACTTAGCCAGGTGTGTGGGGCGGTGCATTAAGCACCCACAGAGACCAAAAATAATCCCATCAGCCAGGTGCAGGATTGCTGTGTGAGTCCCATTTTTCCAGAGACAAGAAAGGATCAGCACCCTGGCCAGAGGCTGCCAGAAAGCACTTCCAGGGCAGCCTGTGGTGGTGGAAGTGAAAAGATATTTATAGCCAAACAGGGTTAACTAGCCTATCGGTTATTAGCAAGTCTAGCCCTATCGGTTACTAGCAAGTCACTCTCAGGGCCTCAGTCTTCTCTGCGGAGTGGGATGAGACCCATCTCCCAGGATTTTCACAAGGAAGCCGACTAGTTCTTAAGTACAAATATTAAATGACTGTTCTTCCCTCTCTCCATGTGCCCATCCAACCTGCAGGCAGGGCTCTACTGCTTGCCTTATGTCACAGTAACCACAGCAACGTGAAAGTTAGTGTTGTCCATAGAGGGATCTAAGACAAGGGGGAAAGGTTGAGTCTTTTTTGATTTAAAAAAATATATTAAAAAGTTGTCAAAGCAAAATGGATCAAAGGCCTTGAAACTTTGAAACTGCTAGGAGAAAAACATCAGATACAGGCTAGGACTTCCTAAAAAGGACTCCATTAGCCTAACAGCTAATAGCAAGAATTGACAAATAGGAATTCACAAAAGAGTTACATTTCCATTTTCAGGTTCGCTTTTATTTGTACTTGTATTTTTAACAACTTTACAATGAAATATTCATCACAAATGCAGTTGAGAAGAGGGAGGGAGACACGGACAGGGTGATGAGAGAATGGATGAAGGAAGGAAGGAGGGAGACACAGACAGGATAATGAGAGAATGAATGAATGAAGGAGACACAGACAGGGTGATGAGAGAATGAATGAATGAAGGAGACACAGACAGGGTGATGAGAGAATGAAGGAAGGAGGGAGATGCAATGAGAGAATGAATGAATGAAGGAGACACAGACAGGGCGATGAGAGAATGAATGAATGGCTCCCACCGGGCTGGAGGGTAAGACATCCACCTTTTTACCTTTACATTGGAATCTTCTAATATTTTTACTTTTATGCACTGAAAACAATATTTTTAATTTAAAAATGGCCCTTCCACTGCTAATCACCCCAAGCCCAGTCCAAGGGCAGCGGTCTGTGTGAGGAGTGGACAGCTGTGCATCAGGCGGACACGAAAAGGGCATTGTTACAGCAATAAAACAGAAAAAGGTGGCATGTCTGCTCCAAAAGGAAACCCGCTGCCCATGCGATCAAAAGGTTCCTTTCAAAAACTTTCCCATCAACACTACTAGAAAGGAGGGGGGAGACACCCACAAATTCTTGGAAAAGAACAAAAGAGAAAAGGAATGGGAAAAACAAAAATAAAAATAGCTATTTGAAAGAGTGCTGGGATGGTGGACCAAGTCCTCCATAACTTGGTTTTATAATACCATGACATTTGTTCTGTACTGAAGGCTGAGCATCAGCTAATACAAACAAGGTTCCTCCTGGGCCTGCGGGCTTAAACGTGTGGGTGTGAGTGAGGGGAATGTGTGTGCGACGCTAAGAGCACGGTGTGTATGGAATTTGGAAAGTGTGTATGTGGAGCACTTTGGAGAGATGGATGTACAACCTGAGGTGTGTGGTGTACAAAGGACATCAGTGTGGGGGCGTCCGGGGTGCAGACTCTGTGTGGAGAGCCTATGTGAATGGTGTGTGCCATGGCATGGAGGATCTCACTGGTACAGTGTGGAGACCTGTATATGGAAGCTGTGTGTGTGAAGCGTGATGTGAACATGAGAACTCTTGGAAACTTACGTGAAGTGTGACATAAGTGTGGAGGGTGTCCTGGGTGGGTGTGATCACTGTGTGTGGAAGCTGTGTGTGTAGTGCAGGATATCAGTGTGGAGGGCGTCCTGGGTTGGTGTGATCACTGTGTGTGTGGAAGCTGTGTGTGTGGTGCAGGATATCAGTGTGGAGAGTGTCCTGGGTGGGTGTGATCACTATGTGTGGAAGCTGTGTGTGTGGTGCAGGATATCAGTGTGGAGGGCGTCCTGGGTGGGTGTGATCACTGTGTGTGGAAGCTGTGTGTGTGGTGCAGGATATCGTGTGGAGAGCGTCCTGGGTGGGTGTGATCACTGTGTGTGGAAGCTGTGTGTGTGGTGCAGGTTATCAGTGTGGAGGGCGTCCTGGGTGGGTGTGATCACTGTGTGTGGAAGCTGTGTGTGTGGTGCAGGATATCGTGTGGAGGGCGTCCTAGCGTGGAGTATGGAGAACTGTGTGTGTGGAAGCTGTCTGTGGAGCGTGACGTGAGTGTGGAGAGCTCAGAGTGCACGCGGAATTCGGGGCTGTGCGCGTGTGCCCGCGGGGTGAGGCGTGTCAGCGCGGCCGGAGCCCAGTGCGCGCGCGATCCCGGCGCCGCGCTGTCACTCGGCGGGAGCGCGCGGGGCGGCCCCTCTGCGGCAGGCGGCGGCGGGCGGGGAAGGCGGGCGGCGAGCGGGGAAGGCGGGCGGCGGCCTCGGACACGTGCAGGATGTCCTTCAAGGTGAGCGGCGCGGGCCGGGGCGGGAGGACTCGGGCGGCTCCTGCTCTCCAGCTGGACGCACTTTCCGCGGGGTCCGGTGAGCCCGGCGGGCGGCGGGGACTGTCGCCATGGTAACAGGCCGCGACCAGGAAGAAGCCTGCGGAGGTCAGGGCTTCCCCGCAGCACCCCAGCCAGGCCCTCCGGGTCCTCCAGCACCCGCCTCCTCCTCAGAGCACTTATCTGCAGGGCGGAAGTGCTTTTGATCGCCAGGCTTCTGCGTCCAAAGGACTCTTGTCTTTTTTGAAGAGTTCATTCATTAAAGTCGTTCCATTTAATCCCCACACTTGAGGGTGAAAGTGGGAGCCATTGATTTGTCCTGGCTGGAAGGTTTTAATAAAAACAAGTCAAATGGATCGGATATTTAAAATGTGCCTTGGTGACTGGGCGGTGGTGGCGCACGCCTTTAATCCCAGCACTCGGGAGGCAGAGGCAGGCGGATCTCTGTGAGTTCGAGGCCAGCCTGTTCTACAGAGCGAGATCCAGGAAAGGCGCAAAGCTACACAGAGAAACCCTGTCTCGAAAAACCAAAAAAAAAAAAAAAAAAAAAAATGTGCCTTGGTGAACCAGTCTTCGGGGGTGATGCTCTGGAGGGATGATGCTCTAATTGGCTATTCTAGTTTTCTTCTTTCTTTCTTTCTTCCTTCCTTCCTTCCTTCCCTTCTTTCTTTCTTTCCTTCTTTCTTTCTTCCTTCCTTCCTTCCTTCTCTCTCTCTCTCTCTCTCTCTCTCTCTCTCTCTCTCTCTCTCTCTCTCTCTCTCTTTGTTTTGTTTTTGAGTCGATAAAGACAGAGACGCTAAATAACCCTCCCAGATTCGCAACTATAAAGCTAATGGTGTTAAGACTGAAATCTGGGTGCATCAAACTCCAAAGCTCCTGCCGCCATCTCTTTTAATAACTTGTTTGAGCAGAGGAATAACAGGACGAGATTTGCATGTCAGAAAGACACTGGCTACCGCTGGAGACAGGCAGGGTAGGGGGACACACCTTCAGAACTATGTTATGGTTAACGTTCTGACGATATGTCTCCCTACCCTGCCTTGTTCGGGTGTGTGTGTGATGTGATCAAAATACATTTTATGAAATTCTTAAGAATTAATACAAATATAATTTAAACTTCTTTAAATTAAAAGAAATGGATTTGGGCTGGAATGTAGGCAGAAAGAATGGAAGGAGTTAGACAAATGACAAGATTCGTTTGAAGTGGCAGTTTGTTAACTGGTGTTACTCACGAGTCGGGAAGGCAGGAGAGACAAAGGTGAAATGTTGGTTTGGAACAGTTTGAGCGTGAATGGGAACCCACACAAAGGTGCTGATTAGACAGATAGCCAGAGTGGAAGCTTAGCAGATGGAGATGAGATTTTTGCAGGGAGCAGAATTATGTGCTAACTGAACCCAAGGTTAATGTGCTCGCTCTGCAAGTGTGAAGAAGACTGAGATTTAACATGGGGAACTGGGGATGTGGCTCCCGGGTAAGGACCGGTTCAAATGGCTTGTTCAGGTTGTAACTTCAGTGTTCAGGATAGGGGGGCAAAGACAGACAGAGTCCAGTGGCTCACTGGCCAGCCAGCCTGGTTTTACTGAGAGGCCCTTTCTCAAACAATAAAGTGGAGAGCAATGGAAGAAGACATCTGACCTTGATCTTTGACCTCTGAAACACACAACATGCACACCTGTGTGAACACACATCTGTGTGTCCTGGGGATCAAACTTTTATCATCCGATTTGTCAGCAGACATGTCCCATACATACACACAAGCTCAAAAACAAAACAAAAAGATTTAGAATAACAGAATAAGAAGCCCAGTGAGAAAACTGAGAAAGAACAACCAGATACGATGGAAAACAAACAAACAAACAACAACAACAGAAGCATGTGCCGAGGAGCTCTAGTCTTTCAGTAAAAATGAACAGGGCCTTAGTGTTAGATTCCACAGGGAACTGAACTAAGAATGAAAAAGACCACTGGATTTCATAACACAACAGCCCCTGGTGGCTGGCCAAGGGCAGTTTTGCAAAGGATTAGGTTCAGGAGCCAGATTACAATAGCGAGTGGAACTTGTGGAACCCACAGCATTGGGAACTCCTTCAAGAGATTCTGGAAACTTGTTTTTGTTGTGGTGGTTGTTTGTTTTGTCTCAGGCCATGGCTGCAGCTGGGATCCACAGTTGACACAGATTTATTTGCTTTATGATGGTTGAAATTGAGCATCCTTAAATGATCACCAGCAAATCGCTAAGCTGCACGGGTGGGTAATTAGCACTGAGGAGATGTTCAACATCATTTACTATCAGGGACATGCAAATCAAAACCACACTGAGATACTGCTCCACTCCCACGAGGATGACCAATTAGCAAGACAGTGGCAGAGATGTGCAGGAATGGAACCCCATACATCGCTGGGGGGGACTGTAATAGGATATGGTCATTTTTACTCAATTTTTCCATGTTTTGTTTGTGTGTACATGTATGTGTATGCTTGTTTGTCTGGGAGGGCATGTGTATGGGTGTGAGTGCACATGTATGCTGGTGTACAGGTGTACATGGAAGCCTGAGGTCAATGTCAAAAATCATACTTGCTTGTACTTCTGCCCTAGCCAATGAGACAAAGCCTCCCTGACAGAGCTAGCTCGCTCTGGGGACCCTCTCCAAGGCTGTAATTATGGATGGGCAGTCATTTCTCACACTTGCAGAGCGAGCACATTAACCTCTGAGCCATCTTGCCCAACACAGATGTGAGTTCTCAAAAGTCTGGTCTGTCTTCAAAACCTTTAAAACACAAAATTATCACATGACCCAAGGAATGTGCTCCTAGATATGTACATGTCAGAAGTGAAAATATGTCCATACAAAAGCATGTATACCCATTCACAGCAATAGTGTTTAAAATAGGCAAAAAATGGAACCACTCCAAATGTCCATCAGCTGATGATACAGTTTGCATTGTAAATAACAGGCTGGGAGACTTAAACAGCAGACGCTGTTTTTTCTGAAGTTCTAGAGACTAGGAAGTCTGAGGTCGGGTGCTGGGTGCTGGCCAACTTGTGTCTAGTGAGGCTCTTTTCTTGGCTTGCAGCTTGCTACTTGATACCTGATTCCTTGCAGAATGGAAAGAAAAACCTCTGGCCTCTCTTCTCTTTTTGTATTTTAACATTTACTGGGTTTTGTGTTGTGGACACATGCATGCCCATGGTGTTCTTGAAGAGGTCAGAGGACAGCATGCAGTTGGAGTTCTCTCCTTCCACCTTTTGGGTCATGGGGATCAAGATCAAGTCATCAGACTTAGCGGCATCTTCATCCGCTGAGCCATCCAGCTGGCCTTCTTCCTGTTCTTAAAAGGTCAAAATAAATCCCCCCTTAAGTTGTTTCCATCAGGTGTTTTGTAACAGTGACACAAAATGTAACTATATAATACAATTGTTCAGTCAAAAGAAATGAACCCTTAATACATGCTGCAGTGTGGGAACCTTGGACATCCACACAGTAAGTGGAACAAGTCATGTCTAGAAAGGTGAATCTGTAGAGACAGAAAGTAGATTAGTGTTGTAAGGGCGAGGAGGGGAAGGAATATTAATATGTAAATGGGTATGAAAGTTTCTTTGTGGGGAGTGATGGAATGTTCTGGAATGAATAGTAGCGATGGTTGTGGAACCAAAAACCTTAGATTGCATTTTTGAGAGGGTTATGTAGCATGTGAATTGTGTTTCAATACAAATGTGTTTTCAAGTGGCAATGGGGCATGTCTTGAATGCTTGAGAATAGAAGCGAGAATTGCAAGCAGGTGATCTTTGCAGGAGGCAGAGGGGAAGCAACCTGAGCAGAGTGCTTCCACTAGCTAGAGAGATGAACCAGAAAAGTGGGGGTGACTCTCCCGTGGGGCTTAAAGGACAGGAGGGGAAGTTGAGCCTCAACTGAGAGGAAGCTGAACATTACTTGATGTTTTCTAAAGTAAGACCTGTGATGAGTTCTGGACTTGGTGAAATGAATGATAAGCAGTGCTGGTTACCACGTGGAAAGGTCACGGTCACGACAGAACCCAGTGTTAGTTTCAGAGTTTTATTAGGAGGAAGGGGTGGGGGAGCGCGTGCAGAGAGCAGAGGGAAAGATAGTGGGGTGGGGGGAGAGAGCAGAGCAGAGAGGGTGGGGTCTGTGTCCAGCGTTTTAAGGGCTCCTGGTGAAGGGGCCTTATGGAGCTACATCACGCATGCGCTGATTGCGTGATCACGCCGCGCATATAGCTGCCAGCGCCCACTGATGACGTCAGACCCTTGGCTTAACTCCTGAACTGCGCATGTGCAGTCATGTAGCTGGAGTGAGGGCAGAGTTCTAACACTTGGGGTAAGCGGAAAGGAAGCTTCTGGGCTGAGACGGTGGCTCAGTTGTCTGGCAAACATGAGGACCTGGGTTCTAGCCCCCGGCCAGGCATGTGGCACATGCTGGTGATCCGGCACTGAGGAGGTAGGGACAGGACAGGCAGATCCCCGAGGCTTGCCGGCCGGCCGGCCTAGTGTGCTTGCAGAGCTCCAGAGCAATGAAAGGCTCTGTCTCAAAGAAAAAGATGACCAGCACCTAAGGAATGACGGTGAGGACTGTCCTCTGATATATATATATCATGAGTTAATGAAAAAAGAGGCCATGAATTTGAAAAGGAGCAAGGAGGAAGGGGGGTTGTGGGAAAAGGTTTAGAGGGAGGAAAGGGAAGGAGGAAATGATGTAATTATGTTATAATCTCAAAAAAGAAAGTAATTTTGTTGTTTTTAGTTTTTTGATATGAGATCCCACTGTGTTGTCCAGGCTGGACTGAAACTCACTCTGTAGACCAGGCTGTCCTCGAACTCACAGAGATCCACCTGCCTCTGCCACCTGAGTGCTGGGATTAAAGGTGTGCGCCACCGCCACCTGGCAGAAATAATTTTTAATACCATCTTTGTAAGTGGCTAGCTTGTCTTGAAGGAGCAGAGATCTGTACGTCTGACTGAAGGGCAGTTGTCTAGAATCCAGATCTTGTGCTGCAGTGTGAGAAGACCCTGCCTCCACCAGGAAGGGGAAGTGGGGAGGCTGAAGCAGAGAGAGAAAGAGAAGTCTGCGCTGGTAACGAAGACTTAGCCAGGAGCAGAGTGGAATGGTGTTCAGGGAAAGGCCCCAAGTTCCAGCCAGTCGTGACTTATGTTAGCAAGGCTCTTCGTCTGCCTCCCATCGGTTCAAGGGTATTGAAACACACTCAGCCCACAGTAATTGTGGAGACTTTACTGTAAACTTTTGGAGAATTTTTATGACATTTGTGTTCTAAACTATTTACTTAGGTATGAGTAATTTACCTTTCAACTATGCCTTTTGTTCTACAGTTGCTGCCTGTACTCAGTAACTGTGGTGAAAACAGCCAGACTTGTACATTGTTTTCTCCTGGGATCAACGTTATTCCAAATTCAACAATTAACTAAGTTGACAAGATGTTGTGTTCTTTAACAATTTCTTGAACATTTATTAGCTTTAACATGGGAGCCAGGAGTTAACCTTTTTATTTTCAGCCCAAGTGTTTGGGTCTTCAAACCCCATGAACAAAAAGTCAGCATTGTTGATGCTTCCATGAGAGTCTGCAAGGCATCATACATCACAGTTTCTGCCATTTGTGTTGAGTTGGAATCACTGCATGTGGACAGTGTGACTCTGAACCACATGGGCCCCTTCAAAGCTGTTATGGCTTTTTTCTGTTGTTACCAGTCCCCTTATTTCACAACCAGGGCCTTGCACAGGGTAATCAGGATCTCTACCACTGAGTTCCACCCCAGCCCTGCTAGCTCCCACTTCCCTCAGGCACCAGCTTGCCCCCAGAAATCTACTTTCCTAATTGGCAATTCCTAATTTGTTCTGGCCAAGGAAGTAGGCATATATACAGTGTGTGCTGGCTGGTTTTATGTCAACCATGTATGAGCTGGAGTCATTTGGGATGAGGAGACCTCAACTGAGACAATGTTCCCACCAGACTGGCCTGTAGTCAAGCCTGTGGGGCGTTTTCTTAACTGATTATTGATGTGGAAGGGTGCAGTCCATTGGGGGTATAGCACACCTGGGCAAGCGGTCCTGGATGGTATAAGAAAGCAGGCTGGGCCGGGCGGTGGTGGCGCACGCCTTTAATCCCAGCACTCGGGAGGCAGAGTCAGGCGGATCGCTGTGAGTTCAAGGCCAGCCTGGACTACCAAGTGAGTTCCAGGAAAGGCGCAAAGCTACACAGAGAAACCCTGTCTCGAAAAACCAAAAAAAAAAAAAAAAAAAAAGAAAGCAGGCTGAGCAAGCCAGTAAGCAGCACTCCTCCATGGCCTCCGCTTCAGTTCCTGCCCTGACATCCCTCAGTAATGGACTGTTAAGTGGAAGTAGAAGATTAAATAGACAAGTTTCCTCCTGAAGTTGCTTTTAGTCATGATGTTTTATCACAACAGTAGAAAGCTAAGTAAGACACAGTGGAAATTGAGGGCTTTTGTTCTTTGGTTGTTGTTGGTGGTGGTGATAGTGGTGGTGGTGGTGGTGGTGGTGGTGGTGGTGGTGGTGGTGTGTGTGTGTGTGTGTGTGTGTGTGTATAGTAAGGTTCATGGATTTCAGTACATTGGCTTTTGACTTTGTAACTGCTATTCCAACCACTCAAGTCTTGGTCTTCAGGACTGAGGCTGCCAAGAGCCCTACTCATTTGGGGATGGGGGAAGTTTATGATCAGAGAAAATATCACTGCCAGCTAAACAGAAGTTTCTAGAACTTTCTTGACCAAGTCTTGGCCAGGAAGATGAAGTATCTCACTATGGAGTTTTGTGGTCATCGTTGAAACCAGCTGTGCCTCAGCTAGACAAATACAAGAGTCCCGTGTTTCATCCAAGTCCCCAAACACAAATGACCTCGTAATGAACTCCAGTTCACCACGTACCTTAAAGTGCTTTGAGAAGCCACAGGAAAATAAATTAACAAAATGAGGATGTTTTAACCTGGCATATAATTCACCCGAGTATCATCTTATTATTTCCTTTATTTTTTACAGAGGTTTATAATGTATGTGTAGTGTGGTGGGAAGTCCAGGGGGAAAAGGAGGAAGGCAGAGGAAGTGGGCGAGGGCAGAGACAGAGAACATTGTCTCCGTTAAAGGCTGCAGGCCTTGCCCAGCCTTCTCCACACCTTTTATGGTTCTCTACAAAATGCACTCAGGGGAGATTTGGAAGTTACCCAGGATTGTGATTCTTGTAGACTCCCCATGGAAAGGAAAGTTGGGGGAACTTTCTGTCTTGGCAAGAGAGGAGATTGGAAGGGCGGGTGGAAAGGTCACTGGAGGTCATGGCAGCCTTATTCCTTGCTGTCTACTGAAGAGTTTGTGAGTGGCAGAACAGTGTGGTATTCTCAAAAGGGGCAACCTGTGACGGGTGCCTGGTGCCTAACTTGCTGTTTCTCTCTTACCTTGTCTGAAATGACAGAACCCATCTCTCTGAGCTGTGCTTAGGAGTAAATCATGTCTATGGAGACAGCATACCATGCAACATTGAGCTTGAACTTCAAAAGTGTTAGCTCAAGATGCCTGGCCGTGTATGGCCACAGTGCCAGAGAACACACACCCATTTCTTTGCTAGACATTTCTACCAGGATGCCCCCCTAGGCAGTTGGAACATGTTCAAAGTTGAGATCATTGTGGTGGTACACACCTTTAGTCCCAGCAGGCAGACGGGTTTCTGTGAGTTCGAAGCCAGCCTAGTCTACAGAGTGAGTTCCAGGACAGCCAGTTGTAGATGTAACCAACCATCTTATTAAATAAGAAACACAGAACCAATGCAAAGAAGAAAGTCAAGAGATCAGAGCTGAGAGCCTTACCCACCTGCTGCAGCTAGCCTCTTAAGCCAAGAGACCTCTCCGAAAGAGAGCTACTTCCTGTCTCTTTGTCTTTATATAGACTTTCTGTTCTGCCTTCTCATTGGTTGTAAACCCAACCATGTGACTGCCTCGTCACTGCCTGTCTGTACAGACCTCCAGACACACATTGGAGCGTGTGTCTCCAATGCTGGCTGTATCCTTGAACACACAGAGATCTACCTAGCTCTGCCTACCAAGTGTTGGAATTAAAGGTGTGCACCACGAATGCCCAGCTCTGCTATGGCTTGCTATTAGCTCTGACCCCCGGGCAACTTTATTTATTAACATACAATTAAAATCACATTTCAGTACAAATAAAATACCACCATATTTCCCCTTCTCTATTTTAATAAAAAGAAAAAAGGAAAAAGGTTATAACTAACATAAGAAAAACTATATACAAAAGTACAATAACTATATACAATATATACAAGTAATAAATACCTAAACAATGTCTAGTCCATTTGTATTTGACAAATTCAGAGAAAATAATTCCATTATCTATCCTATTTTGGTAAGTCCAAAATGTACCTAATTCACTTTCTATCCTAACTAGTCTTCAACTATAACTAACTAATCTTCAACTCCCTCAGAGATCCAAGAAGGAAAATAATATTACCTAACAAAAATAAAAACAGGAAATGCATGCAAGCAACTTCCAAAAAATTTGTGAGTTGACAGAAACAGCCAGCTGCCTGGACAGTCACCTGAGGTTTCTCCGCAGTGTTGGGGTATCATCTTCAGCCTATAGGCTTAGCGTATCTGACAGACTCATTTGTGAAGTAGGATGTACACAAGGTCATCAGTTCAACCTCACATTGGGTGAGGGCAGTCCATGTACCAGAAACACCTGAATTCCACTAGTGTCCTGTCATGATTCAGGATTTTAAATTCTGGAAATTGTTGATGGTTTTTTAATTCAGCTGTCCATTCTTCTTGGCTCTGTATATATGGCTTCATCTCAGCATCCCGTTCTTCTCCACATCCCTCTATTAAATGCCAGTCTACTATTGAGAGGCGTGAGCTTAGTTACTCTTCAAGAATAACTGTTTCAGCTGCTGTTCCATTGCACATCAGAAGCCATCGGCCCACTGCCTGTTCAGCTGCCTTAGAAGAAAGGGGCACTGTACCTTTTCCAAATTGCAAAGGCCACTTCAGGGATGGTGCCATATTGTCCTGGCCTCAGAAGATGCCTTTTGATAAAGCCATAACCACACTTGTTTTGGCAAGAATCAGTAGTCCTTTGTTTCATGTCCTGTCTGTCCTGTTTGTCAACAGTTGATTCGAGCATACTTTGTTGTCCAGTGGCTAACTTTTGCCACAATGAAAGTTAACTCAATATGCAGTTTCTTCAATGCCCATATTTTCTCTGAAGTAGATTGGTACTGCCAGGAGCCGACATGTCTTATAGTCATAACAAAAAAGAAAAATTTTCTAAGTTATTAAAACATTTTAAATGCCATATTCTGTAGATCTCTGAAGGGTTTGAAGATGACCTGTCTATCTAAAATATATCTGCTCAATTTTGAAAACATGCCTAATATGACTACATGTTCTATTGTAATGTCTAACTACTAACTTTCATTTCTTTATATCCTAATAGTTGGTAATAATAACATTCAAGGATCAGAAAATTGTATTACATTGTTAAATGAACGGTATAAGTACAATTAGAAACATACATATAGCATTTTCTAACAATGTCAATTTCAATATATATAATTTGTATCCAATATAAAACAATACAATCCAATGTAAAGTATTTAAAACTAGTAATTGTCTTTTTCTTTTCTTTTTTTTTCTTTTTTTTAAACAAGAACCTTAAATCTAATCTCCTTTGCTTAGCCTTTTTCCTAACCCTTGACAACAACTTGTAACCAACCCCCCTAAACAATGAAAATTATCCCAGACCCAAAACCCATTAAAAAGACCAAAAAACCACCCGCCCCACACCACCTCTTTGGGAATGTGGGCGTCGTATTCTTAAAATTGCTTCCTGCTGGGTATGGGCGAAGTTATCTTTATCCTGAAAGAAAAATTTTAAGTTAATTGTCAAATTCTAGGAAAGGTAACTATATCCTTCATTATCCAGTCTGTGTATAAATGCCAAAGTTCAGGGTTTATCTCAAGTCCTTATTCAAGTAGTCTTTGAGACTGGATCATCTCAGCTGGCCATCTCAAAATTGCTCTGAGCACTTTGTAGTCCAAAAAGTGATCTGTAGATGATGTTTGTCAGCTTAAATGATATTATTATTGTCTATGTGGAATTGTTGTTGTTGTGGGGCCCCATCTTCTTCCTGGAGACTTCAGTTGATGTTAGGTCTGGCCGTGAATTCCTGCAGAAAACTGATAAGAGACTCGAACACAAAGACATATATATATGCAGCTAATTGAAGCCTTCTTTCTAGAATTAAAATAGAAAAGGGGAAATATGGTGGTATTTTATTTGTACTGAAATGTGATTTTAATTGTATGTTAATAAATAAAATTGCCCGGGGGTCAGAGCTAATAGCAAGCCATAGCAGAGCTGGGCGTTCGTGGTGCATGCCTTTAATTCCAACACTTGGTAGGCAGAACTAGGTAGATCTCTGTGTGTTCAAGGATACAGCCAGCATTGGAGACACACGCTCCAATGTGTGTCTGGAGGTCTGTACAGACAGGCAGTGACGAGGCAGTCACGTGGTTGGGTTTACAACCAATGAGAAGGCAGAACAGAAAGTCTATATAAAGACAAAGAGACAGGAAGTAGCTCTCTTTCGGAGAGGTCTCTTGACTTAAGAGGCTAGCTGCAGCAGGCGGGTAAGGCTCTCAGCTCTGATCTTGACTTTCTTCTTTGCATTGGTTCTGTGTTTCTTATTTAATAAGATGGTTGGTTACATGTACATTTGGCGCCCAACGTGACAAGAATCCATTAAAAACCACTTGGCTTGGCTTGGCGGCAGGTCCGGTTTCCGGCCTGAGCGGCCTGGCTCCCTAGCTTGGGCCCAATTCGGGCCCAGGTCGGCTTGGCCTCAGGCCGGACTGACTATAGCCCCAAGTGGTTGCATGCAGTTGGAGCTACTCGCTTAAAGCTGGTGCTACAAACAAGTCAGGCCTGCCCTGCTGAACAGGACCCCTGCCTGTAAAGCCAACGCACGCGGTTGGAGCTTAAGAAAGCCAGAGCCAAGGCTTGACTCCGCTCAAGCGGGAACACGTGGCTGGATTTAAGCTCTTAGCCAGAATTTGTGGCTTCTCTCTCTCTCTCTCTCTCTCTCTCTCTCTCTCTCTCTGGATTCACACCTCAGACACTAGGTGGCTGTTTTGAAATTCCCTCGGATTTCTACTGTTCTACACAGACTTGGTAAGTCACTTAACATATCAGATATTTTAAAGGAAACTATTTAAAAGAGAAATTTTTTCCACATTAAAAAATGGGTTTTCTGTGTACATTGGAAGAAAATTGGGCTTTGTTTGCAATTTTAGGCAGTCTGACAATGGAACAACTATATGAGAAGAATAATGTTGATCGAATTATGCAGTTTATTACTATGCCTATCCTCATTTTACTATTTAAAAGGATAGTCAATTTAAGTGCCAGGATAACAGTTTTAGAAAAACTTGTTAAACCTGTAAAAATGAATCATAGAGAAATTCAAATTCAGACAGAAGAAATTAACAGTGAAGTTGTTTCAAGATTGGATCATAAGGTTACAGAAAGAAAGCCTGTTTTCACACAGTCACCCTTAATTTATCCGGTAACTGTACAGTAGTTGCCTAATCAAATGACTACACAAAATATTTGGGCTGCAATTGAAATGTTAGATTTACGAAGGTTTAAGGAGGCAATAGTATCTTATGGCAGGCATTCCCCATATGTAAAGCAAATGTTAAACTATTGGTCAACATATAATAGGATTATACCACAGGACTAGCGGGAGCTGGCACAAGCTGTTCTTGAACCCAGTCAAAGGCTCCAGTGGCAAATGTGGTTCAGAGATGAGGCTAAAAACATAGAAAAACAATGGAGGGATAAAGGAATACAAGTCTTCCAGGATCAGCTTATTGGAGAAGGCCAATATGCTTCAGTACAAACACAATGTTTATATGATGTCCAAACCCTAATTCTGTGTCAAACGGCAGCCTTGAATGCATGGGACAGAGTTGAGGAACCAGGAAAAAAAACTGAGTCATTTACAAAGGTTATACAAGGCCCAAAAGAATCTTTCATAGATTTTTTTTACAAAGACTGGCTTCAGAAGTAAAGAGAATGGTCCCAGATTCAGAAGCTATTCAGATAATAATTGAATCTTCGGCCTTTGAGAATGCAAATGCAGCATGCAAAAGAATAATCAGGCCGTTAAAGGCAAGATCTGCACCTTTGGAAGATTGGATTAGAGACACAGTTAATGTTGAGGCTCATGACCATGATGATATGTGGATAGGAGAAGCAATTTCAAAAGGTTTGAGGAATGTTAGATGTTTTAGATGTGGAAAGCAAGGACATTTGAAAAGGGACTGTAAACAGGTCATTCCTAGAAACAATGTTTCTTCAAGGAACAATGGCAACAGAATGCCCTGTCCTTCTGGAGTATGCAGAAAGTGTGGTAAGGGAAAACACTGGACCAACGAATGTAGATCAACAAGGGACAGGCAAGGTAATCCTTTGCCTCAGTCTTCGGGAAACTCCCAGAGGGGCCTCATGCAGGCCCCAATAGCAAATCCAGTTCAAACCTTTCCTGCAGTCACAGAGGAAACCCCTACTCAGAGCAATTAAATAACCAAATGTCTATTGGAATAAATCATGCTGGTCAGGATGATGAAATAGAGAGAATAGAAAATTCAGGAGAAAACATAAAGAAAATTTTTTGGCAAACTTCTATTAATGAACAAAGACCAAAATTAACGATAAAAATAAATGGTGTTTTGTTGTCTGGTCTGGTAGACACAGGTGCAGACGTTACCATAATTGCACCAGAATTTTGGCATCCACCTTGGCCCCTTCGGGAGGTGAACGTTCAACTGTTAGTAACTGGGACATTATCTCAAGTGAAACAGAGTGCAAGATGGCTCGAATGTATAGGTCCAGAAGGACAGAGAGGAAAATTAAAACCATATGTGGCTAACATAGCTATGAACCTGTGGGGTCGAGACTTGTTACAACAATGGAATACTCAGATTAACATCCCTCCAATCTCAGAAACAAATCACAAATTAGCATATGTTTCTGAGAGAAATATTAGAAGATATTATTCTAATCAGTGGTCACCAGCCATTCATATTATACAAGAACAGGGCACAACAACTGATGATCTTCCAAAGACACCAACAGCTCTACCTTTAAAATGGTTTACAGACAAGCCTGTATGGGTTCAGCAATGGCCTTTAACAACAGAGAAACTCCAGGCTTTAGAAGAGCTGGTAGAAGAACAGTTAAATGCTCATCATATTGAAGAATCAACCAGCCCTTGGAATTCTCCTGTATTTGTTATTAAAAAGAAATCTGGTAATTGGAGAATGGTAACAGACCTTAGAGCAATTAACAAAGTAATTCAGCCAATGGGCTGTCTACAATCTGGAATTCCTTTGCCTACTCTGTTACCAAAAGGATGGCCTCTCAGTTATTGATTTAAAAGACTGTTTTTTTTTTCAATACCCTTACAAGAAAAAGACAGAGAAAGATTTGCTTTCACAATGCCTACTTATAATAATTCTCAACCGGTTAAAAGATTTCAATGGAGGGTCCTCCAACAGGGAATGTTGAATGTACCAATATTTTGTACAACAGCCATTGGAAGTGGTACATAAAAAATTTCCTAAATCTATAAAATATCATAAGGAATCTGAAGAACACTGGGCAAATGAGACAACTGAAGAAAAGGGACAAATCATCTCTCCCAGGAAACAGAGTGAAATGGCGTATGGGTATATCATCAAAAAAATTTTATGTCTTCCTAAATGTTTGTTTCTGCTCTTCTCTAAAGATCTAACACTATTGGTCTTCTAATAGTCCCAGTTCAATTAAAATTTAAAGCTGACTTTGGAGTTGGAGAATGACTCTCTCCTTCTTTAAATTCAAGCATGTTGTCAAAAGGAAAATGCAAACTCCCTGTATCATGCCAGAAGAAAAGAGCCATCTTCTGCTATGGGAAAGGAGAAAAGCCAAATTAATTAAGGGACTATTCTATTACTAATCTCAACTCTTTGATTCTGTTCTGATTCTTTAAACTTTTCTTAAAGTATTAATTTTATATCAAAATTTACAAGATTTATATATATATGTAGATATATATACATTTTAAACTTTGTTAAGATATGAATGGTCATATAGAGTACTAACTAATTCTAGAAAGAAAAAAGGCTTTCTCTGGCTGCTCAGGCCTGTTCTGTTTTTTAGGATTCTCTCAGGCCCTGCACATCACCTCCACTGCCTTATGGGAGTGGGGCCCTCTTTCTCCTCTGTTTGTTGTTTTCCTTTTTTTTTTTTTTCCTTTTGGTTTTTTGAGACAGGGTTTCTGGAACTCACTCTGTATTCCAGGCAGGCCTTCAACACACAGAGATCTACCTAGCTCTGCCTACCAAGTGTTGGGATTAAAGGCATGCACCACCACCGCCCAGCTCTACTATGGCTTGCTATTAGCTTTGACCCCCGGGCAACTTTATTTATTAACATACAATTAAAATCACATTTCAGTACGAATAAAATACCACCATAGCCAGTCTCTCCCGCTCCCGTTCCCACAGCAGTCCGTGGCTCCAGCACCCAGAACTCTGGCCTTCCATACACAGTGTCATCCTAGCCCTGCATCTTCCTTTCCTCTGTGACACAGTCACTAAGACTTTTCTTGTGTGCAAAACTGGTATTTCTCACCTTCAAACACCCCCTTGACTCCCCAGGATAAAGTCCAAGTTCATGGATCTGCTCTGTCCTGGGTCTCTGGTCCAGAAAGAAATCTCATTCCTTTTTTATCCTTCATGTCTTCCACTCTGTCCTTCCAAGAGTGATACTGAGGTAGGCCTTGGGCAACAGAGACCATGATCTGTTTCTTAGTCTCACCATTAGCAGCCACACTTCTCCACTGATCTACAAAAGTCAGGCCTGTTGATGGGGGTTATTTTCCTATGAGACTATAAAGCCACTGTAGGCAGAGGTCAAAGTTAAGCTGAATTCCTAACCCTAACCACTCCTCTGCCCCAGCACATGCTAGTGACCATGTTTACATATTGCTTGGAGAACCATATCAAGCTCTGGCTGTGCATTTTTAGACAGGATTTCTTGAGCATGTAAAATGCATGTTTGTGTGTTGTCTCATTTACTCCTCCAGCACAGAACAGAGGTGCTGTATTATTATTTCCCCCCATCTTACTCGGCTCAGGAGAATGTAAGTGATTCACTTAGGATATACAGCTAGAAAGTGGTTCAGACTTAAACCCGAATCTCTCTTACCCCAGATCAACTGTTCTGTCCAACCTTCCTCGGCCTCTCAGAAAGCCAAGATCTGGAGGGAGAATGAAATATTTACAGCTTTTTACTAAACTCATTGTCTAGCATCTTGGAAACTGGTCTGCCCAGCCTAACTGCAGAGAAACTTCCAAAACCATTCTAAAGAAAGAAGAGGCCCTGGCTCCAAAGCTTGTTCTAACAGTAGATGCTTGCTGTTTGCAGGTGGTTTCCCCAGGTGTTTGAAGTTCACTTGAAAGTTCAGTGAAGTCATGGGCATGGTGACGCATGTCTTTAGTCCCCATACTCAGGAAGCAGAGGCAGGTGGATCTCTGTGGTTTTGAGGCCAGCCTAGTCTATAGAGCAAGTTTCAGGACATCCAGAGCTGCACAAAGAAACCCTGTCTTGAAAAACAAGAAAGAAAGAGAGAGAGAGAGGCGGGGGGGGGGGGGGGGCGGGGAGGAAGGAGAGAAAGCAAAATCATTGAATAAAATGATATCCCACTCCTGTTGGGATATCTTAGGGCTTCTGTTGCTGTGAAGAGACACCACGACCATGGCAACTTTTATAAAGGAAAATGTTTAATTGGGCTGGCTTACAGTTTCAGATTATGGTGGGACATGGCAGTGTGCAGGCAGACATGGTGCTGGAGAAGGAGCTGAGATCCTACATCTTGATCCACAGGCAACAGGAAGTAAACTGTTTCACTGGGTGTAACTTGAGCATAGGAGACCTTAAAGCCTGCCTCTACAGTAACACACTTCCTCTAACAAGGAACACCTAATCCAACAAGGCTACACTTCCTAATAGTGCCACTCCCATTTGGGCCATTTTCTTTTAAACTACCACACCCCACCCCACTCTGTTCTCATTTTAGGGAGAGCCTGCAGAGACACTCCATGTTGACACTGAAGCAGCCCCTAAGTTCATCCTCCTAGACTCCATCCTGGCCTCATGCGGTCTCTATTAGAGGGCATTGTCTCATGACCTATTATTCACACCAACCCCACTTGCCATGGCTTCTACTAGTACTGGGGTACTAGTAACTGTAGCAAGTTAGACACAGCCTGGGGCAGAGGTGGGAGGCTCTGGTGTGAGCCCCTTGACACTGGTTAGCTTGAAAACTCAGGAGAGTAAAGTTTATGCCTTCAGGGAAGGTAACTGGTTAACCTGGATTTGTGGTGCACCCCAGTGAGCCAGGAAGCTGTTCAAAGCATGTTTGTGATCTGTCTGTCACTCTCCACCTTGCCTGGCTCTCGGGTTTGCACAGCAGCACTAGCTTGCTTGTGCTGAAAGACTCTGAAATGAAACCCTGCGCCAGCAGATGCTTTCATCGTCTGCCAGCACTGCACACTCGCGGTACCTGGCTTTCTTGAGTAGCTGAGGTTAATGGTACTGTGGTTTTAACTTAGTGAAGTGCTGTATTTAATACAATTCAGTGCTCATTCCTTTATTCAAGATCCACCCCCTCAGGAAGTAACCACAGGAATTTACAAACCTTTATGCTCTGTTTTTCTATACATACATACTTATGATAGTTTCTAAACTAGACACAGTAAAGAATAATGATAAACGTTAATAAGGCAGAACAATTATAATGGAATACTGTAATAAAGTCCCTGTTGTTTGTTTTTGCCCTTTGGGGGGCCTGACACCTAGCTCCCAAATAAATCACACACAGAGGTTTATTCTTAATTATAAATGCCCGGCCTTAGCTTGGCTTGTTTCTTGCCACCTTTTCTAAACTTTAAATTATCTCATCTACCTTTTGCCTCTGGGCTTTTTCCTTTTCATACTTCTGTATATCTTACTTTCACTCTTACTCTGTGGCTGACTGTGTGATTGGGTAGCTGGCCCCTAGCATCCTCCTCTCCTTGTTTTCTTGTTCTTTCTTCCTTTCCTCCCAGATTTCTCCTCCTATTTATTCTCTCTGCCTGCCAGCCCCGCCCATCCTTTTTCCTGCATTGCTATTGGCCATTCAGTTCTTTATTAGACCATCAGGTATTTTAGATAGGCACAGTATCGCAGCTTCACTGAGTTAAACAGACACAACACATCTTTGCATCATTAAAACAAATATTTCACAGCATAAACAAATGTAACACATCTTAAAACAAAATTCTACAGCAAATTCCCACATCGCTACTTTGTTCTTTGGGGCTGTGACCAAGTAAAGAGTTACCTGGACACAAGCACAGTTGGTATCATCACCTAGGTGGCTAAGTAAGCAGAGGGTGGGTGGCAAAAACAGTGTAAATACACTGTACAAAGGAGTGAGTCCATTCCTCCTCACAGGGATGCAGGAAAGAGAGTGCGAGATTTCATCACGTTACTCAAAACCGTATTCAGTTTAACACTTATGCATTGTTCATTTCTGGAATTTCCCATTGAATATTTTCACGCCATAATTGACTGTGGGTAACTATAACTACAGGAAGTCAAACCACAGTTAAGAGGGCCTGCTACATGATCATCATCCTTCACTTAACAGTAGATGTTTTGAGCCCAGCGGTGGTGATGCACGCTTTTAATCCCAGCACTCGAGAGGCAGAGGCAGGTGGATCTCTATGAGTTCAAGGTCAGCCTGGTCTACAGAGTGAGTTCCAGGACATCCAGGGCTACATAGAGAAATCCTGTCTTGAAAAACAAACAAAAAACAGTAGGTGTCTTGAGAAATGGTCTTAGATGGTTTCATGAAATGAACAGGCATAGAGTGTTTGCAGGGCAGACAAAAACTAAGACAGCTAGTGTCCTTGGTTAATGTAATCCTACGAGACTATCATGGTATATTCAGCTTGTCATTGACTAAAATGTTATTGGGCATGTAACTCTATTTAAAAGATATTTAAAAACAGGCCTTTTTGCAGTCATAGAGATGTTTTTACACCTTCCCCAAATCCTTTTATTAGATAATGTGAGTGCCATCAAATGTCCTGGGAGCAGCAACATTCTGTAATAGTACGATAGTTGGAACTTAATTGTCCCTATTACTGTAACCTCATGAAGTAAAGCATTTGGAGTGGAAGAAATGAGCATTTATGGTGTGCTGGTGTCTCACGCCTTTCCTGCATATGCTCACCCCGCACTGACACTGAGGACAGACCAAATGAACAGTTTTACCCAAGTCTGGCTTAGCGAGTCAGTGAGTTATTGGGATTCCTTACAAGAGCATGAGTGACTGGAAGGCAGCTTCATCCTTGAAAAGCCCACCCCAGCATGGGTGATGACCCTGGAAAGCTGCCCTCCCCCCAGCTCCTGGCATGACTGGCATGGGTTCTGCTGGCTAGAGAGCTTTCTCTCTTCAGCAACTGTTACAGCTTATGGCCTTGGGGAAGAAGCCATGTGAATCTTACAGGTTTTAGGAGCTTCCTGAGTCCTTCAAGTTTTGTTTACTTCTTGAACCTTCTGAGTCTCCTTCCAAGAAGGAGTGTTCAAGTTCAGAAAAAAAAAAAAGAAAGAAAGAAAGAAAAAGAACCTGTGTTTTAGGCAATCAGTCTACCCTCAGCATCTCTCTCTCTCCCTCCCTCCCCCTCCCTCCCTCCCTCTCTCTCCTTTCCTCCCTCCCTTCCTCCCTTTCTCTGTCTCTTCCCCCTCTCTCCCTCTCCCTCCCTCCCTCCCTGCCCCTCCCTCCCCCTCTCTCTCTGTCTCTCTCTCTCTCCCTCCCTTTCTCTCTCTTCCCCCCCTCTCCCTCTCTTTCCCTCTCTCCCTCTCTCGCCCCCCCCCCCCCCCGTAAACTTCAGGGCAGGCATTTTGATCTCTTTCTAAAGCAAAAGGCGACAATGATTCCCATGGACCAAGGCATTTTTGTGTGGCAGTCTGAATCTCAGAGCTGTCTAGTCCCCAGCCATTCTTCTCAAGGACTCTTCTCTACAAATCCATACCAGTTTGTCTTAGCACAGGAAATTAAACCAGCTTATTTCTGCTGTTCCTTTTAGAGGCTTTATTTCCGGTCCCCCTGCCCTCCATAAGTATGGCCCAATTCCAATTTAGCCACTCCAGAATGCCCCAGCAACGGAGGAAGCGGGGGACAAAGGAGCATTCTCTGCCCAAAGTCCCCAGTTCTCACCCAAAGCTTCTGGCAAGTTCCAGTTGAAGGGAGAGATATTGGGTGGAGGGGAAGTGAGCTGCCTACACCAGTAGCTGGAATTGGCTAGAAAATGTTGAAGACACAGAAAAGGTACCACTAAACTCCTCTCAAAGGTCAGAAGAGAGAGATTTTGCTCCACTTGCAAGGAAAAGGTTATTTGGCATGCTTCAGAGAGGAAATGGCATCTGGGCAGAACCTTGTCCTTCTAGGATGGGGAAAATTCATTTCAAGTTAAAAGGAAACTGAACAAAGACCTCACAGAGGCAGGAAGGCAAGGCTTTGGTGGGAGGTGAGGCATTGGTTCTGGTGTATCAGAGTATTGCTCTGCAGACAACCTTGGGCCCAGAGATTGTAAATAAAACTCTTGTCATAGCCTGGAATTCTATGATCTCATATATCGAGAGGAGGGCATTCTTGCAAATGACCATCCCTCATCTCGAAGTTCTTCCTTTAGAAAGGTGTTATATGTGTGCACACAGGCAGCCATGGTCACTGACTTCTCTTTTAAGAGCCAGTTTGTCTCCACTCTTGCAGAAAGAAACTCCACTTGCCAACGCTGCATTCTGGGCAGCGAGGAGGGGAAACCTGGCCCTGCTGAAACTGCTGCTGAACAGTGGTCGCGTGGATGTGGACTGCAGAGACAGTGTATGGACGGACATGGTATCTGCATGCCCAGAGCACGCCTTTGCACTCTGCAGGCGTGAGCACCCCGTGAACATGCTTCCTTCACATGCTTATGCACTTGTTCTTGTGCTTGCTTGCTCCATCCTTTCCAAGAATCCTGAGGTGTGGTGGTGGACCTGGAAACATGCTGAGGAGGTCAGGAGGCAAATAGTTGAACAGGGAGAGCAGAAGGCCTCGGCTTTCCTGGGGAAAGAGACTGGCAGGTTCCGAGAAGAAAGGGCTGTTTAGAAAACAACTGTTAGAAAGAAAGGGAGGGAGGGAGGGAGGGAGGGAGGGAGGGAGGGAGGGAGGGAGGATAATTCAGAGCACTGTGGGCAGCCATGATTGTTGTGATTTTCATATATGAATGCAAAAACTGAGAGACTGAAGCTTCCACCCCACCCCACCCCCTGTCTTTTCACTTTGGGAAAGGGGGAGTCACCAAGTGACAAGCTAGAAGGAAATTAAAATAGGTGACAGAGCCACTGGCAGGTCCCACCCAGAGCAGCCTCCCCTCCCCAGCTAGAAGCCATCAATTCTCTGTGTTTCGCAAGACTTCTCTGCATCCTTGGGGACAAGGAGGACCTCAAATAAGGGGATGGTTTTGTGGTTTGAAACAAGTGTTTTCAGAGGAGCCTCGCCGTTCCTTGAGACCGGTGTGCCACTTTCAGCTTTGATGTGGAAATCTGCCGAGGGAAAACCACCAGCAGCCCCAGAAAGAAATGGCAGGATTTTCTCTAGCGTATTCACTGGGTCACCAAGAACATCCAGATCCATTCTGTACCTTCTTCTGGCGGGCCCTGGGCCGGGAATCTGAATCATAAGAGATGCCCCAGACGCCTCCCTCTCTCGGTACTTCCGTTTAATTTGGCCAATAAAAGCATCTGCTGGAAGCAGAAGGTGGAGGAGAGCGTCAGAGGCCAGTGGCCTTCCGTTCAGCCTCACACTGGGGCTCACACCGGGGCTCACACCGGGGCTCACACCGGGGCTCACACTGGGGCTCACACTGGGGCTCACACTGGGGCTCACACGGTGCTCACACTGGGGCTCACACCGGGGGTCACACTGGGGCTCACACCGGGGCTCACACGGTGCTCACACCGGGGCTCACACGGTGCTCACACCGGGGCTCACACCGGGGGTCACACCGGGGCTCACACCGGTGCTCACACCGGTGCTCACACCGGGGCTCACACCGGGGGTCACACCGGGGCTCACACCGGGGCTCACACCGGGGCTCACACCGGTGCTCACACCGGGGGTCACACTGGGGCTCACACTGGGGCTCACACTGGGGCTCACACCGGTGCTCACACTGGGGTCACACCGGTGCTCACACTGGGACTCACACCGGGGCTCACACTGGGGCTCACACCGGGGCTCACACTGGGGCTCACACCGGGGCTCACACGGTGCTCACACCGGGGCTCACACCGGGGGTCACACCGGGGCTCACACCGGGGCTCACACCGGGGCTCACACCGGGGCTCACACCGGGGGTCACACTGGTGCTCACACTGGTGCTCACACTGGGGCTCACACGGTGCTCACACTGGTGCTCACACTGGTGCTCACACTGGGGCTCACACTGGTGCTCACACTGGGGCTCACACCGGGGGTCACACTGGGGCTCACACCGGGGCTCACACTGGGCTCACACCGGGGCTCACACTGGGGCTCACACCGGGGCTCACACGGTGCTCACACCGGGGCTCACACTGCTGCTCACACCGGGGCTCACACCGGGGCTCACACCGGGGCTCACACCGGGGCTCACACCGGTGCTCACACGGTGCTCACACCGGGGCTCACACGGTGCTCACACTGGTGCTCACACTGGGGCTCACACTGGGGCTCACACTGGTGCTCACACTGGTGCTCACACTGGGGCTCACACTGGTGCTCACACTGGTGCTCACACTGTTGCTCACACTGGGGCTCACACTGGGGCTCACACTGGGGCTCACACTGGGGCTCACACTGGGGGTCACACTGTTGCAGGGGCCATCATGTTACTTTTGTACTTTCCAGCCTGGCCAGTCACAGAGCCCTGCTCTCGTTAAGTCCCAGAACTCCACTGCCAGACCACTTCTTTATGAATAGTCTCTTTATTAAATTTCCCTCCAATTATCCCAATTTGAACATACCATCTGTTCTTTGTCAGAACCCAGGCTTAAAGGGGACTCTGGGCATCTGTGAACAGCCACCCTGGTCTTACTTGGGTCTCAATAGATGAGTTCCTGCCCCACACCAACCAACAAGAAGGGGTAAGAACCAACTGCCACCTGTGGCCTTCCTCCCTGGCCAGCTGGTGCCTACTCTTCCTCTTTTCTTTTTTTTTAAGTCATCCCTCTTTGGACACCCCTGTGACATCCTCTGAGTTCTAGCTTTTGAAGGTCACTGTGCGTACCTCACAGACCCACCTTTTCTGGTACCCTGAGTCATCTGTGCTACACCCACAGGGCTTACACTGTTTGGACAAGATTTTTCTCCCGAGAATAGATGTTTGACTAATAAATACGTTTGTAAATTGCCCCTCTTGGGTCACCCCCCGGGTGAGATGGCTCAGCAGGACTGGGTGCTGGCCACAGCCTGGTGAACTTATGTAAAGGCTGAAGGAGAGAACCGCCTCCACAAAGCTGTCATCCGACCTCCACATGTGTGCTGTAGTATGTACACCCCCAACACATGCACATCATACACATAAAGTAATAGTAAATAAAATAAAATTTTAAAGTAATTTTAACACTTAATCAGGAGGTTTCTGGAAAAGCAATTTCTTAACACTAGAAACACATCTTGCTGTTTTGAAAGGGCAGTTAGTGATACGGAAGAACACGGAGATGTGTGGAGACAGTGCAGGACCTCGCTCCTCTTGGACTATCCTGGCTGGGCATCTGTCTCTCCATGTTGCACCTGGGCATGGAATCTGGGTTCTAGGATTGTTGCCTGTTGTGATGACTGACATGTAGGCTGCCACTACCGGGGTCTATGAACTGAGGCGCAGCATCACCTAATAAATCCATGGAGAACTTTCAGATGCCAAGAGTGCCCCGAAGGGGCTTTCTTGGAAACGGTTCTCAATCAAAGCAGCCATTGTCAGACTTTTCCAACGGATTGTAAAGAACAAATATTGCGTCTCTAGACCACATGCTGCACGCTCAAAGCTTTGATTTGCTGACATTGTTCACCTGAGATTTCTAGATTTTGTTTTAATTGTTGGAGACGGAGCCTCAGCACTCGGAGCCCAAGCTGCCCTGACACTCGCTGTGCTCGCTGGCTGGCCTCATCTCCTGCTTCAGTGGAACTGTGGGCTTGTACTCCCACGCCTGGGGAGAGCCGCAATTAATCCCGTCTTTGCCTTTCTTTCCTTCCTTCTTTCTTTCTTTCTTTCTTTCTTTCTTTCTTTCTTTCTTTCTTTCTTTCTTTCTTTCTTTCTTTGCTTATCTATTTAACCACATTGATGTGAATTACAAGATTCTTGCAACTTTTTTTTAAGATTTATTAATGTATGTATTTCAATGTCTTTTTGTTTTGGGCCTCACTACCTTTATATACATTTATATATGCTTTGTTCAAAACTAGTTTGTTTTGAAATATACTTTAAACTTCAGTCAATAAAATGAAGTACTCTTAATATTTCAGGAATCAAAAATTTGTCAAGCTAATGGGTTTTTAAGAAAATGGAGATTGTATGTTGTACTTTTTATGGTCTTTCCCTATTGAAGCAATCTTTGTTTCAACTGATCATAGTATAGAATTGAAACGATCAATATATAAAGGTATATTTTTATTATTTATTTTATTCATCTTTTCTTTCAAATGAATCAGCCTAAGGTTTTTTTTTTCACCTGTGGAAGATTAATTTTATTTTTAAGGCTATTTCTTGTTTTAAAAATTTCTTAAAATTTTATGTATAGATGTTTGTGTGCATTTATGTCACATGAATGCAAGTGCCCGTGGATGCACAAGAAAGACGTGTGTCAGATCTCCTGAAATGGGAGCTACAGACGGTTGTGAGCTGTCCAGTGTGAGTGCTGGGAACACGGCCCTCCTGTAATAGTGAGCTGTCCAGTGTGAGTGCTGGGAACACGGCCCTTCTGTAATAGTGAGCTGTCCAGTGTGAGTGTTGGGAACACGGCCCTTCTGTAATAGTGAGCTGTCCACTGGGAACACGGCCCTTCTGTGATAGCTGTCCAGTGTGAGTGCTGGGAACACGGCCCTCCTGTAATAGTGAGCTGTCCAGTGTGAGTACTGGGAACACGGCCCTTCTGTAATAGTGAGCTGTCCACTGGGAACACGGCCCTTCTGTGATAGCTGTCCAGTGTGAGTGCTGGGAACACGGCCCTTCTGTGATAGCTATCCAGTGTGAGTGCTGGGAACACGACCCTTCTGTAATAGTGAGCTGTCCAGTGTGAGTGCTGGGAACACGGCCCTTCTGTGACAACAGTGTGCTTTCTTAACCCCTAGCCACCTCTCCAGCCTCTTTTTCTCTTTTAAATATCCAAATTAATACTCGGATACTTTCTTCTGCTCATGATTGGTTCTTACTTTGAAAAGAGTGTGACCTGTGAGATAAATATTTTTCTTACATCTCATATAAAAGGATGTATTTATAGCTTGTTTAAACAAGTTGTCTTTAAGCCAAGAGTCCACTTGAGGTGCTGTAGTAAAACGCTTCGAACTGGATAGTTAATAAACAGCAGAAATTTATTGCCCACCATCATGTAGGCTGGGAAACGAAGACCCAGGTGTCTGCAGATTTGGTGTCCACTAAGAGCCCTCTCTGTAGAACAGAGCAGGAGTCCCCGCCTCAAGTTATTTCCAAGAGCACTAATCCCACTTGGAAGGCAAGTCCGTCGTGTCTTAATCCCTTCCTACAGGCCTGTCTCTTAACACCACTGCAATGGGAATTAGATTTCAGCAGGAATTTTGAAGGGACACATTCAGACCACAGCACCAAGGATTCTCCTATTTCTTGTCTAAATAAAAATTGTTCACGTTCAGGAAGAAGTTAGTGATATAAGATCGATACTCTAGTCATGAGGACTCCAGAGGAAAGGAGTTCAGCTGAGTAAATAAACAGAGAAACCAGAACTCAAAGACATCATACGTGAAAGGGACCTAACAGATAGTTACAAACACTAAAGAATATCCGTTCTACTCGGCAGCTCGTGGAAGTTTCTCTAAAACAGACCACATTCAACAAAACAACTCTTAAAAATGAAATAACCCCATATCTACCCTCTGACCACACAATGCAATAAAAGCTCAAGTCAACAGCAGAAGACTCTGCTGTAGCTACAGGAACTCGTGGGAATTGAACAACACATTACTGAAGAAGTCAAGAAAGACTTTAAATTAAGATGAACATCGGTTGACTCTCTTAAGAAGCGTCCGTCCATAGTTGATAGCGTTTCATCCTTTTCCTGAGATTCTCTCTCCTTCCCTTAATTCCATGCTAAATCTGAGTTAAAACTTTTTCTAAATAAACTCCCACTCTTCTTAGAGAAATAAATAAATATTTTTTAGACACATACCCGTTATGTAGTCCATGGTGGCTTTGAACTCACGATCCTTCTGCTCAGCCTCCCCACCTGGCTTAAAATGAAAGAAAACAATTTAGAAGACTTTTAAGTTCAAATGGTCCTCGGAACATGACACAGTCACTGCATTCATGAACTCACTGCAGCTGTGGTCACTGCACACACCTGCACACACCCGCACACACCTGCACAAGATCAAACCAACAGTCAACAATGTAGCAGGCAGCACTGATTAAATTCAGCGTTACGGAGAGGAGACAGGAGAGGACTTGAAAGTATGAAGGGAGAGAGAGAAAGGTGGAGGGGAAATGATCAACTTATACTGTAAACGCATATATAAACAAGAACAAAAACCTTCCAAATCCAGAAAACCAGTTAGTAACGTTCAACTCACTTTGGAATTAGTAGCAGTGTTATGGATCAAGAATCATTTAGTGTGTATCATAAAATGAGAACATTGTATCATTGCTGGCTTAAAATACAATCTCCATGCTTCACTCGGACTGTTTCTGCAGGAGATGGCTATAAGTGAATTTGTAACCTTCAAATTGGTGATTTACCCCTTTGCTTGCTCCCGTCCAGTTGGCACCCTAGTTACCCACGAGCTGTTCATCTCGTGCGCCTCAGCCGGGTGAAGCTAACATCCCTAGAGTGTCCTCAGGGCTCTCTGCTGTGAGAGTGTAACTGTTCATCTTTCTCCTCCTGCAGCATGGCACCACACTCCTCATGGTGGCCTCCTACGCTGGCCACATAGACTGTGTGAGGGAGCTGGTTCTACAGGGAGCGGACATCAACCTCCAGAGAGAGGTAAGTCGGGTTGTGCATGCGAACAAAAGTGACCAGGTGAAAAGACCTCTGGTCTTTATGGCAGTCAAGTGCTTAAGAGGACAGAGTTACCACCGCTTTGCTCCCACACCAAAGCCCACTGCAGAGCTTCCTGTGCCTAAAATAAGCGCTGAGAATGAACCATCATCAACTGTATTCATTTGTGCTACTGTAACGGGGTAACTGGTGCTGGGTATTTTATTTTAAAAATAGAGGTTTGTTTACTTCACAGTTTTAGGGACTGATTCGGAACTACATCTGTCTGGCATCCGGTGAGGGATTCCTTGGCTGCCTCACAACATGATGAGGTTGAAGAAAGGAAAAAGAAATGACCATATACAGAAGAGACCACCAAGCACAGAGTGTCTGATTTTTTAACAACCCATGCTTGTGAGAACTAACCCACTCCAGGAGATCAGCACTCATCTTTACTACAGCTCCACCCACCGATGTCCTCACTGTTGCCTCCATCTTCAAGGTCCAACTACCTCGGGATCATCACTCAGACACTCAGCTCCTAGCACTGAGTCTTTAGAAGACACATTCAAACCATATCTGCTCCATCCCAGGCACCACCCTGCCTTATCACATTCTTTAACAGTCACATTTTTGTCTCAGACACGAATCAGTACTTCTTCCTCTCTTGGGATGAGATACCATGGAATTTATAGGAATTTCCCAGATGTTACTGTATTTTTTGTCTGCAGCCTATTCATCATGAAACTTGGTCCTCACAAAACCACATTTACAAATCTCTTTTCTGCCTGGCAGTGTATTAAGTAAGCTCTCCAAAAGAGTCACGTGGGGAGACCGTGAAGTAACATGTGATCACACTTCATCAATGTTGGGGTGCTTGGCTTTATCAGAGGCTCCAACCTTTATCAGAGGTTCAATCTAGAGCAGCGGCAAGATGATTGTGGCATTTTTTATTTATTTATTTATTTTTTTTTTTTAGTTTTTTCGAGACAGGGTTTCTCTGTGTAGCTTTGCGCCTTTCCTGGAACTCACTTGGTAGTCCAGGCTGGCCTCGAACTCACAGAGATCCGCCTGGCTCTGCCTCCCGAGTGCTGGGATTAAAGGCGTGCGCCACCACCGCCCGGCGACTGTGGCATTTTAACACACTTTGGAGGTCAGGTCTGAGGAGACCCCACCTATATCTCCAAGCTGATGTAGGACCTGGTTAGACAAAGCTTTATGGAGATGTGTGCTCTTGGTCACTCTAGGTGTAAATTTGACCCCTCAGTTCACACAGACCCATCCTGGGACAGCTCCTAGCCACAGTGGACCCTTGATTTTCTTCATTTGGCCTGATTCTATGATCTGCCTTACCTCTGACAGTCCATCTACCGCTAAATGTTAGAGGCCTTGTCTGTAGGCCATGAAAAAACAACCTTTGTGAGGCTGTCTACCGAGCAGCAGTGAGGACACTGCCATCAATTCTATCCATCTTCTCTCACACGGGTTCTTCTGGGGCAGTCTCCACAGTGCTAGCTCCTTGCTTCAGGCCGTTTTCACATCAGCTGCTGAAACAAAATTTCTCTCTGGGATAAAGATGTTTAAGCCCATTTAGAAATATATTTTTAAATTATCCTCATCTTTTTCTCTCTCTACTTTATAGTCCTTGTTTGTTATAACTTTAAAACACAAAGCAGATTTTTCTCTAATAAAAACAATGCAGTCCAGAAATATACTTATTCAAAAAGTTGATCCCGAAGGACAGTTACACTGTGTACAAAAACCTCTCGAGAACCACTAAGAAGAGCAGAGAAAAGAGAAACAGGGACTTCTAGCTGGTGTGTGGCTTTGTGGTTTTGTTGATTCATTCTTCTGGTCACAATGGTCAACTAAACTAGCAGATGGAAACCTCTGTGCCCTGAGGACTTCACTGACGCACACTCGGTCCAGAGGTAAATCGTGTCCCAGATGATGATGCTATAGAAGTTTCCAGTAGTCCCTCTAATTTCCTGAGCCCATGGCAGCCTCAGGCAATACGAATACTAAGCCAGGGGAAGGCCCCAAAGTACGGACTCCGTGAGGGATCTTTGGAGTGTATTTTTGCAGCAGGCCTAAACCATGCCCCACTGTTAGTCCGTTTGCAGCATCAGAGTGTGTCCTTAGAACTTCCCTAACCTGCTTTCCTAGGTCCGTAGAGCTTTCTAGACCAGCTGGAGACCAGCGGTCCTGAAGGGCAGTCGCTGGAGAGACCCAGCAGTGGTGACTGGAAGCAACAGGAATTGGCCTGGAGTCCTGGGCTTCAGGAGGAAAGAATGTACACTGAAAACTTAATTCAGCTTTCAGAATGAACTCTAAATCCTGTTAGCTAGGGATTACTGTATCCGAATACATGCCTGATTTTATATATAAAAATTACCTCAAGCTGCTATGATCATCATTTTAGTTTATTTATCAAAAAATTACTGAAAAATAAATATCTTCTCTTAAAGAAAACACCAGAAAGAATCCCGGATACTCTCTAAACTTTATTTCAGAAGCAAGTGTTTTCATCAAAACCTCTTTACAGACATTCTGGAACTTAGTGTCCTTTGCAGTCAGAGAGCAGAGGGCGGGTGCTGCAGCTTCACGTCTGCTGCGGGAACCGTCTGCGGGAACCGTGGGGAACCGTGAGGAACCCCTCACGGCACTCACGGCAAGCAGCCGGGCTCTGGGAATGGTCAGGTTGCCCTTCCCCTCGGGGCACAGCTGGAGGCAGAGGATTAAATTCACAAAGGTGTTCCATGTTCTGCCTCGGTGTCCTGCCCCCTTAAGAATGAAGTTTAGAGTGATGAGTACAGTCCACGGGACTTGATGCCTCCCCCGGCCCCTCAGGCCTGAGTCAGAATCAATACCCACAGGTTCCAGGTGAGCTGTGGAAAGAGGGGTTTTTCATGGAGGCTGGAGAAGTGAAGTACGTTGGTTTCACCAAAAGCGCAGACTATGAATGTGATGGACGTTTTTTCTTTGCAATTCCTTGTACATGTACAGTGTGTTGTGATCATGTTCACTCCCATTACCCCCCATCCCCTCCATCCCTGCTGCTGACCCCCCTCTTCCCAGATAGTCCCCCATGATGAGCATTTTCATAGAAACGATACACATTGGCCACTGCTGTGCTCTAATGATTTTGTTCATGGGACACTATGATTTGAGCACCAGTCTTTGAGTAGGCTTATAAAAGTGACTTCAAAGGAAACATGCTAAAAATACCATGTTTGGGTTGACTGAAAATGTGAATTTAGACTGTTAGTGGTTAATATGTCCAGTTTTGAAAAATATTTTAAGTCCGCCTCTGCTCTGACCTCCAGTTAGAGAATTTACAAGCAAATTATTTAGATTCTTCCCCCCACCCCTTCTTCTTTCTTTTTTCTTCGCATTGATTGTTTTCTGCTTTGGAGTACTAAACTCTGGCACCACAATTCTGCCACCAGAGTTCTTCCACGTTTTAATCTATTCTCCTTTCCCCAGACACTACACCGAGTATATTTGTTGCCTCTTACAGCAGATCACCATGAACTGGGTGGCTTAAAACAACAGGAATTAATTATCTTGTAGATCTGGAGGCCAGAAATCTAAATCCAGAGTGTGGACTGGGCCTCATTCCCCCTCTAGGCATCCAACCCATGGCCTCCAGACCACATGCACTCCAGGATAATCATGAGTGGGGCCCAACACAAAACTTACTGAAAACACTAGGAGGCTTTTGGTGAATTATTTATGACTCATTTACACAGTTCCCAAGCAGGAACTTGGAAGATGACAGCGTTGAGTTACGATATCAAGATTGGACATGCCTGCTAGAGGCCGCCAGGGGCCTCCGTTCTCTGCTGCCTCCAGAGCTGCTGTGACACCATCCGGTGCCTGTGGCTACCGCATCCCAGTCGCCGTGCCTGTGTCTCTTTGCCGCTCCTGTCAAACATCCCTCTTCATCCATCTTCTTTTAATCACGTTTTTACGGTAGTACGTCTCCATAAAGCTCACCATCTTACCCATTTTCACCTCAGCCGTTTCAGAATATGCGGTTATGGCACCATGGATACGTTCATAGTGCCGTGTAACCACAGCTTCTCTGTGGCTCTTTCCCAGCGCTGTGCCCACCGGACGATAGCTGTCCCTCCCCCTTCTCCCCCTCCTCCCCCCTCCTTCCGCTGCCACACCACCTCCCTGATCTGTCCCTGATCTGTTGTGTTCTTCAGACACCACAGCAGAATCTAAGGAGTTTGTGCTTGTGGAACAGACCTACTCCATGTGACAAATCTTTATGTTCCAACCCTGTTGTGCTGTCTGCCTTGATTTCCCTCCTTTTAAAGCTAAGTAATATTCTGCCATTGTAGGCCACGCCGCGTGACTCCCCCATTTGCGCATCCACAGATGCACCGCTCCACTGCTTCCACGCCGTAGTTCCTGCAAAGAAGATTTCTTCCTCACTCTTTTTTGTTTTGTTTTCTTTCATTAGGGATTGGTTTAAGTTTTTTGAGATAGGGTACACTATTGTAGCCCAGGCTGGCCTCAAACTTCCAGTCCTGCTGCCTCAGCCTCCTTACTGCTGCGATTATAGGCCTGTGATACTGTGGAACAGTTCACAGAGCTGAGCGAGTTCAGTTCTTTTTGCACTTACAAGGACACTCATCATTGTCCGGGCAATCGGAATGAGCACCTCCTCTCCAGCTCCTCAGTCGCATCCTTCACTATATAAAGTAATAGCATATCCTGGAATCAGGACGGAGTCTGGCCTTCGGGGGAGGACCACCCACTCTAGTACAAGAACGAAGTCTCCCTTTCATGATATTTCTCTCATCAAGAACTGGCAACAGGGGATAGAGATGTTGCTCAGTGATAAGGGCACTGGCTGCTCTTCCAGAGGACCCAGGCTCAGTTGCCAGCACCCACGTGACAGCTCACAACTGTCTGTAACTCCAGTCTCAGAGGGTCCAGTGCACTATTCTGGCCTCCACGGGCACTGAACACACATGCTGCACTGACATGTGTGCAGACAAAACATCCCACATCAAAAAAGTAAAACTATAGAAGAGAAAATCACAATAAATCAAACATGGCCCTCTTGGAGCTAGGAAATCTGTGCAAAGATTCTGCTCTGCTTTATTTGCAAACTAATTTGGTTAACGTCTCTTTAAAGCCATCCCCTCTCTCTCCCAGTCAGGTACAACTGCCCTGTTCTTTGCTGCCCAGCAAGGCCACAATGACGTCGTGAGATTTCTCTTCGGATTTGGAGCCTCCACTGAATATAGGACCAAAGTAAGAGAATTCAGGTCTTGATTTTTCACATCCTGCTGAAGACCTTCCACATCCCTGCATCCATTTTCTCCTTATCTGCGGCACAAGTATATGCTGCTCTTGCTGGAAGATTCTGTAGCCAAAGGAAGTGGGTTTCAGGAGGTTACAAGTGGTTCAGGGTTAGCCAGTCTTTGGGATTCCTTCTAAGTTTCACACTTGGAAAATTTCATGGAGAATTACTTTTACTCTTTCTTACATCATTCATTTTCTGTTCAGGGAAACTAAGCTCTCTCTCTAACAGTCCCTAGTTCTGTGTTTTATTCTATTTCTATATTAGTTCCAATACAGTAGGAGGAGCTATTGGAAGTATGACTTGGTCCTGTGGGGCCAGGCGCTGTGGCACGCATCTTTAACTTCAGCCCTGATGGTGATGGGCAAGAGAGACACGAGGATCCTGAAGGCAACCAGTGTAGACAAAATGACAGGCTCCAGGTTCAGTAACAGACACCGTCTCAAAATCACAAAATGGAACAGCAATTGAGGAAGCGACCCTGATGTCAACCTCTGGCCTACACACGCACCACATGGGTGCACCTGTGTACGTGCATGCACACAAGCACGCGTGCGCTCACTCACACACGTTACAACTAAAGTAGCAAGTTCACTGAACCCAAATCTCAACCCTAGAACTAAGTCAGAATGATCATACACGACCACTTGTCTACTCCAGTCATCTTCTTGCTTAGCAAGCTAATGTCGGCTTAGAGTCTTTGTACAGAAGCCAATTTGTGCTCCCATAGATCCATAGACCGCAGAGCCCAGGATGAGCAATTCCATGATTCCATGAGGTCAACTGCAGGTGTTTTAAGAGCTTTCCATGGGCAGAAGTAAGTGTCAGGAGGTTGTGAGTTTCAATATGAGCCTGTCATCAAAACTGACTTGGTTTTAATAATCACCCTCTTTGTTACTAACTGCATGCAATTTGTAGCCTTAAAATTCCTTTAATAAAGGAGGTTGGTGCTCTGTCAGCGCCACTGTATCTTACTATTCTCTTACCTCACCAGGAAGAGAGAAGAGAAAGTTGACAGGAGCGAGATGCGAAAGAGCAATTGTCATTGCTGCTACTAAGCAATGTCTTGATGTCCCCCATCTTGCTGCCAGCCTCAGCCTTCCACCACGGTCCCCTCCGTTCCCCGCCCTTCGAGGCCGGTTCAGCCCTATTCCTTAACAGACAGTCCCTCGCTCCGTGATGCCACCTGCAGCTACTGTCATGCACCAGAATGTCACTTTGACTGTGAACACAAGACCTCTACAGCAGGCATTTTACACCTGCCCCTGACTGTCACAGCCACACCCCACATGACTCGTTAAAAGGCTTATTTTTCTGGGCCACACCCAAGACCTTATGAATCAGAACCTCTGAGGGTAGAATTTGCTTTGAATAACTTTTTTAAAAAATCCTATGCCCAAATTTAGGAACTACACTATCATATTTATGATTAGTATTTTTAGTGAAGTCACATGTATTGAATTCCTCATAATTAGCCTAAGTCTCCACATCACAGTTCACAGAACCGAGCATCCCTCTGAGGTGGGAAAGCAGCTGCCTTACCAGAGGCACCTGGGGAAAGCCATTAGTGGCCCCTCGACCGCAGACTCGGTGAGTCCGTAGTGCGATGTGGTTGGCTAAGTGCTCGTTTGTTCTAATTTCGGCTGCAGAGATGAGAGTGGGGTTGCTGGAGCAGAGGGATGCCCCGCTCCACATTAGAGCACGGGTACTCTACAGCACTCTGCTTCGTCTCAGGGCCATGCTTTAGAAGAGACCCAGACAAACTGGCACATGTTCAAAGACGTGGACCATGAGGTCATCATCGGCTCTTTCAATGGAGGCCTATCTTGTCCCATAAAAAACATCTTAAACTCAGTGGCTTATAACCAAATAGCACCACAAGGAGAAGCCAAAGCTTGGCAAAGGAGCCTCTGGGCAGCAGCTGTGGAAGGCCTTTCTGGTGACTCCGGGAGGACCTGACAACACCTGGAAGTACGCTGCACTCCCCACACTGAGAGGCAGAGCTGTGACTCCTCCCTTGGTACAAGATACTTTGTAATGATAATAACTTGGCGAGATAACGGCATCGTGTCCCTGGCAGGTTATACGAGGGTACACCGTGTGCAGGTCCTTACGGCGAAAGCTTTCGTGATTGCAAAGAAAACGTGAGAGGCTGGAGAAATGGCTCCGTGGTTAAGAGCACCGGATGCTCTTCCAGAGGACCAGAGTTCAGTGTCCAGCACCCATGTTGGGTAGCTCACAGTCTTCTGTAACTCCAGTTCAGGGAATCCAACACTCTTCTGACTTCTGTGGGAACCCCCCACATACACAGGGCATCCACTCACACAGACACACAGACACACGTGCACATACATACAAATAAAAAATAAAGTAAGCCTTTACAAAATAAAGACCAGGTGGAGAGATGACAGAAGGGAATTGAACTTATTATCTTGGGACATTTTCTTCCAGTTCTGTGAAGAGTATGCTTGGTGAAATACAAGTTGTACCAGATATAACGCAGTGTCCTTTCCTTCCACAGGACGGGGGCACTGCCCTGTTGGCTGCCAGTCAGTATGGGCACATGCCAGTGGTGGAGACCTTGCTGAAGCATGGGGCCAACATCCATGACCAACTGTATGTGAGTATCACCCTTGACCACATCTAACATCCAGTCTAAATCCCAACGTCAGAACTGCCAACTTAAAGTAATTTCAGTGCACAGTGGGGTTTTCTGTTTTTTTGAATATTTATTTTTATTATTTTAATTATGTGTACAGAGGTGTGTGTGTGTGTCTGTCTGTCTGTCTGTCTGTCTGTCTATGTGTGTGCGTGCACATGAATGCAAGTGCCCACAGAGGTCCGAGGTGCCAGATCTGCTGGAGCTGGGTTTACAGGCGGTTGTAAGCCACCAGATGTGGGTGCTGGGAATTGTGTAATGATAAGGCGGCCCACGGGAGGCCTTGGCGGGTTGGGCCAAGGTGCTCAGCAGCGGGTTAGACACGCCACGCAGGCGCGGCAGACACAGCAAGTTACTCACACAGCAGCCACGTCGTCCACGTGGCAAGTTTATTTGGGGGTGAGGGTAGAGGGAATGGAGGGAAGGAGAAAGGAGAGAGAGAGGGAGAGGGCGAGAGGTGGGAGAGGGAGGGGAGAGGTTTTCTCCTCTTAAGGGGGCTTTAACGTGTAAGATGACATCAGGACGCTGGGCGGGTCTCCAAGGGGCGGGTCAGAATACTAACATTGAACTCAGGTCCTGAGCAGAGCAGTATGTGCTCTTAACCACTGAGCCATCCCTTCAGCCCTGCACAGTGGGATTTTCATCTGAGACATCAAGGGGAAATCAGCTAACGAGATGAGCTTTCCCTATCATGGAAACCATGTCCCTTTTAAATCTGCGGTACATCTGGCACATTTCACTCATGCAGTTCAGCTGCCCCAAAGTCCTGGGATACATATTTACTCCGGCCATGACAAGCCATATGGTCCAGTGCATGGACTGCAGCCTCCCGTTGTAAAGACACTAGAACAGAAAGGCATCAGGGAGAGAAACCAGGTTGTTCCAAGAGAAATGAGAGGTGAAAGCTTGGAGATGGATGCACAAGGTAGGGCTGTGAGGGGATCTGCTGCCTCTGTGAGTCTGTTTGCAGCTAATTGGCAATTAGTCTGTAGCCCAGGGGCCTTTTTAATTGTCACTGTGATTCCGTAGACTCCATGACAACTGTTATTGTCCTGGTTTTGTAGGAAAAATAAAATACGGAAAGATGAGGTGACTTGACGGAGTCTCAGGGGGAGGGAGAGAGTCGTGCTTCCAATTATCCAGGAACTGTGTTTATTAGGTATTCCTCAAGTACACAGGAGCACTTACGACACAGGCGCTAGGTTTTCATAGCCTGTAATGGGCTGTGTGGGTGTGCAGGTTTCCATCTGAATACTCAGAGCTCCCCTCGTTAACTCTTTGAAGTCCACAGCAGCTCGCCTTGCCCTCTGGCACTTCAGAGTTTGTAAGGCTTGGGGCCGGAGATCCTTGATAACGCTAACAAAGAGCTTCTCAACCTGGCTGCCCATGAGACGCATCTGTGGAGCCTTCCAAACCACCAGTCCTGGCCACCCCTGCAGACCAGCAGAGCCAGCCTCTGTGGACACAGCTGTGGCATGAGGAGGTTCTGACGTGTAACACAGGCAGGGCTGGGGAGAGGCTCAGTGGTTTGCTGCGCAGACTGGAGAACTGAGAAGATGGAGACGGGAGGGTCTGGGGCTTGCTGGCCAGCCCGTCTAGCCAAATTGGTGGTGAGTTGTGGGTTCAGTGAGACCCTTTCTCCAAAAATAAGGTGGAGAGCAACTGAGGACGCCTACTATTGACCTTTAACCTATACACTTGAGTGCACATGCATGCACGCATGTATCCACGCATGCGCACACACATAAACACATACATATACCACACACCAAAAAAAAAAAAAGAAGGAAAAATGAGTGTACATCTAAGACTTTGGATACCTCTCTATGGGTGGACGTCAGAAAAGAATGGCTGAGAGTCTAGGTTTCTGTGCTGTGGGCTGTATAGAAACGGCTTCCAGAGACTTTGGAAAGGCAGTTCTTATTTTCACAACATGACCCAGAGTTAGCAGTCCGAATTGAGGGTGGATGTAAAATTTATACTCATTAGACAATATCCTTCCTGAAGGCTCTTGGAAATATAGACTTCAGCTGAGCACTTATTCATAGTAAATTCCTCTTTGTTATAAGGTGAATTAAGAAATTTCATGTGCTGTAAATTCATTTTTACTTTTAGTAAAGTTAGTCCAAATATTTCTATTAGAAACAATTGACCTGGGTGTGGTGACGCACACCTTTGATCCCAGTACTAGGGGAGGCAGAGGCAGGTGGATCTGTGAGTTCAAGGACAGCCTGGTTCACATAGTGAGTTCCAATCCAGCCAGGGCTGCAGAGTGAGGCCTGTATCAAAAAATAAAATAAAAAATGATGGGGGTAAGGTACGTGTCAAAGGTCTCTGAAAACAAGTGGGAACTAAATGCCGTGATGCACAATGAGAGACCCTGTGCGTAGACAGTCTGTCTCAGAAAAGACCAGAGTCAGCCGCAGCTAAGGGCGTGGGGAACGTTCTGTGCCAATACACCACAGAGCAGCTAAAATTTGCAACCATAATCAAGCATCTGCCTGAAAATCTGTACGGGCTGGTTTGTTTTTAATGATTGCTTCGAGGGTAATCTAGCAGCTCAGCAGACACCCAGTGGAAATCCAGCCCCATCCAGGTGTTGCGCCTGGCTGGGTTTGTGCCGAGAAAGGTGTTTGGGGTTCCAGCTTGCCATTAGCACTTCCAGCACAAGGTGATTAGCTGGTGTTGACGCCACAAGGGAACGTCCAGGTTTTCTACTGTGGAGCAGAGACAACAGCGTTTGCCCCATATGCACATACTCTGACGTGAGGATCTGGACAAACGCAACCCATGAATTTGCTGAAATCAGGAAGACATGATTCTGAGAAAGAAAAGGAGAAGTTCCACACACACACAGAAAAGCTCACGGAGACTGGGGCTGTCACTTTGGGCTTGGTGCAAATTACCTTGTGTTTATAGGTGTTGCTGGCGTCCACTGAGCTGGCAGGGAGCAGCCAGGTGGGGTCTTTCTAAGGCAGGTTTTCTGAAGTCACGTGTCTGTGCTAGTGCTAGGCTGCTGCTCTGCGGCTGAGCCACCATGCCTTCAATACTCAGAGAAACTGCATGTTGAGGGCCGTGGAGAGGCCGAGGGAAAGACACTAACTCCCAGTTCATAAAGTCACAGAAAGTGGATTCTGGGGAGATAGGGAGTTAGTAAGGGGCTTGCTTCCTGATGTGAAGACCTGAATTTCGTTCCCAGAACTCACGTTAAAAAATAAAAAGCTGGGTCTGCTGGAGAGATAGCTCAGCAGTTAAAAGCGTGTGCTGCTCTTGCAAAGGACGCAAGTTTTGTCTCACACAGCAGCTCACAGCTGTCTGTAACTTCAGTTCTAGGGGACCTTTTCAAAGCCCACATCTGGCCTCTTAGGGCACCTGGCACGCACTGCATGCACACATATATATGAGCAGACAAAACATTAATACACATGAATAAAATAAAAATATGTCTTAAAAAGCTGGGTGTGGTGGCTTATGCACGCAATCCCAGCACCTGGGGACAGAGATAGGGAGAGCCCTCAGGGTCATTGGCCAGGCAGCCTGGTGTGAGCCCCAGGTCAGTGAGAGATCTCAACAAAGTGGACAGTGCCTTCCTGAGGAATGATGCTGGAGGTTGTCCTCTGGCCTCCATGGGTGTGTGTGCGTGTGTGTGCGTGCGTGCGTGTGCGTGTGCGTGTGCGTGTGTGTGTGTGTGTGTGTGTGTGTGTGTATGCACATCTGAACCATTTATTTACCTAATAGCTCATAGCTATTGATTGGCAAAAAGAATAGAAACAGAAAAGAGAATGTGCTTTAATTAAGTATATGTACCTTTAATTTTCTTTTAAAATAAATATGAAGCCTGAATCTGAACACTTGCTCTCTCTCAGGATGGAGCCACTGCCCTCTTCCTCGCTGCCCAAGGTGGTTACTTGGATGTTATTCGACTACTGCTGTCTTCAGGAGCAAAAGTCAACCAGCCAAGGCAGGTAATGTCATTGCCAAAGTCCGTGGAGCATGCAGCAGGGAATGCCAGGGGTCTGAAGCAGCGTAAGCCTGGCATGCACAGGCACTGGAGACATCCCTCACCCCTGCCTCTGTGATAAGAAGTTAACCTTTCACTAAGATGGCTCCTGTTCTGTGCTTTGAGCTCAGCAGGATGCCTCTGAACTGAAGCTGACATCACGATTCATAACTTTGAAAACTTGAGTGTTTAGTGTCTGAGGTCAAGTACACACTCTGCCACCTCCTGTTCAAATAAATTATGACTGTGCTGAAGTAAAGTGTGTTGGCTGACCTGAGCCATAGATAAACAGAGGCAAGTCCTTGCCTGGCCTCTCCTGATACGCTGCTGTATCTCCTGCCCAACACCTTCCAACAAACCAAGAGAAGCCCTTGACATTGAAATCATGGGTAGGCCCTGTGCCTTCATCGCTCACAAGCATTGAGACTTCATTTACCAGTACCTGACATCTGTCCTTTGCTAATATCTGGCAAATCAAATAGCTGATACGTAAAGCTCTGGAATGCAAGATAACACTGGAGCCATTTTATGTATGATAAATGTAAGGTGGTACAGCTCTCCATTTTGTAGGAACCAGCTGTGCTCTGTTTAATTCATTGCGTCTGAGGTTAAGGAAACATTGCTGGGAAGGTTTCGTTTGTTTAGAAAAGTCAAACTGATTTCTTAAGCAGTAATACCCCCAAGGCAGGTTTCTACTAGAACTGATGTGTCATGGGAATGCCTGAGTCTCTACATAACATTTAGCTCTGGGGACCCTCTAGACGGCCTGTGTTCCTGGACATAGACTTCTTGGGTCTTCATTAGCCTGGGTGCATAATGAATGAGAAGAGTCTGGGTATAGTAGGTTTGCTCTCAGCAATCTAGACTTCTAGACCAGCTCTGCCAATATCTGTGGTTTGGTTCCTGCGGGTGGGTTTTGTTTTTGAGATTGGGTCTCACTATGTTGCTAGGCTTCCCCCACTTCCCCCCCAACACTCATGATTCAGCCTCTTTAGTGCTGGGATTACAGGAGTGCACCACTGTGCCTGCTCAGCTCGACGGAGATTTTTAAATTAAACGTATTATTTGTGTGTGCGTGTGTGTGTGTGTGTGTGTGTGTGTGTGTGTGTGTGTGTGTGTGTGTGTTACAGAATACACGTGGAAATCAAAGCACAGCTTTGGGAGTCTGCTGTCCCCTCCCACCTTGGACTGTAGGGTTGAATTCAGACCATCAGGCTCTGCCACAAGCCGTTTTGCCCACCAAGTCACCTTGTGGCCCAGCTGTGTGAGTCTGACAAGCAAATCAAGGCCTCGGGGCCTTCACCTGGACCAGGAGGCTAGGAAGGATGTGCCCGACAAGGCCTTCAAGCTCCCAGAGCTTTGATAATGGTTTTTATCAACGTTCAGTCAGTATCCCCAGAGCAGTTACCATAGACCAGGTAAATCTAGAAACGTGAAATTACGTGTTTTAAGCTTTTAAAGATTTGCTTAGCTTTTGATGGCCTTAGAAGTGCTCTTGGGAAGAAAGCAGTTCAGGAAAAGTTGCACATCAGGGATGAAGAGATGACTGTCAGTAAGACAAGCGTGACAAGCGTGACAACCCTGTAAAAATGCCAAACACGATGGCATGTGTTTGTTAATCCCAGCACTGGAAAAGCTGAAACAGACAGGCAGTTCCGAATAGGTGAGCCACAGGCCAGCGAGAGACCCTGTCTCAAAAAACAAGGCCAACCACTCCTAAAGAGCTATACCCGTGGGCAACTTCTGACCTCCACATAAACAGACACATATGTGCATGTAACACGCGTGTGCGCGTGCACACACACACACACACACACACACACACACACCCCTACACATACATGAACACATACACACACAAAGAAAAAGAAAAAAAATGCACATCAGGCCTGCTAAAGCGCTCATTTGGAATTTGGAGTTTAATATTTCGTTAACCAGTCTTATTTTGACTTAAAAGCTTCATTCTGTCGTAACTGATGGGAGGAGGAGGTGGGCTCCAGGTGGCATGGATTTGATTTGGAGGTCATTGTCACCACAGGTATCCTGTGACCTTGGATGCCAGAGGTTATTGGGAGTGCCAAGTTTCTTTCATTATATCTTTGCAAAGTAATTTGTCACTTCAACAAGCCTGTGTGTAAAATGTATTTCATTATTCTTATTCCTACAGCCATGTTTGCTTAAAGAATGATACCCAAGTTGGTATGAGTTGATATTTCAAAGACTGCATGGGTGCGCGTGCACTTGAACCTGAGCTGAGTCACTTGTTATCACTGAGGCCAGGAGGTTAAAAAGTAACTCCGCATGGCAGCAGTAACCACAACACATCACAGCTGTTTGCATTCCTCAAGCGTGAGGTTCACCTGGTCAGCGGATACCCTAGCCCGTGAGGACGAGGGCCTGCCCTGCGGTTACAGAGCAAGGGACATACCCTTCCAAAGACTGTTTCTAACAAAGTGCTTTGTGACTGTAGAAGTCCAGGTCTGAAAAGATGGTTATTCAGGAAAAGTGTGTTGTAAAAATAAGAATTGCTTGGGGTGGGGGAGCGGTGGAATGTTTCCTCTGCACGCACTCACTCCATAGCGCTCCCACACAGTAACCGGGTCCATTGCCTGCCAGGCGCCTGCAATCCTCCAGTTGGAGACTTAGCTATCTAGGTCAATGATTCCGTGTCCTGCCTTCTCTGACAGGAGAACCTCTGCTGACTCCATTCTGTCTAAGAAAACAAACATCATAAGCATGATGAACGTCGTACAAGCATGGCTGCTTGGGTACAAGGTATTTAGAGGTTTAAGAAAAGTGTGGTTTAGCGTTCTCATTAAAATGGCTTGCACAGGATAGAACATTCCAGGCAGGGTGTCCGGAGCTGGTGTTTTCTTCTGAAATTCCCGCTGGCTCATTAAATATTCATCAGAAAATTCTTGAATGTATAAAGTAAGGACAAGGATGTGTGCCTGATTTCCCAATCCTTAATATTTTTTAGAAAAACTTGATGTGCATGTGTATGTGTGCACACACGTGTGCATGTGTGCAAGTGCAGCACATGTGTGTAGAAGCCAGAGGTCAGTCTCAGGTGTCCCTCCTTAGGAGTCATCTTCTGTTTTGAGACAGTCTCTCCCTGGAACCTGGCACTTTCAATTAGATTATCTGTTCAGCGAGTCCCAGGGATTCCCTTCCCTTCTCTCCCCAGCCCTAGGTTCAGAAGCACATGCCACCACACCCAGCTTATGTGGTGCTGAAGGTCAAACTCAGATTATCACGCTTGTTACACACGTACACATGTGCATGCCCGCATGCTCGCGCACGCGCGCGCGCGCGCACACACACACACACACACACACACCATCTGGCAGAGTCCTGCCATTAGCATCTGTGACAAGATGCTAATGAAGTCACTCTAGTCACCCGGCTGACATTTGACATGAGCTTCGGGAGATCCCTGAGAACTAAGCAGAGACCTCTTCGGTGGTTTGTGTTGAGGAAGCATGATCACAGAGCATGATGCTGGGTGGTGCGCAGCTCGAGATCCTTCCATATTGTCCCACCTCATATGGTGGGAGTCCCGGGGATCACTGAATCCCACTGTTACTCGGGAAACTCACTTTGGTTTCTTCCATGTGTCCTTTGAAAGGGGAACCTGCCAGGAGGCAAAGCTTTTTAATCACAGTGAAGATGTCTACTTAACCCACTGTTCTCTCAACCACATGCCCTGACACACACTTTTCCTAGCTCAACCCACCCACATTACTAGAGCAACATTTTCTAGAGCGCCACACCTGGTCTTGTTTACCCAGCATCAGGCTGGCCCGTCACCACTCCTCGGTAACTATCCTCCTCCTCTGCTTGTCAGTGTTCTGTGGGGTCTGATGGAAAGACCATCTAATGAGTGCAGTCCCTAACACAGCGGTTCTCAACCTGTGGATCGTGATCCCTTTGGGGTCCAATGACCCTTTCACAGGGGTCACCTAAGACCATGGGAAAACACAGATATTTCCATTAGGATTCATAACAGTAGCAAAATTACAGTTATGAAGTAGCAATAAAAATAATTCAATGGTTGGGGGATCACCACAACATGAGGACAGTATTGAAAGGTCGCAGCATTAGGAAGGTTGAGAACCACTGTTCTAACAAAAGCCTCTGACTGGACAGAGAATTGCAGGGACCCAGAAGGTGACTATTCTCTTGGGTTACAAGTTTGAAGGCACATGGGAAATGGGAGAAACAAGAGCTTCCAGATTGCTATCGGATTCCAAGCATGTGGATACTGAACCAGACCACCACAGGAACGCTTGGGCCACTGGCTGTCTTCAGCCCTCTGCACATGGTATAGGTATTTGGAAAAGGCCTATTGGCCACCAAAAGATACTGTGACTTGGGCAAACACCAGGGCGGTATGATGGCACAGAATGATCCATGATTGGAAACTAGAGGAATCTGGATGTAGAGCCCATGCTCGCGGGCAACACAGACGCTCTAGAAAACTGGTAAACAGCTGTGGAGCCAGCACGGGTCTCCAGGTGGAGAGGAGCTGACAGTCGTACGGATATGCATGTCTAGGAAATGAAACACAGTCCAGTTTTCCATGACCTTGAGCCAGTGGTTTTCCTTTCCCTGGGCCTTGATCGTTTCATCTATAAACCCAAGACAGTAATGGTAACGTCGCTCTAGAATTGCTATGAAAATGATATAAAATATTCCCAGTAAAATTCTTATTGCAGTGGCTCTGGGTTGGACTAACTCTGGTAGCAAAGTTGTCTTGTTACTGGCCCTCATCACTACTGGGAAAGTTCCTTGTATCTTGAGAAACCCCAACTATCAATAAAATTGATCCCAGAGACTATCAGGCCTGAAACCTACAGATGAAAGCAGTCCGTGCCTGGGGACTAGAAGGCTATAGAAACAGAGAACATATAGCATTTCGTATATGTGTTCCTGTGGAATTGAATGGGTTGGTTTCTTTTTCCAAGTAGATTTTAGAAACCTAGATAAGATTATAGAAGATAAGTTTCTAACGTGAGTGGTATTATAGACCCTCTATCTGTAAAATAGATATAGCCTGAAAATAGCAACAGATGTGATAGGAAATGCCAAAGTCACCCTATTAACCATCCATTTGGTACTTGAGTTCTTTCTGGAATTATCACACACCTTCAGATGTTGCTATTTATTGGATTGTTAGTCTTATTCAGCCTTCATGTTTCCTGTTCTTTCCTTGGCCTCCAGTCCCCATGTGCCCGTCATCTATTAATCCTCTTTCACTGACCTACAAAGTAAATCTAAATCTCCTTTCACTTGGTGTGAACCCAATACTAAATTAAATGCCAGCTACTACCTGTGAGTCTTTCTTTTTCTTTTAAAAGCGATTTGGGTACTGGAGAAATGGTTTAGTCAGTAAAGTGCAGCCACGTGAGCATGAAGTCCTGAGAGTAGAACCCTAAACACATACACAAACCAAGGTGGAGCTGTGCTCTTCTATGACTCCATGCCAAGAGGGCAGGGAGGCAGATTCCTGGGACCCACTGACCAGCCAGCCTGTGCAAACCAATGAGTTCAGTGAGAGGTGCTGTCTCAAAAGCGAAGGTGGAGAGTGATCAAAGAAGACACCTGACGCCAACCCCTGGCCTCCGTGTGCACATACACACACCTGCATGTGCACCCTCATGCTATGAGCATATACCCATACACACACACACACACACACACACACACACACACACACACACACACACACACACACGAAAGAGAGGGAGAGAGAGAGAGACAGAGAGAGAGAGCTGTGGAGTGTATAACTTTTATGTCACAGTAATTTGTTCTGCTTAATATATTTTTTAACTATTTTTTGTTCAGAAGTATCTAAAAGTATTTAAAAGTTTTTAAATCTTTTTTGCCCATTCCAATTCACTCCAAAACCTCAGAAAAGAGAAAGGAATTGATTTGTATTCCACCATTTTTATGATGAAAAAGAAGGCGTGGTATGGTGGTGCATGCCTTTAATCCCAGCACTCAAGAGGCAGAAGCAAGTAAATCTCTGTGAGTTCAAGAGCAGCCTGGTTTAGAGTTCCAGGACAGCCAGGACTACATAATTAGAGACCTTGTCTTTAAAAAAAAAAAAAAAGAAAAGAAAAGAAAAAAGTAAAAATAAAAAAAGAGGAAGGCACAGACTATTTCGCAGAAATGATTGTGTAAAGAGTAATCTTCTACTCAACTAGATAATAAGCAGTTGGACTTGACAGTTATGCTCTGACTCACAAGCCCTGGGTTCCAACATCAAATCTGGAGAAGTGAGCATCAGCAGATACGCTGGCGACCCCATGTGTCCTGTACCGTCAGTAGGACCTCGCTGCTCCCTATCCAGTTGTTGGAGAGGGTCACCTGGAGACTTGGTAGAAGAAACCAAGTGGAAGAGCTTAAGGAACCAGAAGGACAAGTCAAGGCTTTTTGCCGTTCATGGTAAACAGCACTCGGATCCAGTAAGCATTTTCTAAGCACCGGTCCATCCTCATGCTCTCTGCCTTTACATGTCCTGTTCATCAGTAGGTCTCTACAAGGTTGACATGTTTGCAGAAGGTACTGCAGGAATTGCTGGATGGTTTTTTTTCCAGTTAATGTGATAGATCTGAGCATTGCTATGACTGTTATAAGTAGTGATGATTGTTTTCAGTGGGGATGTCTCAGCACTTTTCCACAGGCAATTTTGCTAAAACAGCCAAACCTTTGACAGGCCTATTCACGAGACAGCCCATCTCCCTTCCCTGGCTGCCCTCTGGTGGAGACATCCACAAAGAACAAAATAGACCCAGAGCAGGCAAGGAACAAGCACACTTGCTACCTCAAACCTGACAGACCCGTGGAACCCAGAGCTCTTGTTGTCTCTCAGGATCCCACCTGCACCCATGTGCCAAAGCAATGGAATTATTCACTCCGCCTGCCACGCCATGCCTGTCCAAGTCACTGTAAATGTACGCTTGCCCTGTTACCTGACAGAACCCTGGCCTTCCTTCAAGACCCAACTCAACTATGACCCCGTCTATGGAGCTTGACCCCAACCCCCACAGCAGTGAGAGGGACCCTCTCCTAGTTCACTGGGCACATTTTCCTCACTTACTATCATTTGCAATTGCACAGAAATTTTAATGTTATCTCCTTCTCTAGACCTCCCTTTGAAAGAGAGATGCATTTCAGTATTCTACCTGAAACATAGAAGGGGTTTCATAGTTAATTGTTGATTGGGTGAATACTAAATTAAATCCTCGATTGGGAGAATCAAATGAAAATTGTGGAAGTTCTTTTATTTTAAACAATAAGCTATTCTTTAGTTTGTACTTTTAGTTTGTGCTTTTAGTACAAATTATAATTTGTTAGTGATAATATTCACATCCAAGAATAGTTCCAAGAGACAGAAAAGTGTGAAGGAGGTGTGAAGCAGGCTCTTTCAGCCTTCCTCTATCCTTCAGCTCCTCCTTCCTCACCCCTCCCAAGACTCGGACCCGATGCTCTCTCAGCACCTGCAGATTCCACTCCCCTCCCCCCACCCCCACCTTTCGATGTGTCATCTTTAACCACCCGACTCAAGTCCATCCTCTAACCCTTTGTCAGGATGGCCATCTCCGGTGACTGTGTGCCGGCATTAGCTGGTATGCTTGGATTGAAACTGCACACTGCAGCAGAAGCTGTAACTTCATGAGCTATCAGTGTATCATCTTGCTCTGTAGCCCCCATTGCTATGGATAGGTAGCTAATCCAGATCTTGGGATAGATTACCATGATGACATCAGCAGTTACATTTCCCCAATTCTGGATCCAGTTCCCTCCTCCTGCTCTTCTTTCTGAAGTGAATTGGTTCTCAGAGATCAGGCTATCACTCAGGTATCAGAGGAGGGGTTGGGGAGACTCCTTCCTGAATCTGTGCTGGCCTCTCTGGTTCTCAGGTGTCTGCACTGGTTCCTAGAGGTCCCTATGGTCCTTCCTAGATACTGGCTCCGCATTGACGCTACTGAGTGAAGTCATTTCTGTGTCCTTGTCTTCTCAACCTCAAACGTACTTCAAGCCTCTCTTCCCTTAGCACTTCCAATTTCTTGGATAACCAGATGCTAGGTGGCTATGGATCGTAGTTTTTGGGGGAATCTCTCAGGTACCCTGTGGCCCAGACAGCTCCCGTCAGCAATCCTGTCCTCACTTCCAGGCACTAGCCTAGAACAGAACTTCCTTAAGGCATTTTCCGTTTTCTTGAGTTCTGCTCTATGAAAACGAGAAAATTCCCTTTCCACCTGAAGCTCCCAGTGTTCTGTCTAGGTGTTTGTATCACCTAGCTACCTACCCCTGTGCCCTCCACACGCCAGAGTCAAGCCAGGAAGGAGGAAACATGAGTCCCTTCCCTGTCCTGCTTCTTCCTGACCTACAAAGGCTTCCTGCTCTCCAGTTGACAGCCTTGGGGTCAAATTCTTCCCCTTCCTCCCTTTCTATTATCTCACCTCCTTCTCAGCCTTGGGAAAATCTTGTATAATATTAGAGGGACCAGCCTTAGTATTATACATCCCAGGGGCTCAGGAGAGAGAACTACTAACGACGAGGACTATTTTCAGGAAATAGAATCTCAGCACACCGAGCTCTATAGTCCACTTGCTTTAATTCCTCTGGCATAACATCCTTTATACACAGCTTCAGTTCTGTTCTCATGCCTAGCTCCTAGCTCTCTTGCCTGATTTCTCTCTACACTTGTCTAAGTTCTATCTTAATTCTCTCATCTTAATTCTGCCTCATCTAGGTCCTTTTCATCTTGTTCTTACTTAGCTAGTACTTCCCCATCTGGCTCTTCCTCATCCTCCATCTCATTCCTCTAGTACTCTCTTCTAGCCCTTCAATCTAGTCCTTCCCCATCTCAGTTTGTTCCTCTCAAGTTCTTACCCGGCTAGTTCTTCCATTCTCTTTTCTCTTCTCTGTCTCATGCCCTGGAAGTCCTGGTATATAAAGCCAGGCTTCCAGGGTCAAAGGGAGGGGTGATAAGAATCACATTGAGAGGCAATAAACATTAATTATCATTTGCAATCCCAAAGGGAAGTGACCAATGGGGAAATGAATTAACTAAAGGCTAAATTCAGATAATATCTAAGAAGAGGGAATCTTATGTGCTCAACTATAGTCTTAAACATGATTAGTAGAAAATGTTAAGAATCTAAAAGTTGCTAGGTCAATGGCATAAAATAAAACTGTCTTCTTTATTCCTGTGGCTCCTATCTGTCCAAGCTATCTGCTGTTTTTCTGCAGGGTGGGGGAAAGTGTGCTCAGTCGCTAGGCAACCTGTGTATAGGTAGATGCCTCTGGTGATAGTTAAAGGGAGATCTGGAACTAGAGGTAAGATTTGGGAAAGGAGGAAGTAAAGCTTAATTGGCACATCCGCCAGGCCTTCTCAAATGGGTAGCCTGGATGCTTAAGTCTGTTCTTAGAGAGTACAGAGGTATCTCTGATAAGGTACTTTCCTCCATCTGGGGATGGACCTGGCCGGATGCTGCCAATGATGATAATTACAGGGAGGCTTGAACTGGGGTTCTGGCTGAGCATAGCTGTCAGCACAGAAAGTTATCTAAATATTCCTAGAAGTGGTTAGGTAAGGAGTTAAACGTCTATAAAGTCAGTAAGGATGTAAGAAAGGAGGGTCTGAGCTAAATTGTGTAAAGCTATTACTTAACGTCCACCTGACCTAGGCAGTGTCTCCTTGTGGAATTTATCTTAAATCAGGAGACTTGCGTGTGGACTGTTATTACTGCTAGTCCTTGAAAGTGGCCAAGGGAGATATCTGATTCCAGAGAAAGCCTTTCCTGAGGCTGTTCTCCAAATACCTTGAATGTGTATGTCCAGAGAGTGATCAGTCCACACTGTTAGCCCTTCTTAGGGAAAAGTCAATTGGGAAAACTATGAAGGCACACATGATTTTCATAACAGAAGACAGCTGATATATAACAAGCCAAGTAACACCAAAATCTCCTTGGAATTTGTCTTCCTCTGGAGGAAATCCTTGATCCCTCCAGGTAGTGACTTTGTCATAACCAGCTGAGTTCTTATGATATATTCCTGTGGCCCGCAGCAGGTAAAAGGGTGTCACCCAGCAAATACTGTACAGGAAATGTTACCCTAATGTCCTGTTACACTAGTTTGGGCGTCCATTCCTAGGAAAAGCATTGCCTTCTATATAAGTCTATGCTTCCTTAAAGCATGGGAGATTTGGGGTACCAAATATGAAAGTAAATGAAATGACCCACCTCAAAAGAAGCTGCCCACTCTTCCATGCTAGACATGTGCTGGCAGGATGCACTGCCTCATTCTAACACAGAAAACAGAGAAGTAGATCGTCTGAGGGGAAAGAGACAGCTGCCTCATTGCTAGGGGAGTTCAGAATGTGGTGCATCTCGGCTGTCCTTGAATAAGGGTCCCACAGAACCTTCCCCAGCCTGTTTTAGGCCCTGACATCAAAGGCCAGACCTATGGGGATGTGTCTTGGTTGGTAAAGTGCTTATTTAGCACGCAGGAAGCCTTGGGTTCAATAGAGTACTACATAAAATGGTATGGTGGCACATGTGTGATCCCAGCATTCAGTAGGTAGAGGCAGGGGCTCAGAGGACCCTGGTCATCCTCAGCTATACGGCGAGTTTTCTTCCAACCTAAAATGCACAACATCCTGTCGCTAAAGAGAAAAGGAAAGACTGTATTAGACAAAAGTTTGTCATGAACAGTTGCAGGGTCCTGCCTGCCCAACGCCATTCTGTGGCCTGTGTTTACTGGACCTCCTTCTCCCTGCCTTCCTCTAAGGTGCGCAGAACAGCTGGACAGGGGATCTTCTCCGGGGTTTTTTTGGACTCAGAGAGATCTGGTGTTCCTGAGGTTCTGGGATGAGTGAGTGGAACCCCTGTCACACTAGGTTCCTCCTTTTCCCACAGGATGGAACTGCGCCGCTGTGGATCGCATCCCAGATGGGCCACAGCGAGGTGGTGCGCGTGATGCTGCTGAGGGGAGCTGACCGTGACGCTGCACGCAACGTGAGTAGACAGCCCACCCCCTCCAGCCCCGACTGGGCTCAGATGTGACCCCCGAATGTGTTATTTACCACTCAACTGGGCTTCCAACCTCTATCTGCTCTTTAGCAGGGAAACAGTCAAAGTCCAATTAAGTGGAAACTTCACAAGTGTTGTGCCTCCCCCCTCCTCCATCTGAGATGACTTCTGGGGAGGGGTACGGTTTACTTGACCTCGTGCATGCAGGGGACACGCAGGATCTATGGAGTGAGTTCAGGCAGAGCCCACTGTTGGCTGCTGCCCTCGCCACTGCTGCAAACCCTGGTGCTACATCCCTCAAGCAGCTGCTCCACACACTCGGCTTCTGAGGGTTTGCCCTGAATCCTGCCTGCCTGCGCCAGCTGCAGGCCCATAGGAAGGAGAGCGACTTGGAAAGATTCTCCTGGCATTAGGTTGCGAGCCGTGTGTCGTGTGTCTGATGTACCTTGTGCCTTCTCTTGTGCCGCTCCTGGTTGCCTATCAAGTCTCAGAAAAGGGAAATCTGGAGGCCCTGTTCCTGGCCTCCCCCCTCACCATCGTCTTCCTGTCGTCTCGGAAATTAGAAGAGAGAAATCCCCCATCACACCCTCCTCCTCCTCCTTCCCATTCCTGATGAGCTCTACAGGCAGACAGAAGACAGCTCAGAAGTGGTCCTCCAGACACAGTCATTGGTACAAGCAGGAAATGCTAATGATTTGGAAACGGTCCTCCAGACACAGTCGTTGGTACAAGCAGGAAACGCTAATGATTTGGAAACGGCTCTCTTTGAGCCAAAAAAGATGGATTTTTAAGTTTGTCTATAAATCTTTTAAAAGATTAATCAATTATGACCCATTCCTCCTGCAACCCCACCAGCATACATAGGCAATAATGCACAGGGCGGGTAAAGTCAAGACTGCGTGTATTTTTAAGGCAGTAAATGTGGTTCAATAACATGAATCATTAAAGGCGGTTAAGCAATTTCCACTGTCATGAACAGCAGGAAGGGCTCCTGGGTCCATGATAACCTTAAAATGTGGTCTTGAAAACCCTCTCGTCCCTGATGCAGTGTTCTCGGGGACTGGAGAAGCATCTGACTCACCAAACGCAGGCTCCTAAGGCAGCACAGTCACCCACTGTGGATGATATCCTCGCATGCAGAGTTATCGTCTAATGTGCCCTAACCTGCCCTAGATGGAGACATGGCTGATTAGCCAACACAATGTATGTTAATAATTAACTCCCATGCCCCCTTCCTCAGGACGGCACTACAGCCTTGCTGAAGGCGGCCAACAAAGGGTACAATGATGTCATAGAGGAGCTGCTCAAATTCTCACCTACTCTCGGTATTTTGAAGGTAAGACCTAAAAAGAAGTTATGCCATTCTGTCAAAAAGAGAGACAAGTTAGCCAAGACATTGGTGACTGAGGTAGAATTGGATTGCCATTAGCTCAGTGGAAATGGGAAGATGGGAAAGAGAACACTCTCCTAATAACCAGTTTTTCTGGAAAAAAATAGTATCATTGACACTAAAACACGCAAGTAAACTATTGATATCATTTGGAAGATTTGTACGATCAAAAGAGGACATGTCTTTCTTTTCATCCCCGAGGGAAGACCCACTCTTCATGGTTAGCTTCAGTGTAAAATTCAAACATCTGGGAGCCTTAGAAAATGGGTCTTCCTGGAGACTTAGAGACGCTTTGTTAAGTGGGAATCATTTGGGATGGAAGTATGTCTGTGCTGCAGTGGATGTAGCATAGTCAGCAAGATGGCATGAGGCACCAGATGCACCCGGGCTGTGTGGACCTACAGTTCCTGTGCAGGTTCTCAATTCTGCCATCTCAGAGGAGCCAAGAAAGTGACAGCAGCAAATGAATGTGGCTGCCATCCAGAGTTTTAATTTATGGGTATAGAGTGATGAAATTTCACATCTGGGCATGTTACAAAATGTTCTTAGTTTTCAGGACATATGAAAAAAGAGGCAGTGGACTAGGCTCCACCCGTAGGGGTCAGTTTGCTGACTGGAGGAAGCATTTACTCTCCTGTTTTGTTAAATAAAGGACACCAAGTCTTTTCTAAGTTGACGCTGTGGCTTAGCAGTTCGGAGGCCGTGTCCTCAGGACCCATCAAGACATGCAAACTCCTTGCCCTGGAATGACCCCATAACTACCATGTCCACACTGGAAACATTCTGTCTGCCCTTCACACTTTAGACCCCATTCTTGCTGATGCCTAATCAAGAATGGCAATGCTCAGTATGTCAGTCCCCGTCTCCTCCGACTGAGATACCTCCAGTCTTCCGCGAACTTGGGAATCGGGAAGTAACTTCTTACAATCATTTGGAAACAAGGATTTATCTATGAAAGTGAAACAGCTTTCAGCTGAGCTTGGCAGTGTCTACTCATGCTTCACACACTTCTTTCCGCCTCTTTGTTAGCTATTCCATGCATGTTGTCTGAGACTTAGACGTTTGAGCTAGTGCCGGCTTAGTGAATTAGCGTTCGAAGTGTGGGAGCAACCAGAGAAAGGCTGCTTTGCTACAGGTTTTTCCAGACATTTTTTTTTTTTTTTACTTTTACCAAATCATGGTGATTATGAGTCATCAAGTAGGAAGCCTAGCTTGCATTGTAGTGCTGTTTATAGATATCTGTGCCCTCTGGAGCCAATGTCTGCACCCCATTCTTCTGTAAATTTGGTTATAATATCTTCCCTTCCCCTCCCTGTATAGTATATGGCTATACATCTAGCCATATACCACATAGCTGTGTATCTGAGGACACTGTAGTAGGTACGGATGTGACTTTGAAAAGTATGAGGAAAGATACAGAGGTGTACGACTGTGTTATTCCCATCGCATCTCTCAGATGGTTTGTGATGAAAGCCAGGCAGAGCCTGAGGGCTGTGAGCTCAACTCTTGACACACACTCTCATTTTCTCTTAGAATGGGACGTCGGCTCTGCATGCCGCAGTGCTCAGCGGAAACATTAAAACAGTTGCGCTGCTCCTGGAAGCTGGGGCAGATCCGGCCTTGAGAAACAAGGTACCCACTCAACCCATCCTTTAACTACACTGGGCCCCTGTGCAAAGAGACTATCTCTTCATAAGGCAAGACAAGCATCTCTCAGGCTCCTGTCTCTATTTTTATAGTTATACACAGTAAGGGCAGGACTACAATTACAAATTATTCCTAGTCAATGCATTTAGACCCAGGGAATTTTGCTAAAAATCCTATATCATCCATGGCTTTCTTTAACCATTTACTCATATAAAATGTGCAAACATTAGGGGCAGCGATGTATCTTAGTTGGCAGAGTGCATGCCTAGCAAGCAGGGTTCCCCAGTCACATAAACCGGCAATGGTAGTGCATGGCTCTAATACCAGCATCCAGGAGCTGGAGGCAGGGGATCAGAGGCTTGCAATGGTGTGGCTTCCTGATAGGAGGAAAGAGGTAGTCATTATGGGGAGTATGTACTCTAAAAATGTCATTGTTGGAAGCCTATGGCCTTCCCTGTAAGTCAGATGTTTATATCTTGAGAATTAGTAATGTACGCTTCGTGGCTTGGTCAGGAAAATGTGATTTATTTTATCAGCAGGATTGCATGTCTGTTCTAACACCAATCCATATTTTTATTATCCTAAATCCTTGGATTAGACCAAATTTGGAAGTCAGCGTCTACAACCACAGCAGAAAGATTTGTCTTGTACTTCCTCTTACTTGATGTCTGCTGGAGTCATCTTTGTGTTAAGTGGAAGTTAAAAAGAAACCCATTAGGATTGGTGTTGTATTTTGATTGCTGTTGTTGTGATAAAAAATTAACCCATCAAAAAGCAATCTAGGGAAGAAAGGTTCATTTTAGCCCTGGATCCCCTCACAGCGGAGAAGTCAGGGTGGCAGGACAAAAGGCCCAGTGACATCACACCCACGCCAAGAACACACACAATGAGTGCAGTCATATGTCGCATCCAGCTCCCTTTCTCTGCTCTGACACAGTCCAGGACCCAAACCCAGTGGGTGGGTCTACCTCAGTTAATCCAGTTAAAGAGAAGTCTGCGACAGGCTGCCCATAGTCCAACCCGATTTAGCAATCTCTTGTTGAAACTCTCTTCATGGGTGACTCTAGGTTGTGCAAGGTTCACAATTAGAACTAACCATCAAAGCTGGAAAGGTGACTTGGTTATTAAGAGAACTTGCTGCACAACTGTCCGAACATGAGTCTGGAGCCCAAAACCCATGCAATGAGCTGTCATGGTGTTGCATTTGCATGTAACCCCAGCCCTGAGGGAAATGGAGACAGAGGACTGCCGGGTTTTGCTGGCTGCCAGCTTAGCTGAAAACCATAAGCTCCAGTTTCAGGGAGAGACCCTGTCTTAAAGGAATAAGGTGGAAATTGATAAAGGACAACAGCCTCCTCTGACCTCCACACCGCGCACACACACACACACACACACACACACACACACACACACACACACACACACACACACACCCACCATTAAGAAGAGCCAAAGAAACAATGTACCAGGTCAAGGCTCCCACTCATTTACCTAGCACACAGAAGAGCTGTTTCCTCGTTCCTGGAGAGTCAGCTGCTTGCAGAAAGCTGTTCTGTTATCATCTCTGCCTATCTTTCCCAGATTTGTTTTCCCTTAGCTGGCCTGGCTGGTTGATAAGCCAGCTCAAGTCACAACTGCCTCTCTTTTGAATCTTATCTCTAGACTTTGTACATGGAACTCTTAAAGAAATCAAACTTTGGTGGTGAGCTATCCAGGACTGAGTTAAGACTAGGAACCCTGCTAATACCCTGATACAGAAACTGCAAAAACAAAACAAAACAAAAAACAAAAACAAAAAAAAAACAAAACCATTTCCCACTGTGCCACTGTGTCCCCTTAATGGGCTAACTGCGGCATAATGGTCATGAGTGACTTCCAGAGGACAAAATGCTGAGCTTTCACCCTCCCTGAAGGACTTGAACTTATGTGTGGAGGCTCATACTCCAGAAAGCCTCACGGTCCTAGGAATCGCTGCCAGGGAAACCGTCCCTGTCCACCAAACACCACGAGAAGCCAGCCTCTTTAATCACAGCCCCAGAAGCAAGGCAGTAGGAGTCTAGCAGCAACCCGGAAGTCTTCAAAGAGATTTTTGCTGTTGTCTGTCTCCTGCATCCAGGGATTTCCTTGAATCCCTGAACGGTCACTTTTGTAATCAATCATCATTTTTATTTGAATTATTTGTTTTGTGCATATGTGTGAGAGAGTGTAGACACATGTACTGCAGTGTGTGTGGAGGTCAGAGGTCAACCCTCTGGATCCATTCTCTCCTGCTACTTTGTGGAACCCAGGGATTGGTCCGGGGATTGGTCCGGGGATTGAACTTGACGGGAAGCCTCACGTAGTTCTTCTGCCGCTGAGTCACTCACTGGACCCAGTTGTTTTATTTGGAAGAATGGCACTTGGGGCATGAGAGCTCACCAGTCCAGAAAGTCTTTCCTGATGAATTAGGAGCATTTTAATGAATGCGACTTTTGGATATGGCATGAAGAAATGTGCCAAAATTTGCACAAGCTGTGTGGCTGAGTAAGCTAATGTGTTCCAAGTGTTGTGACTAACGCTAGAACCTGTAGATTTCCATGTAACAAAGTACAAAGCCATTCATGGTACATTTCTGGATCCTACATGGCTGTTAATGAGAAATTTGGCATGGTGGCACACACCTGTAAATCTCAGTACTCAGGAGACTAAGGCAGGAGGATTGTGGATTCTATGCCATCCTCGGCTACATAGCAAGACCTTTTCATCAAAAAAAGAAAAAACCCACAGGAAGAGAGAGAGGAGAGGATTGAAAGGGGAGAAGAAGAGAGGGGAGCAGGGAGGGGAGGGGAGGGGTCCTTTGACACTAATCCTGGAGAGACCTGAAAAATGTCTACTCACCCCAGAGAAGAAACTGACAACGGATAGAAGTAATGATGCCACAAAAGTCCAACCTGGTGAGCCAGAGTCTACTGGGTTACTTACAGGAGTATAGGTGAGGGTTGTCTACAGGGTGGGGAAGACTGTGTTACCCAAAGTCCGCCCTAGCATGGGTGAAGGCTCAGAAGGCCAGAGCCCTGGCGCCCTCCGCTTGACTGGCAGCCGTCCTGGGGGCTGGAGGATCTCTTCCCTTCAGAGTCCTTGGTGGAGAGAGGGGCCTCCTGTAAGTTTCAGGGACTTGATGAGATTTTGTTTACTTCCTGCTTTAGGGAGCTTCCTTTTAGAAATTCGTGAGTCTTAGTGAACTTCCTTCCAGCATGGTAACTGCTACAGAACTGGAGGAGAGGGGAGAAAGGGCAGGGCAGGGAGGGAGAGGCAGAGGAAGGGTAGAGAAGAGCAGAGGGAGCCTGGCCAGCGCTGGCGTCCTATCGAAGATGTCTGCCCTGGTCTGTGGGGATGTTAGAACACTCCTCCCTTCCCAACCACCCATCAGTGTGCAGCTGAATTTCCATCCCGTGCTCCATCCAAGACATCACCATAGCCTGCGTGTAGAGGCAGACCGAAGAGTCCAACTGTCCTCTGTTGAGCTCCATACTAAAGAAATGTGTAAGGCCGGCAAGCAATTCTACATTCCTAAGCCTTTTGTTTTTGAAAATGCAGTTGTTGTTTTTCAGAAATATATTTTACATACCAACCTGTAGTGGATTTATCAACTAAGAAATGTATTTTTCAGCTTTCATTTCTAGGTTAAAAAACATACTAGAGTGTTCCATAATATTTAAGAGTATAAAATGGTCCTGAAGTCATGGAAGTTCAAGAATTATTTTCTTTGTGACACGTGCTGCCTGTGGGAGAAACTAGCTCCCGAAATGCTTGATGATGTGTCTCAGCGGGTGACACAGTGATCAGCAGACTGATAACTTGCAGGGAGGGTCCCGTAGGGGTTATAACCACAGACACTGTGCCTTCCTGGCTGTGTGGTAGGCTCGGAATGCTTCCTGACTGTTTTCTCTTCAGACACACCTGTCTTATTGCAACATGCCCATCCTGCATATGAAAACCAGGAAGTTGATTTATTTCATAGAGGCAGAGAATAAAGATGGTTTAGACAGAGCTCAGAGAAAGGAGGAGGGTGAGAGTCCAGGCAGGTCAGACACCAGATACTAAATACAGTTGGTAGAAGGAAGGAATTGTAGTCACACAGCAGGTGATGTCGTTTATAATGATTTATTGTGTATTTTATAAAGAACTAAAAGATGTTCAAAGCTTCCCTAACGAAGTAACAATGAATATCTAAGGAAATGGAGATGCCAACCACCCTGATTCAATCAACATGTTTCACATCTATGTATCAATTATCACACTGTACCCCATAAATATATAAATATGTACAAACAAAAATAATAAATGAGGGGCCAGAGAGGCGGTCAGGCAGGTAAAGGTGCTTGTCAACAAGTCTGATGACCTGAGTTCAAGGCCTGGAACTCAAGGGGTGGAAGGAGAGAACTGACTCACCCACAACCCACTGTGGCATGCACTTGAGCAAGCAAGCACATACACACCATGTCACTTTTAAAATTAGAAAAAGAGTTATAAAAAGTAATACATAAATTGGAATGTGGCCGGAAAAAAATCCCTGTCTTGAGTCCTCCCTATCAGACAAACCACCTCATTTAATAGACTAAGTATAAAAAAATCAAATACCTGATTCATTCAACAAGGATTAGATGTGCTGGGCATTGTACTGAGAGTGGAGACACAATGATTTGTAAGACATAGGCCCTGCCCTGGGAGCCTCTGTATAGTAAAGATTTGCTAAGTGCAAAGTTAATGTTGAGGTGAGAAATAGCAGGTACCACTTCTACATTAAGAGGAGGCCCCAGTTCCCTACTAGAACACAGTAAGTAATGGAGCTTTTTCACTTCTAAAGGGCAAAGTGTGGGGTCACCTGCCCCCCTTGAACCCCTAGAACCACACCAGTGAGCGAATTCACTCATGGCCATCTCATCTTCTTTCAGGCCAATGAGCTTCCAGCAGAACTGACCAAAAATGAGCGCATACTGCACCTCCTGAGAAGCAAAGAAGGACCTGGGAAGAACGAATTTGGATCCATCTTAGATAGATAGAAATTTAAGCCACGTTGTCGGGAAAGAAATATTTCTTAACAAGGTTGGAAATTCTTGAAGAAAGAATGTCCACCCTGTGGGTTTGTGCATTGTGCACTAAATCAAGGAAGGGCTTGGGGTCCACTTCCCCTTACTTACAGTGGGCTTCTCACACTGCCCTGTAACTTGGCCCCCGAGGACATGGATATTTACAGATTTCACAGAAACTTATTATGAATATGCTAGTGTGGGTCTCTCAGTTAAACTTGGTGTTTGCCATGGTTTTAGTGCTAAAAAGTGGAGACAAAGGCTTTGTTCTTTAAGAGTCAAAGATTGACCATCAACAAATCAATGCATTTTTGCTTTTGTGTTAAATGTAGCTATGCTAAAATACATTGCATCCATCAAAGTTGTGTATGTCCCTTCAGTATAAAATATTTTCTATCAACTGAAGATCATAGCCATGATTATTGTGACCCGATGACACCTAAGCATTCATTAATTAAGATCCACTTCTGACATCCCACTATGTGCTACTCAAAGGTGAGCCATTGACGCATAGAAAAGATAAACTATAGTTGTTGACAAAACCTCATCTTATTCGTGACATGTAAGGTCACAGTCTCTTAGTCGACATTGTCGGTGTATGAGGAAACCAGTGGAAACCTGAAAATCCTGAAGCTGCAAACCACAAGTCTCCTTGAGCTTGGATTTTGGTTGTTTTGTCTGGAGTCCATCTCCCGGGCCACAAGTGAGTCCATAATATGCTGTGGAATCTTGTTTCTAGCAGCAATCTCTAACACACTGACTTTGAGCTCACTGGACAAAACATGATATACATAAGTACTGTTGCTGTTACTGTTACTACTTGGGAAGGAGTACCCATAGTAAAAGGCATTGTTAGTATTTACCAAGTGCTCATAATGCATATTCATGGGTGAATTGGTTCCAAAAAAGAACCCCAAGTTTACTGAGAGTTTTTTTGAGGGCCTCTAAAGTTGATGTCCAATGCCCTTCAATGGTGTCTAACTGCTTCTGTCGGTGCCTAGCTGCACACACAGACATCAAGCTGTCTTCTACGATGCACCATATGAAACAGTGTTCGTACTTCTCATGTTTAAACACATATCCAATGCCCTTGCTCATGTTATGCTCCAGTTTCCAAGCAGTAGTCTCTATGTAGAGTCATCTTAAGATGGAGGGAAAAGTAGTCCTAAATTAGTTTTGCTTAATTAACATGCAGTGGTACCAGATGCATTACCTTTAAGTCAGTAAATGCCAGAAGGAAACTTCTGAAATTAGAAGATAGTCTCTTAAAATTGTTTATGATAATGAATGAGGAGATATTGATAAATGTTGCTAACAAAGCCGGTAACAAACAGTGCACACAGCTCTCAGAAAAGGGTAGAGCCTGACGGCTGTGCAAAATCCCCAGGCTAATTTTGAGATGCACGATAAGAAAGCTGTGTGTTGCCAGAACACCAGACACAAATATTTTGGTAGCTAAAGATCAGTGCCAGCTTCTTCAGTGACAACCTCTCATTCAGCAAAGTTATACAAATACACATTTCCCCCTTGGGAATTTTGAAATGCTGTGTTTGACTTGAAGAAGAAAATGATGTGGACTTAAATTCTTTGCACTTTATTTAGCCCAGAACCAGTTGTTCATCACTGAGCAAGACAAAGGAGAAGTGTAGGTACCAACATTAAAACGCCAGAAGATAGTATCAGGAACTGCAGGTTTTCACTAAAACATGTTGGCATTGGCCTGTCCCTCATAGGAACTATTTTAGGGCCATGGAATTAATTCAGTATCTTTAGCAATACTTAATAAAGACCTTTGTACTGTAGGAGACGGGTATCTGGATTAGCATTTGATCTAGATGCAATTATGATGTTATTATCCATGGCAGGGAAGCTGATCAAGAACTCACCAAAGACTGAATGAAATGTCTGTTATTTCAGGAACCATGCTTCAGTTTGCACACGTGTAAAGGACTCTTACTTTATATTAGTCTCATTAACAATTCACTGTTCATCCAAAGACTTAACATGAGCAGTTCCTATGCAAATAACCTGTTTAACTGCACTACGAAAGTTTGCAGCTACATGTATCTGTTTGACAACACATTCCATGTTATACTTCAAATAAAGTTAATGCACTTCCCAATTCGCCTTTGCTGCTTTTTCCCTTTCTTTAAACAGTTCACGTGTTATTTCTGTGGTTTTTAAACCCTCTTTTATGTTTACTGTTTGTGGAAACAGCAGTGCTCTTGGAAGTCAGGGAACAACGTGCAAGAGTATTCTCTTCTTCCATTGTGCAGGCTCTGGGAATCGAACTCAGGTCCTCAAGCTTGGCAGAAGGTACCTTTACCACTGAGCCACTTCACTGACCCCTGTGTGATTTTGAATAGACTAAAATTTCAGAGTGAGTAATTGAACTCTGCTGGTAAGTAGATTAAAGTTTGGGATCCCAAATAGATCTTTAAGTGTCATTTCACTAAAGGACTTATGCTATTTATTATTATTTCTACTGTGGAGGAACACTTGTGAGCAATTCCCAACGTTTTCAATTTAAACAAAACTTCCTGGGGTAGTCACTGAAGACACTGAAAATACAAAGTTCCTAGTTCCTGTTGTTATTGTTGGTGCTGCTCCTGGCCCGTCAGCTCTCTGCCAGCTAACTTTCTCTTGTGAAACAGCTGATCAGTTTGCAGAACTTGTACATGAAACATTTGTAGCAGGGACATCAGGAATCTTGAAAAGACCCCTTGTGGCTCTGGCTTTCCTCTGTCCCATCTTCTGTGACAAGAAGCTACATGTCATTACTAACCCTCCCTAGGAGGAAAGGCATGGAGGAAAGAAAGGACTACCCAAAGGCATGGCTGCTTGGAGGGAGGGAGGTGGCTGCAAGTTTGAGATGGGCCTGCACATGGTAGGGATAAGATGTGGAATTCCTAACTGCTTGAGAAGGTGGCTGTAGTGCTGGAATTGGCTGAGTGCCCATGTGGTAACTAGGGGATGCATCACAGGTTAATAAAAAGCTACCATTTGTTACAGGGCACTTTGGTGGTAAGCACTTGATACAGACGATCTCATTTGCCCCCAACGACAACCCTATGAAATAGGTGCTGTTGAAACGATCGGCATTTTAAGGCCAGAGCCTGGGTTCTCAGTCCGAACAAGCCCGACTCAGCCATCCATCCTCAACAAGCCAACTAAAGAAACAAGACAGTGATGTAAGAAAGGATGCTTATTCAGTGGGCCACATTGGGAAGAGGAACACATAAAGAGGCCCTGTGATCCCCCAAGTACATTTGGGGAGTACTGACATGAGGTTTAGGTTTAGATAGAGCCCAGGAGATGTGTATAACTAAACAGCCCTGGCTAAGGTGTAGCCCTGCCCATCACTGACCACCACAGAGTTGTGTGGAGTCACTTCCTGGAGACATCAGAGCTGCAGCCTTTCCCTCCCCCAGCATGGGGTTCCCAAGAAATTCCAGTTCCTTGGGGACCATTGTTTTAATAGTTTGGTAACCAAAGGAAGGGGCACAAGGGCCTCTCTTTAGAACACCTTTCAGTCCTGCTAGGACAGTTACATCGTCACCGTCTTACAGCCGAGAAAGCTGACATCGCGAGAGGATTTTCTTGCCAGGCTATGGTTTTTCATGCCATTGTCACACATCAGCTCATGCTCTATGGCACTTGCGCCTCAACACATTATAAAAAGCCAGCAAAAGGAAACAGGTGTGCCATTCTATGTTTTGAATGTGGTCTGCTGCTGCCAAAACTCATATTGAGGCTTAATCCCTCAACACATCTGTGTTGAGTCTGTGGGATGCCTTAGGGGCTAGAGCATACGTAGGAGGAGGTGACGGGCTCGTGAACACCCTCACGGAACCTTTAGTGTTGGTCTCACGTGTGAGTTGGACCTCCAAGGAGTAGATTAATTTTCAAGAGAAAAAGTCGTTAGAGTGAGGCTGCCTCCTTCCAGTCTCTCTTCCTGTCTTGTGATCTCTTTAGCACACACTGTGACGCACTGGCATGCATTCTCTCTACGTGATGCCACCTGCCATGTTTTGATATAACCAGAAAGCTCTCACTGTGACCTGAACAGATGAGAGTGCCAGTCTGCGACTTTGAGTCTCCAAACAATAACTGAATAAGGCCTCTTTTCTTTACAAATTCCAGCAGAGGCTAGCTTCAACCTTGGACAGCCTTAACTCCGGGTCCTCCTGACCGTCCTTTTAGTACTGTGGTTACAAACATGGACCATGATGACCACATACCATGAGCATTCCTGAACATGTCTATGTTCAACATACACTCTCAATTCTTTGGGGTTCTGCAGTAAGACTTTTTAGATTTAAAAAAATTATTATACATGTATGAGTGTTTTGCCTACATGTATATATATGCACCACATGCCTGCCCGGTGCATACAGAGACCAGAAGAGGTTGTTGGCTCCCCTGGAACTGGAATTTTCCATGTGGGTGCTGGGAAACGAACAGAGTGCTCAGAAGAGCAACAAGTGCTCTTAACTGCTGAGCCTCTCCAGCCACTGGTTCGTCAATATGACTTTTAAAGCTCCCTACTTAAGTAAGCTGAATTTTATAGACATCTCACCCAAAGCAGCTTACAGCTTTAACACAGGACCTCAGTGTCAGTAGTTGTGACTGACCCAGAAACAGGGCATTGCTGATCAGACAGGGTCAATTTTTATTTACCTTGTTAAGGATGCTGAAGTCTGGTTAACCCAGTCATGGACTGTGGTATAACTTCCACTCAGATAGGACCCTCCCAGTGTGAGGGAAGCTTACATTGGCACTGCGTTCTCCCAGGGTTCCACCAACCACACAACATGTTCTCCTTTGCCTGGAGTGAAAGCAGGCAGGCAAAGGGAAAAGTTTAGTCACCTGGGACTATATTTAGTTTGTGTTAGGAATGCTCACATGTGCGTGCATACACACACACACACACACACACACACACACACACACACACACACACACACCTCTTTTAATAAATGCACTGGACAGCCTACTTCCTTTACCTCTGCTATGTGTACACACTCCTCCCTAAACAGTGCACCTAGCAACCTGAAAACCCCCTCAGATCCCTACCTGTGTCATGGTGTTCAGATCCACTGGGAGAAACCAAAGACTTAGGCACAATTCAAATTTAGATGAAATGAATTCATTTTTACTGCTAGCAGATGGAGTCCATATATACGTCATGCAGAAGGAGGATTGTCTGAGTTAGGGTTTCTATTGCTGGGAAGAAACACCATAATTATGGCAACTCTTAGAAAAGAAACACACTTAATTGGGGCTGGCTTACAGTTTCAGAGGTTTAGTCCATTTCATCAAGGTGCTCCATGCTGGCGTACATTCTGGCCCACCTCTACAGTGACACACTTCCTTCAACAAGGCCACACCTCCAATAGTGCCACTCTCTTTGGGGGCCATTTTCTTTCAAACCACCACAGGGATTAAGGTGAGATTTTCAGGCAGACATCAGAAAGGTGTGTATTACAACTATCCATAGAATCCACAGCTGGGCAGGAAAATTATTTTATTTCCCTCAGTTGTTTCATTTTTCCCCAATATATAGTAATAAAAAGACCATTTCATCCCCTTCCCATGGAGATAAGCAGGTTTTCAGAAGCAAAGGCAGCTGTTAATACCTCACAGTCTACTGTCCTGTTCTTCCTGTGGCTGCAGACCACTACAGTCTCCCAGGCATTCCACAGCAAAGGTCAACAGCCCTCAAGGGGTGCTGGCTCCATATTAAGTTTCTTTGGTCATCACAGATTAAAAGCATAAATTATTACTCAGGTCTGAACACTCTAATGACTAGGATCGAGTAGTTGATTCTGGGCAGGCCAAACCATAGTTCCAGCAGGTTGGGGCTGGCTGTCATATCCCCATACCTCCATTGCTCTGCTACACGCGTCTCCCACCTCTGCGCAGCAGCATAAGACTCTCCTGCCCTCACAACAATCTAATCTGGACAACTCCTATCCAAATTTATTACCAATGCATTTAAGTACAAAGAAGAGAAGTCCAAGAGGGTCAGCCTGGCCTGACCTGGCTTGAAATGTGTGTATGTGCAATAATACATGCTGTGTCCTTGAAGTGAACTTTTAGTGAGAATGTCCTATTCACTGTCTTAAATGTATGCATGATTGGGCGTGCATATGATTAAACCAGGTACATATAGGAAAGGACATGCATAGAAAAATGAATCGATGATCTAACCAATCAAAACAGAGAACCACTCAAACCCCTCCTTTTAGAGCCCATAAAAAGGGTCCCCGGCTGCAGCCTGAGCTCTTGAGTACTCCCACCTAAGTCAGTTCTGATAGGTATTCTTCTTACTTCCAATAAAGTGATCTCACTACTCAGCCTTAAACACAATGGTGAGTGAAAGAAGCTGTATAAAAGAGCTACAGTTATATTTACCTGACGCTCAAGGAAAGCAAAGCCAACGTGTAGTGGTAGAAGTCAGTTGGGGTTACGTCTTGGGTGGTAATGGATCATGAGAGTTTGGGGAAAGGTATAAACAAAGCTTCTGGAATTTAAGAGCCTCCCATTCTCTGTGGATGGCGACAGTTGGTCTTCATTGTCAACCTGATGGGGTTAGAAACACATGGAGACACATTTGTGGGTGTGTCTGTGAGGGTGTTCCCAGAGAGACTTGGCTAAGAAGGGAAAACCCACCCTGAATGTGAGAAACCTCATCCCATGGGATGGGGTCCCAGACGGACTTAAAGAGTGTGGTAGTTTGAATGTCATTGGCCCCCATCAGCTCACAGGGAGTGGCACGATTAGGAGGCGTGGCTTAGACAAATAAGTAGCCCAGGAGAGGAAGCGTTGTGGGGAATATGGTTTACAAGGACAGTGTGCTCAACTGTGTTGAACGCTACGAGGAAATCAAGGGAGATGAAAGCATAAGAGAACTGCACATAAGCAATAATGGCCTTTAGGAGAGCGGGGAACTATGGGATTTCTTTGGCTTGAGAGAAAGGAGGGAAGCTGGATCTTTGTATGTGTGTATGAAAGCATATATATGAGTGTATGTTATGAGTGTGTGTGTATGAGAGTGTGTGTATATGTGTATGAATGTGTGAGAGTATGTGTATGACTGTGTGTTAGTGTGTGTGAGTGTATGTGTATGAGTGTGTATGTGAGTATATATGTATGAATGTGGGTGTATGAGAGTGTGTGTATACATGTGTGTGGATGTGTGTGTGTGAGTATTGTATGAGTATGTTAGGGTGTGTGAGTGTATATATATGGGTGTGTGTGTGTATGTGTATGAGTGTGTGTGTTAGTATATGTGTGTTTATCAGCAACACATATCATAGGATAATTTTCTTTTTTTTTAAATTCCAACCTGCAATTTATTCAAGATATAAGGCCGATTGAGAGACTCTCTGCAGAGGCCTCTGCCTCCTCCTCTTTCAGATGTAGAATTCTGCTGCTGGGCCTCCTGCCAAACACATCTCCTGGGACCAAGGCTAGATGGGAACTGAGCTGCTGGGTGCTGGCCAGTTGCTCTTCCATTTCACAGACGGACTTGCTGAGGCAAAGAGGAGGGACTTAGACATGAGGAAAGTCCTGGGGTACGCAGAGGTCAGGATTGTCCTTGCCGTCTGTCTTTGGGTTTTATGTGTGACAGTGTGTATCTATACACCTTGAAATGACAAGTGAGTCAGGATGCGTGCTGGCGAGGACTGTGGAAACCTCGTTTTGACCGTCAGTGTCATTTCATCAGCATCCAGGAGCTTGGGAGAGGCTTCTGAGCAGAGCTAGAGTACCAGTCCACTCATTGATGCTTCTTCGCCCGAGTGACCCAGGCCCTCCTCAGCAGACCCACATGCCAGGGGTCTTCAGGCTGCTTCTAGCCACCTGCTTTCTACAGCAGTAAAGCGTTTCATGACATCACAATGAAGATGGCCGTCCATCAGAAGTCGCCGGCGTTAGGAAGCGATCTGATGGTGAGGGTGGTAAAGTAGGGGTGGCTCACCTCTGGATTTTCTTACTAACAACCTTTGCAGGGGACTGGAGAGAGAGCTCAGACAACACAGTGCTGGCCTTGCAAGCATGGAGACGTGAGTTCGGTTGCCAGAACCCAGGTAAAAAGTCAGATACGGAGGCATGTGCTTGGAACCCCACTACTGGGGAGGGAAAGACAGCGGCCAGGCAGCCTAGCCTAATCGGGGAGCCCTAGGCCCCCAGCCCCAGTGAGAAACTCTGTCCAAAAAAACAGGGTGGGGCTGGAGAGCACTTGCTGTTCTCGCTTGAGCCTTGACGTTCAGCTCCCAGCACCTACTTTGGGCAGTTCACAACCACCTGCATCTCCAGCCACAGGGGATCTGATAGCTCCTTCTGGCCGTATAGACATCTGTATTCATGTGCACATACCCATACACTGACTTATAAGCATACACATTTTTAAAATAATCTTTAAAAGGAGAGAGGATGGCTCAGTGCTTAAGGGCACTGGCCGCTCTTCCAGAAGACCTGGGTTTGGTTCCCAGCAACCACATGGCGGCTTACAGGTGTCTATAACTCCAGTTCTAGGGGATCCAATGTCCTCTTGTGACCTCCATGGGCACCAGGCACTCACAAAGGGCACAGATGTACATGCAGGCAAAACACCCATACACAGAAAATAAAAATTAGTAAGTCTTAAAAACACACACACACACAAGACAAATTCCACCTGAGCAGCACCTCTGGCCTCCATACACACATATGTGCATAAACACAAGAACACACAAGTATGTATATATATATATGTGTGTGTGTGTGTATGTGTATATATTCATATATATACATACATATATAAGCTTTTACAAAACAATGTGAAAAATAAATATATCTAATAAAAGTATATAAAAGTCACTTACAAATAGGTAGACATTTATTCTTATAATTAAAAGAATATAAATTAAATCATGTGGACATTTTAAAAACAAGGAATAAATTATAGATTCTATATTTCACCGATCAGAATAGAGGTCATGGTGAAGGAGCAGAAACTCAGTAATTTCCGTGTGTTGCTAACAAAGGCTTAGCCTGAAACCTCTTTGAAAGGCAGCTTAACAACAGTCAAAATGTAAATGTACATTTCCTTTGATTAAAATACATAAAATTATCTGTAAGGCATGTTGCTATGTGCCTGTAATCTCATCTATTAGGAGGCTGAGGCAGGAGGATTATAAGCTTGAGGGCCAGCCAGACAACTTAGTGAGAGCCGGCCTCAAAATTAAATAAACAGGGGCTGGGAATGTAGCCCCGGGGCAGAGCACTGGCTTGCCATGGCCAAAGCTCTGGGTTCATCCCCCAGCACAGGGAAAACTTCCATTTTCTTCAGAAGATTACAAAAGTTTGATTGCGTCATTGTTTGCTACAGCAAGGGCCAATAGGCACTTCAGTGGGAGGTGTTTGATAAGTTACCTCACGGATCAAAGACACTGGCACAGGTACTGGAGTCTTCGCCTTCACCTGCCGGCTAAACACACACACACACACACACACACACACACACACACGCACGCACGCACGCACGCACGCACGCACGCACACGCACATACACGCACACACGCACACACCCAACCATGGCCCAGGAAAACAGGTTCAGGTGCCCCAAATACCATGTGCCAATGTGGTAGCAGTTTCACCGAGTTTTTATAGTTACGGAACAAAGAAAATAATAAAGGCCCATTTTACAGAGGTTGGTGCAAGGATCAGGTAGACAAATCACAGCAAGGCCAGGAAACCTCTGTGTCTCTGCCTCAGATGTCATCTCTTGATATTTTTAGCCTTTGGGTTGGTAGAAGATAGGGGTCTCATTGTACATTTCAAAGGGATTTCCCTAATAGTCCCAAGGACATTAGGTCAACCACAGAGGTGGGTGGTACATGGCTAGAGAGCCTGAAGGAACTTGACTCTGGATCTGCAACATTCTAGCTCTCCATAAACACGGACGCTCTAACCAGTCAATCAGCCTTGCAGAATGTCTGAAATGGGTGAGGCCTCTTTCTCCCCTGTTCACTTCTCTCTCCCTCTCTCTCTCTCCATAAGGAAAATCATCAATAGCTTTTAGTACCAAGAGGAAACAGAGTGCAGGAGGAGTAGAGGCTTTGTGGAATCCAGACAAGTTGGGGAATGTAAGGACCTTTAGAGAGGGAAAGCTGGGGTGGGGAGGGTGGGGGGGTGGGGGTGGTATTGTTCAAGCTAAAAGCCTCTGTTTGGGTCTCATCCACGTTAAAATAATTTTCACAAAAAGAAAAAAACTCATAAAAAGAGAAAATACAGCACAGTGTAACATAGACTGTCCGTCATGGGGAAGTATAAGTGATTATTTTTTTAATTCTTGTCTCTAGATTTTTGTGTATTTTTTTAAATTTCCACGTAAGCATGGGTTCGCTGCTAGACTCTCCTCGGCCGGTAGGTGGTGCTGTTTAGTGCTTTCTCAAACCTGGTCCGAGTTAACAGAAAACAGATCTGGTGTCGGAAGCGCAGCCACACTGAGCTGTCAGATCCCAATAGGGTCAGGCCACCGCTGTCACCGCCCCGAGCTGGCTAGAAGATGCGCCAGTACCGATCCCTTTTGGGTAAATGGGATTGGGAGAGTTGATCAGAGTACTTGTCAGAGCCCAAAGAAACAGAGGTTGAAGGCTGTTATACAGAGAAATTATGTCCCGAAAAACCATAAATAAATAAATAAATAGATAGACAGATAGATAGATAGATGATAGATAAATAGATAAATAAATAAATAATAAGCAAATAATAAATAAATAAATAAAACAGAGGTTGAAATGTCTCAGCGATCCGAAGAATGGGTTCTTAATTAGGAAAATTGCCTCGAAGTACTGGTGCTAAAACCTTGTCCAACCTCTCCAACCCAGAAGAGGGGGAGAGGGGGAGCACTAAATTAAAAACATCAAAGTCAGATGTTGGAGTAAGTCCAGAGTACCATCCCAGGACGGATTTTAAAAGTGCAGCTTCCCAGATGTGAGAGATCCCATCCCCAAGGGGCGCGCAGGGATGGCGAGGCACCAAAAAGCTGGACTAGTCCCCGGGGAGGTATCCGGCCTGCGTGGCTTTGGCGAGGGGTCCTGAGACCTGCGCTCCAAGACGTGTCCCCAAGGAGCCGGGCTGCGAAGACTCCCGGAGGAGGGAGCGGAGCTCGGCAGAGAGCGCGGGCGGGCTCGGCTCAGCGAAGCTCGCCCGGCTCTGCGCTCTAAGCCCCGCCCAGAGCTCCTAGCCCCGCCCCCTGGGGGGGGTCCGCGCCCGGCCCCGCCTCCGTCCTTCCTGACTTGCGCGCGCAGCCTGCGCCTGCCCCCTGGTCGGTCAGGCGCCGGTCCCGAACCCGCCCGTCCAGTGTCGCGGCGCTCGGGTCGCGGTGCACGGCGAGTCCTACCGAGGTCCGCAGCCCCGCGCGGCCCCAGCATGAGCGCGCGCCACCCGGCCCTCGGCCTGCTGCTGCTGCTGCTGCTGTGCCCTGCGCAGGTGAGCGGCTTCCAGAGCCCCGGGCGGGCTGGGCGGGACGCGGCGGGGCCGCGCGGCGGCTCCGGAGACCCCGGGCGGGGGGCGCGGGCGGGGGGAAGTCGGTCTGCGGGTGCAGCCGCGGAGGTCGCCTTCTCCTATGTCTGTCCACCCTCGTGCTGTCCTGTGGTCTGGAGAGGTGACAGCGGGGGCCGCTATTTGGCCGGCTTTGCGCTCATTCCAGCTGTGGTCACCTGATTTAGGATGTGGGGTTGGAGGGACAGTGGGTGCAGAGGATAGGGACTTTGCTTGTTTTTAGCCTTTTAAAACAAAAACAGATTCTACGTGCACACGAACTCTTAAGTTTACTTAGCTCCGACTGCATTATTGCTCCTTGTCTCCAGACGGTGGAGGCGGAGGAGAACAAAACTCAGGCACCAAATTGAACCAGTCTTGAGTACTTGAAGTGAATCAGCCCGATCTAAAGTGTGGGTTGCCTCTTATCACGTTCATTTGAACGTTTCGGGAAACAGAGGCCCACAAATACAATAGGCCCACAGAACAACACCTGGAACAGTGTAGTGACTTCCCTCTTCTGGCTTTTCGTTGCTGTGGCCAACTTGGGCACGGGTGTGTCACTACTGTTGGTGTGTCTACGGTTGTCTCATTGGAAACAATGGGTGTGTTTGTTTGGGGATGCCTACAGAGGGGTACTAATTAAACCAAATCAGGATGACTGAGTCACTGGAATTCTGTGCCCCTGTGTCCACTAACTTCCTTTAATGGACTTATGGGTTATGACAAGGTGGTGAATCAGAAGTGAGAGCAGATGAAGGGCTTACCCGGTCTTTAAATGTCTGGGCAGTGCTCAGAGGGGCATCCGGGTGCTGGCCCAGTAGGGCCCGGGAGCCAGGAGAAGCACACGTGCACATACCAGGCTGAACCAAAGGGGCTGTTTGGGACGCGCCAACCCTTGCCATCTCTGGTTTTAGGTGTTTGACTCAGCCTTGATTTTTTTGAGATGATAAATACCTCATCATTATTACTGAAATAAGTTAGTGTGTGGAGAAGCCATTTCTCTGCCTAATGTAGTGCCTTAGAGAAAGCGTCAGCAATTTCTTTTCCCCAGAGTTTTAGGTCAGGACCTAATCAGCAGACTTCACATTATAAGTGGTTTAAACTTATCTCTGCTTTTACCTCAAGGTAGCCGTCAAGGTTGATAAGCAATAAGCTTCTCTTTTAGTACATTTGAAGTAGACCAGAAGTTGATTCTCTTGCAAAATGCCTGAGAGTCTTTCCAAAGTCCTCTCAACTAGAAACGCTCCCATTGTTTTAAAATCGGCTTCCTGCTATCTGGAGGCTCCCAGGGCAGCTGAACTGATGGGGGAGGGGTCTCTGGTTTTAGAACTCACACTGGTCTGTGGCTGCAACTCATCAGGTTTCAGTCTGAGCACCAATCAAGTTGCTTGGGGATAGAGGCAGTTGTCCTTTGGAAAATCTAAAATGCATTTGGAGAGATTTTGGGTTTTTTTCCTTTAAATTTTTCCTCTTACAGATGATGGAATAACATTGCCAAGTTGAGTGTTCTGTTTTCCTGCTTGTTTTGGCTTTTTTTGTGTGTCAGGGTTTATCTCTAAGGGCCCAGGTTCTGATGCTCACTATATTGCCCAAGTGTGCCTTGAATTCACTGTGAACCTGCTTCAGCCCCCTAAGTGCTAGAATTATAGGCATGAACTACTGCGCGGGCTTAGACAACTTGTTTTTAATGCCTGTGTTTGCTAATTGTCATGGTGTGCATGCCTTTAATCTGAGCCCTGGGGAGGAAGAGTCAGGCAGATCTCTGTAAATTTGAGGCCAACCTGTTCTACCTAGCAAGTTCTAAGCCAGTCAGGTAAATATTGAGACCCTGTCTCAAACATACAAACAACAACCTACCTGTGTTCATCCAGGTATGAAGACAATTTGGGGGAAATAAACGTGTCTCTCCTGACTTTTCTTTCTTTCTTTCTTTTTCCCTTGAGGAACTTGAAATGTGTTGAGGTCTGAGTACTCATTAAACATATAAGTGGCTTTTTCAGAGATGATCTGGAATGGGTTAATCTTTTAGCCTGGAGGAAGGATGAATAACTTTGTGAAATTGGAGTTGGGTATGTGTAATCCCTAGCTTCGGTCCATCAGTCAGATTGATGGAGTAAGATTTGATAACATAAATTACCAACTTGCTGAATAGAACTTTGTATTTCTCCGAATTTATTATATTACCCAGAACAAAGAGTCCCTCTGTTGAGGGAGGCACAGGCACCCTCTCCTGACTAAGCCTCCTCAGGCCACTGTTCAAGAGACCCACTGTTTCAGGCATGGCGTATCACCTACTGGGAAGTCTGGACTAGGCCATCTCAGGTGCTCTTTCACTCTGTCACCTGGGGCCTGCAGAGGGTGTCTGCTGCCCAGACACATGAGACCATTTGCTATCAAACCCACACAAAGTCTTTGCCAGACTGCCACGGTCCCTGTGGCCTGGAGCTTTCTTGGTGATGCTGTGCTGTTCCCCAGCCAGGATGCCTTCCTATGGAAGTTCTTAATTTTTGCTTCAACTGCTGCAGTGGCTTTTTCTGTTTACAAAGTCTTTGAACTCAAAGACCTGAGTGTGGGGAGGGGGCCCTAACCCCATCTCTCCCCACTAGAACTCCAGCCCCCTCATAAAGTCATATTAACTGTGCCTACTTTCCAGGATATTTGTTGGTTGTTTTTTAACTGAAATGCCAAATTACAGGCCCCTTGAGGGCAAGAATTATATTTTGTCTCCAAGTGGGGCCAGGACTCTTGATATATGGCTGTTTTTCATCATTATGTCTCCCAGCCTCAAAGTGGATCTTGAAAAGGGACTTAAATATTAGTTGTGATCAAAAATGTATTTGCAGGGCCTGGAGAGATGGCTCAGCATTTGGGAGCACTGGCTGCTCTTCCAGAGGACCTAGGTTCAATTCCCATCACCCACATGGAAGCTCACACCCGTCTGTAACTCACGTTCCAGGGCTTCTGACACCCTCACACAGATAATACATGGTGCAAAACACCAATGAACATAAAATAGCAATAAATTATGTATATGTAATGTATTTGTAGTTGATTTCTGGTGGTGACGGTGATTGACTGTTTTCCTAGCTTGTGCCTGTGTGTGTGGTGGGGGAGGTGAGGGTGGTTATGTGCACACGGAGGGCAGAGGTCAAGTGTCTTCCTCAGTCACTGTTCACATTTTTTTGACACCGGGTCTTTCACTCAACCCGGGGCTAACCTATTCAGCAGACTAGCTAGTCAATAAACCCTAGGGATCCATCCTCCTGTCTCTGCCTCCTCAGCTCTGGGTTATAAGCATGTACCACAGTGCCTGACTTTTGACGTTGGTGTTGGAGAGCCAGACTCTGATCCTCTCAGGCTTGTGTGGCAAGCACTGATTGACCAACTGAGCCACCTCTGGCAGCCTGTAATCTTAGTCTTTGGAAGATTTGTTTAGGTAACAGAACTTTAAAAAAAAAAAAAAAAAAAAAAGGCTTAAAGCCCTCTCGTACAATGAATAAGCTTCTGAAAGGATTTGAAAGACACTAACACTTTCTCCTTGATCATTTTACTGTCCTTTTCCTTAGGTCACACAAGAGGAATTCAAATTAATTCCCTCATTATAAAGTAGGGACTCTGGGCACAGTGTAGGATGTGAAGATCTAGAGACCCAGCCCATTGGGAAAGCAGTGTATACGCTATAAAGGGCTGTGTAATGTCAACTACTCTCTCTGTCTTGTGCATACTTAGTGGGTGAAAGACTGGGGGAAAATGGTAGTGTCGGGAGAGATGCTGAGGTCAGACAAGGGCAGGTTGTTACAGTGTTGAGCTGAGCTCTTCGAGTGAATTGTGTACCAGGTGACCAAGAGGAACCGGGAAGATGGAGGACGGCCATAGAAATGATTCACGGTAGAGGAGATGGAGTCACTGATTACCCTAGTTTAATCATTTCATGTCATATACTTATATTGAATTATACTATATTCTATAAGTACATACAAATATTTATCATAAAAAACTAAAAATTGCAAAATTGGAGCGGGGCAGCAAGTGAAAGTGTTCCAGTACAAGCCTGGTGACTGAGTTCAGTCCCTGCAGCTCACTGTGGGAGGAGAGAACCGACCCCCAGAAGCCGTCCTCCGACCCACAGGTGCTGCACTGCACACACACAGTGTGATAATGCAGAGTCTTACACGGCAGAAAGTCATCTAGTTGCTGACAAAAACCATTCACTGAGTTGCATGTGATGGAGGGATAAATTATGGTGTATAAACTATCTTCATAAAGTTGTTAAAATGGCCAGGATGGTTTCCTTTTTGAGTGACACTTGCTGTGTAAACCCGCTGGCCTCCGACACCTCCGAAGAGCTGGGGTGATAGTGTTGTGCGGCCGTGTTCACTAGCAGGCAGTGGGAGCGATTCTGGATTACAGAGGATGAAAGATATAGAAGTAGCCACCCCGCTTTCGCACAGTGTCGTGATCACACAGCTAACCTTGTTTCGTCGTCATAGAACCCCTGCAGTAAAAGTATATTTTTCCTGTTTTTAAGACTTACTTATTTTTGTATATTATGTATATAGGTGTTTTATCTGCACACCGGAAGAGCGCGTTGAATTTCATGAGACTGTAGTTATGCACAGTTATGAGCTACAATGTGTGTTTGGGAATTGAACTCAGGACTTCAGGAGGAGCAGCCAGTGCTCTTAACCCCTGAGCCTTCTCTCCAGCCCCTTATTTTTGTTGTTTTATCAACAGGAACACTAAGTTCGTGTTTGTCTCAAGGTCACAGGGCAGTCAGTGGCAGCCCAGAGCTGGATTTCTGCAGTCCACTCAAGTTCAAGTGATGCTACCTGATGATGGAAGTTAGCGAGCTAAAGGGAGTGGGGGTCAGCAGTCACCCCCTTGGCCAGCCAGGCTCCTCCTCAACACCTGCTCCTGTCTTGGGCGACTCGTCTGCTGACCATGGCCCTCTCCAGATACATACCAGCGCTCACGTCACAGTTTCGTTTTAGAGCTGTGGCTTTGGGGCTCTTCTCTGACCCCGTATGAGCTGAGGCTCATACGTGTCTGTCAGGGGCTGGTTGTGTGGCCTTGGGTGAGGTAAAGGGTGGTCCGTGAAATGAGAGCCCGTCTCACTCTAGAAGTAGTTGACTTCAGCACTGTATACAGGCTAGTCTTGGTGTGCACAACATTACCCTTTGCTCTGTGCGTGCGTGCGTGTGCATGCCAGGCTGGCTTTGAAACAGAACCAGCGGCTCTACCCCAGAAGTCAGGTCAGGCCTCCACCTCCAAGTCCTGCCGTGTTTGTTTAATCTGTCTCCCAGTTCCAAAGGGACAGCAGGCAGTGTCATCTCTGGTCAGGGTTCCCTCCGCCCCATCCTGCTTTGTGGTGACTGTCCATGCGCCCTAGAGAGGCAGTGGGCAGTGGGGCTAGCCAGCAGCCACCTGGCTTCTTCCCTCTTGGACCTGGAGCTCGCTCGCTGTGTCCCAGGTCCCTCTGTTGCCGTCACCTGTCCACAGTGGTAGCAGAAGCGATAATCCCAACTGTAGCATCTTGGTTGGGCGCTGGCAGGGAGCTGAGGAACTGTCAGTCACACTGAGGAAGTGAGTTATCACATGACAGCCGCCGAGAGATGGGAATGACCGAGTCTGTGAAGAAAGAGTACTCGGGGACCATCGCAGGTGGGGCCGCCTGGCTGAGGGAGTGTCACCGCCCAAACCTGGCTGCAGTTTGAACTGTGTGGGCACGCGGCTTGGGAGGGTGGGAAGATTCAGAAGATGGACTGGAGAACATTTGTCTTGGTTCTCAGAATTATGTCACGAGCTATGTGGCTTTGGAATATCATTTCTGAGCCTTGGTTCCCTTGCCTGTAAAATGTTCTTGTTCCGTGTGATGGAGTGTTTGAGAAATAAACGAGGTGAGAAACCACACGACTTTGTTCCTGGGGTGCCATTGGCGTTCCTTCTGGATTTGTGAGTTCGGACCTCAGCAGGATTCACTGGAGGCCTCCTCCAGGAGTGCATGGCTCTCTTGCTGGCTTTCAGGGTTTCTTTCTGTGTCGTGTGGGTAGCGGCCCTCCATATGTGCTCATGGACAGTAGAGTGGGGTCAGCGATTGTAGTAGCTGATAGATAGCAGGCGGCTTAGTCTTTCTTAAATCTTCCTGCACTGACCAGGTAACTGTTGGAAGCAGCTTTCTGACTCAGTAATATTCCTAGTAATTAAACCACATCTTCCCTATCTTTCAAAGTAGAGACTGTCTAGTCTTGTAACTACTAATCTGGGTTGAAGCCAGATGACCATGAGTTCTTGTCTCTGAACTTAGGAAACCCAGTGAGAGCAGCAAGCAGCAAACTGGCCCAGCCAGAGCGCTTGTAAGTGGAGTTTTATTGGGACGTGCCCATTCACCTACTTCTTCTTGTGGTTGCATTGGAACTTCTGCAGTCAGGGTTGAGTGTTTGCCACAGAGACCTGCGTTATTTAACATTTGGCCCTCAGAGACAGAATTTCTCAGTGCCTAGCCCTAGTGGATCTGCAAGGGAGCTCTCAGGATGTGACCAAACCATGTGGCCTCACTGGGAAGACCAGCTCTGCTTCTGAGCTATTACGGCAGCTCACCTACTTTGGGAACGTGGGCACTAGACCAGAGTGGAAGGGTCAGAGTTCAGCTAAGCGAGGAAGTGAGTCTTGGGAGAGGCACCCACGAAAAGGTCACCAGAGAGGGCAGACAGACGGGATGGGCGACAGAAGAAACAGTGAGGCTTGTTTCTCTGTGGTGTGGAGTTTGGCCCTAAGGATCGAGAGAAAAATAACTGAGGGTAGTTTAAGAAGAGCCGAAGAGGGATGTGCGGAAGGGAGCTGACCCAGCGTGCTTGTGGTTATGCCTCGGTGATGTTGTGGGGAAGGTGGAAAGCCAGGAAGACCTGGTGTGGTAAGTCAGCACTGGTTCAGTCTGAGAAATGGGTCGGGGTGGGATCCAAGGGAGGCCTTTCAGTTTTAATTCAGTGTGTCTGCAAAATCTGGGTATTTGTGATAGGTGTATAGTGACTTGCAATTAAAGAAAAATCTGCAGTCTTTAAAAAATATTTTAGGAGTGAACAAAAATGTAATACTTAAGTAGTGTTATCCTTTCAGTTAAGAGTATCTCTGTGAGAGTGGTCTGTATGAAAATACATCTGGCTGTTGGCCTGAGTGTGCCAACAGAGTTCTAGTGCTGGAATCCCCCTGACACACACACACACACACACACACACACACACACACACACACACACACACACCCTGCAACAGTGTTGGTAATTAGGTCATGCGCGTTCTGTGTGGACAGATCAGTGCACCTTTGTCAAGATGAGCAAGTAGTCCTCCGAGCGTGAGTTCCTAGTGAAGGGTTTAGCCCTTTCCTGTTCTTCTACCTTCTGCTGCCTGCCATGGGGTACGGCAGCAAGAACACCAGATGCAGCCCTCCACCTTGGCCTAGCCTCCAGATCTGAGCCTAATACATTTCTGTTATCACTTAGTCTCAGCTGTTCTGGTACAGCAGCAGCATACAAACTGTGAAATACCCCAGTCCTTGAGTCAGTGGGGTATGCTGTTAAGACTTGGGTGTATGGTGTGACGCTCAGCTTGTGATCCCTGATCCTATTTGACCTCAGAATGTTGACAGTACAGAAGCTCTGCCGCCCTTGACACCAGACTTCCATTTCGTCTGTGAGGAATATCTGAGACCAGGCTCTCGTTTTGTGTTATTTGGGTGGTAAAATACGCGTATGACTTTGCCTTTAGCCATGTTGAGTGAGCTCAGTGTATCACACCTGCACAACCATGGCTGCTGTCTGTCTGTCTGTCTCCAAAACAAGGCTCCTGCTTGCTTTAGACTCGCTTCTGGTGAAGGTAGACCTCAGACATGGTGAGGTTCATTTGAATACTGCACATAGCACTTCCTTCCATAAGAGGATGTTTCTGAGCCATGTGGTGGTGCCGTACACCTTTAATCCCAGCACTCAGGAGGCAGAGGCAGGCGGATCTCTGTGAGTTCGAGGCCAGTCTGGTCTACAGAGCGAGATCCAGGACAGCCAAGGACTGTTACACAGAAAAACCCTGTCTCAAAGGAGGAAAAAAAAAGAGGATGTTTCTGAATTTAAAACCAGGGTATGTTTTGGTTGGGTGACAAAGTCTTGCTGTGTAGCCTGGGTTAGCCTCCAATAGCAATCCTGCTACCTCTGCCTCCTGAGTGCTGGGATTAGGGGCAAATGTCACTGCCCTAACCTTGGAATCAGGCTTCTTGTATTAAGTGAAGGCAGCTTTATGCTTGGAAGTCAGGTTCTTTGTCTAAAAGGGAAGGGTATGGCCCACATGAGTTCCACTTGCCCAGAGCATGGTGGCATTAGCGTGTGCTGCTGTGACAGTCCTGGGAGACCTCGTGACACCTTAGCTCTCCTTGTCACACAAGCCCTGGCTGCTTTCTGTGCTGTGGCGATGTTGAGATTGCAAATCCTGCCTCTGAGGCACCAGTTAGATTTTCCATGGGTTGCAGAGATGAGCACGGCCCAGCCTCCTCTCTTTAGACCTGTAGTCCCTTGGAGCAGCAGCAGGAGGGCCCAGCCTTCCAGGCACCTAGGCCACAGGTAGGTGTAGTCCAACTCTGCCATGTCTTAGTCCAGACCTCAGATGTGGCACTTTACCTGCTCATCTGTAATTCCAGTACCAGGTGAGTCACAGGTCTGTTTGGGTGGGGTTGTGAAGTAGGGACACACTTAGCAAGTGCCGGTAGGGTGAGGATGGGAAATGTGCCATATCCTCTTGTGGGACTCGAATGTGTGACAGGTGCTCCAGAGGGACGTCTCAGTGCATCCACAGGTACCCCAAGGGAGGTGGAGATTAGCAGGTAGTGAGGAGGACGGGGACCAGTGTGGAGGCAGATGGGTCTCCTTAGGATGGGACAGGGAAAGGGAAAACCAGGACAGGGTGTCCAGAGCCCTTTTCACGGGCCGCAGGAGAGGGCGGGTTCTAAGCCCAGGAAGACCACAGGCTGTGGGAGATGGCTGAACAAGGGAGTCCCCCAGAGTGGGTGGCAGTTAGCTGTGGCGGCCCTAAGAGGCCCCGGGTGTGGAGGCATGGAAAGAGGTTACTTTCCTCAAGAGCCAGAGGCTGGCAGGCAGCTAGGCAGAAGTGTGGAGAGCAGGGGAGGTCTGTGAAACCAGTGTTCATAGGCAGGTGCGAACAGCAGGAAAAGTGAAGGCACATGCTGCCCAGTGAAGAGCTGCGGGAGGAAACAGGCTCTCCTGCTGTAGTCGGGAAGAGGGGCCTCGCCCTTCAGTGCTGCTGGGTGAGATGCATGGGCCCTGCCCTCACAGAGGTGGGAGTGGGCGGGGTAACTGAGAAAGGCCTTAATTGTGGAGTTAATTACCTTTTATGAGGAGTCTGTGCCTGGAGCCAAAAGACTTCAGTTTCCGTCCTGGCTAAGGCACTGTTTGTGATCTTGCACAAATTATGTATGTGTCTCCTAGTGCTTCAGTATGCACATCTGTGGATACACGAAACAACACGTGCACTAGTACCCTGTCACACCGCTCTGAGGACTCGGAGTTGACACAGAAGGGCTCGGGCTCCGGCTGTGGGCAAGGTGATGCTGTGAGATGCTAGCCGAGGATGACCAGGAAAGCCACATAGTCCCTGTTCTGTTGAGATGGCTAAGTAACTTCCTCCAGGTGACTTGAAGTACTGACTTCTTGGGATCCGGAGCTCCCGGCCACCCTCCTTCCTTCCCCACTCCTTTCCAGGGGGCAGGAACACTCGGCTTTGAAGTCAAGGACAGCAGAGACAGGCTGGCCATTTTGACTGGCCTGGTGACTGGGCTTCTGTTGCGGAGGGCCGTGGATTTGGAGTGGATGCTTGTTGATCTGGGATCAGTTAACTGTCACCTTGCTTTCTTTGTCTCGTCCTTTGTTGTGGGGAATGCCATCTGATCACATTGTTGGCATGTTCTACTCAGAACCGGCTTTGGTGACAGCCCTGCTGAATCAGTTTTTGTTAGGCCTTGCTTAACTAAACTCCAACGAGCCTCCGGAATTTTCCTTTGAATTCTGTTGTGAGACTGACTTGGCAGCTAGTAGAGTTCTGAGGAAGGAGAGAAGGCTCCCTTGTGTTTAAATTGTACTGTCAGCTCGTCCCCCCACCTCCATAGTCAGCTCTTGCCTTTTTAAACTTGAGTTACATTGGTAACCACCTGTCAGCTGGAAGGCCAGAGCTGAGGTTCTCTGCTGGAGCTGCTGGGTTTGGTTTAAAATCTTGACACTTCCTCATTTGGATGCTCTCCCTCCCCCACCCCCACCCCCCACCCCCGCTGTGTCCTGAACAGTGAGTTCAGCGAGGGGGTGGTGCCAGACTCAGGCAGCCTGGGGAAGGAGCTCTTGAGCCACAGAGTTAGACTCTGTCCCTTGTCTCAAAAGGACGGGCGTGTGGGTTGGGACATCTGTGTTTTTGCTTTGCCATTTTGAACCCAGCGCCTTCCACATGTTGAACAAACACTCCACCCCTGAGCTCCATCCCTCTCTGTGAAGGCAGGGGCTCCAGGTGGCCCAGATTGGCTTCAAACTCTGCTTCTCCTACTTCCTGTTTCCTCCTCTCTGTGGTAGATGAGGTTCTGGGCATACACCACTACGTCCAGCAAACTGTAATTTTTAATTTGCTATCTAAAGGATGAATTCAGAAGCAGATTATACTGACTGGGTCCCTTGACAATTGTGTACCCTGGTCTGGTTGATGGGATTGTTCCACTTCCTTCCCCCTACCCCCATATTTTATGTTCTGGGGTAGGAAGCTGAGGAACACTGACTTAGCTCCCTGCATGTGCGTGGATTGGTCCTGGCGCTTCTGTCCAGTGTGTTTAAGGCTTTCCACCAGGGCTCTGGGATCCAGCTTGCTCCTTGGTTCCGTGTTTTCCCTGTGGGATGGTTACGAGCCCGTGTCCCTGGCCTGCTGGTCATCTCTGCTGAGTCAGCTGTAATGCAGAGTATGGGCTTACTTTGGCCAGCATGCGTGGACAGGGCAGTGACTCACGGGAACCCTTCCTTCGTCTCAAGTTCTAGGCAGCCTTATGACTGTCACATGGGGAATATGAGTGGCTCTTGACACATCTTTCCATAGGAAGTTTTCACAAGTTAGTGTTGCCTAGGTGATAGTCCTTAAAGTCGGCACGTGCAGTCCTTGGCATTCTTCTTAACCCTCAAGGACAATGTCCATTCTTTCACCCACTTTTAGGTAAGATTAGTGATGTTTATGGTTTTGTTCTATGGGTTACTTTTGAATTACCAATATTAGCCAACCTCAGTATATGTGGAAATGTTCTTTGGTTGTTTATCTAATTTTTTGTGCAAATGCCCCAAAACCGGTACCTTGTAATCACTAACTTGCTGAGTGCTATGTTGCTTCTACTTGTACTGTGAGTCTTTCTGGAACTAGAGCCCTCTCCCGAGCCCTCGGGAGGTCTGCATCTTGTAGATAATCTCCATACCTGCGTTACTGACTTGACAAAGCCAGTTGGGGTATTAGGTCTGGTTGCTTTTTTAAGAGATATTGTTATTTAGTGTGTGCGCACACACACTAGGAGACCAGAAGTAGAGGAGCTGGATTACAGGTGGATCCTCTGGAAGAGAAGGAAGCACTCTTAACCACTGAGCCGTCTCTCCAGCCCCATGGCCTGGGTGTTTTGTTTTGTTGGTTTCTAGGACAGAGTTGGCTGGGTAGTTAGCTGGTCTTTAGTGTGCAACTCAGACTGGCCTTGAACTCATAATTTTTCTATCTGGGCCTCACAAGTGCTGGGATTGTTGGTTTAAGACCCCCCACCCTCCATGCCTGCCATGTTCTATCTTTGTTAATATTTCTTGGCATGTTTAACAAGAACCTTTGTTGCTCCTTCAATTTTTTAGGTATCGTTGGAAGGTTCGCTGGCTGAGCTTTTCTTGCTAAAATCTGGTTGTCCATGTTGACTCTCTGTAGGTGTTTTCACAATCCTGTGTTTGGTATGGAGAGTGTGGAACTACGCTTGGAGATAAGAGGTACAACTGTAAATATTCTGGTCCACCAAAACCCTTACCGAAGGACGGATATGACTTGGTGCAGGTAAGTGTGCTGTTTTGAGAGCACCAGGCAACAAGCATGGGCAGTAGCTTGTGGAATGGTGCTGGGAGTGCTGGAGGCAAGACTAAGAGGCTTAAATCGTGTGTGTGTGTGTGTGTGTGTGTGTGTGTGTGTGTGTGTGTGTGTGTGTGTGTGTGTGTGTGTTAGAAGAGGGTCTTGGATCCCCTGGGACTGGAGTTCACAGGCAGTTATGAACTGCCACATAGGTGCTGGGAAACTGAACTGAGTTCTCCACAGGATCAGTAATCACTCTTAACTGCTCCAGCCCTGAGGCTTAAATCTTATCCTAGACTGCAGCCCGTACCCCACAACTGACCGATAAACCGGCTCCAGGCTTAATCTTCCAGGTGCTGACTTTGTAAGTCTCCTGGAGTTTCCCAATAGCGAGTTACTGTTTAGAGCTGACCTTGGTACCCCAGATACTACTCTTTAGGACTTCTGCAAAATGTATTAGAAGTTAGCTTTTTTGTTTGTTTGTTTGGTTGGTTCCTAGATTTCAAGACTTAGACTGCCACTAAGAGGCTGGGAATTCTCTTCCCCTGTTTTAGGGATTTCTCTGTTGCCCTGCAAGCCGTGAATTCTGGCTGCCCCCCAGGACTCTGCTTTTCATTAGCATGATTCTTAGGGCTGTTGGGAAAAAATACTGGGCAATGTCAAGCAAAAAAGACTGGCCTTGGAGGCTTGACCGCTCCAGCGTGGCACTTCATCTTCTAAACACCTGGGTTCCTTTCTCAGAGTTAGTGCAGGTTTTGACTGTCCCTGGAGTCACGGTGAGTGGACGGAGTACAGTGGCTGAACTTGAATAGGCTAACTTGTGAGTCAAAGCAGTAAAGGAAAGGAAAAATAAATAGGATTGTCTCTACAGCTTCCTGTGACCCCACTTTCTGGGCCTTTAAGAGGGTTCTGCGAGAACCGCGTGAGCAGCAAGAGTGACAGCACATTGCGTGTACTGACGATCCTCCGATCCTCTCCCCTCACAGGAGCTCTGTCCGGGGTTCTTCTTCGGCGACGTCAGTCTCTGCTGTGACGTTCAACAGCTTCAGACGCTAAAGAACAACCTGCAGCTGCCCCTGCAGTTTCTGTCCAGGTAGGCTGACCACCGGCAAATGGAGCCGAGGGGCTCCACACGCAGTGACACTCTGGTGTGCTTTGGAGACTCCGGGAAGGCACTCGGGGCCTGTTGGAAGGGAAAGGTCACACGGCACACTCAGTTCTCCTCCTAGTTGCATTCAGAGTTAAGACTTGGTTTCCTTTGAGGTGTCCTGGCCCCCAAGGGAACTGCACGGGGCCTATGGCCTTTTAGAGTGGTCGCTGGTGTCCTGCTCAGGACCCTGGTCCTCATCTGTGTGGTTCCCAGGTTGTTCCCCACCCATTGCTGCCCTGCTTTGCCTGTCATTCTTTTCCAAGCTTTTATTGCAGTTATTTATTTATTGTGTGTACATGTGCACCCCGTGTGCACAATGTGTGTACACATGGTGCCCACGCACATGGAAGCCCGAGGACAGCTTGTCGGGATTGGTTCTCTCCTTCCATCCTGTGGGTCCTGAGGATCAGACTCAGGTCATCCAGCTTGCCCGCATCCCATGGCCCTTGCCTGTCATCCTTCCTGTCTCTGCTGAAACACTGTGCTAGCATTAGCTCCCGGGTCAGCCCGGGCTTGTGTTGATGTCGAGCTTGTTCTAGTGTTCGGCAGTGCAGAAAGACGGTGTAGTGGATGTTCTGTAGCCTACCGAGCAGTGCAGAAAGACGGTGTGGTGGATGTTCTGTAGCCTACCGAGCAGTGCAGAAAGACGGTGTGGTGGATGTTCTGTAGCCTACCTAGCAGTGCAGAAAGACGGTGTGGTGGATGTTCTGTAGCCTACCGAGCAGTGCAGAAAGACGGTGTGGTGGATGTTCTGTAGCCTACCGAGCAGTGCAGAAAGACGGTGTGGTGGATGTTCTGTAGCCTACCGAGCAGTGCAGAAAGACGGTGTAGTGGATGTTCTGTAGCCTACCGAGCAGTGCAGAAAGACGGTGTAGTGGATGTTCTGTAGCCTACCTAGCAGTGCAGAAAGACGGTGTAGTGGATGTTCTGTAGCTTACCTAGCAGTGCAGAAAGACGGTGTAGTGGATGTTCTGTAGCCTACCGAGCAGTGCAGAAAGACGGTGTAGTGGATGTTCTGTAGCCTACCGAGCAGTGCAGAAAGACGGTGTAGTGGATGTTCTGTAGCCTACCTAGCAGTGCAGAAAGACGGTGTGGTGGATGTTCTGTAGCCTACCGAGCAGTGCAGAAAGACGGTGTAGTGGATGTTCTGTAGCCTACCTAGCAGTGCAGAAAGACGGTGTGGTGGATGTTCTGTAGCCTACCTAGCAGTGCAGAAAGACGGTGTAGTGGATGTTCTGTAGCCTACCTAGCAGTGCAGAAAGACGGTGTGGTGGATGTTCTGTAGCCTACCGAGCAGTGCAGAAAGACGGTGTAGTGGATGTTCTGTAGCCTACCTAGCAGTGCAGAAAGACGGTGTGGTGGATGTTCTGTAGCCTACCGAGCAGTGCAGAAAGACGGTGTAGTGGATGTTCTGTAGCCTACCTAGCAGTGCAGAAAGACGGTGTGGTGGATGTTCTGTAGCCTACCGAGCAGTGCAGAAAGACGGTGTAGTGGATGTTCTGTAGCCTACCGAGCAGTGCAGAAAGACGGTGTGGTGGATGTTCTGTAGCCTAACTAGCAGTGCAGAAAGACGGTGTGGTGGATGTTCTGTAGCCTACCGAGCAGTGCAGAAAGACGGTGTAGTGGATGTTCTGTAGCCTACCGAGCAGTGCAGAAAGACGGTGTGGTGGATGTTCTGTAGCCTAACTAGCAGTGCAGAAAGACGGTGTGGTGGATGTTCTGTAGCCTACCGAGCAGTGCAGAAAGACGGTGTAGTGGATGTTCTGTAGCCTACCGAGCAGTGCAGAAAGACGGTGTAGTGGATGTTCTGTAGCCTACCGAGCAGTGCAGAAAGACGGTGTAGTGGATGTTCTGTAGCTTACCTAGCAGTGCAGAAAGACGGTGTGGTGGATGTTCTGTAGCCTACCGAGCAGTGCAGAAAGACGGTGTAGTGGATGTTCTGTAGCCTACCTAGCAGTGCAGAAAGACGGTGTGGTGGATGTTCTGTAGCCTACCGAGCAGTGCAGAAAGACGGTGTGGTGGATGTTCTATAGCCTACCGAGCAGTGCAGAAAGACGGTGTAGTGGATGTTCTGTAGCCTACCGAGCAGTGCAGAAAGACGGTGTAGTGGATGTTCTGTAGCCTACCTAGCAGTGCAGAAAGACGGTGTAGTGGATGTTCTGTAGCCTACCTAGCAGTGCAGAAAGACGGTGTAGTGGATGTTCTGTAGCCTACCGAGCAGTGCAGAAAGACGGTGTAGTGGATGTTCTGTAGCCTACCGAGCAGTGCAGAAAGACGGTGTGGTGGATGTTCTGTAGCCTACCGAGCAGTGCAGAAAGACGGTGTAGTGGATGTTCTGTAGCCTACCTAGCAGTGCAGAAAGACGGTGTGGTGGATGTTCTGTAGCCTACCGAGCAGTGCAGAAAGACGGTGTAGTAGATGTTCTGTAGCCTACCGAGCAGTGCAGAAAGACGGTGTAGTGGATGTTCTGTAGCCTACCTAGCAGTGCAGAAAGACGGTGTGGTGGATGTTCTGTAGCCTACCGAGCAGTGCAGAAAGACGGTGTAGTAGATGTTCTGTAGCCTACCGAGCAGTGCAGAAAAACGGTGTAGTGGATGTTCTGTAGCCTACCTAGCAGTGCAGAAAGACGGTGTAGTGGATGTTCTGTAGCCTACCTAGCAGTGCAGAAAGACGGTGTAGTGGATGTTCTGTAGCCTACCTAGCAGTGCAGAAAGACGATGTAGTGGATGTTCTGTAGCCTACCGAGCAGTGCAGAAAGACGTTGTAGTGGATGTTCTGTAGCCTACCTAGCAGTGCAGAAAGACGGTGTAGTGGATGTTCTGTAGCCTACCTAGCAGTGCAGAAAGACGGTGTAGTGGATGTTCTGTAGCCTACCTAGCAGTGCAGAAAGACGGTGTAGTGGATGTTCTGTAGCCTACCTAGCAGTGCAGAAAGACGGTGTAGTGGATGTTCCTGTAGCCTACCTAGCAGTGCAGAAAGACGGTGTAGTGGATGTTCCTGTAGCCTACCTAGCAGTGCAGAAAGACGGTGTAGTGGATGTTCTGTAGCCTACCGAGCAGTGCAGAAAGACGGTGTAGTGGATGTTCCTGTAGCCTACCTATCAGTTTTCAAATGTGCCGAAGAACATGTTGGTGTTCTTTAGAGCAGCAGATGCTGGTGCCTGTAAATTATGCAGACTTTAGCACACGGGTAGAGGTGGATGAGGGGATAATGAGGGGAAGATGATCTCTGCAGAGACCACTGTAGGCGGCAGGACCCTACCCTGCTTCTTAGAAGTGGGCAGTACAGAGTGGGAAACCATTGCTGCGCTGTCCTCCCCAGATATCACAGAATGTAATAGTAGGTCAGAAGTGTGCTCAGGCCACTCTAGACTTCTGACATTGATGGAGCCAGATCAAAGTCTTTGTTGCTTCATCCAAGCACACTTATTTAGTGGCCACTCTAAGTGATGGCTTATGATGTAAGCATCTACTAGAGTTAGGCCGCCCATGTTATCAGAGGGTCAAACTGGAATTATACCAATAAGAGAAACATACTAATCTGAGTTTTATGCAGCTGTTGAAATCGATGATTGTAGAGATTAAATGAAGGAGATTTGTAATTCAGCGGAGAGCAGTGCACCCTAGGAACGATTCTTGTCAGAGAGGTGCAGCTGTAGCCTGTGATTTTGTCACTGTATTCTGGGACTTGAGCTACAGCCATTAAAAAAAACTCTTTCAAGTTTTTGTTTTACAACCCTTCTAATTGGGGGCTGGAGAGACAGCTCAGAAGTTAAGAGCACACCCTGCTCCTTCAGAGGACCCTAGCTGACAGCCACGCTCTGAGAAAGAGCCACTGCACCTCTGGGCCTCTTCAGGTCAGAGGCCCCTGAAGACGCATGCCCTCCTCGGTCATACCTGACGAGTGGGGCTGGATTAGACTAGATGATAACCTCAGCCGCTCCTGTTTCTAGAACTCCATGGAACAGTGAGGTAACTGTGGACCAAAGGGGAGAGAGAACCCTTTTGCCACAGAGTCAGCATTAGGAGCTTAAACTCCGAACCCGAAGGACAGCCGTCCGCCGTGGTCTTCGTAGAAACCCGAGTGTCACTGCGGCGGGCACAGCAGGCACTGCCATGATGCTTCTCTGTTTTCACCTTCCCGATGCCAGGCTTGGACCCAGGCCGTACAGGGGGATGGCTCTGTAATCTTCAGAACTCAGGGGGTCCTCCTGTGTTAGGAGAGGCTAGGGTGGTCTGACGCCCAGAAGAAAGACTTTCAGTAAAGTGAAGAAATATATGAATCCTATAGTGGTCCTTCTCACACACACACACACACACACACACACACACACACACACACACACCTATCTACCCCTTAATCTCTTCATCAGAAATATGACATCTTTGGAATAAGGATAGACATCTCTAAATTACAAAGCACAGAATTCAGAAAAGCTTTTTTTTTTTCCTTTTGAAATTACTTCTGAATAAACTATATGTAATAGGAGGGCAATTTTAAAAGCTATTTCTTTGTTACTATAAGGTTCTAAGAATTTGTGAGTGTAGGGCAGGAGAGATGGTTCAGTGGTTAAGAGCACTGGCTGCTCTTCCAGAGGACCTGGGTTCAATTCCCAGCAACCACATGGCAATTCACAACTGTCTGTGACTCCAGTTCCAGGGGATCTGAAATCCTCACACAGACACGCATATAGGCAAAACACCAATGCACATAAAATAAAAATTAATTAAAAAAAAAAAAAGAATTGCCGAGCAGTGGTGGCACGCGCCTTTAATCCCAGCACTCGAGAGGCAGAGGCAGGCGGATCTCTGTGAGTTTGAGGCCAGCCTGGTCTACAAAGTGAGATCCAGGACAGGCACCAAAGCTACACAGAGAAACCCTGTCTCGGGGAAAAAAAATTCCTGAGTCTATTATCTTTTCATGGTAACTTATTTGTCTCTTTTCAATAAGTTTTTAAGTATTCTTTAAATATTGCACCTTTTATTTTTGCTGGTCCATCTGAAGTCGTAAAACGTAACTTACTTTTCCTTTAGATGTCCATCATGTTTTTATAACCTGATGACCCTGTTTTGTGAGCTGACATGTAGTCCTCACCAGAGTCAGTTTCTGAATGTGACGGCCACTGAAGACTATGTTGATCCTAAGACACAGGAGAATAAAACAAACGTAAAGGAATTGGAGTACTATATCGGACAGAGCTTTTCGAATGGTAAGTAAAAATACTTGTTACTCCTTTTAAAAAGCTGGTGTCAGGGCACGGGGTTGGGATGTGCACATCTGTTGTGACCCTGGCAAGTGTGTGCAAAGTTACAGTTTTCGTGCCTTGGTCAGTTTGCTGTATTCTGGGACTTCAGCTACAACTGCTAAAACAATCTCTTTAAATTACTTGTTTTAAAATTCTTCTGATGTGGGGGCTGGAGAGATGGCTCAGCAGTTAAGAGTATATAGTCCTCTTCCAGAGGACCTGGTTCAATTCCCAGCACCCAGTATAGTGGCTCACAACCCCCGTAACCCAGGCCCAAGGGATCCAGGGTCCTCTTGGCTGAGGCCCTCTTCTGTCCTTGGCAGGCACCAGGCGCACGTGTGATACACGTACATGCACGCAGGAAAAGAAAAATAAAATCTCAAAGAAGTAACAAGTGTTTTTTAATCTTTGTTTGAAGTTACCGTGTTACAATTTGAGTGTACTTGTGGACATTTTAGTGACTGTCCCACATTGACCAGCCAGACCTGACTGTTTTAACCTCGAGAGACAGAGTAGAGACAAAAACAGGAGGCAGCAGAGAAGGGTTTTGATTCCGAGGAAGCCAGTCACCAAAAGGAAAGTAAGCGGTTACAATGAGGAGCACCCCATGTGACATGAGGAGCACCCCATGTGACATGAGGAGCACCCCATGTGACTTGAGGAGCACCCCATGTGACTTGAGGAGCACCCCATGTGACTTGAGGAGCACCCCATGTGACATGAGGAGCACCCCATATGTCTTGAGGAGCACCCCGTATGTCTTGAGGAGCACCGCATATGACATGAGGAGCACCCCATATGACTTGAGGAGCACCCCATATGACATGAGGAGCGACACCCAGCAGCCACTGGAGATCATAGAGAAAGGGATCCATCTACTTACTAGAAGTTACTGAAATGAAAGAATTCTTGAAAGAATAAAATGCTTCTGAAAAGGAATGAACAAATGACAAATAGAAGGAATTAGATCTTAAGACAGAGTAGTCATTGAAATGGGCTTAAAAATAGCAAAGTAGCCCTAGCTGAAGAGGAGGTGTCTAAGATCAGTCTAAAAAGCAATCAGATCTGCCTGCACCGTTCCCGGGCGTACACTCGAAGGACTCCGTACCCCCCAGAGGTGCTCGCACATCTGTGTTCATTGCTGCCTTCTTCTCACGAGCCTTGATGCCCATCAACAGAGAGTAAAGAAAACAGGATGCATGCACACATGGAGTTTGGTTCTGCTGTAAAGAAAAATGAAATGTGCAGGAAATGGGTGGATCTGGGGAACAGAATATTAAGCCAAGTGACCTAAACCTAGAAAGATGACAACGGCCTGGCCTGTCACCTGTGCAGACCCTGGTTGTAACAGCAGCTGTGTGTGTGTAAATGAGCACACGTGTGTGGTACAGACTTAGACTGGACTGGAACCAAGGGAGGCTGACAGGAGCTGGCGAAGAAGGCCTGGGGAAGGACACATTGACGTGAAGGACACATTGACATGAAGGCAGAAGAGCAGCTGAGGGGTGATAAGCGAGAGGGGAATGTCCTGAAGCATCCGCTGTGTGAGAATGTCTTAACGATACGCAGTGCTCTGTCTGTGAACTTGATAATAATGTTTAATGTACTAGGATCGGTAAGATCAGCCAAGCTGTGGTTAACTATAATGACCAATTTAAAAAGTAACCCAGCTAGGTGTGGTTATACACACTTTTACTGTTAGCACCTGCAGGGCTGAGGCACGGTCATGAGATGGAGCCAACCTGGACTACATACACTGGGTCTCAAAACACCGAAAAACAAACGGAAGTTTAAATTGCTTAGTTGGGAAAGGTCCCATTTGCAGACGTGACAAAAATGACAAAAGCTTCCCAAGGACGTGACGTGATAGCCCAGCTGGGCGTGTTCAGCCGGAAACAGAACTGTATGTGGAGAATACGTATCAGCTGTATCATTAGGAATCGTTAAGAGAAGGGAGGGGCTGTTGATAAATGGGTCAGTAAAACTGATATGCTCATCTGTATTTTAGTATGTGCGAGAAGTTGTGTAGATTAAAAGTACTTATCTTGGAAATCTCTACAAATAAACATAGGACTTTTTTTTATGACTTTAAGGTAAGAAAATGTTTCTAGACAAGAGAATAAAGGCAAAAGCCAGAAGTGGTTAGTGTCCAGAACAATCCATGAAATAGAGAAACAAGGCTTCACTCTTCATGTCTTATCAGATTGGCACAAATCAGTTTGTCTGTTCCTGTTGTTCGTGAGGGCATGAAGCAATAGGGTGTCAATAGACTGCCCCTTGCTGCTGCTGCTGCTGCACATGTTTGAAACCATTGAAGACAGTTTCACAATACCCAGGGAAGCTGAAGATAAGCACCCCTTTACCTCAGAGATTCTGTGTGACACAGCCCTCCCCACAGAAACCGTGAGCATGTGTGAGCAGGAGACCCTACAGAAACCGTGAACACATGTAAACAAGGAGACCCCACAGAAACTGTGAACACACGTAACAGGGAGACCCCACAGAAACCGTGAACACGTGTAAACAAGAAGACCCCACAGAAACTGTGAACACACGTAACAGGGAGACCCCACAGAAACCGTGAACACGTGTAAACAAGGAGACCCCACAGAAACCGTGAACACACGTAACAGGGAGACCCTACAAAAACCGTGTGTGTGTGTGTGTGTGTGTGTGTGTGCGCATGCGTGCAGAGACACCCCCCACACACACACACAGAAACCATGAATATGTGTAAGCAGGTAGACTCTCCCTACAGAAACTGAAAATGCCTATGAACAGGAAGCCCCAGAAAAGAACGTCACTGATGTAAAAAGTGGAGACATCTAGAGAACGGAAGACAAGGCTAGATGGGGAGAAAATGGTTACAAAAGACAGATCTGGTTAAGAACCGCTCGCTACCTAGGGCATCCAAAGAACTGTTAAAAGACTTTACGAGGGCCTGGAGAGACGGCTCAGAGGTTAGAGCACTGCCTGCTCTTCCAGAGGTCCTGAGTTCAATTCCCAGTAACTACACGCTGGCTCACAACCATCTGTAATGAGATCTGGTGCCCTCTTCTGGCCTGCAGGCAAACATGCAGACAGAACACTACATAAGAAATAAAATGTTAAAAAACCAAAAACCTCTTTACAAAAGTAAACAATGTGGATTAAAAAACGGCCAAAAAAATCTAAACAGATACTTCACCAAAGACTGTAAAAAATGTGTGAAAAGATGCATAAGGGCTTGTTACCAGAAGAGAGTTTGGCGGTTTGTGAGACTGAATTTGTTTACTGGGGGGTTTTGTAGTGGGGGTTGCGGGTTTTGTTTGTTTTTGAGACAGTCTGTCACAGAGGTTGAAGGTTGGCCTTGAACTCTTGGTCCTCAGAGGCACGCGCAACAAGCTTGGCTCCAAGCTGTTTTGTGGTGTGTTTGTTGTTTGTTTGTTTGTTTGTTTTTAAAGCTATACCCTAGGCCTAGCTTTTCAGTTTGTGTTGTTTTAAAAAGGACACAGAATAATGGGTTACATTGTGTCATTTTCTTTTCCTTACATATATAGCATTATGACCCCCCACCATAAAATGATTTCATTGCTACTTCATAATTGTAATTTTGATACCGTTATGAATTGTAGTGTAAATATCTGATATATGACCCCCAAAAGGCATCTCAGTCTACAGGTTGAGAACCACTGCTATAGAGGCTGAGGCAGGAGGATTGAGAGCTCCAAACAAAACTCACCAGTCCTCACACACAGTTGGAAGTTTTCTTTCCTGTCAGGATAGAGCTTGAATGGAATAGAGTCCAGCTTTCTATGGTTGTCACCTCTCACACTGCCTAGCCAGTCTTCATAGGGTCTCCTCGGAGTTTAGGGGAAGATGATCCCAGAAAGTTTGTACCAAGGAGGGACCCATAAATTATAACTAAGTTCATTTGCATGTGATCTCTTCCCAAAAGTGTTTTCCCGTTAAGTCCTCAGTCCTCTAGCTGTGCAGTCTCCTGCTGCAGAAGTTTCCAGAGTGAGCATCATTGACCAAAGAGATGCTAAGGTTTCCCCTCCTGACCCTTAGGGAGACCCTCTCTGTAATGTGAGTGGGGCTCTGTCTCCTGACCTTAGGGAGCCCCTCTTTATAGTGTGAGTGGGGCTCTGTCTCCTGACCTTAGGGAGCCTCTCTTTATAGTGTGAGTGGGGCTCTGTCTCCTGACCTTAGGGAGCCCCTCTTTATAGTGTGAGTGGGGCTCTGTCTCCTGACCTTAGGGAGCCCCTCTTTATAGTGTGAGTGGGGCTCTGTCTCCTGACCTTAGGGAGCCCCTCTTTATAGTGTGAGTGGGGCTCTGTCTCCTGACCTTAGGGAGCCCCTCTTTATAGTGTGAGTGGGGCTCTGTCTCCTGACCTTAGGGAGCCCCTCTTTATAGTGTGAGTGGGGCTCTGTCTCCTGACCTTAGGGAGCCCCTCTTTATAGTGTGAGTGGGGCTCTGTCTCCTGACCTTAGGGAGCCCCTCTCTGTAATGTGAGTGGGGCTTCTCGAAGCTGCTGGGGGAACAGCTAGAATCTTTCCTCTTGGTCACTCTCTTCACTTAGAGTCAGGCCTGCGGTGCCGTCTGGTTTACTGGGTCAGTTTGGAGACAGTCTCCTTCCCTGCTGTCTTGTAGTGTCCCAGGTTCTCACCACTGGCTGCGGTGTGTGGTCACAGTGCATCTGAAGGCTGTGCTCCTGTTCCACAGGCCTTCAGTTAGATCTTGAGTGGAGAATGAAAGCAAACACAATGTCTCCTCTTTTCCCTTGGAATTCCTCTTCTAGCCATGTACAACGCCTGCCGTGACGTGGAGGCCCCTTCAAGTAATGAGAAGGCCCTGGGCCTCCTGTGTGGGAGGGACGCCAGTGCCTGCAACGCCACCAACTGGATTGAGTACATGTTCAACAAAGACAACGGGCAGGCGCCGTTCACCATCACACCCATTTTTACAGGTAGGATGGCAGCTCTCTGGCCCAATGTAGTTAGAATTTTGCTTTAAAACCCAGGAATCAATCAGCTACAGAAAGACAAATTCAGAGAGGTAAGAAGGACATTCGTCCTGCGTGGTTAACTTAGGGCTGGGTGAGAAAAGGAATTGCTTTTAGGGATTGGTAATGTAACTGAAAGACTGAACCGGCGTGCATGCGTGCGTGCGTGCGTGCGTGCGTGCGTGCGTGTGTGTGTGTGTGTGTTTTCTGAAGGCTGAGAAGTGTCTGCTCAGAGTGGAAGCCAGACACACCGAGGACCCACCTTATGTGATTGGTGCACTGGAAGATCAGGGCACACGCTGTGGCAGGGTTGCTGATGTCACAGCGTATTCTAAGGGACATAGCTTAGCTGAGAGTGTTTGCCTTGGAGTCTTTAGGAGCTAGAGGCAGAAGAGCCGGAAGTTCAGGGTTATACAAAGCTACGTATGTTATAGGCAGCTTGGCCTGCATAAGGTCCTGTCAACACCTACCCCATTCCACCCCCAAAAAAACCCAAGAGACAGAGCAACAAGGCATAATGAGGGATACGCAGCCCTTCCATTCCTAGTCTTCAGTTGTATCACATGGTGTCCTCTATGCTTCCCACTGGGTCTAACTATAATCAAAGGTAGAACGTATTCTCATGAGGTCCTAATTCAGCGTAATTTCTTCCTGTAGATCTTTCTGTCCTTGGGATGGAGCCCATGAGAAATGCCACCAAAGGCTGCAACGAGTCTGTAGATGAGGTCACGGGGCCATGTAGCTGCCAGGACTGCTCCATGGTCTGTGGCCCCAAGCCCCAGCCTCCACCGCCTCCTGTGCCCTGGAGGATCTTCGGCCTGGACGCCATGTATGTTATCATGTGGTTCACCTATGTGGCGTTTCTGCTGGTATTCTTTGGAGGACTTTTGGCAGTGTGGTGCCACAGGTAAGCCAATTGGTTTGTTTTTTCCTTCAAGACAAGAGCAGAATTGCCCATGTGGCACCTTTAGCTCACAGTTAACATTAGTTAATCTAGACAGGAAATAAATATCCACATGGATACCATTCTCTGGTTATCTTATGCCTGGCAGCTAGTAAATAATTAGGTTTTGTTTAGGTATTTAAACATTTGAAGTTAGTTTACTGATTTATTCAAAATGGTGTGTGATTTAAGGCACCTTGCAGTAACCTAGGCAGTCTGTGTAAGCCACGTCTGATCAAACTCTAGTTACGTGCAGTACTACAGTCCTGTCTGTGTTTGCATCTTGTTTTAAGGCAGTATATTTGTGAGTGTTCACATGGGTACACGCATGTACATAGGTGTGTATACAAGGGTCAGCTGTGCTCAGTTGCCCTCTGCTTTGTTTTTGGGACAAGGTCTCTCATGGCCTAGAGCTGACCGGTTGTGGAGGCCGGCTGGAGCAAGCTCCAGGGACCCACCCGTCTGCCTCCTGGTACTTGGATTGCAAGTGTGTGCCACCATGCCTGGCGTTTGACGTGTGTTCTTGGGGTCTGACTCAGGTCCTCATGATTCCATGGCAGGCACTTTGCAGGCTAGACTGTCTCCTTAGCCCAGGACAATACAGTTTTAGTAATTCTATTGTGAAATAAAGGCTGCAGAAATAGCAAAGTTTATGTGTGCGTGTTCTGAGCTTCATGTTACATTACAGCTAGCAGAACTCGTAGGCAATGTTCAGAATCCAAAAATAGCATTATCATAGTGTTCTGAGCTAAGCCACAGACTTTTTCACATCTCACCGGTGTTGATGAGGTCCTGCCCACTGTTTGCTTCCAGGACCCCACAGTACATTCGTTTTTTGGTTTTATTAATTTTCTCTATTGCGGGACACTCCAGTAGGAATTGGTCATGTCTTTCCATGGCCAGCATGTGATGCTTGCTCGGCATTGTGTTGAGGTTGTGTGTGGACAAGAGCATTCAGGTGTGGTTTCTCAGCGCACCTCGGCGGGGAGTCTGGTGCCCTGGGTTCCATTGCCAGTGAGGTTTGCCTGGATTACATAGTTACGGTGGGGCTGCTGGGTCTCTACTGTGCGGTAGGAACCCCACTCTGGGACTGAAAGTTTCTTAGGAGGAGGGGCTACTTGAAAATGGCTGACTGTTTCTCCTCAAGCCAGCTGATGCTGTCCACTGGTCCTCTGAATGGATGGCGTTGGCCCCGTGGTGATTACAGGTTACTCGCTCTCCCTCGTCACGTCCGGACCCGACCTTCCTTCACTTACTCAGTAGTGTGCCTTGTGTGGACTGTGTCTGATACCGGGCATTGGAGTTCCTTCCCATTAGCTCACGTGTTCTTTTGACGTGCTCCCAACCCCAGGCTCACTGGGTACTTCCTACCCTGGGCCTGGAATCCTCCTCCACCTCAAGGAGTTTCTGGTCCCTTTGTTAGAGAATGGCATGGAGGAGCCTGGACACTAGAGAGCTTTTGGCTACTGGAAGTGTTTTAAAGGACCTAAAAGTGACACCTGTGGATTCCAATGTGAAATTACCTTTGTCATTTTTTACCTTCATCTTCTCTGAGGCCGGTGAGCCCAGACTGGGAAAGCTGACAGGGAGCAGGGGACCCAGGAGGAAGTGAGCTTTGCATCGTATCGAAGTCTGCTAACCCCACCTCCATGCTTCTGTTTCAGAAGACGCTATTTTGTATCTGAGTACACTCCCATTGACAGCAATATAGCCTTCTCTGTGAACACCAGCGACAGAGGTAAGCGTGTGTGGGGGGGGGGGTCGAGGGTTATATTGGGCTGAGAGCCGTGCTCCTTAGTGAGGAGCGGAGAGCCGTGCTCCTTATGTGAGGAGCGGAGAGCCGTGCTCCTTAGGTGAGGAGCGGAGAGCCGTGCTCCTTAGGTGAGGAGCGGAGAGCCGTGCTCCTTAGGTGAGGAGTGGAGAGCCGTGCTCCTTATGTGAAGAATGGAGAGCCGTGCTCCTTATGTGAGGAGCGGAGAGCCGTGCTCCTTATGTGAGGAGCGGAGAGCCGTGCTCCTTATGTGAGGAGCAGAGAGCCGTGCTCCTTATGTGAGGCGGCGTACTGGTGCTGAGGACAGCGGAGTGGAAGCAGACATAGCTCTTCCCTTTTGGCAGTGGTTAGGCATCAGTGTGGCACCTCAGAACCAAGTAATTGATAGTAATGACACAATTATGGACTGAGGGAAGAGCCACAGAAGCCCTGAGGGCAGAGTTGAGTGGAACAGTCACCAGAGGGTCCATCCTGAGCAGCCAAGGAGACTTGACGTAGCTGAGAGGCAGGTAGGGGCTGTGGGGACCGTGAGCGCGGAGCAGGTGTGGGACCGTGAGCGTGGAGCAGGTGTGGGACCGTGAGCGTGGAGCAGGTGTGGGACCGTGAGCGTGGAGCAGGTGTGGGGACCGTGAGCGTGGAGCAGGTGTGGGACCGTGAGGAGCAGGTGTGGGGACCGTGAGGAGCAGGTGTGGGGACCGTGAGCGTGGAGCAGGTGTGGGACCGTGAGGAGCAGGTGTGGGACCGTGAGCGTGGAGCAGGTGTGGGGACCGTGAGGAGCAGGTGTGGGGACCGTGAGCGTGGAGCAGGTGTGGGACCGTGAGCGTGGAGCAGGTGTGGGACCGTGAGCGTGGAGCAGGTGTGGGGACCGTGAGCGTGGAGCAGGTGTGGGACCGTGAGGAGCAGGTGTGGGACCGTGAGGAGCAGGTGTGGGGACCGTGAGGAGCAGGTGTGGGGCCGTGAGCGTGGAGCAGGTGTGGGACCGTGAGCGCGGAGCAGGTGTGGGACCGTGAGCGTGGAGCAGGTGTGGGACCGTGAGGAGCAGGTGTGGGACCGTGAGCGCGGAGCAGGTGTGGGACCGTGAGCGTGGAGCAGGTGTGGGACCGTGAGCGCGGAGCAGGTGTGGGGACCGTGAGCGTGGAGCAGGTGTGGGACCGTGAGCGTGGAGCAGGTGTGGGACCGTGAGCGTGGAGCAGGTGTGGGACCGTGAGCGTGGAGCAGGTGTGGGACCGTGAGCGTGGAGCAGGTGTGGGACCGTGAGCGTGGAGCAGGTGTGGGACCGTGAGGAGCAGGTGTGGGACCGTGAGGAGCAGGTGTGGGGACCGTGAGCGTGGAGCAGGTGTGGGACCGTGAGCGTGGAGCAGGTGTGGGACCGTGAGGAGCAGGTGTGGGGACCGTGAGGAGCAGGTGTGGGGACCGTGAGGAGCAGGTGTGGGGACCGTGAGCGTGGAGCAGGTGTGGGACCGTGAGGAGCAGGTGTGGGGACCGTGAGGAGCAGGTGTGGGACCGTGAGCGTGGAGCAGGTGTGGGACCGTGAGGAGCAGGTGTGGGGACCGTGAGGAGCAGGTGTGGGGACCGTGAGCGTGGAGCAGGTGTGGGGACCGTGAGCGTGGAGCAGGTGTGGGGACCGTGAGCGTGGAGCAGGTGTGGGGACCGTGAGCGTGGAGCAGGTGTGGGACCGTGAGGAGCAGGTGTGGGGACCGTGAGCACGGAGCAGGTGTGGGACCGTGAGGAGCAGGTGTGGGACCGTGAGCGTGGAGCAGGTGTGGGACCGTGAGGAGCAGGTGTGGGGACCGTGAGCGCGGAGCAGGTGTGGGACCGTGAGCGTGGAGCAGGTGTGGGGACCGTGAGCGTGGAGCAGGTGTGGGACCGTGAGCGTGGAGCAGGTGTGGGGACCGTGAGGAGCAGGTGTGGGGACCGTGAGCGTGGAGCAGGTGTGGGGACCGTGAGCGTGGAGCAGGTGTGGGACCGTGAGCGTGGAGCAGGTGTGGGGACCGTGAGGAGCAGGTGTGGGACCGTGAGGAGCAGGTGTGGGGACCGTGAGCGTGGAGCAGGTGTGGGGACCGTGAGCGTGGAGCAGGTGTGGGGACCGTGAGCGTGGAGCAGGTGTGGGGACCGTGAGCGTGGAGCAGGTGTGGGACCGTGAGGAGCAGGTGTGGGGACCGTGAGCGTGGAGCAGGTGTGGGGACCGTGAGCGTGGAGCAGGTGTGGGACCGTGAGCGTGGAGCAGGTGTGGGGACCGTGAGGAGCAGGTGTGGGACCGTGAGCGTGGAGCAGGTGTGGGACCGTGAGCGTGGAGCAGGTGTGGGGACCGTGAGCGTGGAGCAGCTGCAGACCGGATTCCCAGCACCCCATAGCACTCAATACTTTCCCTTCTCTCCTTCCCTCACTCTCCCAGGGGAGGCCTCATGCTGTGACCCACTCGGTGCAGCCTTCGACAGCTGTCTGAGGCGCATGTTCACAAAGTGGGGAGCTTTCTGTGTCCGAAACCCCACCTGCGTCATTTTCTTCTCGTTGGTCTTCATCGCTGCGTGTTCTTCTGGGCTGGTGTTTGTCCGGGTCACCACCAATCCTGTGGAGCTCTGGTCAGCCCCTCACAGTCGGGCCCGCTTGGAGAAGGAGTACTTTGATAAGCACTTTGGGCCTTTCTTCCGCACAGAGCAGCTCATTATCCAGGCCCCCAGCACCAGTGTTCATATCTATGAGCCGTACCCCTCAGGATCTGATGTGCCCTTTGGGCCGCCACTGGACAAAGAGATTCTGCACCAGGTAACCCACCATTTGCAGTCACCGCTTAGCCACGGAGGGTGCAGCACTGTCCTGTTTCTTTCTGTTGCTGGGATAAACACCCTCACCCACAGCCACATGGGGAGGAAGGGGCTTCGATGGCCTACAGTCTCAGAGCGCACAGTCATCACTAAAGGGAGTTGAGCAGGAACTTGAAGGCAGCGGGCTTGCTGGTTGTGAGGCAGGCTTGTGCTCAGCTAGCTTTCTCGTTATAAAATCCAGGACCACCTGCCTGGGGAATGGTGCTGCCCGTAGTGGGCTAGGCCGTCCAACACCACTTCACTGTTAAAGACAGTCCCCTACGGATATGCCCCTAGATGCCAGTCTGATCTAGGCAATTCCTTAATTGAAATTTTCTCACCAGATAACATCTTCTATTAGAAAATGCACGCATATACATAAATGGTCACAAGGCATGTATACATAAAAGGCCAAGGTGGGAAGTGGTATATTTTTGGCAAGGGACAATGTCAGAAGACCAAGAATTTGCTGGGAGAAGGGGGAAGGATGATTTTTGTGTCCAGTGTTGAGGTCTGTTACGGTAATGATGCCTCCTTCCCAGAAACCGCTAACAGGAGCTCTCCATCCCAATTTTCTGTTAAGAGGAGCCATTGGCCCTCACCATGCTGTGGTACAACCTTCCCCCATCCTCCGGAGTATTTGCTCAAAGCATCTTTATCGTCTGAGTTCTCAGGGCAGTGTGCTTGGTGACCATCTAAGGAAGCCTGACATGTTTCTGGATTTTCTTATTTTCAAAATCCTTCAGGTTCTTGACTTACAGATTGCCATTGAAAGTATCACTGCATCTTATGGCAATGAGACCGTGACACTTCAGGACATCTGTGTGGCCCCTCTCTCTCCATACAACAAGAACTGCACCATTCTGAGTGTGTTAAATTACTTCCAGAACAGCCATTCGGTGCTGGACCACCAAGTAGGCGATGTCTTCTATGTATATGCCGATTACCACACGCACTTTCTATACTGTGTACGGTAAGTGGCAGCGGCCATTCTTGTGCCCTGTTGGTACTTGAGAACTTCTGTTGCTTACTCTTTTCATGGGTCTTGAGACCCAGTAGACAGAGCAAGATGTGCTTTGAGAAGCTCGCATTCTAACAGAGGGAGAGCTACCATAGACAAATAAATCTTTGCATTTTGCTTTGCAATGGGGGCATCTGCTGAAAATGTCGTTCTTAATTTAGTACAAACCTTAGACCACTGTGATGCCGCTGAGCAACACAATTCCAGGGGACACAGTCTTGTATCTGGTCTGCCGCTGAGAGAGACAGTTATGTGTGGTATAGGACTGTGGGTGTTGTCCTGTCAGGAGGGATGAGGCTGTGAGGAGAGCACTAAGGCTGAGCACTAAGGCTTGGGTTTTGTGCTGCCTTAGACTGTAGAATTGTTCAGAGGGAAAGAGAAGGAGGGAGCCTGTGGATACCGGAGGAGGAAAGTGTCCGAGCAGCATGAGCAGCAAACGCTGAGGCCCTGGGGTAGGAGCTTTCTCGGGACGTACGGGGAAGAGCAGGCACACATCAGCGGCTTACAGGGTCATCCTTCCTCCTGGAGTTAGGAGTCCACTGTACTTTTCTTGTTCTTCAAATAGAACCTTCTGTCATTAAGCTTAGTTTTAATGCACGCAGCCTCCTTTCAAGGAGGTTCCCTTTGGGAGGCTGTGTGTCAGGGCAGCCTTATAACTGGGATTAGTCATCCAGCTTGAGTGACCTGTGAGGGAGCCGGCTTGTCAGGAAGAGTGACTTGACTCCTGGTAGGCCTACCATCCCTGAGTGCTCTTGACCTGGGCTGGACAGGTGTGTCCAGCTGTTCACCATGGGAGCAGGGAAATGACTAGGTCTCTGATGGGTGTGCTGCTCAGCTTACTTTCTCCACAGTGCAGCTCTGACCAAGAACTCTCGTAACCTTAAACTGTGTCTGTGTTAGATGTGACTGTTCAGCTGCTGGCTGTGTTCACTCCTCAGTGATGCTGCCACTGAGAGCAGGTTGTGGGCTTGAGACGTGAATACACATGTTCATAAGCCTACACCATCATTCCTCACTGTGCAGATGGTGGGACAGAGCTTTGGGTGACTGGAAAAAATTCAATAGTGTAAAATTTCTATATTTGGAGGAAAAACTGGTTTCCTGTGGTACAAATCAAAAAATGAAAGTGTGGGAGAGAGGCACACAGACGTCTCATCAGAGTTGAGGCTCAGGCTCGGAGCCTGCCTGTGATGGCGCTCCGTGAGCTGCATGCCTGTGATGGCGCTCCCGTGAGCTGCATGCCACTGCAGGATCAATCAGAGTTCTGGGAGATGCACTGCACAGCTATGTGCAAAGTGGAAGGAAGAAAGCGGGCCAGACACAGGAAGCAGGCAGGCCAGCCTCCCATGATGGGCGTGGTCAGTAGTCACCCTTCGTGATCTCAGGCCCGTCCCCAGCTTGCACCTTCCTTAGGTGGTGGTTGTGTTGTGCATTTTAACCTCTGTGTGGCCTCTTCTCTCCCTTTGTGGTCAGCCTGGGGGTAAAGGACTGCTCCCTGTAATGCCACCTGCCTCCAGGGCTCATCCTGGCAGCTCTGAAGGGCGATGTTTTTAGAGAACTTCCCAAATGCCCGGCTGAGTTTGGTGATGACTGTCCTGAAATGTCTGCCCAGGCTATTACACAAACCTGGCTGGCCAGCCTGCTTCCTGTGTCTGGCCCGCTTTCTTCCTTCCACTTTGCACATAGCTGTGCAGTGCATCTCCCAGAACTCTGATTGATCCTGCAGTCTCTGGGATAAAATCTGAACCACTCAGCATGGTGCCACTGAATCCTTGTTTCCCCGCACAGCCTGATTCTCTTCCTTTGCAGCCCTGCCTCCTCTCCTGGGAGCCTGACTCTGTGAGCCACATGCTCCAAGATGAGGCTGACCACTCCAGACACCAGCCCCCTGCTTTTCTCCCTGCCTCATGCCTGTTTGCTCCAGTCATGAGCACAGTTTATTCCACTCATGATCCCTTTTTACCCAAGACATTTTTATGGATTCTTAGGTGTAGTGGTATATAAAATGAGTATAGATCAAACATTTACTGGTGGCGCTGGAGAGATGGCTCAATGGTTAAGAGCACTGGCTGCACTTCCAGAGTCTGAGTTCAGTTCCCAGCACCCACATGGTGGCTCACAACCATCTGTAATGGGATCTGATTCACTTTTCTGATAAAGCTTGAAGACAGAGTACTCATATACATAAAATCAATTTTAAAAAAATCTACTGGTGATAAATCATGAGATTTGTTTTGAAGCACTTCTTTGGTATACTTATCATTAAAGATGAAAGCAGATTTACATACTAATGAGGTGGGTGTACTCATTTTGACATAAAGAACAAAATCTTGGATGGACATTGTCCAGCACAGACCATCTTCAAAGCCTTTCAGAGTTGATCAGTATTTTGATTTTACAATGATCAGTGCTCAGAGCATTTCTTCTCATAAATATATGGTATAAAAGAGCAGAGGTATGTTTAGGGCAGTTTTAGAAATTGTTGGAAATACTGACTTAATCCCGAGCCACAAGTCTTTTAACAAATTTTATGAAACTTAAGTATTAGTTTTGAAAATGACACCACTCCAACACAATATGGTCCAAGTCAGTGTATAGTATTATAGTGTGACCCATGCCGGGGAACATCCCGGAGGGAAATACTGGAGGGTTTTGTTCTCCAGAGAAGAGCAGAAAACTGTGCATGGTGACACTCTGCAGTCTGTAACACACAGTAATCTTGAATCAGGCTGCACTTGTTGACGTGTGCTGTGACAGCATGTGAGGTGCAAAGCACACGTGTTCGGAACGAGGGTTGCATTGACGTCACACAATGCAATGTGAGAGGACATTGCCAGAAATGCCTTGATTCTCTGTGCAGTTGGTTTTCTGGTAACTTGGTTGTTGAGCATCAGTCTTTCACGGTTTTTAACCCCCGCCTTTGTTTGTATGACAGCACGAGGGCTCACAAATACAGGTGAGGAGGCTTCTGTATAACTCATCTCCTTCGCCTACTTCGTCCTCATTGCTGCCCGTTCCCTTTACCCGACTGTCCTCACACAGCACCATGTGTCACTGGGCCTGGCTGGTGCCCAGTGGCTTGATTCCCTAGAGGTGGTGACCGATGTCTTATTCAACTAAGGAACCTGAGTGTCTTGGAATGCAGACGCCGCCCCTGAAGTGTTTAGGTTGCTGTGTCTTGGAGGTTCTGACTGAGTTTTTCTGAACTTCTGGCAGGGCCCCCGCCTCTCTGAACGACACGAGTATGCTCCACGATCCTTGCCTGGGTACATTTGGAGGACCTGTGTTCCCATGGCTTGTGCTGGGTGGCTATGACGGTAAGAAGCTGTCAAAGTGTTTACAATTCGGAAATCAAGAAGTCTTAATGTCCCATCTCTTGAATCCTAAAAATATCTCCTTTAGCTTTGGGGTTGAATTTTACTCAGGATTTAAAAGAAGTGAGCCAGGTTTGGTGGTACACACCTAAAATACTCAGCATTCAGGAAGTAGAAGCAGGTGGAAATATTAGTTTGGGACTAGCCTAGGCTACATAGTGAGATCTTGTCTCAACAAAACAAGAAAACAAAAAGAAGTGGGTTGTTTTTTTAAACCAGTCAGGACAGTGACTCAGCAGTTGTTTATGGCCTCTGCTTCCTAGGGCAACTGCTTTTGGGGTACACCTGGCTAGGTAACACCTCCAACATCTGCAGCCTGATCATGCTGCCAGCCAAACAGGTTTTCTCCAGTTGCTAAAGAGGCCAGGTAGCTTTTCTTCCCTCCGAAGGGAGGAGAGAAGCTGTGATCTGTATCTGAGACAGGTTCTGCCTCACCGTCATAAAAAGCCCTTTCTTACACGGTGGGAAAAGAATGATGTCATAACCGGCCTTCCCACAGGGGAAGTGCGTCTGGTTTCTCTCTCTCTCTCTTTCTTTTTTTTGAGACAGTCCTGGAACTCACTCTGTAGCCCAGGCTGGCCTCAAACTTACAGAGATCCACCTGCCTCTGCCTCCCAAGTGCTGGGATTAAAGGTGTATACCACCACCACCTGGCTGGATCTGGTTTCTTATTCCTTCCATCTGAGTAAACTCCAGGAGATCAAAGAAGGGTTGTGTGGAAAGTGAAACTGTTAAAGAACTGGGAAAAACATGAGGGATTTTTTTTTTTTTAAGAAGACTCAAAAGCCACAGAAGGAAAGACTGAATTTGACTGCATAAGAATTCTAAAGTCGTGTGTGAAAGAGAGCGTACAGTTTGTTTTAAGACAAGAGGAAAACTCATTTTTTAGCACCTTCCTGGCCATGGGGAGCTATTTCTTCTCAATGAAGTTTGTTTGCTGGCCTTTCAAAAAAACATTTAAAAAGTAAAAGGCAAGAAACTGCACATACACCTATTACTGTTCATAACAGACGACATTTCTCTATTAATAAAAAGGGCTGTGTGGTGGGAGGGTCGAGTTTAAAGTAGTTGAAAGTTACAAGAAGCAATATAGATGCCAGTGGGTGTGTGTAGGTGTGTGTGTGTGGTCTGTGGGGTGTGTGTGTGTGTGTGTGTGTGTGTGTGTGTGTGTGTGTGTGTGTGTGTGTGGTGTGTGTGGGGGGTGTGTGTGTGGTGTTTGTGTGTGTGTGTGGTCTGTGTGTGGTGTGTTTGTGGGAGGGGTGTGGTGTGTTTGTGGGGGGGTGTGTGGGAGGGGTGTGGTGTGTTTGTGGGGTGTGTGTGTGTGTATGTGTGTGTGTGGTGTGTGTGTGGTGTGTGGTTCACATGGCAGGGATGGGACAGGGTGCATGTTTGTGTGCACAGAGGCCAGAGAAGGGCCTCAGGAGTCCTCTGTCACTCTCCACTTTATTTGAAACTGGGTCTCTCACTGCACCTGGAACAGGCCGCTGGCCAGCAAGCCCCGGCGGTCCTGCTCCACACAATGCTGGGTAACAGGCGGTGTGACTGACCATTCCCACCTTACGGGGATGCTAGGGTCCAAAGTCAGGTCTTCGTGTTTGCACAGCAAGTGTGTCTCGCCTGCAGCCCCCAAAATGACTTCAATTATATGGAGGAAATACTCATGTTCACTTCTGTTTGGGAAGTGAGATCACTTCAGTCTTTGTACCCAATGAACTGGCGAAAGCCACAGAACTGAGAAAACCCTGTTGGTGAAGACCTGCAAGGTTGCCTAGTTACTAGGCTCTAGGCCCCAAGCAGGGATGGCTTCTTCTGTCTTTTGCTCTGGTGTGTCTATAGCACATAAAATAAAACCTGCCCAAGGTCGGACTCGATATTTTGTTTAATACAGGATCAAAACTTTGTAGAGAAGTTTTATCAAAAATTGGACACACTCATAGTTTTGACTCAAAGATGACAGGAAAAAATTGATTCTACAAATATGAACTTTATGTATTAAAATATTTGTAGATAGCCTTTGTAGTCATTTTGTAATTTTTTAAAATTGCAGAGATGTCCACTGGTTGCATTATGCTGGAGCATATGACACTGCACAAAAGAATAAAAGCATTTTCTGTCTTTATATACTGAGACGGAGCAATTTCTTAAGACGGTTTTCTGTGAGTTTTGTTTGTGTTTGGAGACAGGACCTTGCTCTGTAGCTCAGGCTGCTTAGAACTTGACCAGGTGGCCCTGACTAGCCACAGACACTTACCTTCCTCAGCCTCCAAAGTTCTCAGATGTGTGACGCAGTAGGTTCCAGTGTACATAACTTTATACTGTTGGAGAGTAGACGTCACTCTCTGTGAAAAGAAGAAAGAGAATACACGGGTGTCTGCTTGTGTGCGCACACAGGTGTCTGTTTGTGTGTGCACACAGGTGTCTGCTTGTGTGCGCACACGTGTGTCTGCTTGTGTGTGCACACGTGTGTCTGCTCGTGTGCGCACACGTGTGTCTGCTTGTGTGTGCACACGTGTGTCTGCTTGAGTGTGCACACGTGTGTCTGCTTGTGTGTGCACACGTGTGTCTGCTTGAGTGTGCACACGTGTGTCTGCTCGTGTGCGCACACGTGTGTCTGCTCGTGTGTGCACACAGGTGTCTGCTTGTGTGCGCACACGTGTGTCTGCTTGTGTGTGCACACGTGTGTCTGCTTGTGTGTGCACACGTGTGTCTGCTTGTGTGTGCACACGTGTGTCTGCTCGTGTGCGCACACGTGTGTCTGCTTGTGTGTGCACACATGTGTCTGCTCGTGTGCGCACACGTGTGTCTGCTTGTGTGCTCTGAAACTGTTGGCAGCTGGCTGGCCACAGCCTGAGGAGGAGAACTAGACTAGAACAAAAATTTGGAAAGGGGAGAAATTTTTCAATAAACATCTCTCTGCCTACTTTGAAGTTTCTACAGTGCACACACTGTGTCACTAAGAACCACCATTGTCCACACTGTGTCACTAAGAACCACCATTGTCCACACTGTGTCACTAAGAACCACCATTGTCCACACACTGTGTCACTAAGAACCACCATTGTCCACACACTGTGTCACTGAGAACCACCATTGTCCACACACTGTGTCACTGAGAACCACCATTGTCCACACACTGTGTCACTGAGAACCACCATTGTCCACACTGTGTCACTAAGAACCACCATTGTCCACACACTGTGTCACTGAGAACCACCATTGTCCACACACTGTGTCACTGAGAACCACCATTGTCCACACACTGTGTCACTAAGAACCACCATTGTCCACACTGTGTCACTAAGAACCACCATTGTCCACACACTGTGTCACTGAGAACCACCATTGTCCACACACTGTGTCACTAAGAACCACCATTGTCCACACACTGTGTCACTGAGAACCACCATTGTCCACACACTGTGTCACTGAGAACCACCATTGTCCACACACTGTGTCACTAAGAACCACCATTGTCCACACACTGTGTCACTGAGAACCACCATTGTCCACACACTGTGTCACTGAGAACCACCATTGTCCACACACTGTGTCACTAAGAACCACCATTGTCCACACACTGTGTCACTAAGAACCACCATTGTCCACACAAAACATCATTGGCCAGCATGGTGGCGCACGCCTTTGATCCCAGCACTCAGGAGGCAGAGACAGGTGGATCTCTGTGACTTCAAGGCCAGCCTGGGCTACAGAGTGAGTTCCAGGACAGCCTGGGCTACCTATAGAAACCTCATCTGAAAGTATGAGAGGGACTAGAAGAGCAGGAGTGGGAAGTGCAGCAGAGGTCACTGGGCGTCATGTGTTCAAAATACATTATAGACATGTATGAAAAATATTGAAGTAAGGCCCATTATGTATAGTTAATAAAAAGAAGTGTAAAAGAGGAAAATACCCAAGAATTGATGCTTCCTTGTCTTTAGTGGAGGCGGTTCTTCCTGAGTGGTGACTGTCGGAACGCTTTGCGTTTGTGTTACCTGAGCTAGCACAGGCCCGCTCTGTGGCTCCTGCTCACGGAAGGAACTCTAGTGGGAGACCAGCAATGGACTGTGGTTTCTCTGACTTCGCATGCTCGTACTCGGCTCTTTGATGTCACATTTTTGCTTTCTAGATCAGAACTACAATAATGCCACGGCGCTTGTGATCACCTTCCCTGTCAGCAATTACTATAATGACACAGAGAAGCTCCAGAGGGCCCAGGCCTGGGAAAAAGAGTGAGTCACTCATGGGGCTGGACGTGGGCAGTGTGTGCACTTGAGATCTGAGTTATGGGATCGTTTTCACTTGGTAGTAGCTATACTAAGAAGTCTTTGAACAGATTTACCTACAGCAGGCGGTTTAAACAGGTATTTCTGTGCAAGAATACAGACATATTCATACACCTTTGTACAGTCCACTCATTTTGAGTCTTCCATTTAAGGCCTCAGCCAATCGAATGTTCTGTTAGCATAAATACTGTTTCCTTTAGCTGTCCTGTCCACCCTGTCTTCTCAGCCTCTCACCCACAGCGCTAGGCAACCACAAATCTGCCTTTTGTCCTCATAGACCTTACTGCTGTGAAATGTTGTATATGGTTTATATATGTGGACTTTTGTGTCTGGCTTCCTCTGCTTACCCTCATGTGTTCAAGGTTGTCCATATAGTGAACTATGTCAATGCTTTGTTTCTCTTTTTTGTCCAAATACTCCAGTGTATAACCATACCACATTTTGTTTGTGCATTTATCATTGACACACGTTTGGGTTGCATCAGTCTTTGGACTGTTCTGAAGAATGGCTCTGTGCATGTTTGTCTGTGCACTTTTATCAGACATATTTTCATTTCCTTTGGAGACAGACTTATATCCGTAGGAACAGAATCACTGGGTCTTACCATAATCCTGCTTTAATTGTTTGAAGACTGATTGGTGGATTCCACTGTGTGGTGATGCCCATCTGTGCTTGCATGCTTTATCTGACCTTTTCATGCCGGCTGTTCCGATGAGTGGCACTGAGTAACGTTTTCTGATTCCTTTTTTGTGATTTAGACTGTCCCGTGTGGCCCAGGCTGGCCTTGAACCTGCTGTGTAGCTGAGGATGGTCTTGAACTTCTGACCCTCTTGCCTCCGCCTCCCGAGTGCTAGGATCACAGGCTTGCACCACCTGTTTTGCTCAGTGCCAGGGGCAGAACCCAGGGTTTTGCGCATGCTCGGTGGGTGCTCCACCATGGGAGCCAGCCCTGTGGTTTGCATTTTCTTGATTAAAAATCTCAAGCATCTTTTCATGAACTTAGTCTCCATATCCTTTGCCCACTTTAATTGGATTGTCTGTACTTTTATTATTTAGAGTTGTAAAATTCTGATACATATTCTAGGTAGAAGTCAGTCCCTTATCAGATATGTGATTTCAAGATATTTCCTCCATTTCTGTGGTTCTCCCACTTTGTGCTTTTGAAGGTCAGATTTTTCCTTGCATTGCCTTACTTTTCATGTATCTAAGAAGCCATGATCCAACACAATGACAGACTTATTCTTGTGTTTTCTTCTGAGAATTTTATAATGTTAACTCCTCTGCTTGATCCATTTGAATCTTTCAAACCCAGGCCTCTACCCTAGGCAAATGTTTTGCCGTGGAGCTACATACACAGCCCTTGGTTTGAGACCAGGTCTTGCTTTAGAGCTCAGGCTAGCCCTTGACAGCCCTACACTACCACTCCCAGCCCATTAATTCTTGTGTATGGCATGAGGTAAGGATCAGCTTCACTCTGCATATAGCTAGTCTTTAACCATTTTCTCTCCACGGTGGAGTGGTCATGCATCTTCATCAGACACAGTATGTCCGTAGGTCTTGCTGTCATGGTTTTGTCTGTCTGTCTGTTCTATGCCAGTGTCACACTTTCTTTCTTTCTTTTTTTTTTTTTTTTTAAGATTTATTTATTTATTATGTATACAGTGTTCTGCCTACATGCATGCTTGCAGGCCAGAAGAGGGCACCAGATCTCATTACGGATGGTTGAGAGCCACCATGTGGGTGCTGGGAATTGAACTCAGGACCTCTGGAAAAACAGCCAGTGCTCTTAACCGCTGAGCCATCTCTCCAGCCCCTGTCACACTTTCTTGATCGCTGTGCTAAGTTTGGAATTAGAAAATGCGAGTCCTTCTTTGTTCATCTCAGTCTGTTATGGCTGCTTGGGGCCTTGCAATTACATGTGAACTTTAGAAGCAGCTTATGATGTCCAATAAAGAAATCAGATGGGATCTACAGTGGTGTTGAACTTATATATCTGCTTTTAAAACTTTGCTCTATGAGTCTATGTATTCATTAAGCCTGCCATGGTGGTGCATGCCAGTGACCCCAGTACTCAGGCTGAGGCAAAGGGATCACTGAACTCAGAAATCTTAGACCAGCTTGGGCTTATAATGAGAGGTGTCTCTGTAAACAAAACCAACCAACCAGCCAAACAAACAAACAAAAATCAACAAAACTGTGAGCCAATTTTAAACATCTTCTGAACAGTACAGTAGAACAGTAGAATTTCAGGACTGGGGTTACAGTTAGGGGTGGAACGCTGACCTCGGGTGCCCGGGGTCTTGTGTTTGGTGCTCCACACCACCACAAAAGGCAGACCAGTCAGCAGCTGGAATTTGCCCATAGTCTGAGGGCATCCTCCCAGGCTCCTGGGCAGAGTTAAGCAGGATGGCGTTTGTCATAAATGTTGAGACCACTCTTACTCAACTGTCGTGTAGTTTTTAATTAAAAATGTAAAAACTTGTTTACCCTTTAGGTTTATTAAGTTTGTGGAAAACTACAAAAACCCCAATCTGACCATCTCTTTCATCGCTGAGCGAAGCATTGAAGACGAGCTCAATCGGGAAAGTAAGAGTGACGTGTTCACCATTGCCATCAGCTACGCCATCATGTTCCTGTACATCTCCCTGGCCTTGGGACACATCCAGAGCTGTAGCAGGCTTCTGGTAAGTGTGAGGGGCACGTGGGGAGGGTGTTAGAGGCCGTGAATATCTGTGCTAGAAACGACAGTACGAACCGTGGCATGCCGCGTTTCCTAGCCTTACTAATTCACTCTTCCCAAAGCTGCCTCAGGTGTGGTGTCTCAGTGAACATCACGCTGACAGGAGCTTTCTCTTTTCTGCATCTGGGTTCTTCATTGTAAACCTAAGGTTTACTTCACGTAAACTGCGTTTTTGTTTTTTTGTTTTGTTTTTTTCCTGTTTGCCCACGCCATTGCCTGTGAGCACATGAACTTTGTTGCTAGGGAGAAACCTGGAAGTCTTTCTGTGTCCTCTCGCACTGTGCACTGCACGTTTAACTCCTGTTTTGGACAGACCCTGTAACAGGCAGGACAAAGAGCGCTCTCTGATGACCTCTGCCTTTGCCTGACATCAGGTGGACTCTAAAATCTCGCTGGGCATCGCGGGGATCCTGATAGTGCTGAGCTCAGTGGCCTGCTCCCTGGGCATCTTCAGCTACATGGGGATGCCACTGACCCTCATTGTCATCGAAGTCATCCCATTCTTGGTGCTGGCTGTCGGGGTGGACAACATCTTCATTCTCGTGCAGACCTACCAGGTAAATCTTCGTCGCCTCAGGGAGCTCAGACTTGCAGGCTCTGGTGTTTGTGAATGCCTGCCCAGCAAGTACCCCCCACTGCCTGTAACAATACAGACAGCTTCACATCCTTTTCCTCAGCAGCTCCTTGGTGTCTCTGATTTGTTCTGCATATCGTTGGACCAAGAATTTCAGCCCTTTCTTTGATGTGTGGAACATATAGAAAATAAGAATTTGGTATTAAATATCATTTTCACATGTGTTTATAAGAACTGACACCAAGGAAGTCATTTCACGTATGAGGGATGTTAAATTGATTCCAGACACGTAGCAGATTTGTGGTGTCCTGAGGCACCGCTGATGGCACAGGGTCCACACAGTCTGCCATCGTAGAACGTGATCTCAGTTGCCTGGGGTCCGTCCTCGTCTGAGTGGAGACTCAGTGGCATCCACCCTCCTGCAGCCCATGTGCCAACGGTTGTCTGATAGCCCGAGCCCAGGTTGGTGATCTCAGTTAACCAGGCGGAGTGGCTCGGCAGCTCACCGGTGGGCTTAGCTGCTGCAGCTGCTCATCCAGCCACCCCTCCTTTACCCTGAGGTAACACAAGACAGGAGTGAGATGGCGTTTCTGTTACAGAGAAATTGTAATAGTGCATTTTTCTTTCCTTCAAGAGAGATGAGCGTCTTCAGGAGGAGACCCTGGATCAGCAACTGGGCAGGATCCTTGGGGAAGTGGCCCCTACTATGTTCCTGTCGTCCTTTTCTGAGACCTCGGCGTTTTTCTTTGGTAATCGTGCTGTAGATTGTACTCTAGCTTGCTGGGTATTTTGGCCCCAGTGCTGCTCCCTTTTGTGAGCTGTTTCATGTTGGAGTGCCGCTTGCTGAACCGCCATGTCTTGGCGATTGGCGGTGTCTCGGGAGTCAGCTTTCAAGTGCTCTCTCAACTGTGTGTCCCAGAACAGTGTGATGCTGGGATTCACGGTGACAGGGACTTGAGCTCTTCCGTCTCCTCCGCGTCTGGTGCCTGTAGCACGTGTTAGTATCGGGAAATGGCACCCCGCGTGCCCACGGAGACCTTGGCAGTGCCTCACACATTGGCGTCCAGGAGGCTCTGCCTTTGTTTCCAGACGGGCTTCCTCCCTGAACACGCGCTCCCCGGGCAACAGGCTCGTTAATGAGTAGAGCTGCTTGTGGTGCCTCAGTGCAAGGAGCCAGAATGAGCCGGTTCCTCAGGGAGTCCTTGGTGCAGAGCCGTCCCTGAGTAGTGATGCTGCCGGCCCCGCCCATCTCCAAAGTGTCCAAAGAGAAACTGACTCGGTCCTTGTAGAGGCTGGACGAGGCTGGAAGTCTGTGCTGAGGAGACAGTCTCACATTGTCTGAGGTCACAGGCCGCAGTGCCCACGTGACCGCCAGCTCTTACACGGGCCATTGTAGGCTAGTTTAGGTGGCGAGCTTTCATGCTGGCTCCTCGTCGCTCTTCCTTTCTACAGAGAGAATCTTTGAAGCCTGTGGTCTTTACTGTGCCCCGATAGGCACAGGTGCCACAGGGAATGAGCATTTCACTTCTAAGGAAAGCAGTGCAAGTGTGCCCATGGTAGCAGCGGGGACGGAGCCTCAGCATCAGCCCAACCTCAGCAAACTTTACCGTTTGCTTTGGCATCCTCAGGACGGCACACGTCCCATCTAAAGAGGCAGATGCCTATGTTTGTTTCTAGGATCATGTGGCCAGCCCAGCATCACAAAGTTTGATTTTTTTTAACCCCTAAATAATATGGCGAATCTAGATTTTTGTGTAAATCTTATTCCACTATTAAATACTGACAACCTATTAAAAATAGTTTTGATCCTAAAATGATCGGTATCGTGTGGGTCCTATGTGCACGGCAGCATGGCCCTGAGAGCCGCAGTCCTCTAAGTGGTGTGACTGCCTTCCTCTCCCTGCAGGGGCACTGTCCTCGATGCCGGCCGTCCACACCTTCTCTCTGTTTGCGGGCTTGGCCGTCCTCATCGACTTCCTCCTTCAGATTACCTGCTTTGTGAGCCTCTTGGGCTTAGATATTAAGAGGCAAGAGGTAAGTTCCAGGATATGTGTGAGTCTAAAGTCTAGGTCATGTCAAGGGTCTTTCCATATCCTCGTCCTCTCTGTACCCTCAGAAAAATCGGCTGGACATCCTGTGCTGTGTCAGAGGTGCTGACGACGGTAGAGGCATCCAGGCCTCCGAGAGCTGCCTGTTCCGCTTCTTCAAGAACTCCTTTGCCCCCCTTCTGATGAAGGACTGGCTGCGACCAATTGTGGTGCGGACTTTTCTGTGGTTTCTCTGTCTTCTCTCCCTTCACAGGTGTGCCACATGCCTTCTGAGGCTTGGGATGGCGATTCCAATCACTGTTAATACACTGCCAAAGTACAAAGGCAAATAGTACGGTAGCGAGGTCCCTTCTGCGGCTTGTTTATTGTTTGTTTTTGTTTTTTGAGATGGGGTTTCTCTGTGTCCTGGAGCTCTCTCTGTAGACCAGACTGGCCTCGAACTCACAGAGATCTGCCTGCCTCTGCCTCCCGAGTGCTGGGATTAAAGGTGTGCTTCACCACCACTGGGCTATCCTTGGATTTTCTATCTTACTCTAGCAAAGTCTGGCTTTGGACTCGGAATGCAGTTCAGTGGTAGAGTACTTGCCCAGCCTTATGCAAGGCATGGGGTTCAACCTCTAATACTACCAAAAAGAAAACAGTATCATGTCTTTTGTCTGTAAGGTTTTATTTCTGTTCTTCAGTTTATTGTTACATTAGCAATTGGTGTCTTGCCATTTGCTTTTCCTTCCAGGTAGCCGTATTTGTGGGTGTCCTGTCATTCAGTATTGCAGTCGTGAACAAAGTAGAAATCGGATTGGATCAGTCTCTCTCAATGCCAAATGTAAGGCGCTTTCTTTTCTTTAACTTTTAGCTGATGATGAGTCGTTTTCAGAGCGTGTGTGGGGGTGTTAATGCTTGCTTCCGAATGTAGGTCATGTAAGGGGCGACAGTGAACTCCAGGGCTCTGCTGGAGTGGGCCACGGGCCCTATGAACTCACACCGTTCTTCATGGCACAGCCTTAGGGATGGAGCAGCCAGTCTCCTGAGGTCACCTTCTGAGGTCCCCTCTGGTTGGGGCTTAGCAACCGTGCGCACTGGGACCTGGGGAAGAGAGCCATGAGTCTAGGTTGGCGGCTCGGGCTCCCTCTTTTACCTTAGTAGTCTCCATCTCCTTTAGCTCTCTCCAAACGTACTCTTCTCTTCTTTGGTCTTCTTTCAGGATTCCTACGTGATCGATTATTTCAAATCACTCGGGCAGTACCTGCACTCGGGTCCGCCTGTGTACTTTGTCCTGGAGGAAGGTCATAACTACGCTACTCACAGAGGGCAGAACATGGTGTGCGGCGGCATGGGCTGTGACAATGACTCCCTGGTACAGCAGATATTTAACGCAGCTGAGCTGGACGCCTAGTCAGTATCAGGACCGCCTGGTCCTTTGTACTTCTTTTTCTCTTTGATGTGTTTATTTTGAGATAGGGTCTCCCTGTGTAGCCCAGGCCGGTCTTGAACTCGGAGCTTGCCCCGTCTCAGGCTCCTGGGAGTTAGGGCTGCAGACCAGATGTGCATCACCATGTCCAGCTTTGGTCTTTTAGCACAAACAGGCCACAGGAGGAACTCTTGGCCGGAATCAACTCAGGCCTGAAATTTCTCACTAAAAACAAATTTTCTTGGGAAAGTTGCTTTTTGTTGTATTTCAAAAGGTCTGTTAGACCAAGTTTCCTGTGCACAGAGCAGGCTCGTTGGCCACGCGTTGTCACGAAGGTTTGTGTCCAGTCACGCCAGTGCAGCCGTGCCAAATGGGAGGGAAGGGCTGACGTCTCCAGGGAGTCCCCAGCAAGGCAGTCGTTTTCTCTTTTCTCAGCACCCGCATAGGCTTCGCCCCCTCCTCCTGGATTGACGATTACTTTGACTGGATCGCACCACAGTCCTCCTGCTGCAGACTCTACAGTGCCACTCAACAGTTTTGCAACGCCTCTGGTACTTTGATCTCCTTTTCTAGAGCTTTCCTTTTTTTTATTTCAGAAAAATGGTAGCATCCCTTAACCATTTCATTTTGCTTTAATTTGTGCCTGTTGTCCGTGTTGGGGCTGCATCTCCTTCCCTTTGTCAGTATCCTTCTCCTCAGCCATGCATGCACATGTCCTGGCTCAGGACTGCAGATCCAGGACACCGGGTCCCCATCAGGCCTCTCATCTTGTGCAGACTACTTTAATTTTCTCCATGAAAGCTGAGAGTCCTGTGTTGTTTGGTGTTCCTCGGAACAGGGCACCTCCTTCAGGAGGGTTTGCTGGATGGTTTGATGAAATGACGTGGGTCTGACGTTTATTGCACTATGAAATCACACGGAGCTGAAGCGTCTGAAGGAGGGAAGGGTGCAGGAAAGCATTGTACCTCGTCTTAAGTGTTTGTTGTTGCTGTTTAAATCTTGAGGCTCATTTTTCTAATGATTGGCTCTCCTCTGTTGCCAGTGATTGACCCAACCTGTGTCCGCTGCAGACCTCTGACTGCAGAGGGCAAACAGAGACCTCAAGGGAAAGAGTTCATGAGATTCCTGCCCATGTTCCTTTCCGATAACCCCAACCCCAAGTGTGGCAAAGGGTAAGTGCTGCAGAGCCCTGTCAGATAAGCATCCACCGTAGCTTTAACTTGAAATAGGAAGCAGAGTCTGGATGAGTCAGCTTGTGGGAAAGGGCCTCTTCTCTACCCTGTCTCAGCCCTGTAAAAGCAAAGACCCAATTTAAAGAAAACTCATCAGTTTTCAGCAGATCTAATCCTCACTGGGCACTCATTTTCCATGCTGTGGTTCCTGTCCTGACCCTGGGTATGTGGATGGAGGCAGATTCCTATGCATATCATGAAGAAGCAGAGGCCAGGGTAGACACACTAGAGAGTAAGAGGCCCATGGCAGTTCCATTGTGCCAGTGGGTTTAAGGAACAGCATCTCTGTTTTGGTAATGTTGCCACAGTTTAAGGTTTAGGTTCTTCTAATCCCTGCTACCCCAGCCATGTGAAAGTATGAGCTGTCTGAATCCTCAGCCAGCCAGACCACCTGTCTTAGTTAGGTTTCTATTGCTGTGAAGAGACACCATGACCACAGCAACTCTTATAAAGGAAAACATTTAATTGGGGCTGACTTACACGTTCAGAGATTCAGTCCATTATCATCTTGGTGGGACATGACAGTGTGCAGGCAGACATGGTGCTGGAGAAGGAGCTGAGAGTTCTACATCTTGATCCACAGACAGCAGAATGAGATTGTGTCCACACTGGGCATGGCTTAAGCGTAGAAGACCTTAAAGCCTGCTCCCTATAGTGACAAACTTCCTCCAACAAAGACACACCTCCTAATAGTGCCACCCTTTACGTGCTTATGGGGGCTAATTACATTCTAACTACCACATTCCACTCCCTGACTCCCATAGGCTTGTAACAATATCATAATGCAAAATTTATTTAGTCCAACTTCAAAAAGTTCCCATAATCTATAATAGTTTCAAATGTATTTAAAAGTCTAAAGTTCCAAGTCTCTTCTGAGATTCATGCAATCTTTTAACTGTAACCCCCTGTAAAATCAAAATGAAAAATCAGATCACATACTTCCAACATATAATGACACAGGATATACATTACCATTCCAAAACATAGGAAATGGAGCATATTGAGGAAATACTAGACCAAAGCAAGACCAAAAACCAGCTGGGCAAACTCCTGTAGTCAGAAGTTTTCCTGTGTTCCGGCTGGCCAGTGGTCAGGACAAATCTCCCCAACTTGTATCCCCCAAGTAAGCACACAGAGGCTTATATTAATTATAACTGCTTGGCCATTAGCTCAGGCTTATTACTGACTAGCTCTTACACTTAAATTAACCCATAATTCATATTTATGTTTAGCCACATGGCTTGGTACCTTTTCTCAGTTCTGCCTTGTCATCTTGCTTCCTCTGTGTCTGGCTGGCAACTCCTGACTCAACCTTCCTCTTCCCAGAATTCTCCTTGTCTGCTTGCCCTGCCTATACTTCCTGCCTGGCTACTGGTCAGTCAGCATTTTATTTATCAACCAATGAGAGCAACACATATTCACAGCATACAGAATGACATACTAGAGTACTTCCCCTTTTCTGTCTAATCAAAAAGAAACTTTAACATAGTAAAATTACATATAACAAAACAGTTATCAAGCAAGAATTACAGTTACAATATCTAGTCTGTTTGTATTTGGCAAAATTAAAGAAAATAGTCTATCATCTATCCTATCTATTTGTGAGTCTAAAGTTTCATATCTAATTTATCTTTTATCATGACTAAGGAAAATTATAACTATCTAGTCTTCAACTACATTCAAGACCAGAAGGATATAACATTACCTAAGTAAGCAGGAAGTGCATTGTAAGCAACTTCCAAAAAACTAGAATGACAGAGACAGCTGGGTTCCTGGACAGTCACCCAAAATTTGTCTGCAATGTTGGGGCATCCATCTTCAGCCTATAGGCCTAGAGTCTCTTAAGTTGCTTTTCTCTGTGTCCTGTAGAATCAACACATATTCACAGCATACAGAACGACATCCCACAGCAAACTCCAAACTCTGCATCTCCATGTGATGTCAAAATGCTCTCCAGATCTCCAACTCCTTTTAGCTTTGTTGACTGCAGCACACTTCTTTCCCTTAGGCTGGTTCCACTCCCTGTTAGCATCTCTCCTCGGCAGTTACCCCACAGCTCTGGCATCTACAGCATCTTGGGGTCTCCAAGGCAATCCATGCTTTACCTTCAAAGCTTCACACAGTGGCCTCTGTAGTCTCCGTTCAGGGACACCCCTGACACACATGTGGCCTCTGTGGCCTTCCTTGGTCATGGAGGAAGATTCCATAACCTATTTCTTCCATCCTTGACTCTAAAGCCAGAACCATGTGGCCAAAGCTGCCACGTTCTGCTGCTTGCTGGGGCTGGGACATGTTCCCCTTGTTCAATTACATCTTTACCAGCTTTCTGTTTTCCATGGTTTCCTTCACTGCCTAAGCTTAGCTGTGCTGGAACTTGATCTGTAGAACAGGCTGGCCTCATACTTAGAGACCCACTTGCCTCTGCCTCCTGAGTGCTGGGATTAAAGATGTGCATCACCACACCAGGCTCTAAAACTTTTTCTTTAGTTCCTTTTCACAAGTTGGAAGCTTACCTGGGTGGGATCTTGCCCTGAGGTCACCACTCCCTTTATTACATTTCTTTATCTGTTTATCTCCTTGGCTTAGCTCCATTCCACTTATGGTGGCCTTTTTCTCTTCAAATTGTACATTTTGTATTTTTCCTTTCTCAGCTTGCTCCTTTTCATTATAAATCCTCTTTGAGTTAACACTAGTAATCACACAACAGAGTCTATACTAGGCTGTTTTGAGATTTCCTCTGCCAATGCAATTAATCCAAACTCTTCACTTTAGGCTCAGGCAGACTTTTCAAGCAAGGGCAAAAGGCAACTACACTCTTCACCAAAATATCACAAGAACAGTCTCTAGGCCACACACTAACATTCCTCTCCTCTGAAACCTCTTGAACCAGGTCCCCACAGTTCAAATCACCCTCAGCACCCCTGTCTTCCATGCTCCTACTAGTATGGCCCATTAAGCATTGCTTAAAATATTCCACTGATTTCCTGTCCCAAAGTCTAAATTCCTCCAAAGAAAAGCATGGTCAGGCCTATCACAGCAACACCCCAGTCCCTGGTACCTACTTCTGTTTTATTTTGGGAGCCTATTGCTATGAAGAGACACCATGACGGTGGCAACTCTTATAAAGGAAAACATTTAATTGGGCCGGCTTACAGTTTCAGAGGTCTAGTCCATTATCATCATGGTAGTACATGGCAGCATGCAGGCAGACATGGTGCTGGAGAAGGAGCTGAGAATTCTACATCTTTGATCTGCAGGCAGCAGGAAGAGAACTCAGACACTGGCTAATATCTTAAGCTTAGGAGACTTCAAAGCCCACCTCCACAGTGACACACTTCCCCCAACAAAGCCACACCTTCTAATTGTGCCACTCCCTGTGAGCTTACAGGGGCCAGTTACATTCAAACTACCACACTGCCCATTACCCACATGAACAGGAACATGTGGGCCCTTGTCTGGTCCAGAAAAAGTAAAGATAAGAGGATTGATTGGGAAGCTTTTGTAGGTGAAAGCTGAATACCACATGTGTGTGGTGTAACTCACATGATGTGCTTGATTTTTATAAGAATCACATTTGAGCAGTCTTCTTACTTGTGTGTGTCATGTCTGTTTTGAGATTTCTGCTAGTTCTGGTGAAGACTACCTCTAAAAAGTAAGAGAAGAGTAGATCTTAGAACTTGCTTTGCCTGTGATTATCGAGGTTATTCTGGAATTTTCTTCCAGAGCATGGGAGTTCTTTGCAATTCAGTTAGAAAGTAATAGCCAAAGTAGTGTAGTGTCATGCCAAACACCTCACTGGCCTTGACCCATTTCGCACTCCCAGCCCGTGGGCATGTGCTGGTGAGCCCACTCACAGAGGGGTTGTTGGGGCTGAGGTGAGGGGACTCTGCCAGCGTGGGTTCGAGTCCAGGTCCTTGCCCTTCCCTGTGAGAGCAGTACCAGGTCAGCTCTGCATGATGTTTGGTTTTGAATGGAACCGGATGGGGAAACAGTAGCGCTGTGCACCACACAAACCGCAACAGGAAGACAGTGAGGCAAAGCCTCCTTCATCCTCTGACCTCCGAGGGAGGTCACCCAGAGTGCTCATGTCCTACCCTTCTACTGCTCCAAACCATAGCCTTTCTGACACCCCTGACTCTACCTCAGGGGACATGCTGCCTACGGTTCAGCTGTTAACATCGTCGGAGATGACACTTATGTTGGGGCCACTTACTTTATGACCTACCACACTGTACTTAAGACCTCCGCTGACTATATTGATGCCATGAAAAAAGCCCAGCTTGTAGCCAGTAACATCACAGAAACCATGAGAGCTAAGGGGAGTAACTACCGCGTGTTCCCGTACAGGTAAAGCACGGAGGGCTATTTGGGGGTGAGGTGGGGGGGTGGGATTGCAGAGCTCTAGCTCTCATTCTGACACCTGCTGTACCCTTAGCCAGGAGTGGTGTATGTGGGGCATTTGAGGTGAGCAAGGCCAAGATCTGGAGCATCTTCGATGCTCTGGGGACCACGGACGCCAGATTTAGTGTGCTGCCCCAGCCCAGAGAGACACATGAAGTAACATAGAGCAGGGACACAAGGGACATGCCAGTCATGCAGTGAGCAGCTGGCAGGGACCTCTGCCTGCTCAGGACCCGGGGTAGTGCTTTGATAGACTTTTCATTTGCTGGGGTTAGAGTTTTTATTTTCTAGTTGCTGCTGCTGCTGCTGCTTTTCCTTGAAAGATAAGGAAGGTGGAGCAAACAAACGATTGCTTTTCTCACACAGTAAGCATGATCTCAGTTGAAGAATGGCAGCCTCTCTGGGGGCAGCCTCTTTGTGTGGCTCTTCGGAGTGCATGTCCTAATTCTCAGGCAGAGCTGGCTAACAGTGTCACAGCCCAGGGTGGTTCCCAGAGCACCCTGGATCATTTGTTTCTTTTCCTAACAACCAATGGAATTCTTTGGGAGTGTTTATGAGGCAGCAGGGAATTAGTCTTATAAGTGAAAACTGTAAGTAAACACACGTTTGCAGTTAGTTTCCGGTCGTTCTTTGGATGTCAGTGGCTATCAAAGATAGTTGGGTGGCTCTAGGTGCATCGTGCCGATCCAGGTGGTTTCCTGGGGTGTCTGTTACCTTTCAGCAGTCTCCTCACTTTGCAGGGTGGTAGGGTAGAGAGGGATGACCCCAGGAGTGCGAGCTCTAACCAGCTACTCTCTTCCCCAGTGTGTTCTACGTCTTCTATGAACAGTACCTGACCATTATTGACGACACCATCTTTAACCTGAGTGTGTCTCTGGGCTCCATATTTCTGGTGACCTTGGTGGTTCTGGGCTGTGAGCTGTGGTCTGCAGTCATCATGTGTATCACCATAGCCATGATCCTGGTCAACATGTTCGGTGTTATGTGGCTGTGGGGCATCAGTCTGAATGCTGTTTCCTTGGTCAACTTGGTGATGGTGAGTCCTGCCCGACTCTGACGTTGTCCCTAGTTCCTGTGACCTTGCATGAATTGTTCCTTGGGTTTCATGTAAGTTCCGAGAGGGCCTGGAATGCTGTGGCTGCCTTTTGCTCTTAGTGCACAGGGAGAGATGGGACGAGGGCTTGAGTCAGGCTGGCACTGAGGGAGCACTGAGAACATCTGGAGTGGAAGCTCACCAACAACGTCCAGGTGGCTGAGGCAGGAGGCTTGCAAGTTCAAGGCTGCAATCTCCTCTCCTTCTCTTTGCAGCTGTAGTGAGTAGGGTTGTTCATGGTGCTGTGACGTGAAAATGTGGTTCCATGATCTAGTGGGGGTGCACTGTCTCCATCATTCAGAAAGGACAACAAAGCCACGTGACCTGGTGTGATGGCACACACTTCTAATCCCAGCATTCAAGAGGCTGAGATAGGACTCCTGCAAGTTCGAGGCCAGTCTCAACCACACAGTGAGTTCCAGACCAGCCTGGACTACAAATTAAGATGCTGTCTCAAAAACGAGAAGCAAAGGCTGGGGTAACTCACTCAGTGTGGTAGAGTGCGTGCACAGGATGATGGATCCTGAGTTCAGTCCCCGGCATTATGGAAGCTCTGGAGTGCACACCTGTGGCCCTGCACCGGGGAGGCAGAGTAGGAGGGTCAGAAGTTCAAAGTCCTCCCTTAGCTACACAGTACATTTGAGGTCAGCCAGAACTAGATGAGCTTCTGTCTGAAAACCAAGAAACCTGTAGCCTACCGACATCAAGCCGCCCGAGTTGTACTTCCCGGGTTACTCTGTAAGGCTTCCCGTAGAGTTGCCAGGTAGTTAGGAAGTACTGGAGATGTAGCCAGCATGGTGGGCACACCTTTAATCCAGCACTCGAGGCAGAGGCAGGTGGATCTGAGTTCAAGACCAGCCTGGTCTACAGAGCAAGTTTCAGGACAGCCAGATTACATGGGGAAACCTTGTCCCGAAAAACAACAACAAAAAGAAAGTATTGAAGACATGAGCTTGAAAAGTATTAATGAAAGGTAAACATTCAGATAAGAACACCTTCAGAGTGGTAACGCAAAGGAAGGAATGTGCTGGCACAGTGGGAAGAACAGGTAACCTTGGAAAGTTTCCAGAAAAGTCCATCAAAGCCAAGATGCTGTAGTTAAGTGGAGCTCTGGGTAGTGCCCAGAGGACTTCAGAGTTTCCTGCTGTAGTTGGGGGAATTTTCAGCTGAAAAAGATCTGTTCTCACAGGAATGCTTTATTTCAGAGCTGTGGCATTTCTGTGGAGTTCTGCAGCCATATAACACGAGCATTCACGATGAGTACCAAAGGCAGCCGAGTGAGCCGAGCGGAAGAGGCGCTGGCCCACATGGGTAGTTCTGTGAGTATGCTAGGCACCAGGAGAGGTGGGGCCTACAACAGGGGTGCCTCTCAGAGACTGGCTGCTTCTCAGAAGACACACAAATTGAGTAGGTAAAGCAGAATTTGGATCCATTCCTTAAATGGCAGCTCCCAGCAATGACAAAATTTCAGTTCACTAAATAGCCGGCTGCATCTTGAACAGACCTGTAGCTCCTCAGAATTGTCCTTGTGTGGTCTCTTATAGGCAGCTGGATGGCTTAAACAGGACACTGAGGAAATCTAGACCTGAGAGAGCCGGACACCAGCACTGTGTGGTGACGGCAAGGATTTCCTAAGTTGCTGCATCCACTGAGCTCTCTTGTAGTTGATGCCTGGAGGTCTTTGATGCAGCTCTTTATCCCTCTGCTCCCCTCTGTCACTTGGCCGCTGCAGAAAATATTAGTAGATTGAAAACTTAAGCATTTGCTTTGTAACGTCAGATACTTAAACTATTTCCCAGGCCAGTAAGATAGCTCAGCAGGTCAAAGGAGCTTGTTCTGCAAGCCTGGTTTGGATCTCCAAAACCCACGTCAAAAAAATGGAGAGTGAGAAATGACTCCACAGAGTTGGCCTCTGAGCTCCCATGCATGCTGCTTGCCCACCCCCACACCGTAATCTTTTTACATTTAGTTTCCGTTAAGAACGTGTCTTGGTTCAGATATTGCGTGATTTGAACCAAAAAGCCAAGGCCACTATAGTTGAAGGTAGAAGACAGTTTTCCAGGAAAGCATATCGCAACTACCTTCTGACCTTTTCTAAGATTTTTTTTTTTCAAGACAGGGTTTCTCTGTGTAGCTTTGCGCCTTTCCTGGGACTCACTTGGTAGCCCAGGCTGGCCTCAAACTAACAGAGATCCACCTGCCTCTGCCTCCCGAGTGCTGGGATTAAAGGCGTGCGCCACCACCGCCTGGCCTTTTCTAAGATTTTTATCCAGGGCTGAGATGGCTCAGCCAGTGAGGTGTTTGCCACACAATCACAAGGACCTGAGTTTGAATCCCAGCACTCACATAGGAGGTGGGTGCAGTGGTACACATCTGTAACACCAGCCCTGATAGATAGAGGGGTGGATCCCTGCAGTTCACTAGCCAGCCAGTCCAGCTGTCTGAGCTCCAGTTTCAGAGAGATTGTCTCAGCACATAAGGTGGGGAGCCACTGAGGAAGACACCCAAAGTCAGCCTCCGGCCCCCCACATCTGCACTCACACATCCTCAGATAACACGTGCAAACCATTTTAGGTAGAGAGCGGTGTCTCAGCAGTTCTGCAGCTGCCCCACACCCTCTGGACACTGATGCTCGGGCAGGTTTGTGTGACAGTGCTAACAGGTCATTTCTCCCTCTTCAGGTATTCAGTGGAATCACACTTACAAAATTTGGAGGGATTGTAGTGTTGGCCTTTGCCAAATCTCAAATTTTCGAGATATTTTACTTCAGGATGTACTTAGCCATGGTCTTACTCGGAGCCACTCACGGATTGATATTTCTTCCTGTCTTACTCAGCTACGTAGGTAAGTGTGCTTACTTTTCCCAGGCATGGGAGAAAAAATACTGCTAAAAGAAAATTGTATTAGCTGAGCATGGTGTCAGAAGCCCAGTCCCAGCGCTCGGGATCCAGAGTTCAAGGTCATCTACAGCGAGTTTGAGACTAGCCTAGGCTGAAAGACCCCCGACTCAAAATTGTTAATCTTGAACTGTGTAGTATTTGAATTTGTACTGATGATAATTCACACTGCATACAAAGTTATAAAGGGAAAGGGGAAAACCTCCCCAGGACTTCATGGTTAGCTAGATTCTTTCACTGGGCATTCACTGCTGTTTGTTTCTGGAGGCGTCAACAGAAGCCTAAGGGAGCTCTCGGAGGGCAGCAGGCTTGGGCTGACGCCTGCTGCCCTGAGAGGAACAAGGAGACAGCCAGCCCTGCCAGCGGTCCAGAGGGCCCTTTGTTTTCCCTGTGGCGGCTGTCCAGAGCCGAAGGCTGTTGCTGCTCTTGGTGATCCCCTCATAGAAATGACCCCTGGTTGAAGAGAACAGGACTCATTTGCCTTACAGCTTTGTTAGAAAGTTGAAGCATTAAAATAGAAAAATTGGAGGCTGGAGAGACGGCTCAGTGGTTAAGAGCACCGGCCACTCTTCCAGAGGACCCAGGTTTGATCCCCAGCACCCACATGACAGCCCACAACTGTCTAGAACGCCAGTCTCAGGGGATTGGATGCCCTCTTCTGGCACACCAAACAATAGAGGAGTCAACAAAACCAGGGCTTTCTTGGGTGCCCAGGAGATTGTTTCTACTTCTTTGTCTCATACAGGACCGTCGGTGAATAAAGCTAAAAGACAAACCACTCAAGAGCGATACAAAGGGACAGAGCGAGAACGGCTCCTCAACTTTTAGCCTTGTAGCAGGCTCTGGTGACTTTGTCCAGGTCAAGGTTACTGCGACAGCTGTCCCACCAAGGCCCTGCTGATGCTGGTTCCCAGGGTTAGGCGGTGTCACGGCTGTAGCGGATGCAGCCCCACCCACTTTACACTCAGGAATGCTCTCGTGACTTGTGAAGCAGTATTATGAAGTTTGAAGGTGGCAGTCGCCAGCCCTGCAGCAGAGAACCCTTGTCTTGGGGCAGAGGAAGGACAATGACTGCCAGCGTGAGACAGTGGCCACTTCTCTACGTGCGCGCTCCTCTTTCAGGAGGAGCCACCACACGTGCTATAGCTTATTTTTAGCAACATTTGAGGATGTTGTAGGTACTTTATTACAACATTTTGTAGTTTAAAGAGCTTTATTAATGCAATAAATTAACTTTGTACATTTTTATATTAAAAAAAAAAACTATCCAGGGACTTCAGAAAGTCGTAGGCCTCATCAGAGCTTGTTCTCCAAAAACCTGCTTGAAAAAGGCGACGTGTTCTTCACAGTGTTCTCCTGTAGGGAGAATGTCCATCAGTCAGCAGCTGCTTACGGGCAGGGGAGAAGGGAATGCAGACAGAGCTCATGGGTTGGGTACTGGGTTTTAACTTATTTTCTTTAATAAAATACCTCCTCCTCCTCCTCCACTGAGATCATTGTCACTCTCTTCTACTGCAGAGCTCAGCCCCTCAGCCCCGGCCAGCTGACCTGTCACTCATATACATACACCTACAAACATACATATAACATGACAAGTGACTCAGCTTGCCCTTCCTGGTGTTCTGTTTGGTCACTACTTTCTTCTTAAGGGTTCCTCGGAGATGCCTGAATTCCATCCTGAATGCCTCAGCCCCAAACACTCCTCTCCTGAGTGTAGTTAGATCCATCAGCATTCTGAATCTACGATCACAGACCCCAGGGTGAGGTGGGCTCCTGCTGTTTGTGTTCACCCTGGGCCTTCCCTCACCTGGTGTGAAGTTAGGGTTCCCTCGCAAACGCTGGTTTCGCTGTTCAAAGAAGCGGAATATGGTATAGAAGAGCATGACGTCATCAGTCTGCTTTGCGGCGTCTAAGAATTTGCGTGCAGAAATGTTGTCATGGCCACCAATGCCCCGGATGAACCTTAGGGCAGCCAACACCTGGTGTTTGGATAGAAGAACTTCTACTATCTCATCGTTTGCCGTTGAGAGTCTCTGGAAGTGAGAAAGATGGAGGTCAGGGCAGCCGCAGGAAGGATGCTGGTAGCACCCAGGCTGTGGCCCAGGTTACCTTCAGCATGTCCAGAGACAGCTGGTGGGCAGGCGGGTAAAAGCTCTCCAGGGACAGCAGCAGGCAGGCCTGGAAGACAGGGTTTCAACGGCTTCAGTTGAAAGGGTACCACTGGAAGGTTTCAGTGACTACAGAAGTGAGATCCCGCGGTACAGACCAAAGGCTTGGAGTCGCTGAGCACGTGGTACTGCAGAAACTGATGGAGCATGTAGAAGAGGTTGTGCTGGACAAGTGTCTTGATGACAAGTTCATGTAAGTAATGCTAGAAACACAAGAAAGGTCAAGGACATAACGAGTCACCCAGCTGTGACGGGCTGAGGACTGCAACAGTCTGAACTCCCAGGCTGTAGTCTAGTTCTAACAGTGTTCTCAACCAAAGTTTCCAGTCCCACTACAAACAACTGCCATGTTAAAGTCACCCAGAATTCTGCACTGGGTCTGGCTCTGGCAAATACCCCTTGGACAGTACCTGCACTGGAATCTGAAACTGGTTCAGAGAACGGATATATTCCATCAGCACAGCTATCACGAACTTGTGCGCCATCTCCTAGGGAGGAAGAGGGTCTTGTCAGTTGCCGGAGCTGCAGGCAGCCCACCGCTTGGCTGGTGTTAAACAGTCCTTGTGGACCGTACACACTGGTGAGCATGTCTTGAGTCTGTTAGAGTCAACCTGACGGCCTCGGCCCTCCCAACGCCACCCCACTAGTTCAAACGCAGTGTGAGTCCTGGGGCTGCTGCACAGTAGCCCACTCAGGAGGCCAGGAGCCATAACACACCTTGTTTTCCACGCATGGCGACAGCACGTGTGTGTACACGTCCGACTGGTCCACCACTGCTTGGGTCCGCACCGGCCTCTTCAGAGGTGGGTTGCTCCGGCTTTGCCCTGCTTCTACGGCCTGAAGTGAGACAGACAACTGGTGACCTTAATCATCTTCCACAGAAACAGCACCCATCACAGTTAACCGAGACTGAATTCCTAGGCAAAAATTAAATGTGAGCAAGACGCTTGACAAGCCAGACAAAACTGGTCCTCTGGCAAACACTCCACGGTTCGTGCAAGATCAGAATTAAATAACCCAAGTCACAGTCACGTTTCCTAACCTCTGAAGACGTGAGGCCGACCTGATTTTCTTCTTTACTCTTGGCCGGCTGCACCCTCGTTTATGGAGCTCTACCAGACAGTAAAGGATGGCTCGTGCACTGGGTCTGTGCTGGAGTTTCAAGTGGATCCAGGGCCTCACTCATCTCTACACTTCTACCACCGGCGGCTAGGTCAGTCACAGCCCAGTGTAATGGGGACTCAGTGGTGAGCCAGAGCTCCCCAAAGACTGAGCAGAGCTGCTCCAGCTGTGTGTGTCCCTAGAGAGCAGGCTCAACTCCAGTACAGATGGTTTGTTCTTCACACGTCATGACCACAGTGTGGGAGAGCCCAGGGCCTGCCACTGGACTCAAACCCACTGACTCCCATCCCAGATACTACCAGTGGGACCCACAGGAAGAAGGACACAACCTGACAGGGCTGACACAGGACAGGGACAGAGATGATCGAGGCAGCCTATCAGACCCACTATCCTCCAATAACCAAGGCAGTGTCCACTGTTGGTAATCACGTCCTTGAAATAATCTCTCCTACTGTCCCAAACCTCTTGCTTCAGAAACCAGAAGTACTAGGTGTTGTACCTAGTAATACGCCACACTAATTCTCCCCGCCTTTCACTGAACATGTGATGTCTATTAACTGGAATGCACAGTGCCAGTACTTAACCAATGCCTCAAGGATACTGATGGTGGCAGGATCCTAGGACATCCTTTTCTGCTAACCTAAGATAAACCTTTCTGTGGCCCTGCCAGTGAATGACAGAATGCAGAGTGGCTGTCGAGATGTGGCTGCTCAAGATGCTGAGGACAGACAACCAACTGTTGAACACTCAGCCCTTTCTGAGGCTCAGAGAACATCACAGAAGAGGCAAGAGAATGTAAAAGCCAGAAGATGGGGAAAGGGCTGCAAAATGCTATATACAAAGCTTGACACAGCTATCCCAAACATGACCTCACAATAGCTGTGTCAGCCGTCAATCATGGGTCTGGGGAGGGCTCACAGGACCCTAACCCTCCCCGCTGAACTACTGGCACTGGTGGAATCTGGAGGAGAGGCAGTCGTGGCCTTGAGGTGTGCACCCAGCGGTGATCCAGGCCCCATGCACACTTTCAAACCTGTGTTCACAGTCCTCGTTAAAATCTGGGTCACAAAGCTATCCAAATGGGGAAGACACTTGCAGAGAGGAGGGAGGTAACAGAGGGTAGGGGTGAGAGGAAACAATATGCTGCATACATATATGAAATTGTCAACAGATTCATCAATAAAAAAATTATTTTGGCCAGGTATGATGGTACATGCCTTTAATCCCAGCACTTGGGAGACAGGTGGATCTCTGACTTTAAGGCCAACATGGTCTACATAGTAAGTTCCAGACCCTGTCTAAAAAAATTAAAAAAGGATTTCTTATCTGAAATAAAAAGAATCTTTTAAAATTTACTTTTTGAGTTCATACAAATACATGTTGCATGTTGGACACAGCTCGCCCACACTGCCCTCTAGATAACCTTATATTGTAAGGGAAGGAGGCACAGCCCGTAGTGGAAATCACACCTCTAATTGCCAAGTGCAGGCTCTGGTCAAAGCCAAAGCTGATTTTCTTTCTACAAAATAGAAGCAGACTGAGAACACATCCACACATAAGCTCAAACAGATTTTAAAAAGCAGAAACAGTGAAGGTACCGAGTTGAAGCCTCAAGCCAGCAGCATGTGGGGACTCTGGGTACACCACTGTCACCTTGCCCTGCATGCATCGAACCTGACATTACACTGTGTAACTACATCGTACAGCGGCAGCGGGACTCCCCCCAGTCTGACTTACCATTGTGTAGCTCTGCTCAGCATCCAAGTACTTTTTATACTCGTGGTTGAGTTTATCAAAAACGGTGGCTATCACCGGCAGCGTGGCTCTGTCTGACTCGGCCAGCACTGCAAAGGACAGTACACGGTCAGACCCACTGTGATCAGAATCTCAGGTGATGGTGACAAGTGATCTCAAAATGCAAGAAATGTTTCAGAGAACCGCCACCTGGCAGTCAGTCAGGACCCCTTTTAGTGACCAGAGGAAACAAGACAGGTGTCACTGGACGACACTGGCCGTGTCGTCAGCCTTCACCTGGAGCCACCTGCCTGCTGGCTGCTTCCTGCCAAAGTCTACAAGGCACTAGTATTTCCCAGTATTTCCGGTGGGCTAGGTAATCATCCTTCAGGCATGTAGCCCTGAGAGCAAAAGATGAGAGGTGGGGCGGGGCCCTGGTGAGATGCCCAGCAGGCAGTAAGCGCCCACCACCAGGCCTGACTGCCTGAGTTCAATCTCAGGACCCCCGTGCCAGAAGGGAGAGCACATTTTCCTAAGTTGCCCTCTGACATCCAGCGGGGTACCATGGCATGTGCCCATACACATACCCACACTGGTATAATTTTTTTTAAAGATGGTGGGAAGCCGGGCCGTGGTGGCACACGCCTCCAATCCCAGCATTCAGGAGGCAGGGGCAAGGGGATCTTCCGAGTTCCAGGCCAGCCTGGTCTACAAAGTGAGATCCGGGCAGCCAGGGCTACACAGAGAAAGCTTGTCTTGAAAAGCCAAAACAAAGAAAGATGGTGGTAGGGAGCCACAAACCTGTGGGAAAGAGGAGTCCACTTACTCTGTGAACAGACAGACAGGATGACCATCTTGCACTCCTTCCTCTGGAGAAGAAAGTCCATCAACCTCCCTTTATCTGGCAAGAGATTCACTATGGGCTGAAGTTTCACCTGGAGGTTCCAGAGGTAACCTGGGTGTTAAGAAGCAGCAAGTTCAGCAATACAGTGCAAGCCAGAGCCAAAGCCAACAAAGAATGCCCCTAGAGCTCTTCCTAACCAACATGGCGCCAGGACATTCAGGAAGGTGGCTGACTGTGGAAGAACAGAGTCACGCTAGCTCAGCAAAGGGGCTGATCTTCATGAATGACAACTGCATTCAGAGTCACACCAACGTTTGTCTCCATGGAGACAAGGACAAGCTCAACTCCCTCCACTGTGCCTTGCCCCAGCCATCAACTGCGCACGGAGTACTTTACTTTCTCCTGTACTGGCTCAGGTGCACAGCAGGTAACTCCACAAACTCAGTAGACTCCTTCCACTCATCAGCCTCTGCATGTACTAACAGGCAAGCTGGGGCCACATTCCTCAGCGTTCCATGGGAGAAAGGAATGTCACATCAAAAATAATTGGAGGGACCAATTTCTCAGCTTCCAAGATGGAGCTGTTGTCAATGTAAGGAGAAGTGAATTCATTACATGCAGTGGGTGTCTGTGACATTTGGGCTAACTCTCTCCCCCACCCCAAGAATGTCAAGGAGGAGACTGGGAGAGCCTCGGAGGGACTAAAGATGATTCAGCATTCTCAAATGCCGAGCCACAGGTGACCACCTAGGAAGAGACGGCTGGCTGAAGGAGGCGTGACCAGCAAGACAGGACAAGGGACGGAGCATCTCAGAAGTGCACGGGCAGGTGGGTTAGGGATGAGACTGGCTTTGTGATGGCCATGGGGATACCACAGGCACTGGCCATTCTTAGTCACTTCAGTTGTGAGAATCACACATGCTCATGAAAAGAAAAAGAACCTACAGAGGAAATGCAGGAAGGTGAAATGCAGTCCACTCTCAGGACTGAAGGGAGGGGTCATCTCAAAGAGTCACTCTGAGGTCGGCACACGCTTTTCTATGCAGACAATGGCCCCTCGGACCTACCTTGGCTGGCACTGATAATGATGTCTGGTTGAAAGACGATCCATGATGAAGAATCTACTCGTTAAAGGAAATTCCAAATGGAAGAAAAGAGGGTAACAAAAGACAAGCCCGTTTCCCTTAGCCCAGCCCCCACATGCTAAGGCCACAAAAGGCCCCCCCCCCCCCCCCCGGATTGGCTCCCAGGACTGTGTGCAGTGGGTGGGGACACATGCCCTTCGTGCTCAGTGGCACCGCCTTTGTGAGGATACAGAGTTTACAGGGAACTGGAGACTGGCTGGTCACAGCAGCAGGACCTAGAAATTGAGAACACCGGTGTGACCAGGCAGCAGGGGACCCTGCAGGAGTCACAACAGACTCGAGAGAGGAGGAGGAGGAGGAGGTGACTGTCCTGTCTCACACACCTGGGAAGCAGGGGGACGGCCAGCTACAGCTACATTAATCCATGAAAATGTGTCCCTAAGAGGAGGAAGTGTGTCAAAGCTTCCCTCACTGTGGTTGATTTTTAAGGTTTGTTTTTTAAATGTTTTATGAGTGCTTTGCCCAAGTGTGTATGTGTGCACCACACACATGTCTGGTTCCTGCCGAAGCCAGAAGAAACTGGAGTTACAGACAGTTGTCTACCCCGACGTGGGTGCTGGAAACCAAACCCAGGTCCTCTGCAAGTACAGCAGAGCTCTTAACCAGGTTTGTTTTAACCAGAGATGACACATCACCATTAAATGTGTACATTTAAACCCTAAGAAACTGACCTGGATGATTCCGAAGGAATACCCAGATTCACTGACGGTTCAAGTGACGATGGCTTGTGGTTTAATCACGAAGGCATGGGCACCACTGCCACTGCACTGCACTGAGCAGTCTAGCATAAGAGAACTCACCTAAAAGCACCTTCCACTCTCACATGACCGGGCCCATCCCAACCAGCTCTGCTGCCTGGGTGTTATGCACCCTGGGGAAATGGGAGGGCTCTTGAATCAACAGTGTTCCCAGTTCTGTACCAATTACCCAGATAGAGTCAGAAGGCAGTGTTAGTGAGATGTGACCGGCAGTGACCAGCTAGGTAAGATGGTCATTCTGAACACACCACCCACCAGATGAGGGCCGTGCCCAGGCAGACAAGCTTCAGGAAAGCACGTGACGGCCAGACTGAAGAGGAAATCTCTGCTGCCTATGCTGTGCCTCCGTGCAGAGCCTGGGCACGTCAGTCTTCAGAGACCCAGGTGATTAACACGGTCAAACAAAAGCCACTTGTTCAACAGGACAAAACCAGCACCGCTCTCAAAAGCAGCCCGAGTCACGCTGGGGGACAGCAGTCTCAGGTTTTCTAAGGGCGCATGGTCCAGCAGGAAACTGAGGAGAGGCAGGCTCTACCTGCCCAGACTCCCTAGAACCCCAGGAATCCACGGAGTCTTGACCTCTTACTATCAGCCTTTCCCACCTGAATTAGCCTCTTTGTTGATCCTTTACTACTGGACCAGAGCCCAGAGTTTTCCCCAGTCAATCATTTGCCATCACCTCCTCCTTACTGGTCACATTATCATCCAGGGAGCCAGATGCCAGAAAGCACACGGGAGGCGTTAAGGCCATCAGACACCTGGCGCTCACGGGTACCTGATGGCCACCTCCTTCCCTCTGCCTTTTGCTGGGCCAGCTGCCGAAATGCTGACTGCTTGCCGATCTACCTCCTAGAGCTTGGCTCTCAACTGTCTCTACAAAGACCAAAAGGAAATCACAGGATAAGCAAGTGCCACATGCCAGCTGACATGTGTGTCTCCTACGGAAACACAGCCACCAGAGATCCAAACTGGGGGTGACTTGGGGTTGTCAATCAGCGAACTCACTGCAGTCTCCTTCAAAACCAAGGAAACACAGTACATCAGAGACCACGTCCTAAGGAGGTTAGTTCTTTTCTCAACTCCTGACCTGCTACTCTCTTGACTTCCTCCCTGACCTGAGCAGGAGGAATGATCTAGAATTGACTCGAGAACCATACCTGTAAGCTGTGACGTGAGCACTGGCCGTATCTACTATAACCCAGCACAAGAGTTTGGCCAGGTGGCTCAGTGGTTAAGAGCGCTTGCTGCTCTGACAAAGGACCTGGGTTTGGTTCCCAGCACCCATGTTGGGGTAGACAACTGTGTGTAACTCCAGTTTCAGGGGATCCAACACCTTCATCTGGCCTCATCAGGCACCAGACATGTATGCAGTACAAACATATACACTCAGAAAAAACACTCAATCCATAAAACATTAAAAAAATAAACTTTAAAATCAACCACAGTGAAGGAAGCTTTGACACACTTCCTCTTCCGCTTCCTGGGGACACATGAACTGCCAGAAATCCAGCACCTTCTGGCTTCTGACAGCACCCATACACATATGCTCATAGACAAATTCAGATGCACATAAGCACACAAAAATAAAAAAGGAAATCTAAAAAAAAACCTCTAACACAGAACGTTAAAAATAGAAGGGCATGTGACCCTGTTGCAATAACAGCCACAATCAGCTGAGTTTAATTCTAGGGTTACAGAACCAGGGAAACGAAGGGTTAAGGGCTTATCAAGATTAAAAGGCTACAGGGCCGCCAGGAGTGGTGGCACACACCTTTAATCCCAGCACCCGGAGGCAGAGGCAGGCGGATCTCTATGAGTTCTAGGCCAGCCTGGTCTACAGGTCGAGATCCAGGACAGCCAGGGCTACACAAGAGACACCCTGTCTCGAAGAAAAGAGAGAGACAAGGATGCAGACTGCAGGCTTCTAGAGAAGCCTGAGGAAGGAAAACTACTTCCTCCAAGGAAGATTCATTTATTGTATAAATTGCTTCTCAAAATAAATGTCAGCTTAGAGAAGCAGCAGGAGTAGGTATCTTTTTGTAAAATAGAACAAACTGGCTGGAGATGGAGCTCAGTGGTAGAACATTTGCCTAGCAAGCATAAGGTCTTGGGTTCAATCCCCAGCACCCCAAAGCAAACACCCCTCTGAAAAATGACGCAGATCTGGGAGTCTGTTTTCCTGGTCTCATTCTGAACATGACCCCTGACGATTCCAGCCAGACTATGGCCCAGTGGGGAAGAGACAGCCCTGACACCTCACAGGATTGCTCTCACCTGCCGCGGGGATCTGGTAAGGTTGAATTGATCGGGCTGGAAGCACAGGATGATGGAAAGTAACAGTGCCATCGAACTCTCCCCGTAACTTGATGTCAAATATCACGGATGTCTAGAGGAGGGAAGGGCAGCATCACAGGTTGCCAGTGTGGACGCCTCTGCGTGCGCCCACCCCAGCCCGGCTCGCACTCAGAGGGGACAACTCTTTCCAATCTTACCACTTTCACAAACACTTCCTCACCTAGGGCCTGCTTCCTTGAAAGGTCGTAGAGAGACAGGCAGAGCCTTTTCACAAGACAGAGCAGCGTGACCCCCAGAAAGCAAGGGGAGGTGAGGTTTGCCTGATACCGGGTGCTCAGCTAGACATTTAGAGAGACCTGTTGCAGACTGATGGGCCCAACACCGTCGAATACTGTTATCCACACCCACATGCTCGACAAAGGCCACAGACTCATGTGACACCAGGGAGCTGAAGCAAAGTCCCAGCCCAGCTGGCTCAACTGAGTAAGAGTTCCAAAGATCAGATCAAATACATTCTCCAAGTTCCTAACCTCCTCGGTTCTTTTTGAGACAGGGTCTCCTGTAGCTCAGGCTGCCTTCAAACTCACTATAGTGCTAAGGAAGACCTTGAATTTCTGACCCTCCTGCCTCTACTGCCCAAGTCCTGGGTAACAGGTGTATACCATCACAGCTGGCTTTTAATCAGGGGACGGAACGCACTAGGCAAGCTGTGTCCCCAAACTGAATCGTTTTTAATAAACTGTTGGGGATGGCTGTTTAACTGCTTTGAGCTTAGGCACTCTTGCTATCGTGTCTGGGTTTGCCAGTTCCCACAAAGCCTATTAAGAGCCCCGGCACAAGCGGCGGCGGCTGCTGCTGCTGCTGCTGGTGGTGGGGGCAACAAGCAGATCTCTGAGTTCAAGTTCAGCCTGGTCTACAGAGCGAGTTCCAGGACAGCCAGAGCTACACAGAGAAACGCTGTCTGGAAAAAGAGCCTCCTCCAGGAGACTCACCTCTGTGTCCTGATGGTGGACGACGACCAGGTTGTCTACTACATTCAGAGCGAACTTTCCCGTCCTGTTCAACTTCAGTATGTGCATCTTTTTACATGCGCCCTCTCTGTAAGACAGCACAGAAGTTGAGGCTGGAGGTCAGCAAGCCTGAGTTCAGTTTTCAGATCCAAGAGGGAAGAGGACACGAGGCCCCAGACATACCGTGGGAGATGATACAACACCACCTCCGCTCCCGTACTATTGGAGGTCCGAGAATGATGCCGCAGGAACAGGACGTAAAGTTGCCCGTATCTAAGCAGAGATGGAGGCACACGAGTCATATCTGGCCATCTGAAAGGCCTTCCTCCCCAAGCTGAGGATGTAGCTTGGTTGGTAAAGTGAGCCTTGGCTAGCTACACAGAACTCTGGGTTTGAACCCCAATAAGGCATAAACTGGGTATGGCTTAGCTCATAATGTTGACACTCAGGAGGATGCGAAGTTCAAGGTCATCCTGACTATATAACAAGTTCTGGCCCAGCCTAGCCTATATAAGCCCCTGTCTTTAAGGGGTAATAGAATTCCTCCACATACGCTTCATGAAGGTCTTCTGGAAGAAAGACACAAAGCCAAGCACTGAATTCCAATCGGAAGGAATACAGGCCAGCAGTCATGACAAGCAATGCTTATTTTACTTCTGGCTTTCTGTTTTCTTTCATAGAATGAGGACATGTCCCATAGCAAAAGGACAGGATAGTCACTCTTCACGGTAGATGTCACCTGTGGACGCTGCTGTGAGTAGCTCTAGAATGTGCACTTCCATCCCTGCCATGAGCTCAGGGCTGGGCCTGCCACGGTGACACAAAAAGAGACCAAAGGGACAGACAAGTCCCAGCATCGCAGCCAGGACTGCGCTCACTGCTCTGCTCTCAGAAAGGAAAAGGAGGAAGCACATTCTACTAAAAATAATCATAATTTTTAAAAAGTTGTTGGGAAACTCAGAGAAGAGTTGGAAATGATTTAGAATTTGTTTTTTGGGACTGGGGATAAATCTCAGAATCTTGAGCATGCTAGGTACTAAGTCACATCCTCAGGTCCTGGAGCAAAATTGTGAGGACTGCTGAAGCAGAAATGTAGGGGTAGGAAATGTTTCTCTGTATTGATTTCATTTTTGCTTAACATTTTCAGTATGAAACTTAAAACTTGAGATATCTGAATTTCCAAGCAATTATGTAATTTACTACATATAAAATTCCATTCCATGTTTGTTAGAGTTTTAAAAATTATATTTTGAGGGCCAAGCAGTAGTGGCACACATCCCGAGGCAGGTGAATCTCTGTGAGCTCAAGGCCAACCTGGTCTACAAAGTAAAATCCAGGACAACTAGGGCTACACAGAGAAACCCTGTCTTGAAAAACAAAAAAACAAAAAAAATTATATTTTGAACATTTGTATATTAGCTTAAAAAATTCTTGTTAAGCTTTAATTAATAGAACTTTTAAAAATTCATGGGCTGGAGAGATGGCTCAGAGGTTAAGAACACTGGCTGTTCTTCCAGAGGTCCTGAGTTCAATTCCCAGCACCCACATGGTGGCTCACAACCATCTGTAAGGAGATCTGGCTCCCTCTTCTGGCCTGCAGGCATACATGCAAACAGAACACTGTATACATAATAAATAAATAAATCTTTTTTTTTTTTTTTTTTTTCGAGACAGGGTTTCTCTGTGTAGCTTTGCGCCTTTTCCTGGAACTCACTTGGTAGCCCAGGCTGGCCTCGAACTCACATAGATCCACCTGGCTCTGCCTCCCGAGTGCTGGGATTAAAGGCGTGCGCCACCACCGCCCGGCAAATAAATCTTTAAAAAAAAAAAAAATTCTAAGGCAAACCTATTTAATTGTTTGAATGTTTCATTGAAATTGTTTCAATATTCCCATTGTGTCAGACAAGAGGTAAAAAAATCATCCTTAGGTGATAAACTAGTATAATCCAAAGAAAATGCCAGGGCTGGAAAGATGGTTCAGCAGTTAAGAGCATTTGCTGCCTGGCGGTGGTGGCGCACGCCTTTAATCCCAGCACTCGGGAGGCAGAGCCAGGCGGAGCTCTGTGAGTTCGAGGCCAGCCTGGTCTCCAAAGTGAGTTCCAGGAAAGGTGCAAAGCTACAGAGAAACCCTGTCTCAGGGGAAAAAAAAAAAAAAAGAGCATTTGCTATTTCTCCAAAGGACCCAGGTTCAATTCCCAGCACCCACAGGACAGCTTACTGTTACTCCCCTTCTAGGGAACTTGACGCCCTCCTCTGGGCTCTGTGGGCACTGCACACACATGGTGCGTATGCATACATACAGTTAAAGCACACACATAAAAATAAACCTTTTTAAAAAGTGTCAAAAGACCTTAGGTTTTTCTGTACTTACTAATTCAAGTACGAAACCAAAAAAGGGAAGTCCTTGATATTTGTTGTAGGGGTCCTTTTACTGTGAGCTCCTAACACACCCTCATTACTAAGGTCACTAGAGACAATCACAAAAAGGAACCTTCTGAAGACAGACGTACATGGTCGCCATTGCGATGTCTCGTTCTGAAAGGCTAAGTTTGGTTGACTTCGGTGCAGCTGGTAATTCAATCTCAAACTTGGGAAGCTTCGACATGGTGCCAGCCTGTTTAGGGGAAAGTTTAGGAAAGTTTTCAACACTCCTTCCATGCTTTAGTTCGCTCTACAGTAACTCAATGAAGACACACACTGTCCTTCTGATCCTCCTCCAGGGAACCAGCCATTCTTGGAACTGGCCGGGAGGTGAAGCGCGCCCTCTAGCGGTTTGAGATGCAAGGTTCATGTTGAGGACGGGGTTCATTTCCGGGTTAGGGAAGGGGACAGGAATTATCTTAAGGGGCCTGGGACTCACTCTTACCCTAAAATAAAAAGGCTGCAAAACATTCTCAAGGACTGTGGTGGACAGCAGGATCACGGCGCTCTCCGGACAGTACATGTACCAGTTCACATTGATGTTGTGGCTCTTCAGGAGTTTGAGACTTCGTTTTTCAGGTAACACCTGCGACGAAGGTCAAGAAATGAATCTTCACATTAAAAGACGGCTACAACAAATTAGGTAAATGAAGAGCACAAAGCCCACTGAGGGCTAGCAACGGACCCAAGTGGTAGAGAGCTTGAAGAGCATGCATGAGGCTCCAGTTCAACCCCAGCACCACCAAACAGCAAAACAAGGAAATCCAGCTGACGGGTCACACAGTAACTGTGACCTCTGTTTATTACGGCACCATGTGGCCTGTGCTGTCCAAGGCTCTTCACTACACCTGAGAGACTGCACAGAACAACAGATGAGAACCTCAGGCTGACAGAGGGTGGGAATGGTGGGATGGCAGTTACCCCGTGGCCGAGCCGCCACACACTCAGGCAGTTACAGCCGTGGCCGAGCCGCCACACACTCAGGCAGTTACTGCCGTGGCTGAGCCGCCACACACTCAGGCAGTTACTGCCGTGGCTGAGCCGCCACACACTCAGGCAGTTACCGCCGTGGCTGAGCCTCCACACACTCAGGCAGTTACCGCCGTGGCCGAGCCGCCACACACTCAGGCAGTTACCGCCGTGGCCGAGCCGCCACACACTCAGGCAGTTACTGCCGTGGCTGAGCCGCCACACACTCAGGCAGTTACCGCCGTGGCCGAGCCGCCACACACTCAGGCAGTTACCGCCGTGGCCGAGCCGCCACACACTCAGGCAGTTACCGCCGTGGCCGAGCCGCCACACACTCAGGCAGTTACCGCCGTGGCCGAGCCGCCACACACTCAGGCAGTTACCGCCGTGGCCGAGCCGCCACACACTCAGGCAGTTACCGCCGTGGCCGAGCCGCCACACACTCAGGCAGTTACTGCCGTGGCTGAGCCGCCACACACTCAGGCAGTTACCGCCGTGGCCGAGCCGCCACACACTCAGGCAGTTACTGCCGTGGCCGAGCCGCCACACACTCAGGCAGTTACCGCCGTGGCCGAGCCGCCACACACTCAGGCAGTTACTGCCGTGGCTGAGCCGCCACACACTCAGGCAGTTACCGCCGTGGCCGAGCCGCCACACACTCAGGCAGTTACCGCCGTGGCCGAGCCGCCACACACTCAGGCAGTTACAGCCGTGGCCGAGCCTCCACACACTCAGGCAGTTACAGCCGTGGCCGAGCCGCCACACACTCAGGCAGTTACAGCCGTGGCCGAGCCGCCACACACTCAGGCAGTTACCGCCATGGCCGAGCCGCCATGCACTCAGGCACCATGCACTAAAGAGAGGAACTGTGGGTTTTCATTAAGCAGATAGTCAAAGTGAAGCAGTCCCCAGACCCAGGCAGAGTCCGCCACCTTTCCAGGAGCCACCAGGCTCCATCTGCACTCCACCTGGCTCTGGGGCCCAGCTAGACTCCTTTGCTAACCCCGCTGTCCACAGGACCGCTTCCAAGTGCTGCAGCGCCTTACAGTCTCATCTAATGTTCTCTTCATACTCCTACACACTAAGAACACTGCACAGACTCACCCAGCAACATGCCAAAGGACCATGAAGGACAGCAAGGCCATGAGCATGAACCTCGTCATCCAAGCCTCCTAAGAGTGTGTCTGGGGCCAGAAGGACGGCTCAGAAGGTAAAGGCACCTGCCACCTGACATAAATCTGATCCTAGAACCCACGGAAAGGTGGAAGGAAATAAACTTTCCAGAGGTGCCCTCTGACCCCCACACATGTGCACTATGACAGGATAGCACACACTGGAAGCCACAAGAAGCATGCTGGAGGTTTCCTTTTGAATCTACTTCTTTTTCACTATTCCGTGTGTATAGACATGGGTATGTCATACCGTGTACATGGAGGTCAGAAGATAACTTCTGGGAGACAGTTTGCTCCTTACACAAGGGGTTCAGGGATCCAACTCAGATCATCAGGCCTGGGTGGCAAGTGCTGACCCATCTCATCAGACCTAACCTGTGTTAACACCCGAAGACCTATGACACACACTTGCTCACTAGAGAGAACAGACTTTTTTCAGAGTTGTTTTGTTTTATGTGTAACAAATGTTTTGCCTACACACATGTATGTGGACCATGTGTATGTTTGGTGCCCATGAAAGTCAGAAGAGGGTTTTGAATACGCTGGCACTGGAGTTACAGATGGTTGTGACCCACTATGTTCCTGAAGAACAACAAGTGCTCTTAACCACTGAACACAGACAGATTTTTAAAGACGACTGTGGGGGGCTGTGTGGCGGTGGTGGACCTTTGATCCCAGCACTGGGGAAGCAGAGGCAGGTGGATCTCTGTGAGTTTGACACCAGCCTGGTCTACAGTGAGTTCCAGCATAGCCAGAGCTATACAAAGAAACCCTGTCTCAAAGAGAGAGAGAGGGGACTGCGGGGAGCCCCCTGTCGGCCTGTGGACAGCACACCCAGGCTTCCCCTTCTCCGTTTACCGGTTTAAACTTTCCAGTGCGCATGTTGGCACCCCTAAATGCTCACGTTGGCAGGCCTAGAGCAAAGACCATGGCATGAGCGTCTCACATGCCACTTACACTGGGCACATTGTCTCCACCAATTCTAATTTACACTCCTTTCGTTACATCAATAAGATTGCAGGCTGAAGGTAGGAGGCGGTTGCACACACCTTTAATCCCAGCACTTGGGAGGCAAAAGCAGGTGGATCTCTGTGAGTTCAATGTCGCCTGTCTATAAAGCAGGTTCCAGGACAGCAGAGCTGTTACACAGACAAACCTTCCTAAGCTGTGACCCGTTAACACAGTTCCTCATGTGTGCTGACCCCGACCATACAATTATTTTTGTTGCTACTTCATAACTGTAATTTTGCAACTGTTATGAATCTTAATGTAAATATCTGTGTTTTCTGATGGTCTTAGGTGACCCGTGAAAGGACTGTTTGACCCCGAAGGGGTTGTAACCCACAGGCTGATGTAGCTAAAAGTTTTCAGCTACAGGTTGAGCACCGCTGTCCTAGGAGGACAGTGAGACTCTCTCTCTCTCTGAAATGGCAACTGTCTACAAACCAATGAGATCCAAGGCCAGCAGCAGTGCACGGAAGAGATTCCCACACTGCTACTCAATTCCAAGTACTGCTTTACCCATGAAGAAACACGTGAGCAGGCTCACTGAACTTTCTAACTGTAAGGATAAAACAGTGAAATTGAGCTAGACATCCTGTAACAGGAAGTGGCAAGACAAAGGGCAAATCATTCAGAGCAGAACTGTTCTCAGAACAAAATCTGGGAACAACCGCCAAAGCATACAGCTGTGCAAGAAAAAGGTAGGCTGCAGAGGTGTCCACGCAAGAGGCCCCCTTTGCAAAAGACGATGATGATGATGATGTGTACAGAAGAAGAGCACCGGAGTGTGCAAACTGCTGCCGACAGTCACTTCTGGGGACTATGCAACTTTTTGCTCTCTGTACAGCGCCTCCTCGATCGAGAGGCTAGGCTGGCTCTAGAACCCCCGGGTCCAACCTTGCTTTCTCTAGCAAACCTCACAACCGAGACAGTACCTGGTAAAATTCAATGCCTTGGTCTGTTATGAAGACAATTTCCGTAGAGCTGGTCCAGCAGAATCCCAGGATGTTGGCATTCTTGGTCTGGGAGAATTATAGAAAGAATGTTTTTAGCTGGCTGCGGCTGCACATGCCTGTAACCCCAGCACCTAGGAGGTCAAGGCAGGAGAACTGGGAAGTCAAGGCCATCCACGGCTACATTTTAAGCTGGAGGCCAGTCTGAGCTACATGAGACTATCTCCAAAATAAAAAAGAACTAACTTACTCTGTGAGTAAGGCGTCTGCTGCACAAGCTCAAGGACTTGGGTTCAAATCCCAGCACCCACACAAATCACCAAGAGTGGCCACAACCCTAGTGCTGGGGTGGGGGGAGCAGAGACAGGAGGGCTCTTGGGTTGGCTGGCCACTGGCCAGGTCAGTAGACCTGCCCCAAGGGTCTAAGATGGAGAGCACAGAGCAGGACTGAAGGGAACTCGGGAGTCAGATACTGGGGTAAAAACCTGACTGATCAGAGAAGCAGTGGAAAGGCGACCACCGACCTTCTCTCTCTCCTTCCTTGATCCAAAAGGGCCGCAAATCTTTCTAAACCCCTCCCTACTGCTTCCTGTGTCTCTCTATATACGTCCTGGGTCCTCCAAAACCTCTGTGGCTAATTCTGGTCAGCTAGTAGCTGGCTCTGCCCTCTGACTCAAGGTAAACTTTACTGGCAGTCTCCGGAGTGTCAGAGTGCAATCAAAATATCCACAACACAGGACACACCACATCCTCCACTGACCTGTGAGGGCATGCATCCCTACACACGCTTGTATACTTATACCACACATACAAGAAAAGCTGCACAACTCTAATCCAAAGCTCAAGGCCTCAGCTGTCACTGTCACTCATGAATGAGTTTCTCAGAATGGTTACTCATTAACAGCCACAACCCCCGCCCCCACTCCAACAAGATCTCACTATCATAACAGAGGCTGGCCTTGGTCTCTGCAGCCTGGGCAGCCTAGAACTCAGGATGCGGTCTCACCCTACCACATGCTGGGATTCATTTTAAACACAGCTTCCCCGATCTTTGCCCTAACCCAAGATTCTGAATCTTAATTCCTTCAACTCTGCTGCACAGAGGAGGAAGCCTGAGTTTTATAAAGATAACACCCAGAGCACAGGAACTCCAACTTCTGCCTTTCACACTGTAGACACTCCCCCAGCCATCACAATAATACAAGGGCCTGAAGTTATGCAGTGAACACAGACCAAGATGAGTTCCAGCAGCCTGAGACCAGACTGGGTGGCCCGAGGGCAGACAGGCACAGCAGGGCTCAGACAAGGAACTGTTTCATACTTAGAGCACCTGAAGGGCTGGGAGGAGCTTGGCTAAGTGGTGGAGGCTCCTCCCATGGATACAGACCCCATCTTGAGTGCCACTTACCAAGAACCTAGATGCCAAAGTTGTTACTCCCATCTACTGACAGCTCTGGTCAATCTCCCAGCTGCCCCAGGAGCTCCCTCCGGCCTCATTTACAATACCCTGCTAATCTAATTCAGAGACTAGTCTATGCCTACAGAAAGTGTAAGGACATGGGAAGGAGACATGTCAAGGAAAGAACACTCCAAGACCATCACAGGAAGGCCCTGGCGGGTCCCAGGCCTGAGACACAGGAGGCAGGAGGCAGTGAGGAAGCCCAGACAGCGCTGAGGGGAACCTCTTCACCCATCTACGCTTCCACTTCATAGCTGAAGAGACAGAATTTCCAAAAGGGGGACACTGTCCGCCAGCCAAGCTAGACCCCCCAGCTGACCTCTGCAGCTCATCACCAACCTAGACAGCCCCCCAGACAGGGATTCCCAGCTTGTGCCTCCACCACCCGACCCACAGGTCTCCACACACAGCCCACAGTGGAAGCAGCGGGTGAGGAACGAGGCCCCACCCCCACCCCTGTACCTTGCACTCTTGGGTGTATTCCAGCTGAGAGTTATCAGGAATAAAATTACAAAAGTCCTGAAAGACAGAAAAACACACAGGGACAATTTTAGATAAAACAGCCTACTATGAGATAAAATGGACAAATGTTTTTGTTTTGTTTTGAGACAGGTTCTCACTATACAGCCCTAGCTGTCCTGGAACTCACAGAGATCTGCCTGCCTCTGCCTTCTGAGTGCTGGGAGGGATTTAAAAGTGTGAGCCACTATGCCTGACAAACAGATTTTGTTGTTGTTGTTGTTGTTTTTTGGCTTTTCAAGACAGGGTTTCTTTGTATAGTTTTGGAACCTGTCTTGGAACTCCCTCTGTAGACCAGGCTAGCCTCAAACTCAGAGATCTGCCTGCCTCTGCCTCCCAATTGCTGGGATTAAAGGCGTGCACCACCACCGTCCAGCTCTGACAGATTTTTAAAATGATTAGAAAATAGCTCATGTTGGGCAGTGGTGACGTACTCCTTTAATCCCAGCACTCAGGAGAGAGAGGCAGGTAGAGCTCTGTGAGTTCCACACCAGCTTCGTCTACAGAGTGAGTTCCAGGACAGCCAGGGCTACACAGAGAAACCCTGACTCAGATAGATAGATAGATAGATAGATAGATAGATAGATAGATAGATAGATAGACAGATAGACAGACAGACAGACAGACAGATAGATAATAAAAGGAAATAGCCAAACAAACAACCACAGACAAAAGACATAAAGACCAATTATGGTCAACTGTCAGCAACACCAAGTTATCCACTGTAGTGGTCTGAAAGAAAATGGCACCCAGAAGAAGTGGCACTATTAAGAGACGTGGCTTTGTTGGAATAGGCGTGACCTGTTGGAAGAAGTATGTCACTGTGGGAGTGAGCTTTGAGGTCTCCTTTGTTCAAGCTACACTTAGTGTGACACACAGTTGCTTCTGCTGCCTGCAGATCAAGATGTAGAACTCTCAGCTCCTTCTCCAGCACCATGTCTGTCTGCATGCCACTATATCCCACCGTGATGATAATGGACTAAACCTCTGCAATTGTAAGCCAGCCCAATTGAATGTTTTCCTTTACTAGAGTTGTTGTGGTCCTGGTGTCTCGTCACAGCAATAGAAACCCTAAGACATCAGTCAACTAAAGAGTCCATCCAAATACTCAGTTGGGATTCATGAACAGACTTTTAAAATTCATTCCTCAAGTCAGGTATGGCAGCCCACATCTAGGATTTCAGCACACAAGAAGCTGAGGCTGGAGGATTGCTCTAAGTTCAACACCAACTTGGGCTATGTAGTAAGTTCCAGGCCAACCTGAGTCATAAAAGGAGGACTTGTTAGAGAGAAATGGGGAGGGAGGAGAGAGAGAAGGAGAGAGAGAAGGAGGCAAAGGAAAGAGGGAGGGAGGGAAGGAAGGAGGGGTGGACAGGGAAGGGCAGAGAAGGAAGAAGGTCCTCAGATGGGTGACATCGGGGAAATGTCCCAGCTTCCCCAGGCTTCCTGCAAATGCAATACTAAAGCAGCAGCAGGTATAGGAGTCTGCTCGTGTGTGATATTTTGATCTCATTCTGACAATTAAGCTTGCTTGGAGAGGGCAGAGCTAGCAACTAGCTGACCAAAATTAACCATAGAGGTTTTGGAGGATTGAGGACAGATAGGAGACAGGAAGCAGTAAGACAGGGCTGAGAGAGGATCTCAACCCTTTGGATGGAGGAACAGAGAGATAGGAGGTCACTTCTCTGATCATTCAGGTGCTTACCCCAATATCTGACTCCTGACTTCTTATTGATAAAGAATAATTAGATAACACATCAGTCTACTTATCTTCGCAGTGGCTTCTTCACTACTTTACAGACGACAGCAGTGAACTGAATGAACAACACTGATGAACTGATTAATGTGATGCTAGGAGCAAACGCAGGACCTCCTTTGTGCTAGGCTAAATTACCACTGCATCCCATCCCAAGACGCACAACGGTGATGCTTTCCAAGGGATGACGTGCCAGCAAGCTGCTCCAACTGTGTTTATCTACCTGTTCCTACCCAATCCAGCAAGAAACACCAGCTGATAAAGTGACCTGAGTAAGATTAATTCACCAAGCAGTCAAAAACAGACCTGGCATAATCCATGTTGCCAGTTAGCAAGCAACACAAAGATGCAGGACAATCCAGATTACTTAAAAATAAATAAATAAATAGAGGCAGGAGAGATGGTTCAACAGTTACACGCACTGGCTGCTCCAGGGCCAGACTGAATTCCTACCACCTACATGGCAGCTAATACCCACCTGCAGCTCCAGTCCCAGGGGATCCTATGCCCTCTTCTGAGCTCCTTGGTCACTGCACATACATGGTGCACAGACATACATACAGGCAAAACATCCACACACATAAAAATAACAAATCAAGTATTTATGTGTAGAAAAGAAACTACTTGGAAAGAGGAGGGGGACCAGGAGGAGAGGAACCAGGAGAAGGTAATGGGACAGAACATGAGCATGGAACATAATACACAGGTATGAAAACGTCACGATAAAACTCAGCATTTTATGTCACGAATACAGATGGTAAGCTCATTCATCCACTCATCGGTCTTTCTCGTCTACAAACGATCTCCCCAGCCCCACATCACTGGATCCCTCAGGTGAGGAAACAACCTGTCTCTTTCAAGCATGCGTCTAATGTTCTGGCGCTGCTTTCAGCTGCCTTACCACTGTCTTCGAGGTCCTCTGCACAGCCAGTATCTTATTTTCCAGAGAAAACTTAATGCACTTCACTTCGCCTCTGTCGTCCATTCTGAAACAAGAAAGAACAGGTTCAGAGAGAAACTGCCCTGAATTCTAGCTCTTGTTGCTATTGACAAAAAGCCATGTAACTCTTTGGGAAGCAGCAAGCTGTAGTCTAATGTTAGAATTGCATTTCTGAAGCTGTGAACAGAATCTACTGGCAACAACCGGCTGGTGAAATGAACAGAGGACATAGCCAAGTGGCTGGAGAGCCAAGGTCACACACACGTCACCTGAGAACTGCTGGATACCCTGGGGGATAGATGCACTCATTATCATGATTATAGTGATGGTTTCCTGGGTGTATAAATAGCTCACTATATAGTAAGTGTGCAACATACTGTGAGCCTATTATAACTCAATAGAGCCATTAAAAAAACAAACAAAAAAACCCCCACAATGTTTGGGTTCAGTTGGCTCACAGAGACCTGAGTGTGATCTCCAGAGTGTGAACCCATGTAAAAAAATCTAGACACTATGGCATTGCAATTCCAGTGCTAGAGAGACAAAGAGAAGCAGGCCCCTAAGGGTCACTTGCCATGCTAATATGCCAAAGAGACTGCGTCTCAAAACACGAGAAAAAAATGCATTCACGCATATACAAGTTAAAGGCTGCGGCCTACCAACCCCTCAAGCTCCTCAGAATCCTGAAGTGTAGCATGCTAGGCGGATCCCTCTCACTTTTCCATGTCTCACTGGTGCATCTCACCCACTAACTTCCCATGCTGCTATCAGTCTGTACCTCAGAGCCCCTTGGATTTTTGGCAACACATAGCTGAACTAACACTGTCTCTCAGAGTTACTGTTGTCTCTGCTCCCAACAGCATCAGGAGCACAGACATACGGTGTTTCCAAACACTGAGGTGACCTCACCACACCCGACCTGACAGATTTTCACCATGAAGGAAAAGTCCTAATCCCATGGGGAATGCACACCTTCTCCATGCCTCCTTCCCTACAGATACCCTGACCTAGAGTCCCCCAAACACCACGTCTCTGCTCATGGTCTGGTCTCCAACCAGAAATCACTCCCTTCCTACCTGAAAGCCTTGCTCAACCCCATCTCAAGGTCAAAGCTGCATCCCTTAAGTGTTCCCATGTTCTCACCAGAGCTCTAGCACAGAGTTTATGGTGGCAAACAGTATTTGCTGAACCTCTTCCTGCCTACATTAAGTCCAAGTTCCGGAAGGGGCTGATTCAAAGCCTTCACTGACGGTGTGTGCCGAACAAGGACCAAAAAAACAAAACGACATCAGCTGTTTTCTATTTCAAACAGTTGACACATGTTAAAAGTGATTTTTTTTTTTTTAACAGGGTCTTGCCATGCCGTGCAGACTGGCCGGTAACCTGCAAACTACCTCTCTTAGCTTCCCAGAGGGCTGGGGTTAGAGGCCTGTGCCACCACTGAACTGAGGCCCTACAAAATACTTTCTCTTTGCTACTGACGGGATTGTGTAGCCAACTGAGGCACTTGTGAAAGTGAAAGGGGCCGCTACAGTCAATCACACTCAGCGTATGTAAAGTGGGACAGCCTGTCTGTCACTTTAACCTCAGTGAGAACCCTGGTTCTTCCCCATTACATGAGGAAGACTGGATTTTCCTCCACCCAGCACTCTAGGAAGACCTGGGATAAATGAGAAACTGAGTCCCCAGGCCCAGCACAGCAGAAATGAGTGCATGTCGGTAACTTCAAGTACCAGGAAGTAGGTGCCCTGGGCAATCCTGATTGCCACATTTCACTCCGACAGTTGTTCTGTCGTTCCCAAACTGCGCCCGCAGATGCCCACTGCTTTTTCCTACACACAGGATTCCACCCCAGGCTGCTTAGAGGAGGGCAAAACAAAGTGATTCAACTTTCTGAATCAGAAAATCCCCAGTGTTTACATGTGGATACTATTCTGAAAAGAGCAAATTACCTAAAAGAGATGGGATTCCTATCATCGGGGCCTTTAACGACCACGCCAGTAGCTCCACCCGATCGAACAGCAAAAACCTAAGGAAGAAGAGGCAACGTTAATGGTCAGAGCTTTGTAAAGACCTAGACTCAACCTTTCAGGGATCGTGTCTACCGCACCACCCCTTGAGTCATCTGAACAAACTAACAGGGTATATTCCTAGGTAGGTGCTTAGACGAATTTAAGGAGAAAGAAGTGAGCAAAATAGGGCACCGTGCAAGAGCACGCTAGACCCTGAGACTGACCACCTGAAAGCCAGCTCGCACTCTGGCACCACCCATGCACTTGCACACCCGTCTTTGCTCCCGTACAAAACACCGGGCACTCGGCGCTAAATCCTTGCGCGCAGCGCGCGGGTAGGGCGACGGTGAGCGTCCCGGCGCGGGGCCTCGCTGCGGGCACCGCTCGCTCACCTGCTTGTTGGCCTCGTCGAAGAACACGCAGTTGACCGGGTTCGCCTTCTCGAACTGCACCGGCCGCTCGCACAGCTCCAGGTAGTAGTCCTCGCCGCCCATGGCTGGGACCCGCCGGAGCCGGCTGCCTCGCTGCGGTCCACCGCTCAGGCCGCTGCCCTAGGCCCCGCCCCGCGCCCCACGTGACTCGCGGCCGCCGGCGCGTCAGTGGCCCGCGCTGGAGCCCACCACCGTAGCCACGCCCCCTCCGGAGGCGGAGCGAGAGTCACGTGACCCGGAAGCTGCCAGCTTAAAGTGGTGCCGTGTCCCGCGTCGCCTACGCGGAGGGTTCCTGCCTGTCAATTGAGTCAGGGAGACAAGGCAGGAGGCTGGCTGTAATCACGCAGCCAAGACTGATTTCTGTACTCACCTCAGGACCCCACTCGCACCGGGCAAACACTGCTCCCGGAGATCTGCCCGGCCCCGGGACCTGATTTTTTGAACAATCTGTCAGCCATGCAGGCAGTGCTGGGATCTGCTGGGATGTTGAGGACTGAATTCTGCCCCTCCCCACAAGTTTATGTGTTGGACTTTTAATCCCCAATATCTCAGAATGTGCCTGCATTTGGAGCTTCAAAGATGTAATTAAGGCAAAATGAAGTCATCAGATGGGTCCCTAAACCAATATGACTTTTATTTAAAGAAGGAAAAAAAGAGATGAGGTCTTAAATGCCCAGCCTGCCGGGTGGCCATCTACGAGTCAGAGAGGCCTCGAAGAAACAGTCCTGGGCCAGCGAGATGGCTCTGTAAGTAAAGGCGTTTGCCACCGAGTATGATGTCCTGAGTTTGATCCCTGAGACCTACATGCATGGAAGACTAGAAGGACCCCAGCAAGCTGCCTTCTGACCTCTACACATGCACTGTAGCAAGTGAGCACCCACATACACAAACAAACACAAACAAATGTAATAAAAAATGTTTTGAGACAGGATCTCTCTGTGTAGTCTTAGTTTGCCTAGAACTCACCATGTAGACCAGGCTGGCCTCAAACTCACCAAGATCCACCTGCCTCCGCTTCCAGAGTGCTAGGATTAAAGGTGTGCGCCACCACACCTGGTAAAATGTAATAAAATTTTTAAAAAGAAATGAAACAGCCCTGCTGACTTTAGGCTCTCTGCCTCAAAAACTGTAAACTAACTGTCTAAGCCCCCAGCCTGCAGCTCTTTGTTACGGCGGCGGCAGCAGCAGCAGCAGCAGCAGCAGCAGGAAGAACTGCCTCGGGAAGACTCTGGTCACAGGAAGAACCTGGTCACAGTGATCTTGACAATGCTGTGGACTCAGGAGATGCTCCAACCACCACAGGCTGCAGGAATCCTGAAGATCCAGAATCACATCTTTTGCCCCTCCAGGTATGGTCTCTTTCTATTTATTTTTAAATGTGTGTATGGTGCATTGAATACGAATAGATGGATATCCGTATGAAGGTTGGAGGTCAGCGCATTGGGTGTCTTCCTCAGCCCCTCAGGTTTTTGAGACAGGATCACTCGTGAACGTATTGGCTAGAGTGACTGACCAGTGAGCCCCAGGGACCTGCTCAGCCCAGCAGGGTTACTCAGCCTTTACATGGGGGCTGGGGATCTGAACTCGGGTCCTCAGGCTTCTACCAACTAAGCCGTCTCCCCACCCCACTGCAAACATTTCCTTCTACAGTGAAGACCATTTGATTGTTTACCCTGTGACCAAATAGGAGCACTTATTCTTCCTAGATTTTAAAAAAAATTAAAAATTGTTAAGAAAAATGAATCTGGCTGGGTGGTGGTGGCGCATGCCTTTAATCCCAGCACTAGGGAGGCAGAGCCAGGCGGATCTCTGTGATTTCGAGGCCAGCCTGGTCTACAGAGCGAGTTCTAGGAAAGGCACAAAGCTACACAGAGAAACCCTGTCTCGAAAAACCAAAACAAAGAAAACAAAAAAGAAAAATGAACCTGGCATGGTTTATGCAAAAATGAACAAACCAGCATTTTGAGATCCTGGCGTTTCCAGGGACTCAGCTTTTAAAGTGTAGTTCACAAAAAAACGACCAGCCTCAATAGAGTTGAGGAGCCTTGCCTTTGTTGTGGTGCCCCCTTCTGGCCTGACATGTATTCTGAAAGTTTTTGTCTGGATTTCCTTTGCTACTTAAGCGGATACCTTCTCCCATTTCACTTTCTTCTTCTTCTTCTTCTTCTTCTTCTTCTTCTTCTTCTTCTTCTTCTTCTTCTTCTTCTTCTTCTTCTCTTTTAAGATTTCTTTTTTTAAAAGTGTGTGTGTGTGTGTGTGTGTGTGTGTGTGTGTGTGTGTGTGTGTGTGTTGGTGGGTATGTCCTCACGAGTGCAGGTGACCATAGAGGCCAGCAGAGGGCATGCATGCTAGGCAGCCGCTCTACCTACCACTCCCCTCCCAAGAGCCGGGATTACAAGACTGCTTGACAACTTTTGCTGCATCTGAAAGCTAAAATATTGGGACATGGAACAAGAATTAGCAAACTACAATCTTAGCTTGCATTCATTGTGGAGTCCTTTTACCGCTCATGAAGGCCCTGGAGTGCTCCCAAGGCAGCTAGAACCCCAGAGGCTGAAATCCTGGGTGAGGGCTGGACACTAGCTGCCACCATGCTCCACCATGAATGAGCTGCTTTGAAAGTGATAAGCAAGGGGTTGAGGTGCTGTGCAGAATGGAAAAGGTAAGAAGTTGAAGGGCTGACCAAACACACAGGGCTGAAATAGAAAAAACAAAACACAACAAGAAAAGCAAGGTTGAAAGCCACTGAGCTGGCAAGCACCAGACTGTCTCTGGGGGAGAGTCCGACCTGGGAATGCCTCAGATTAGTAGGTAGACAGACTAAGTGTGCTCAACCAAGGATCAGTGTCACTTCTGCCCTGACAGCCCCCAGGCTGGATGTTTACTTCCTCTTCATTGTTTGACTTCCGACTGTTTTCCAGAGCCCGGAAGCTCTGGCCTGTGAGATAAGCAGGGGTGCTTGTGCTTGTCCGAGGATCCTAGAGGGCGCTCCCGATGCCTTCTAGAACCTCAGAGCACACCCGATATCCTGTTGCTGTTTTCTTGTTTTTGGTTTTGCTGCCTGTTGTTGGTCAGACCTTGTGTAAGACTGAGTGCTTCTCACTGCTCAGCCACCATTTGGATGACTTCTGGTTTCCTCTGTGAACTTTCTAAATTCCTTTTGGTTAGAAAGTGAGCATGAATAACATATTATAAGAGGAGCTAGTTTTAGAAGTGTGTATGTGAGGGAGGTACAGCCCAGCATTGCTGCCAGCATCCTGGAGGAGTTCCCTTCCCAGTGAGAGAACTTTAGTCAGGAGCAGCTGGTGGATCCTGACCATGCAGCAGAAAATATTTTCAGGCTGGGCCAGAGTGAATAAGTTACTGAGTTTATTAAGATTAGGGAGAGTGTTGGTGAACTGGTGTGGGTTGACATGGGTCTGTAGAAAGAAGACACAGCACACCTGTAGGATGTCTCTAGCCTTTCCAGCTGCAGGGGGACTCAGCCTCTTCCCTTAGCCAAGGACATTTGTATATTGTAAACTAGAGTTGAGTCAAATCTAGCTTTACATTTCTATCTGAAGGGTTCACAACATGCCCCGACGGTTGGGCATGTTTACATATGCCCGGCGGACCTGACACGTCCGCCTAGCCAGTTCCAGGTCAGGATAGCCATTTCCGGGTCAGGATAGCCATTTCCGGGTCAGGACGTCTCACGTGACCAGGATCCGTAACTTTGCATGTTTACATAAGCGCACCACGTAGCCATGTGATCTACATGCATGCGTGGAGTAGTGACGTTGACCTGTGCACGCCCAGCCTTTAAAAGCCGGCGCCATGTTCCCGGTTCTTCTTCTTTTCCACACACGTTTCCTACAGGCCTGAGCACTCTCTGTCCCTTTATCTTTAATAAAACTCTTATTAGAGGATTCTGTCGTGTTTCGTGACATTTCCTTGCAGGGTAAGAGCACAGCGCTGCAAAAAACTAACACTATCATCATACAAAATATTTGAGGCTTGTTGTTATTTCATAGCTGCAGTTTTGTCATTATTGTGAATCTCAATGCAAACATCTGACATGCAGGTGGTCCTAGGCTACCCCTGTAAAAAGGTTCAAAAGAAGCAAGATCATCTGAGGGTCAGGATTTAAAGCCTCCGATTACAGGGTGTTAGTTCAAGATGTGTACCTAGTCATGGGTCTGTTTTAACTGCCTTTCCCATATCTGGGGAGAATGTAGGGCAAGGTCAGGTAGCTTATTTAAAGCAGCTATCAGCCCCAACACCCCTAGATTATGCATATAGGCTATAGGCACACAACTTTTCATATTCCTGGGCTCTTCACTGACCTGCTATATTTAAATGTTCTGGGTCGGGGCTGGAGAGATGGCTCAGCGGTTAAGAGTACTGACTGTTCTTCCGGAGGACCCAGGTTCAATTCCCAGCACCCACATGGCACTTACAACTGTCTGTAACTCCAAGATCTGACGCCCTCACACAGACATATATGCAAGCAAGACACCAATGCACATTAAACAAATAAAAAAATAAAATAAAATAAAAAATAAATAAATAAAATGTTCTGGGTCGCAATGCAAATTTCTTTGCATATTTGTATGCATATATAATAAGTGTGGTGAGGAATGAATAAGGATGTTTGTTGTTGTGGACTTTTGGGGGAATTTGGGGTTTTTCCCCACTTTTAGTATTGTTTGCATTTTTAAATGGTAGCATGTAATTTTGAGTCTAGGTGGGAGGAGTTTAAGCTGCATCCTGCTGGCCTACTGTCCTTTTTAATATGATACAACAGGTCCAAGACCACCCTTCCCCTCACTCACCTTGTTCCCTGGGTGCTGGAGTGCTGGAAACAGTGGCACCCAGCTGAAGACATGAAGGTAAAGGATGTACCCCACCAGGACAGACACGGCAGATGGTTATTAAAGAAAACGCTGCAGGGCTGGAGAGAGGGTTCAGCAGCACGTGCTGTGTGTGTGTGAGGGCTGGAGTTCAGATCACCAGAACCCATGTGAATGCCAAGTGGGCATGGTGGCCCGCTTGCAATTCCAGGAAGATGTGCTGGACAGTTTATGTCAATTGACACAAGTGAGTCCTTTGGGAAGAGGGAACCTCAATTAAGAAAATGCCCCAAGACTGTCCTGAGGACAAGTCTGGGGTGTACTCTCTGGCTGATGATTGACGTGGGAGTGCTCAGCCCACTGTGGGCGGTGCCATTCCGGGACCAGGGGTCCTAAGTATAAAAAAGCAGTCCATGTAAACCATTGGGGCAAGCCGGTAGGCAGCATTCCTCCATGGCCTTTGCTTCAGACCCTGCCTCCTACTTCCTGCCTTGAGTTCCTGCCCTGACCTCCCTCAGTAAAATAAACACTTGGGCCATGGTGTTTTATCACAGCAATAGAAACACAAATTAAGACAGAGGGCAAGAGACAGGATCCCCAGAGCATGCTGGCTAGCAAGACTAGTCATATCTGTGAGCTCTGGATTTGATTTATAGACCTTACCTCAATAAATAAGGTGGAGTGACAAAAGATCATTTGCAACATCAACCTCAGGCCTCCACATGCATGTGTAAACACACACACACACACACACACACACACACACACACACACACACACACACAAAATTGAAGAATAAGGGGCTGGAGAGATGGCTCAGAGGTTAAGAGCACTGCCTGCTCTTTCAGAGGTCCTGAGTTCAATTCCCAGCAACCACATGGTGGCTCAAAACCATTTGTAATGAGATCTGGTGCCCTCTTCTGGTGTGCAGGCATATATGCAGGCAGAACACTATACATAATAAATAAATAAATAAATAAATAAATAAATAAATAAATAAATAAATAAATAAATAAATCTTTTAAAAATATAGAAAAAAAAAAAGACAAGCCAGGAGGTGGTGGCACACACCTTTAATCCCAGCACTTGAGAGGCAGAGGCAGGCAGATCTTAACTGGAGACCAACCTGGTCTACAGAGTGAGTTTCAGGACAGCCAGAGCTATACAGAGAAACCCTGTTTCAAAAAAAATAAAAACCTCAATAAAACAGAGCGAGATCCAGGAAAGGCGCAAAGCTACACAGAGAAACCCTGTCTCGAAAAACCAAAAAAAAAAGTTAAATAAATACATAAAAAATAAGCACAAACACAAAACAAGAAATTGAAAGTAATTGTTTTAATTTTTTTTAATAAAAGAGGCAGAGACACAGTGGATAAATTCTGAGAGAATTGCCTCCTGAAAAGGAATGGTAATACAATGGTTATAGTGTTATTAACTTGACAGAATCTAGAATCACCTGAGAGATGGGCTTCCTGGCACATCTATCAGGGGATTATCTTCATTATGTTAATGAAGACCTAAGCATTATGGCTGCACCATCCCGTCTGGAATGTGGCCTGTGTAAGCTGTGCACACACACACACACACACACACACACACACACACACACACACGGCTGAGCACTGGCCTGCATTCTTTGCTCTTTTCTGTAGAGGTAACATGACCAGCTGCTTCAAGCTCCGGTTGGCTTTTGTCCCTGCTGTGATGGACCAGACCATGAACTACTGAGCTGAACTCATGAACCCCCCTCCCTCGAGCTGCTTCTGCCAGGTTATTTTATCACAGCAGCAGGAAGACACCAGGCAGTGGTTCCTTAGACAGTTGATGTCAATTCCTTGGCCTTAGGTGCCGTTTGTGTGGAGTCTGCATCTGGCTAGACAAGTGGGCATCTTACTGTTCTGCTAAGTCGTGAGTTTTACAGCACCACTTGTCCTTTGTGAGAGGGGCATTTAGGGTAAAGCACAAAAATTTGGGTTAGGCTCAAATATTTGGATCAGACATCCTAAGACATCAAGTTGTGGGTAGTTAAGTCCTTCCTAGCTGTTGAGGTGGGATTTTCTGCGTTTATTTCTGGTCTTTTTGTCTCTATGGCTGGTTATCAGATCACAGGCCTTGCACAGGTTAGGCTCTGGTGCACTACTTCCTGCCTCACCTGCAACCCCAGTGTCATTTCTTAAACAAGAGATGAGATTCAATTCAGAAAGTGCCCTGTCTGTTAGAATTAAAACAACACCTCTACCCTCAACGATGAGAAATTGGGTCCACAAGAGTTCAGAATAGAACTTAGGAAAGAATTCATTCACATTTTATCTTATTTATTGTTATATTTGAGGCCAGCCAGAGCTATATGGTGAGACCCTATCTAAATAATTTTATTATTTTTAATTATGTATATGTTTGTGTCTGTGTGGGGGTATGTGCATGTGAGTACAGATACCTTCAGAGGCCAGAAGAGGACACTGGATCCCCTGCAGCTAGAGTTACAGGCACATGTGAGCTGCCAAATGTGGGTGCTGGGAACTAAACCTGGGTCATCTGAAGAGCAGGAAAACTCTCTTAACCAGTGAGCTGTCTCCTCAGTCCCTTCAGCCACTTAAAACCACCCTTCCCCCGCAAAAAACCCTCATATTTTAAGTCTTCTCACATAATTCAGTTGCTTCTTCATGACTCACTACCATTCTTTGTCCAATTCAATGTATCAGTAATGGACTCTTTTTATTTTTTATTTTAATCAGAGGTAGAAATGTATAGTGCAATATGACAACAATATCATTAATACGTATCAATATACAAAATGTCATAAACAGAGGTAGAACACACATACAGTATGACAAATATAATTTTACATTTGTATCAATATACAAAATATTTCAAACAGGAGTAGGAACACATGTACAATATGGCAAGTATAGTTTTGTATTTGTATCAATATACAAATTGTCTTAAACAGCAATAGAAAAATAACTTTACATTCGTATCAACATACAAGAATCCATACCAATGCAAATTATCTAAAGCTAATAGTTACTGATTTAGTTTACAAGTAGATACAATAATCTACCTTATTATTCTAGCCTATCCCCCTTTTTTCTTTTCCAAAAGAGAATCCTGAGTCTAAACTTTGTTCCACCCCCAACCTTATTACAACTTAAAACCAACCCCTAACAGATGACAATTATCCATAACCCTGAGAAAACAGAACCTTTTGGGGGGTGGGGGGCATCGTTTTCTTAGAATTGCTTCCTTCTGTCCTGGGGCCGATGGTCTCTCTGTGGGATCCTGTGAAAAACTAAAACAGTGGTTAGGTCTCAGAGGAACTGACTGTAATATTCATAGTCTGTCTCCCAAGTTATGGGTAAAGCTTACCCAAAGTTCTAGAAGTGCAATATGATGGACCATCTCATCTAGCCATCTTGGAACTGTCCTGAACAGTTTGCAGTCCAAAGCTGATCACTGAGTGGTGTTTATCTGCTCAATGGCATCATTATAAACCAGGTAGAATCATTGTTGCCTGAGGACTCCTCAATGACAGCTACTGAATGCTTCTTCACTCACACCTCCTGCTGTGCGTGACCCTGACTCCCAACTCCCCCTCTTTATTTCTTCCTGAATCAGCAGGAAGCAGTCTCAAGAATTCAGCAGCCTCATTCCCCCCACTTGCTACGCATAACTCACCTTGTTATAATAATCAAAGAGGGAGGACTGTTAGCATTCAGACGTGCCCCTGGCCTGCCCAGTGTCCTGACAACGTCACCCTACATACAGTCCCCTTCAGGAGAAGACCCCTGCTCCCACTGTTCCCATGAGGTGAGCACCTCTGCTCGCTCCCTCCCCCCCTTCTCCCTTCCTCCTTTAATAATAACTTTTCACATGAGTGCCGCCTGCATGATGTCTTTCCCACGACTCCCACCTGCCATGACCACCGCCCGCCATGTCTGCATGGCATGCCTCTTTCTCACCGCTGTGGGGCTCCTCAGCTCCAACTTGCCAACACCTCTCTTCTCACCGTTTTTACAACAGGAGCAGTAGCCAGAGCTTTACATCCTGATTCAAGGGCAGCAGATACACCTGTGACCATGTGTGGGCTTTTGAAACCTCCAAGCCCACCTCCAGTGACACACCTTCTCCAACAAGGCTCCACTCCTAATCCTTCCCAAACAGCTCCACCAAGTAGGGACCAAGTATTCACATATATAAGAGTGAGGGCATTGCCATTCAAACCACCAAACTCCCATCTTCCCATGGGAGTCAGCCTTATGTAACATCTCCCCATCAACTGCCTGACTTCATTCTGTGTCTGTCCATCCATTTTATTTTGTTTTCTTAGGGAGAGTCTAGGGATGCCCTCAAACTTGTAGCAATCCTCCTGCCTCATACCCACAGTGCTGGAATTTTAGTTTGTTTTTGTTTATAAGATAGGGTCTAACTATGTATCCTAAGCTGGCCTGGAACTCATTATATGACTAGGTTGGCCTCAAACTATCAGATCTGTCTGCCTCTACCTTCCAAGTGCTGGGATCTAATTCTTTACACATATCAAGGAAACTAGTAATGAATTATCTTATTGTAATAGAAATTCTCTCCAATCATCCTTATGTTGGAAACGTATTTTTATAGTTATTTATATCCAATGTCAATAAAGTGAGGTAAAATATTCCTATTTACTTATACATACACACTTACTAGATTACTTATCAAACCAGTATCTTCTACATCATTTTCCTGCTATGTGAAAAATGTCCTGACCTCACAAGAGGGAAAAAATTATCTATAATCTAATCTATTTTGTGATTAAAAATCAAACAGAAGTCAAGTGTGTGTGTGTGTATTTAAAAACAGCACTGCTTACCTTGCTACTGAAAGGCTGTCTTGGTGCCAGGACATTAAAATGAGGAATAGGAATAAACCACACAATAAGCCAGTTCTAAAATGATCTCTTCATTTTTAATTTCTTGAAAGGCAAATTCACAGCACACTCCAAGCAATGGTTTGAAAATGAGTATGTCAAGAAAGAAAAAGTTTTAAATGATTGTTTCAAGTGAGTTCTCTGGAATTTCTGTACAGCCAATAATTAATCATCATTTAAATCTTTGTTGCAGAGTAGCAAACATCTCAGAGTGGGCTGAGTCACCTAAAGTCACACTCCTCTGAAATGCAATTAAAAGCAGTATAACAGAAACAAAAATAAATAGTCCAAGAAAGAACATATTTGGCATTTTAAAATAATGTTAACATCTCTCAAACATAAATTACATTTATATTTTTACTCTTTATAACCAGACAGGGTTAGGCTGTTTAGTGGATCTGATCGGACTCCTGGCACTGGGGTAATAAAGAGGCTAATGAAGTGAGAGCAAGCAATCAATAGCTTCTAGACACTGCTCGCTTTTTCAAAGCAGAATCCAGCCAGTGTAGAGACTGGTAAACAGAGGCCGACCGGCTGAGCTGGTTAATTCGCTCCTTGAATTAATTGTTCTGCACACAAGCTTGTCTTCCATTTATTTAACAGCTCCAATTACTCTGCTCTATTTCTCTGCAAACAACTAGCAATCAATATGTGAACAATTTCAGGAAACTAAACTGAAATGTGTTTCATTGCCTTCTTAAAATACATCAAATACGATTCTTATATTCTGTCCTTCCAGATATTTTGTATTTTCATTATAAACATAGATGACTCACATCCCAACCACTTAACCTAAATGGAGAAAACCCGAAAGTTAAAATTTAGTTAAGAAATCTTTCTGTACTTATCTTTCAGAAACCTGCCATTTCCTAGATACTGAGATAGAAATGTGAATTCCATACATTTTCATGATAGACCAATAAATGGTACATTGCTTATGTCTTTCCACCATCTACTCTGAAGCCAAATCCCCATTTCTAACACCACTAGGGTCTTTACAATCATAGTCACAGCTGGAAGACCAGCTGAGAAGGGCTAAAGTCGAATGACAACATTTGCAGAAAGATTCAACAGAAAGCAGGGAGGTAGAGGAGCACAGTGCAGCCAGCACACCTCCCCTGTAAACACCTCACAGTCAGTCCCCACCCATTCGGAACCACTACCTATGTTTAAAAATCCTCATCAAGATATTTCATATCATGGCGTCTATACCTGTTAAAGAATTATCTTATCCTTTTCGTGAGATGAGAGGTAGTGACATTTTATTCTTTCAATGCCGAGTTAAAAATTCCACACGTCTGGCACGTGGGTAACAAGTGGGAAGCACAGGAGCAGCACTGTCCACTCCTGCTTTGGTATGTCAAGTCAGCCACACTCGTTGGCTATCGGCAGCTGGCGATCACTGCTGTTGGCAGAGAGCAGTGGTACTGGCGCTATTCTGCGGACAGCACAGGTGGACCTCCATCATCTTTCAGAAACGAGGCTGCTTTCCTTCCGTTCTTCTGAACGTGATCTTCATTCATTTTCTCCAAAGCTTCTATCTGCAGAACCAATACATTGAACCCATCTGTCAAGTCTGGACTCTATGTATATACCTCTCTACCACTCGGCCACCTCTAATGATGCTGGTCTTGAATTAGAATCTCTCTCTACCCTCCTTCTTCTCTCCACCCCCTCTGTGCATGTGTGTGATACGTGTGCAAATATACCGTATGCTTTTCCCTTGATTATATTACCAGGGTTAGTACTGAGTACACTTATGAAGCCAGGAAGTAAACTCTGATGGGTTTTGCCATGTGCTCTATAAAGCTTCACTGAACAGTGTCAACACCAGCTGACTGAACTACCAGCTTTCTGCCTCTTCCTGCCTGGCCTTAGGCTCCCCCAGAGTGTGGCCAAACTCAAGTCACACATAGGAATTCCAGAACAGACCCTAACCACTCTCTCTCTGCTTTGTGGTAAAAATGCTGGGAATAATGAGCTACTGTCACACACACACACACACACACACACACACACACACACACACACACACACACACACGTTATATATGTAAATTCTTTTAAAACCATCATCTTGCTGGCTGGCCTGGAGCTCTCTACATAGACCAGGCCTTCTGCCTCCGTTCCTGTGGCTCTGGCACTACAAGGAAGGCATATGTCTGCATGTGGCTACTTCTAGCTTTCTATGTTCTGCTAAGGGAAGGTAGTCAATAAATTACTCTTTTTATATCACGCAGGGTATTCCCCAGTCACCTTCCTCATTCTTCAAACAGGAGAATAAGAGTAAGTAGGAATGTGCTGTTGCCCATCTTTTCTTTTTAGACCCCTGGCATGGAACACACTGAGTACTATGTAGGCCATGCCGCCCTGGAACTCAGGATCTTTCTGCCTCTGCCTCCTGAGTGTTGGGATTAAAGACTCGTGCCACACCCCGCCTGCTGTTACCCATTTTTGCCAAACTGTGATGAACTCTGTGAAGACGTGTTAGGTTTCATGCCTGAAAAGAACCACGTAGAGAGAAGGAAGACCCGTAGACTGGAGGAGCGTCACACCAGCCCTGAGCCCCTCTGGGCAGCTCTCTAGCAGCAGGAGACAAAGCTGTGCGCCAGGCACTCACCTCAGCTAAGAAATCAGCTTCGTTGTCTGCTGAGATGTTCAAGCCAGAAGCAGCGTTGAAGAGCTCCCGCTCATTAAGGGCTTCCTTTACTCCTCCTTTCTGGAAAAACTAGCAGCGACACACACAGTCAGAACATCAGCCAAGTTCTCACAACCCTGTAGGCACAAGCTGCACTACACTCCTTCAGCATCTTGCAGCCATTGAGGTTTCCCTCTCAAGGTTAACTGGCCCAGGTCTACACGATATTGTCTGTTTTCAGGAACTTCCACAGCCTGCTACTTCTTCTTCAGTATAAACGTGGTGCCCTGTATACAGCGGCTTTGGCACTGTTTTGTGTGGACAGATGCAATGTAGTCCCTAAATCCCATGAATTACTATTTTTAAGCAGGCCCACAGGTTACCCACAGTAAACAGTTATTTATCACTTGGATCTGTTGATAGCAAGTCCTTTCTCTGTGCTCAGGGAGTGAATTCACTCTCCCTTGGAGTAACAGTGGCAGTGAGCACACACTGTCCCAGTGAGGAGGCACTGTCCCAGTGAGGAAGCCATCCTTCTCCTAGCAGTAATGGGAGGAAGCATGCAGGCCTAACCACCTTCAGCTTTGGTTTATGCATTAGGCATACATTAAGTCCACTCACTCCTTAAACAGCAGGAGCCAAACCAAAAACTTAATCTCTTAGAAATGGAGGCCACATGAGTCATGAACTCCAGAGTCCATGAATAAGTGAATTCTGAAAAACCCTCCTTTATCTCCTTATACTAAAGGTAGCCGGTATCTTTTCCTTCAATTTCTACAAATATGATCTCTTAGGAGTGAGAAAAATATCTGAACCTTGGACATCCTTTAAAAGGCATTGCTTAGCCGGGCGGTGGTGGTGCACGCCTTTAATCCCAGCACTCGGGAGGCAGAGCCAGGTGGATCTCTGTGAGTTCGAGGCCAGCCTGGTCTCCAAAGCGAGTACCAGGAAAGGCGCAAAGCTACACAGAGAAACCCTGTCTCGGAAAACCAAAAAAAAAAAAAAAAAAAAAAAAAAAAAAAAAAAAAAAAAAGGCATTGCTTGGCACACTTACCTGTGAAACATTCCTACAGTCACGGAATAAGAACTCCAGGCCATGAGGATGGGTTGGTTCTACAGACTGACTGACGTCAATCAACCAGACCTAGTTAACATAAAGCATAGACTGATGTAACACTCAATAATTTACACCAGGAAATGTGATCTGAATATTAACTGGAATGTGCCACTTACCTTTCCAGCATGCCACAACATGTTATACTCGCTGAGATCAGCATGCACAAGGTTACACTCATTATATAATTGCTGCATCAACTGAGAAGAGAAATGAAAGCATAATTCTAATAGACCTTGATTAAATGAATTAAATGACTAATTAAAATGAATGTGTCAACAAGTACTTCCCAGAAAACAAGTTAAAAACCTATTTCATGGGCAGTAGTAATGTCTTTAAACCCAGCACTCAGGAGGCATAGGCAGGAGGATCTCTGTGAGTTCAAGGCCAGCCTGGTCTACAGAGTTCCAGGAGAGCCAGAGCTACAAGAGAAACCCTGTCTCGGAAAACAAAAAAACACCAGCTTCCTTCCTTCCTTATTTGTCTCTTGTTTTGGTCACACCGATGACTGAGCCCAGACGCACACACACTCCACAGATGAGCCCAGCCCTTCTCCCCTCCTACACGATCTAAGATGGGCACACACTCCACAGATGAGCCCAGCCCTTCTCCCCTCTCCTACACGATCTAAGATGGGCACACACTCCACAGATGAGCCCAGCCCTTCTCTCCTACACGATCTAAGATGGGCACACACTCCACAGATGAGCCCAGCCCTTCTCTCCTACACGATCTAAGATGGGCACACACTCCACAGATGAGCCCAGCCCTTCTCCCCTCTCCTACACGATCTAAGACTGCGGCACTTCTGTTGTGTCAGCAGTGTTGAGGAGAATGAGGGACGGCAGGACTCTGCCATTCTGCTTCCTTGCTGTGACCAGAGTCAGGCCCAGGCTCAGACTCCAATGGCATCTGTTGTCTAGCCACTTCCTGTCAAAGGACAGTGTCCCACTGAGACCTCCATGGAGCAGACACAGTTCCAAGGGAACAGTATTTCCTGCCTGTGATGGTAGAAGAGGTGTTCTTGTTTGTGAGCCGGTGCCTTGGTGTGTAGCCTAGGATGGCTCTGAACTCATGAACTTCCTGCCTTAGACTCCCAAGTGCTGGGATTCCCAGTGTGTAGGACACTTGGTTTCCAGCCTTTTAAATTAAGCAGCATCATACATTCATCATTAATGATAACCCCTAACTTTACCCTTGAAAATGTGTGTTTGCTACCCCTAACAGAACTGTATAACCAAAGCCCATCACTTCATCTCTTCCCCAAAGCATTCTGAACATGATTTCCTTTCTTTCCTGTTCTTCTCTTGGCAGTGGAAGGTGTTTAACCTCTGAAATTGCATCTCGTGTTCATGAATGTGTGCATGTGGGGTGTACATGTGCATGCATGTGGAAGCCAGAGGTCCAATCAGGTGTCCTCCCCTGTGGCTCTCCACCTTAGTTCCTGAGACAAAGTCTCTCACTATAAACCTGGAGCTCATGGATTCAGCTAGACTAGCTGGCCAGCAAGCCCCTGGGATCCCGTTTTCTCCTCAGGGCTGGATTAAGGCACACACCATAACACTGGGCTTTTTATAGGGATACTGAGGTGCAAACTCAGTCTTGGGCTTGCACAGAAGTAAACTGGCTCTGAGTCTACTTCCTGCCCCCAAGTTCCCTGTTTGCATCGACGACCAGCACTGTGAGGGAACCAAGGCTGAGGATATGTGCACCACTTAAGCTCAGGCCCCTCTGATCATATCCTAACAAATTACTGGGTAGTATTTTTATACTGACATCAGCTGCTGCATGACACAAAGGCTCCATGTAGACAGTGTGTGACATACACCTAAGTTTCCCCAGTGTTCACTGAAGACACTGCAGAAGAAATCACGACGGCATTGGGGACATTTTCTAAACTGGAGGCTTCAACTTAATCCAGTTGTTGTCCCCAAACACACGTAACTGTCAAGATTCCTGACAGGGGCTCCAACGGCAGCACCTGGACCCGCTACTGTCACCCACCGTCTTCACTCCCCTCATCACTTTGCCGCAGCGATGCCAATCTGCTTCCCTCGGATTTCCCAACAGTGCCTGTAGGCCCTTCCTGTCCTTTTTCTTTTTTGTGGTTTTTCAAGACAAGGTTTCTCTGCATAGCCCTGACTGTCCTGAAACTAGACCAGGCTGTCCTTGAATTCAGAGATTCGCCTGCCTCTACCTCCTAAGTAAGTACTGGGATTAAAGGTATGCACGACCCTTTCAATACTGCTAAAGAACCCTAACTTTTAAGGAGTCAGACAGAGGGATTCCATCTGCTAAACTTGACTGAAGAAGTTCTGTGAACAATTGTTTCATACTAAGAATGAAGCTTGCTCTTGCTCCATGAATATCTTAAAGTTTTCTAAAACTATTCAGCACACAAATGGACATGAAAACAACTGTGTTGAGATAGGGTCTCACTAAGGAATTCAAGCTGGCCTTCAACTTGCGGTCCTTGAGCCTTAGCTGCCCACGCTGTAGGATCACAGGCAGGGTTAATTTTTAAAGACTATCTATGTTCACTTTGTGTGTGTGAGTTCCCGCTTACATTGTACCCGCATCAGACCCTCGGGAGTAGAGTCACAGGGGTTGTGAATCATCTAGCAGGGGACTGAACCTTGTTCACTGCAAGAGCGGCAAGTGCTCTTAATCACTAATCATCTCTCTAGTGCCTCCCCATTTAGACAGCGTCTTAACAGACAGGCTACTTGACTGAAACTTAGTATGTAGACAAGGCTGGCCTCGAACTTGTAGCTATTCTCCTCTCTCTGCCTTCTCAAGTACACAGGTGTGCACCACCGTGCCTGTCTAAAAGACAACTTCAATGTCAACAATCCTTCACAAGATTCTGTTTATCCTTCTTATGCTACCTTCAAAAAGTAAGATTCCATGATTTTTTAAAAAATTTATTTATTTCACCAGGCGGTGGCGGCGCACGCCTTTAATCCCAGCACTCGGGAGGCAGAGGCAGGCGAATCTCTGTGAGTTCGAGGCCAGCCTGGTCTACAGAGTGAGTTCCAGGAAAGGCTCCAAAGTTCAAGTTACACAGAGAAACCCTGTCTCAAAACACCAAATTAAATAAAAAAGTGTATTTATTTACTATGTGTACAGGTTCCGCCTGCATGTGTTCCTGCAGGCCAGAAGGGGACTCCAGATCTCATTATAGATGGTTGTGAGCCACCATGTGGTTGCTGGGAAATGAAGTCAGGACCTCTGGAAGAGCAGCCATTTCTCCAGCCCCATGATTTTTTAAAACTTACCATCTACTAAGCTAGGCTCTTGTGCTATGTTCCTAGGTTGACCTTGAAGAGCTGGGCTCAAGTACCTGGGCCTCCCAAGCAGCTGCACTACAGGCACGCTCTAACCCGGATAGAAGCAGCGTGTTTACAAGTCAGTGCACAGGAGGTATAAAGCACAACTTACATGCAGAGTCTGATGGTAGGCGTCCTTCATTTCTTCACTACTAAGCTTTACTTCTTTTAATTTAGGGGCTGGAACTTGATCATGGCCAATGAAAGACATTACTAAAATGTGCTTCTTAAGCAGAACAACTGTTGGACAAGGAATTCCAGCCTTCTGCATTCTGTATAGAAAGACATGATTAGGAATATAAAGGTCAGAAGGAGAAAACATGCCATTAATTCAACAAACACCTAACTAGGGCCTGTGTTGAGCTGGTACTATGCTCTACACAGGAGATATGGGAATACAAAACCAGGAAGATACAGCCCCTACTGGGAGGGAACTTGGCAGGTGGAATGGTACTGAGTTAAGGTTGGCATAGGTGTGGCCAGCGCCCTGCATGCTCTGTGATTCTTCAGAAAGACTGTTCAACAGAGAGTTTTCCTATATATGACAGGATGTCTGGGCAAACGATGCCTTAGTTTCCCTTAAATGTTAATGAAGAAGGAAAATGGCTTTTCATTCACAAAGTATGAATTCTGGTTCAAAGCACAGAAATGTTTTCTGACAAAAAGCCTTGGAAGCACTAGAAAGTCAAAGCCTTCTGTTATTTCTATAAACTAGCTTAAAAGACAGCATGGGCCTTGGCCTGGCTAGCAGTCCTGGTACAGAGGGCAATTCCCAAGGTCACCTGCAGCACACTGTTTCTTTACCTTGTAAGATTGTGCATTTCTTTCTCTGCCCACATGCGGATGATCTTACGTGGATTTAGTTTACTGAAGCGATCTTTAAACCTGAAATCATCTTTAATGTATTTGTCACGGTTCTTAAACTCATTAAGGGTTGTTTTAAATACCTTGATGGCACATTCAGTTGGTATAGCTTTACCATCTTCCTTGTCCTCCTCCAGGCTGAAGGGAGAAGAACAAAGTCAGTAAGTTACCAGCTCACAGTAAGACCGTCTCAGACTTCATTCTTCTCAAGTAGACCGACTCCGTTTCAAAGGGTCATCCTATTTTGTTGTTGTTTTTAAACCTTCAAGTTTTATATCTTAATAAAGCATTAGGTTTTAGGGGATCCTGCTATGTTTCCTAGAATGGCCTGAATTTCCTAGACCCAAGTGATCCTCCTGTCTCAGCTTTTCCAGGATCTGGAACTACAGACACTGTTGCTCCTAGCTGGGTTTGTTTCTTTTAATAAAACATACTTCCAAATGAACTGTCAGATACCTTCCATCAATCTACAGCATAATGTTCTGTATATTTCATCACTATAGAATCAAGCTTGACAAATAATGGGAAAACATACTTCTTAAAACAAACTACTATGACCTTGGATTTGGGGGCAAAACTGAACAGAATCAACACACAGAGTAGCTTTGTAAAAATAATTCCTTCTTTCCTGGCAGATGTGTAAGGGTGGGAAAAAGGGGCCTGCCCTGTGAGTATGCGAAGAGGATGGGCGAGTAGAGAAGCAGCATCTGAATGGCCCTCGAAGAGTAAACAAGGCTGTGCGAGGTAAGTGGCACTGCAAAGAAGCAGCAGATTTGAACAGTACTATCAGAAGACTCAGGAGCTGTCTGAGGAACCTGAAACACTGCAGTTCAATCTTGGCTAGAGAGAGGACATAAAGGTGGAGATGACAGAACAAGAGAGGCAGGCTTCAGAACTTGGACATTTCTCCAAAGCCAGCAGGAATCATGAAGGCCTGTGAGCATGGCACTGGCAACGACACACTTCCTCAAGTGACACCAGAGTGCAGGAGGCAGAGGGAGGCAGAGGCTGGGGCTGACTCAGGAGCTGACTCCAGTGCTAACTGGGAAGGCAGGCGATGGATGAAACTATAGCAGTATTTACTTCTAAATGCCTGCAGGCACGCTGAGCTGCTTCCAGGGACAGAATCAGAATTAAACCAGCAACCGCTTTCTGTGTTACACGCTAATGGCTATTTCTCCACTCAGCCTCAAAAGGTCAGAGTCCTTTAGCAAGCTCGATGGCGCTTTCTCTTCCTGTGCCATGTCCTCTATGGAGAGCACACTCTCAGGAGCGTCAGGCCCCTTTATTCAACCCATACTTGCTTTGATGTTTAGCAGGTGTCTTCAACTTTCCATGCCCAGAACAAAACTTTATTTTATTTAATTAACGTATTTTTCATTTATTTTGCACTCCGACCACAGTTTCCCCTCCCTCCTTTCCTCCTGTTCCTTCTCTCCTACTGTCCCCAGAACAAAACTTGATAGCAGCTTCCTACATCTACTTTCCCCTAGGGTCTCACCTCAGGAAATAGTACCAACGTGTGCTATGCTGGCTAAGAGCACCCCACATCCTCTCCAACAGGAGACTGCAGATTGTACTTTCCAAACATAGATTCCTATTCTTTGTTGTTGTTGTTTGACAGGGCCTCTCTGTGTAGCCCTGGCTGTCCCGGAACTCACTCTGTAGACCAGGCTGGCCTCAAACTCAGAGATCCACCCGCCTCTGAGTACTGGGACTAAAAGTGTGCACCACCACTGCCTGCCTAGAGTCCTATTCTTTCCTTCACTACCACTGAGACTAAATCAACACAGTAGTTTATTTAAACTGCTATACAGACTTTTCCCTGGTACTAGGTAGGGATTGAACCTAGGACTCGCCATGCTATAAGTACTGAACTATATCCACAGTTGAGACTTTTTCAACTATCATTCATTCTCCCAGCAGCCCACGTCGTCTTTGGTTCCCACTGTGCAGACCCCTTCTTCCAGGTTCACAGTCCTTCCTGTCCCAGCTCCCGCTGCTTCCTGGTCTCCTCTCTCTAGTCTGCAATGCAGTTCAACCTCATCTGCCACTTGTGCTGGGTATGTTCTTCAAGTCACTTCATCAGACTTCCCTGTTCTACTCATCAAAACCATGACGATGCCATTTAAACTCTGTACAGCACATATCTGATGTGTCTATGTATGCTAACCTTGAATGCAGGTTGTTAGAGCAGGGACTTCCAGGACCTAGAACCTAGGATCCATCCCATGGAAGCTGCTCAAGTATTGGCAAGTGGATGAGGCAGTTCTCAGGAAGAGAATGGAGGCCGTACACAGAAATGTCCCCAATACCCTGAATAAGTTATTAGACACACCAGGCTGAACTCGAGATGAGCTTCCTGTCATTGGACTGTTTACGCAGAGGAAACAGAACGCTATAAAATAAAATCACAGATATACAAGGAGTCCAATTTAAACAATTCATCTCATCATCCCCTAGAAAACATTCTATGTACCTGCTAATTTTCTCGTCTTTATTTTCTGAGACAGGGACTCAGATAAATAACCCAGACTTGCACCACACTTACTGTGTAGCTGAGGATGAGCTTGATATCCTATCTGACATTATGGTATGAACCAATATGCCCAGCTCCTTCTCTCTCTAGAATAGGGTCTTGCTGTTGCTCAAGTGGATTCTAAACTCCTAAGAAGCTGGGACTACCTATGTGTATCCTGTCTGGCTTCCTTTGGCCAGCTTAAGGTCTTTCTTAACCACATCTACTGTGTTTATACCATGCTATTCCCTGTATCTCTAACATTTACTGTCGGGTAAAAGTATACATTTGTTGATTAGTACAAAATTGAAATTATGTAATGAAGTTATAGACAGAGCTGAAGCCTTTACTACAAGCCTGAGGCAGACTCCCTCCTCCTCCCCACCTTTCCTGGGGCAAGTACTGTCACAGTGCTGTTTTTCTGGAGCTGAAGACACACAATGATGACTAGTCTTGGTTGTCAACTTCACTATATTTGTAACCAACTGAACCCCAAGAAGTTGGCATGCTATGAGGGATTTTCTTGATCAGATCATTTCAGGTGGAAAGATCCACCCCAAATCTGAACCACACCTCCTGGTGGCAGCCCACGTAAGTACAAGGAAGGCCTTCTTGCCCTCACTCTCACTGGCAAGTCCATGTACCCTGCTGGGGAGGAATCCCTTCACTGTGTTAGTTTCTCAGGAATCCAAGGCAGACTGAAGACCAGCTGCTCTCTAGGAATTCCCAGGGACTCCAGAGGCAGACTAGAACAGCTGAGACATCCAGTCTCCTGCACTGAACAACTACCAGGTCCTTTGCTTTTCCATCAGGGAACAGCCATAGCTGAACTAACAGACCACAGCCTGTGGTCACTCCCTTTAAAATATATCTATATGTGTATGTGTATAATTCTATCATTTCTGTTCCTTTAAAGAAGCCTGACTAATACACATATAGAAATATCTATACAGACAAGCAGCTGTAGATGACATGCTATGTACCTTTTCAACCATCTTTTGGCTGTCAACACTGGGTTTTTTGCTTACTTTTAAAATGCAAGCTGAAAGCTAACCTCATCATGGTGCCTTCCCTGAATGTGTCTGGCAATGATCTTGGCCTATGTCTCTTCCTACCCTGCAGTGCTGCATAGCTGCATAGCTGCATGCTTTGTCATACAATTATCTTTTACCGGTCGTAACTGTTCTTGGAGGATCTGACTGCTGTGGTGACAAACAAGAAAATCTGTACTTTCTCTTTTATGTACATGTTTATGTGAGCGAGGGTCAGCAGACAACCCTGGGTGTTGGGCTTTGCCTTCTACCTTGGGGCAGAGTCTCACTGCCTCTGTGTAAGCCGGGCTGGCTGACCCGTAGCTAGCCTCCAGGGCGTCTCCTGTCTCCACCTCCCATCCTACCATAGGGCACAGGGACTCCAGTCCTCATACTTGCACAGCAACCACTTTACCCTCCGAGTCAACTCTGCAGCCCCAAGAACATATAGTTTAGCTTTTAATTAAAATTTTCATATATTAAAAACAAAGAAAAAAACCCACGAAATCCCAATAAACACTGCTTGATACACCAGCCGGCTCAGGATTTCCAAGGGAGCAAACCCAGCTCTCCATTCAGTGAAGCCTTCCACAACTGTTTAACAAAAAAAGGAAAAACAAGGCATACAGTGTCTCCACAGCAATTTCATTAGGAATTCAGCTGAAGGGTATAGCTGTAAAACACACCTAAGTTCAAGGATCTCTCTACACAGTCCCATGGTGTCATTTAAAATAGCATCGTCTGGGGATGGAGAGACGGCTCTGAGGTCAAGGGCACTTGCTGTGCTCCCAGTTCCAGAGGCGCTCTCCTGTCTGTCAGACAGCTCACAACCACCTTAACTCCAGCTCCAGAAGCCAATGCCTACTGGTCTATTACACATAAATAAAAATAAGATTTTAAACGGTATAGTGCAGTCTAGAAATATAGACTGTCTACTAATACCTAAAAGTCAAATGTATGTTAACTGGGAAAAGATCACTGCATAAGCTAACTAAACAAATGCATACAAACCTCTGAAAGACTGAACTCAAAATTGGAAAGGAAGAAGTAAATGTTTGCTAAGATTAATATCAGGAATTATGAAATAAGATCTCATTGAGCCACACAAAAATCCCATGAAGTGAGGAGCAGTTTCCAAATGAGGTTTTCATCTAACTTGTTCCAGATCAGAGGTTAAAACTGCAAACCCCTTCCCATACCTCCTTCCTTTTTTGGTGCTGGGGATTAAACCCAGGGCCTTGCATCTGCTAAGCATGAGCTCTACCACTGAGCTACATCCCCAGACCCAACACTGCTTTCTACTCTCTTCGTTTTTAGAACTTAACAATCCAATTCAATATGATGTCTGTGTGGTATGGGTGTGTGTGAAAAGGTAAATAGTTAAGAAAACGAAAGGCAAAGACTTGACCAACAGGCATGTGAATTCTTTTAAGTACAAAACAAATAAATAAAAATAATGTCTACACTTCTACAATAATGACTCCACTTGCTATGCAGCTTAAGTCTGATTATATATAACCCCTCAGTCCTGAGGAGAAAGGTGTTTGTTCATTTACCTCCCTCCATACGCATGAAAGACAACAGATTCTTTTCCTGTACTAATACAGCCAGTGATTGTCTCCAGCATTCCAGAGTTGACCATTTTATACATAAGTAAGCGTGTCTTAGGATCAACTGCTTTTTCCTGTAAGAGATAAAGTACTGTAAGTGAAAATGATCATCATAAAAGATTCTCTTTTCAAAGGGTATAGGAAATCAGGCTCTTAAAAGAGCCTGATCACAATACAGTTCTTTCGTCAGGGGCCCTGGATTTCAGCTCCAGTGTCATGAGGCTACAAGTCTGGACCACATAGTCACTGTTTCTGTGGCAGACAACCTCAGGAGTCAGAGCTTCTTGAAGAATAGCCCCAAGGGACGCTAAGTGCTGACAGCAGCACCACAGTGACCCATTTTCAAAGGTCTGGAACCAATGAAGGACAAAGCCCAAGATGGTAGAGCCTGGAGTTTTTCTGTGTGGACACAGGCAAAGACTGTGTGTAAACGACTCAGGCCCAGTTCATTCCCTGGCCAGGCCCACCCGTAGCCTTCTCTGGAAGTATTTGGAGATGAACACTCATCTGTTGTGCCTCCACACTGACCTCCAGGAAAATCAGCCCATTCTCCTCCAGTTCACCATAAGCCTCAATGTGCAGAGCAGGAGGTTCTGATGCATCAGGAGAACTAGTTTCCCCAAAGGACATCTGTTCTGAGGAAGGGCTTCACCTTCCTTCTCAAAAAACTCCTGGCTTCCTAGCTCTGTCTCTCCACTTTGTGGAAGATGACGTGGGTCTGGATAGGAGTCTCTTCAAGGAAAACCAAACTTTGAGTCCTGCACCATCCATTTATACCCATCCACTCATCTCCCTCCTCCCAGGTAGGACACTAAAGTAGACAAGGTACAGAGACAGTGATGGATTCTGGGTGGCACCATGGCTCTAGTAATGTTTTATATCAAATTCGGAGGCCACAAGATACACTCCTGCCCATTGGAATGATCCCCCTGACCTCTGGTAACCCCTAATTTTATCCCAAGATAAACAATTAGCCCCAGAGGAGAAAACTGAATGGGAGGCATCATCACAGCTCCCCTCCAGAGACAGAACATGAGAAGGGACTAGAGGAGTGCAGAGGTCCTTCCTAGTGCATCAATGTGCTCCTCCCCAGCCCCCACACTACTGCCAGGACTGCGGTGTAGACATAAGCCAAGATTACAGCAATAATGGATCAGGGTAGTGAACACAGATGCTATGTGGTACAACTGGGATGCCAGGCAGGTGTGCACAGTTGGTAAGTCTCTAAATTTAATACATACACAAAGTCCTCCCCTTCCCTAACCCTTGACCTTCCTTGGTTCCCCTGCAGCATCTTCTAGCTAGGTACCATCCACTGAGGACCCAAGTCCCTTCTCTATCTTGTATGGTGGTAGAACTCATCCAACACCTCCGGAGTATTTTGAGGCTGAGACACTTCTCCCTTCCAGTCCTAATCCAGTATCACACCTGTGACACCTTGCCTGTGTAGCCTATGTGGCTCCCTACCTCCTGAGCCTTGAGAGGGGCTCTTGGACTATAACTTCCACATTCTGTCCTTAAAAAACAGACTGGTAGTTAAAACACATCAAAATCTTATTTTACCAACTAAGTTTAAATAGCTCTCTCGGTACTATTATAGTTATTATTATTAATTTATGTGTATATGTGCATTGCCTGAGGCATCCCCTGGAGCTGGAGGTATAAGCAGTTGTGAAGCTGCCTAATGTGGGTGCTGGGAATCGAACTCCAAGCCTCTGCAAGAACAATGTGTGTTCTTTCACTACACTGAGCCATCTCTAGCCCTCTTACAGCTTTAAGGGTTTAGTAAATTCACTTATTAAAATAGTACACATTTCTTCATTAATATAAAAGATTAGTGTTTTAAAAAGTCTAGTAATTTTGTTATTTCCAAAATAGATATTATCTTCATTAATGTAAAACATTAGACACTATTAAGTCCAAGTAGTTGCAAATGTCAGTGTAACAGGCAAAAACTTTTTTAAACAATATGGAACATTTGGGCTGGAGAGGTGCCTCAGGAGTCAAGAGTACTGGCTGCTCTTCTAGAGAACCTGAGTAAAACTCCCAGCACTCACATGTCAATTTACAACTGTCTGTAACTCCAGTCCCAGGGGATCCAAGGGTACTTACTAGGCACCCACAAACACCCACATGCAGACAAAACACCCACACACATAAAATAAAATAGATCTTTAAATATCTGGAACATTCAACTAAATATAAAGTGTATACTCTAAATTACTATCACTAAACATAACCGTTAGGGGGAAAAACCTTTATTCAAATGAATTCACAAATGCTATCACTCAGATGGCTTAAGGAGGCCATATAGCCATTTGCTCAACCGCAAACTCCCTATCATCTTGGTGAACTTCTATACAGACACGGCATTCTGAAGCAGTGAGATTATTACTAAAAATAGCAGAGCTTAGCAGCACACACCTTTAGTCTCAGCACTTGGGAGGCAGAAGCAGGCAGAGCTCTGAGTTCGAGGGGAGGGGGCAGGGGGAGAATTACTAAAACTTTTTAATAAGGTTTCACTCAGCTTACACATTATACTTTCATAACCAATTTTCAAACATTTCTTCAACTGCACTAGCCCAGAGAACAACTAATATAAATGTGCTCTTTTTTTTTTTTAAACAAAAGGTCTCACTAGCCTAGTCTAGCCAGGAAATCACTGTGAAGCCCAGGATAGCCTCAAACTCATGGCAATCAATACTCCGAAGTTCTGGGATTATAGGCATGAGCCACCTCAGTTCAATTTGAACTCCTTGACCAGACTAGTCCCTGGAAGGTCTGAACTGTTTCCCAACTTTACTAAAACACTAGCAGGGTTAACCTCATACAGGTTCTGGGCACTCTAAAACTTGTTGAAGCACATGAAACCAAGGGCCACCAAGTGTTTCTGCTAAGCTACTTAGGTTCCTTAAGGGTCCTGGTAAGTGATGTCAGGCTTGAAGGCTCAACATTACTACCTCCACTGAAGCCTCTGGTGACAGCATGGCCAGTGTGTGCCTAGCAGTAGAGCCCGAAGCCACACCACCAGCTACAGTGGTCACCACCTGGGCCATCACATCTGCTTCTGGGATGCAACAGAAGGTGAGCCAACTACAGATGCCGTCACTTCTGGAGGCTGAGCTATGGTGATGTTCTGGGCGGGCACTGCTTTCATGTGAGGGGCCACACAAGAAGAGCGGTTTCACCCTCTGTGCCAAATCCTAAGTTCCCGGCAGTGCGGCTGCTAGAAATGAAAACACCATAACGTGGGTTATAAATGACTGACTACCTATTACGGTAAGAAAATGCCCAAAAGCAAAGTCTCTCGAGTAGCATTGACTCGAAAAGCTAATTTCACAGGCGGGGGAAAATTAAATCATGAAGTTCTGTTTTGTTCTTTTCCCCTCAAACATTAGTTTCTAACATGAATTCTTCCACCAAAGCGAGGGAGGTGCGGAATGCTTACTGCGGTAGAATGCTCCTTCTTCTCGTGGAGCCGGGCACTTCGGCGCTCTTCTGAGTAGGCATGTTGTTTTAAAGCATTGAAAACATGGTTGGACAGCTTTAAATCCATTCCAATTCCATCGCCTACCTGAAAGCCGGGTGCAAACTGACAAAGAAGAAAAGTCAGCAGTTAACGTTTTCCTACGGGAACAGTGTGGGGACAACGGTGGGAAGTCAGTCTTGCAGCGTTCCTACTCAACAGACGACCTCCCGCACACACAGAAGCCACGGGCACCGCAGGGGAGCACCTGACACAGAGGAGCACCCCAAAAGAAAGGCAGCCCAAAGGAAGGCATACGCCACACAGAGAAACACCCCTTACCACATGCAAAGTGAATGACCCAGCATTTGCTTTGTACCTTGTTCTGATGCCAAAGAACAATGTTATATTATAAAGCCTCCACGGAGCCTTACCAAAGAACTATAACTTCATAATTATTTCTGAAGACTAAGTTGCTAAAGCAGACCATACCAATCACCTCCATGACAATTATGGAGCTGCACAGTCCACTTAGGTGGCCACCGGGTGGATATTTAAATCTGAGTTAATTAAAATTCCAATACAGCCACCATGTCAGAAGACAAAAGACAGAGATAGGCACTCTGCTGTCACCATAGAGTTCTGCACAATAGCACTGTTCCAGAGCCACAGAACATTTCCAGACAAGATACATCACAACCATACTGAATAAGATATTTACTGAACAAACATTTGTGCACTAAGGTCTGCATGTTTCTTACTGACCACAGTATTTATGAAAGAGAATACTTTTTTAAAAGATTTATTTAGGGGAGCAGGAGAAGGGGAGAAAGGTGGAACAGGGGTTGTTATGAAAAAGGAAAGAAATAAAAATTTTAAATAAAAAAAAAAGATGTATTTATTTGAGACAGGAAAAATGGCTCCCCAGTTAAGAACACTTGCTGTTCTTCCAGAGGACCAGAGTCAGTTCCCAACACCCTGTCAACAGGTTCACAACAATCTATAACTCCAGCTCCAGGGGATCTAGCACCCTCTTCTGGCCTCCACAGGTACCTGAATCTATTTCTTTCTCTCTCTCTCTCTCTCTCTCTCTCTCTCTCTCTCTCTCTCTCTCTCCCTCCCTCCCTTCCTCCTTCCCTCCCTTCCCCTCTCTCCCTCCCTCCCCCTTACACTCACTCACACACACAAATAAAAAGCTAAAAACAACCTAAAAATTATATGTGCATGCTTGTTTTGCCTGCATGTATATATGTGCACTACGTACACACCTCAAGCCCACGGAAGCCAAAAAGAACATCAGATCCTCCAGAACTAGAGTTGAGGATGGTTGTGAGCCACCATGTGGGTGCTGGGAAACAAACCCAGTCTTCTGCAGGAGTACTCTTAGCTGCTGAGCTATCTCTCCATCTCCCAAGACATTTAGTTTCATTTTAAGGCGTATTCTTAACTGTGTGTGGGTAGGCATGCACACACACATGTGAATGCCCACAGAGGCCAGAGGCATCAGAGCTCCTGGAGCTGGAGTTCATAGGCAGTTGTGAGCCACCTGATGTGGGTGCTAGGAATCAAACTCAGGACCTCTGGAAGAACAAGTGCTCTTAACCACTGAGCCATCTCTCCAGCCCCTGAGAAATCTTTTTTTTTTTTTTTTTTGGTTTTTCGAGACAGGATTTCTCTGTGTAGCTTTGTGCTTTTCCTGGATCTCGCGCTGTAGACCAGGCTGGCCTCGAACTCACAGAGATCCGCCTGCCTCTGCCTCCCGAGTGCTGGGATTAAAGGCGTGCGCCACCACCGCCCGGCCGAGAAATCATTTTTAAATGGTATTTTATTTTTAATTTTAGAGGTAGTTCCAAAAGCCTGGTGCAGGGTGGGAGCGGAGCTCTGTGGCTTGCTCAGCGTGCACAAGACACTGCAGCTGCGCACCCATACCACAAAGGCAGGATGTCTAAAACGTACATGCACTTCTTCTAGTTCTTGTCCCATCTCCACAGCTGCGTTCTGTAGAAATGCTATTTTGTAAAAAATAATGTACTAAGGACTAAGAATTCATTTATTCTTTTTTTTAAAATTTATTTATTCATTATGTATACAGTGGTCTGCCTGCATGTATGCCTGCAGGCCAGAAGAGGGCATCAGATCTCATTATAGATGGTTGTGAGCCACCATGTGGGTGTTGGGAATTAAACTCAGGTCCTCTGCAAGAACAGCCAGTGCTCTCAATCTCTGAGCCATCTCTCCAGCCTCTATCCTTCTTTTTTTTAAAGACAAGGTCTAATGTAACCCTGGCTAGCCTTGAAATCATGATGTAGCCAAGGATACCCTTTAATCCATTATCCTTTTGCCTCTACCTCCCAAGTGCTAGATTACAGGCATATGCTCAGCTTCCCTTCCTAACCTCAGAACCTTGTAAATCAAGTTAAGTCTGAAGTGTCCTCTAGGGCTGCACTTAAGGCAATCCCCATCATTTCAGTGGCGGAGTTTTTCAGAGTTAAGCCGTCCTCTAGAGCATCTCTGCAGCCTGATGAGGTGAACACCAGCACAGAGGTGCAGGGGAACAAGAGTCTGAGGCCAGCCCAAACTATGGAGTGAGACCCATATGAAACAGATAAAATAAACTTTTAGAAGTTTACTGTACTCTATACATAAGGCTGTTAATTTGGTTGCTTTTGTGTTTTAAGAAAGTATCCCTGGCTCACTGTGTAGACCACGTCTCTGCCTCCTAAGTGCTGGGTTAAAGGCGTGCTCCACCATACCTGGACTAGAATGCTGTTTTTAAAATATATTTAAACTCTTTTTTTTTAATGTTACAGTTTTTTATTGTTAAATGATTCATCAATCCTACTTCCATTTATTGTATTTTAAAGGGGCTGATAGCTACACTCAAAAACAAAAAAACCCAAAACCAATTACATGTCATTATCAGTACCTTTTACTATTTATTTTCTACATAGAAATATGAGAGGTAGCCAGGGGATAGTAGCACATGCCTTTAATCCCAGCACTCGAGGCAGACTCTTGGTTGGGAAATAACTCTTTCTGTAACTTACATTTTCCATTCTTGCTGTGTTCTTTCTCCCACATACCACTTCATCATGCTTAGTGGTGATGTCTTTTCCTTTTCCAATAAAGCCCTTTTTTGGAGTAGGAATTGGCTTTGCTAAAGGCAATTAAGAAAAGCCAAGAATATAAAAACAGCAAAGAGTAAAGTCTTGCATTCAGCACTGAAGAGACACTTGAATCTAACAGGGTGAATTATCAAATGAGATTCAAATCTAAACAAGTTCACTGGGACAATTACCTTCCTCTACCCTTCCCAATTATACCCCAGAAACAAACAGCACCTGGTCTGTAGGGGTCATCACGAGTGTCCTGCCAGTCAACCTCATCTTCAGAGCTGTCACTGTCTTCAAAAGGATGCACTTTTCGGTAGTTTTCAAATGAAATGGAAACTTAAAAGGTAAAAACAGTTGACTGTTTACTTGGTAGTGTGTACAGGCATTTCCTACCATCCACTGGAAAGGTCACAATAAGGTCCCAGTACCTTTGCTATCACCATTGAACTTCTTTTCTTCACGCCTCAGCTGTGCATCATATTCTCTGTCAAACTCCATCTGCAGCATCTGAGCCAGCATTAGGTCACTGGAAGTGTCGACATTTTCTCCAGAAATGAATGGTCCTTCAGCAACACTATTCAAAATAAGGTGATATAAGCTGACCGATATGCTGTGCACACAGCTACTGATCATGAGTAGAAAGTGTCTTTGCAACGCTAAAATCACACTGAAGAAGGGGTGAGACTCTACCAAACCATTTACCATCTCCTGGTCACTCAGCCAGCCTCAGACCCACGGCAACTCTCTGAGAGCCCCAGCTAGGTGAGAGAGATGGGAGAGCCCCCTAGGGGTCTATGGAAAACCCGTACTGAGACCCAGAATGCTTTTCATCCGTGGTCTAACCACAGGAGAGAGAAAACCAAACCTCCTCAGTAGCTCAACTGCTGCAATAATAGGGACAAAACCCACAGAAACAGTGCTTTGGCTAAGATAATACAAACTCAGAATCTCTTTATCTGAATTGCTTGGGACCAAAAGTACTTATGATTTTGAAGTTTTCAAGTTTTGGAATGATTTACATAGACTCAGCTAAGTATTCCTGATCTGGAAAATTCTAATCTGAAATACTCTAAAACCTGAAGTTTTCTGAGTACTTTTTGAGTGTCTAGAGTTGTAGGCCTGTGCCATCTGTACTGAGACTCAGGAATTAAATTCAGTACAGTGCTCTTCCTTCTGCATGCATTCTTACTCATCTGTAATGACCGTGCCCAGGCAGACTTTAAAGCTTTGGGTAAAGCAAGCACTGAGGGTCACCTACACAACTTCAGGGAAAGCGGCCGCTTCTTCTTCCAACTGCAGCTCTTTGGCCAACTCTTCACTCATCACCTCGGTCAGCGAGCAGGATACTGTGTTTGGAGGGGTAGCCCATGGGCACTATTTAAACAAAAGAGAAAAAACTTTATAATAAGGACTTAAAAACTCGAAAACAAGGTTATCTTTCGAGAATTAAACTAGTTAAAACGACCAAAATGAGTAATTAGCTATTTACAAAATTCATCCTAAAAGGAAGCATCTCTCAGCACAAATCTTTTTTTTTTTTTTAATTACATCTTCACTTATTTACTCTTGTGCTGCAAGCACCACAATGCAAGTGAGGTCAAAGGACAACTTGTGGGAGTAGATTCTCTCCTACCATGTGAGTTCCAGGGACTGGATTGAAATTGGATTGTCAGGGTGGTGGCAGGTGCCTTTACCCACTGGGCCATATGGCCCGTCCCCAACTCAAACCCTATTGAGGATACCCATAAACTTAAGCAGACACACCCATCTCTTTGACAGGCGTGTTCTCAAGGTTGAAAAAAGTACTAGGCTATATTACACAGCATCGCCCACCAGGCAAGGAGTTCTCAGCTTGGGCAGGCAGTTCTTCTCATCAGACACCTTTCTGTTTATGATTTGGCTTCCCTAGTAGATGTTCTTATGGGACAGACTCTATCATCGGCCATAATGGTCCACTCCTGTAATTTTAGTGCCTAGGAGGCTGAAGGAAGAGGGCTGCTATGGGGCTGAAGCCAGCCTGAGTTACAAAGCAAGGCTATCTCAGAAAGGAAAAATAAATTACTTTTACCAACTAAAATAATTCAAATCCCACTCAGAAGTTATGCCTAAGTCCAATCTAAGCATAAGGACATGGCTCATTATAAAAAGTGTCAATCCTCCTTAAGATGTCTGAGTGTATGTCAAAACAAACCAAGAACAAGCCACACATACACACAAAAAAAATGTATTTCTAAACTTCAGGATCTGAGGCTCAGGAATGACAAAGTATGATCACAAAAGAGTATTATTCCTTGAGATTCTTCTTCAGCACTGGCCTCTCTCAATGGCACCACTGTCTCAGCTTTCTTGAAACACAGATTCTAGATTGATTTCATATTTTCCTAAGACATCTAACTCATCATCTACTCCTTGTCTTGATTCCACTTTCCAAAATACAGTGTTTTTATCAAATTATAGATTTACTAGTTATATTCCCTTAATTAAACTTTTTGTTGTTTTTACTGCCTTAGTATAAAGTCTAAACTCATTCCTCAATGAATGTCTACCTCAGAATTAATTAACAGTGATATCTCTATCAGCCACAGAACTATCAAACCAAGGTGAGGCGGCAAAAGTACATGCCATCTCTGCGACAACTGAGCAGGAATACCCACGTTTAGGGAGAGGGTCAGAACTGACTGACGTGGGTAGGTTGCCCGGGTGGAGCCTGGGGGTGGGCAACAATGACAACTATTTTTCATGCCCAAGGGAACCAGAGCAAGTTCTGTCTGGACTCAGCCTGAGACAGAGGGGTGCACATGGCCCCTTGCACACACTGACACCAGCCATTGTGGAGCTGGTCCATCCTCATGGAAGGCCCACCAAGAGAGAACAGAGACTCCCTGAAGGTTGACTGAAGTGCTCTGTAATGTACAGAACATGGCTTCCACTGGCCTTCTGCTCCTTAACCTAGAAATGCTTGGTCTGGGGCAGGAGAGATGGCTCAGGGGTTAAGATCACCGGCTACCCTTCCAGAGGACCCAGGTTCAACTCCGAGCACCCACATGCCAATTCACAACTGTCTGTAACTCTAGTCCCAGGGGATTCAACACCTTCATACAGACACACAAGCAGGCGAAACACCAATGCACATGAAATAAAAATAAAGAAATTCTTAGTCTGATCAGTTCAAAGTCCAGGCTCCAAAAGCAGATGACTGCGTTTTCCCAGTCATGACTCTCACCACAACTAGACAAGGACTAACAGGAAGTAGTAGAGCCACCTCCTGCCCCTTTTCTTTTGAAGTGGGGGAGACTGAATCCAAGATCTCACCGTTCCAGGCAATTACTCTAGCAATAGCTACATTCACAGCCCAACAGATAACATTTCAATATTCCCTATACTAAGTCACTTAGCTAACTAAGAATATAAGTTACCATCACTTCTCACCCGCCCTTACCCTAAACCTCTTCAGCCCAGGAGCTGGGCTTTCCTTCTCCAGCTTCTGAGTCCTCTAGAGCCCAGCCACTGGGCCATGTGCTCTTGGTCTCTTGGTCTGCCTGCCCTCTCCATTCTTGCCCCTTCCTCTTCCCTCCCACCACCTCCTCTCTCGCCTGGGTCAGTCAGGACCCTTCTGGATGCCTCTGGCTGTTCTCTCCCTCAGATCTACAGTAAACCCTTCTCCACCGTGCCTTGGAGCATCATTCCCTCATTTTCCTTCAGGTCTCTGTTTTATAACTCTGGCTATCCTGAAACTCTCTATGTAGACCAGCCTCTGCTCTCAAGTGCTGGGATTAAAGGCATGAGCTGTAGGTAGAGTACCCGAGATACCATCGACATTTTATTTTATTTTATTTTATTTTATTTTGGTTTTTCGAGACAGGGTTTCTCTGTGTAGCTTTGCGCCTTTCCTGGAACTCACTTGGTAGCCCAGGATGGCCTCAAATTCACAGAGATCCGCCTGGCTCTGCCTCCCGAGTGCTGGGATTAAAGGCGTGCGCCACCACCGCCCGGCAACCATCGACATTTTAAAGGCTCAGAAACGGAAACAAAGGCAGGCTCCCTTGTTGCAGTCATCACTAAAGTTTATCACCAGCCAGGACAGAGTGAGAGCCCCTTGAGGGGTGGGGCACTCTCACCCTTAGGACCCAGCACAGAGCTTCAGACACAGAAACGTTCAAGTACTTATTGAATGATACACGCCACAGGAAACAATGAAAAGATGACCAAATGTGGTCCAAAGTGGCAGGGTCTTGTGCCTTTCAGCATCTCAAACTGATCTCGAGTCCCTGCCTCCACCTTGCGTGCCTATTTCTGAGGTTCATGGTCTACTGTCACCTGCCACCAGGGTCTAAAAGACATTAAATATAAATTATTAGCTGACAAACTTCTCAGAAGAGGCAATGATGTCAGACAGTAATTTTTTTACCATGAAGTGGCGATTTCTTTATTCCCAAAAACACAGACCACAGATATAACAGCACACAGGAACTGCCCACTCACAATGACCTACACTTCCCCTCTCTGCCAACCTTTCCAACTGGGCCACCTCACACTGAGGCTACTTCCTCAGGTTAGCTAGGTAAGTCACAATTCCCACAGTTTGAAATCAAACTGAAATATTGAAAAGTAGCTAGTAAAAGTCTTCCACAAAATTCTCCTGGCTCTGTGAGGGCCGCTTTGGGGAAGGGAACACTCTACAAATTCTCCTGGCTCTGTGAGGGCCGCTTTGGGGAAGGGAACACTCTACAAATGGCTTATCCTGCTGAAAGGGGCTTGGAGAATGTACTGGAGGCTTCTCTTACGATCTGGCACCAGGGAGAGAGAGAGAGATAGATATGTCTATATCGCGGAGAGTCTGCTGTCAGGTCCTTGTGAGTCTACAGGAAATCAAACTCTTCACTAAGGAAGTAAGAGGTGAGATAGCTCAGCTAACAGACACAGGCAGAGCAAGCATGACAACCTAAGTTGTTAAGTCCCCAGAATCAACTCCACAAAGTTGTCTTCTGATACCCGTCACGGCACATGTGCACTGCTCCAAACACACACACCATATATACACAACAATGATACAAGCTTTACATTTTAAAGCAGCAATAAACCTAAAGCAACAGGAACTCTCAGACTCCTACCTCATCAGTCATTCTTACTGATCATCAGGACATCTACTCATAACTTCGAGCTCATCTGAGAAACAGCACACAATCATTTCTGAGTGCTCAGTTGTGACTGTCAATATAATCACATTAAGAAATGCCTAGATTCAAATCTCTCCTCTGGGTGTGTCTGTGACGATCCTTCCAGAGACAATCAGACCATAAGGGTTCTTTCTGCTCTCCTTCCTGGTCACCTGGCCACCACAAGAACAACAGCCCTGACTTCCATGACATGCTATGGCCCAGAAACATGGCAGCCATGGTCTGCATCCTCTGAAACCATGAGTTGAAATCTCTCACCTTTTAAACTGTTCTCACCGGTGTTTTGGCTCCAGCTCCATAAACCTAACTAACAATGTATCTGACAGCCCCATAGCCAGCTTCCTAAATCCTTCCCGCTGAGACTTTTCCGTCCTCTAATACGGTCAAGACCCACCCCTGAAGTCTGCTCTTCACGGTTCCTGACCACGGCACATTCACTGGTTTCTGGCCAGCTGCAGACTGAAGGACTCAGCCTTTCCTTTCAGCTCCAATGATGTGACTCTCTCTAGCTGTTCAGTCCACTTTATGGAATTCAAGAAAATCACAACCCACAGGAGGATCCCTTTCTAACCACACAATCCAGGACACATGTTTGAGTCAAATGTCTGGGAAAAGTGATCTGGGTTCTCCCTGTGGGTCACATTTGTCACAATATAACTTTTTTTGAAGACAGAGTATATAGTATATATGGCTGTCTTGAACCCCACCCCTCGGTCCTCCTGCCTCAGCTTCCATAGTGCTGGGATTACAGGGGTGCACCATCAGGCACAGCTAATGAACCAGTATTGACTTTTTACTTTGTGGGACAGGATCTCAATGGACAGCCCAGGCTGGCTTTGAACTCCTGATTTTCTTGCACTTAGCCTTGGGACTACAGGCACACACTACAGTGCCTGGCACTTCCTTAGTTCCCCCAGGGCCTTTTTTCTACTGTAGAAGAACATCCAGGATACCACTGTAGGTTGGTCAGGTCTCCTTAGGCTCCTCTTGGTTTTAGGTTTCTCAGACTCTTGGTGGCTGCCATGGAAGTCCCATGGACTCATTTCTACAACCCCCTCTCAGAGCTAGACACTTCCTCACTTCTGCCTCTCATTCGACAGCACCCTCCCCTGCTTCTTGGGCTGTAAAGCAGTGTGGTATTCTGTCACTGGTACCTGGGAGAGCAGGTCCTGGGGCCCTATCAGAAGAACTGTGAGGTCAAGATTTTCTCAACACTACTAAGATATGCTTTGTCTTTTTTTTTATTAATTAATTAATTTATTTATTTTTATTTTTATTAAGAAATTTTCTATTCACTCCTCATGCTATCCACAGACCCCCCCTCCTCCCTCTCCCCACCCCCCAGCCCTCTTTCCCAAGCCACTCTGCATCCCCACATCCCCCAAATCGAGGTCTCCCACGGGGAGTCAGCAGAGCCCAGCACACTGAGCCTAGGCAGGTCCAAGCCCCTTCCCACTGCACCACAGGCACCGGATTCCAGAAGCCTGCCCATGCACCAGGGACAGATCCCGATCCCCCTGCCTGGGTGCCGCCCAACAGTTTGAGCCAAACAACCGTCTTCCATATCCAGAGGGCCTAGTCCAGTCCCATGGGGGCTCCACAGCCACCAGTCCACAGTTCATGGGCTTCCACTGGTGTGGCCGGTCATCTCTGCACATCCTCCCATCATGATCTCGACGTCCCTCGCCTGCAGTATCTCTCCTCTCTCTCATCAACTGGATTCCCGGAACTCAGCCTGGTGCCTGGCCGTGGATCTCTGCATCTGCCTCCATCAGTCACTGGACAAAGGCTCTATGATGACAGCTAGGTTATTTGCTAGGCTGGTCACCAGAGTAGACTGGTCCAGGCACCCTCTGGACCACTGCCAGTAGACCAAGGTGGGGTCAACCTTGTGGATTCCTCAGCGCCTCCCCAGCACCCTGCCTCTTCCTATTCCCATGATGTCCTCATCTATCATGGTATCTTCCTCCCTGCCCTCCCACTCTGTCCCTGTTCCAGCTTGACCCTCCCATTTCCCTATGTTCTCATCCCCCACTCCTCATCCTCTGCCACCCCCCTACATTCAGTTCACTCATGTAGAGCTCATCCACTTCTCCTTCACAGGGTCATCCATGTGTCCCTCCTAGGGTCTTTTCCTGTTAACTAGCCTCTCTGGAGTTGTGGGTTGCAATCTGGCCATCCCTTCCCTCCCATTTAGTATCCACTTATGAGTGAGTACATACTATGTTTGTCCTTCTGAGTCTGGGTTACCTCACTCAACATGATATTTTCTAGATCCACCCATTTGCCTGCAAATTTCATGATATCATTGTTTTTTTACCGCTGAGCAGTACTCCATTGTGTATATGTGCCATATTTTCTTTATCCATTCTTCAGTTGAGGGACATCTAGGTTGTTTCCAGGTTCTTGCTATGCTTTGTCTTTTTAATTCTCATTCTTTCAACCATAATAGTTTTCCAGGGTCTACATCAGAACTGATGATATCATCATTCCGCTGGCTGACTGAATGGATGCTTGCACATCCATGCTTTTCAAAATTTTCTACAGTAGCAAATTTGGGCTATAAATGTGCATCTTTATTAGAGTTAGGCTAACTCCACTTTACTCTGTACTGTGTCCCACTGTCCATCTCCAATTATATATGCTATAACTGTGTATCTGTGGGATGGATTTTCCCCATATATTCAATCCAAAAACATACAACAAATAAATATAAGAACAAACTACCTTCTATTAAACTAAACAGTGATTTTTTAAAATGTAAAACAAAGCCAGGTGGCAGTGGCCCATGCCTTTAATTCCAGAACTTGGGAGACAGAGGTAGGCAGAGTTTGAGGTCAACCTGGTCTACAGAGCAAGTTCCAGGGCAGCCAAGGCTACACAGAGAAACCCAGTCTTGAAAAAACAAGAACAAACAAACAAAAAAGTAAAACAATACTATTCTCGAGTCTCTTCCTCCTTAGGCACTCACTCACTCACTCACTCACTCCGGTTTTCCATGGTTAGAAAAGGAAATGGTTAAATGATGACACAGGCCTGGTTTTGGTAGTCTGTCTATCCAACAAACTACCAATAAACTCCAGGAACATATTTTTTGCTAAATGATGAAAATGGGATTTCATAGTTCTGATGATATACACTTAGATGAGAAGGTGATGTGCATCATTTATCCACTATTATTTATTTAGGAAATGAAACATTTCAATGTTTTCATTGAACTTTTCCTACAAGCTCTGGGAGTGTTTAACTGGGGAAATTGAAAGAATCTGGCCTGTATTTTTATGGTCTCTGTCTAATTTTGTCCTTTTCTGTCTGTTAGTCTTGACCTCGTCAACAAGATCAGCATCTCACAAGTGGGTAAAATGATATGAAGATGTAACCACATTTACCAATAGATATTTGACTCTTCCTACAGGTTTATAAACTTATAAAATCAACTTTTTAAAAACTTAACAGTTGAGCCGGGTGATAGTGACCCATGCCTTTAATCCCAGCACTCAGGAGGCTCCAATAAGATTAATACGTGAATTAATAACTATTGTGAGGTTTACAAGGCTGGAGCCCCTTCAGGACCTTACAGTTGAGGAACACAAACCCCAAACGAAACAAGTGTCTGCGGTCTCTTCATCCTAGGCAATGAAATACTCAGGATTTTTTCATCCCAACCGATGCAATACGAAGAAGAGCAGGCTCAAAATCAGACGTGAACAGAAAAGAATCTTAGTTTGCCATTCGAGCGGTACGGGGAAGCCACGCCTATGGCAGATCATGGAAATTCATAACCATTTTACAGTCTTACGGCACTTTAGTAATATTAGCTGGAACGGGCAGGCGCCTAAACTTTTATCTTTACCATTTTTAAAACAAGAAATTACCGCACTGGGATAACCCAGTCGTCTGAAGGCAACACCTTCCTAACGCAGTTTTCTGTCTAAGCTTTCTCGGGGTAGGGCTGGCGCACTAGGCTGGTGAGAGAACGAGCCGGTGCGGGGCGTTCTGCTCCGGTCCAGGCGACGAGTGGAGAGGGCACAGGACCCAGTCACCCCCCGGCCACCCGGGGCGGCCTGCGCGAGGCCCTCGGGGCCCCGCCCCAGGCTTGCCGAGTCGCCTCTGCCGGCTTCCGAGACCAGCACCCCGCGTGGGCGCGGCAAGTGTGCCAGCCGCGACCCCCGCTCACCTTGCTGGGTCCCCAGGCTGCTGCGGGCCCCGGCTCAGGTGAAGACACTCCGACCAGATCCATTCGGCGAGGAAGGCGGGCGCGAGAACGGAGAGATGACAGGACGAGGAGCGGGCTCCGCCGAGGAAACAAACGGCCGGGGCACTCGCCACCCGCTGCCGGTGCCGGAGACGAGGTGACAGATGGCGGCGGCCGCGGCCGCCTCCGGAACTGGACCGCTTCTCTTCCGCCCGCTCCCCCGGGGCTCTCGCTTCTTATTGGCCGCGCGTCCCCGGGAGGCCGTACTTCCGGTCTCTGCCCCGTGGGCTGTGGGGGTTCAAAGGTCGGCTGGCAAGGGTTGGTGTTGACTCGACCCCGGCTCGGCGGGGCTGGGTGTGGCTCCGTCTGAGCCGGTACTCCCAGTGCGGGCACCGCCTTCCGGCCCCTCCGCGGTCACCGAGCCTGATGAAGCCAGACGGCGTGGCCTCCAAACGCTCAGCCCAGGCTGGCTCTGCTCATGCTTAATTTCCCGGGATAATTCGAAACTGGAACGGATTCGGGGCCAGAACCGGCACGTTTAAAGAGGGAAAAGGAATTCTTACAGGTTGCGATTGTCATTTAGGGGCAGGTGTGGAATGAGAAAAACTACCAAATATGTGGCATAACACTGAGCAAAAAACAAGGCGGTACAATAAAATTTGTGATTCTCAATTTTGTCCATAAATTAATTCATAAAGTGGCTGGGTAAGCATTATATGGCACTATGTCCAAGCACTAGGCAATGTTTTAATCCCAAAATGATCTTGAGAAGATTCTAGACTTACCTCAATTTTACTGAAAATGAAACAGGCACACAGAAATAAAGTAACTCCGTTTGGAGATTACATGGCTCCTTTAGGGGGCCACCTAGCCTTTGAACTCATGAGCTTTGGGGTGTTGTTCAGAGTCAAATCACAAGAGCTAAGCTGAAATAGAGCTCAAAGCTAGTTGTTATAACAAAAAGAAATAGCAAGAGGTAAAAGGCCATTTAAAGTTGAGTGTAATGCTTGCCGTTTGCTACCAGGAGGGTATTTCCGACAGCTGTGTGATGGACAGATTGCAGTGGGCGAGGCTAGCCTAAGGTGGGTTGGCGAGGGTTGCCTAGACTTGCCTTGACACGTCTTTTAAATGTGTTAAGTCATCTGTCTCTGTTCAAGTCTCAGGAGTGTTCACACATTTCTTTCAGGTGACTTTGCATATTTCAACCCAGATCTTTCTCTTATTTCCAAGACGTTGGTTTTGGGATGGGTCCAGATGTTGGTAGTGTGCTGCTTAAGACTTTTAGAGATAAGCAAATGCAGTATATTCTCAAATAAAAGAAAAACACAGGAAAGTGGAAGTAAGATTGAGTCTGGGATGCTTACTTACCAGGATAAAGTGTCTGGGTATTAAATAAGGGATCCAGATGGATCTTGAAATCACTCAGCAAGATGACAGTACTTGGAGTACGGTGGACGAATGTGCAATTACCACAGTCTTCAGAAAACAACCAGGTTGTATCGTGGAGGCTAGTAGGTGGTGTGATCAGGGACCTTAGAGACCTCAGTGACTAGATGGCCAAGGACTGTTAGTAAGGATGGCTTGAGAGCTATGGTCAGAGTGAAGAACGTCACCCATTTCTCTGCCCCACAGTGGTGAGGAACCTCAGAGGACGTTCAGAATTACTTGAGGCACGGAAATAGCCAAGTTAAGCAGTAGGGACAGGAAGATTTGATTCATCATAGATGGAATTCCCATTTAGTACAGGTTTGTGGGCTAACTAACTTTATGCCTGTATGTTAATAGTTAAAGTGTTTGCCTGATGTTGCCAACTACATACTCCTAAAAGTCAGGCAGACACTTAAAATACATACAAATTTTGGCCAGATGAGCTGGCACATGCCTTTAGTCCCAGCACTCCAGAGGCAGATGAGTTGGAGGCCAGCCTGGTCTACATATGAAGCTTCAGGCCAGCAAAGGCTACATAGTGAGACCCTGTCTTAAATAAATAAATACATACATTTATAAATTTGAATAGAGTGAGTTGGGCTTGGAAACCTGACTGGGGTGACCAGGGAATAAAGGGAAGATAGACAGACAAACAAAATGTCCAGAAAAGCTGGGATCAAGTAGGCTGTGCTAGCTCTGATGGAGTTCATCTACTATGCAATGGCTCAAAATCTCTAGGTAGGAGCTCTTTGTACTGGAGTAGTTGTAGCCATGAGGAGCAGGAAGCTGCAACTGCCCTTCATTGCACGTACTCATCAATTGTTTGTAAACACTCTTACTAGGACTAGAGGAAGGCTTTACCATTTCCCAGTTCCAAGCCTCACCCATACAGGGAAGGCATTGCCGTTCCCATGGGTCTGAGGCATTCAGTCCTTGACTTGACTGGGCCCATGTCAACAATACACATTCACTCAGGACTTCATTCATTTTTACACATTCACTCAAGGTTTCCTCGGCTCCCCACAGGTCTGGTGTACCAATGACAGCAGTTATACCTACAGCATTTAGACCTACACGATTTAACACTGAGCCTTTGAATGGGGTGGTGCCCACTTTGCTATAGAGGGAAGAAGGCATGCAGGTTACAGGATTAACTACAGCTTTTGCCTCTCCCTGCTGATGAACCCAGCAGTGCTCAGCTGAAACAAAACTGCTGATAAGTTTCCAGGGTCAAAACTTTGGTTCAGCACATTCTTCGTTCTCCAGAGAAAACATAAATAAGGCTCTTTAGTTTTTAGTGCTGAGATGAATTGAAATCTGTTTTGCAGATAGCTCTCTGAAAGACAGTGGCTGTTAGGTGCCTTTACAATGGATGTATAAGTATGTAAATATGAATAAATATATGAATTAGTGAATGATCCTGTGGCTTCTTAAGTTATATTGCTCAAAGCTTATAATCTACCACAAGGTTTAAAGATTAGGAAAAGTTTAAATTTTTAAGTAGCATTTAAAAATTAAGTAATAAACATATATGAGCTGGTTTACTTAGTTCTCTCATCTTAAAAAGTTTCCTGCTGGGTGTGGTGGCGCACACCTTTAAGCCCAGCACTGAGGAGGCAGAGGCAGGTGAATCTCTGTGAATTCGAGGCCAGCCTGGTCTACAAAGCAAGTTCTAGGACAGCCAAAGCTGTGATACAGAGAAACCCTGTCTCGAAAAACCACACACACACACACACACACACACACACACACACACACACACACACACACAGAGTTTCCTTTTGCAAATGAAGCTATAAGGTGGTTTTGTGAGGTGCCCTGTTCAGGCTTAGGGGTGAGGGGGCTTTTGTGGCCTTGTCAGTTGTGTTGACTTTTCCCTTCAGTCAGTAGGGGAGCCTCTGTCACTTGCCTTCTACTGCTAGAATTGCAGGCAGGCCACCATGCCCACTTGGCATTCACATGGGTTCTGGCGATCTGAACTCCAGCCCTCACACACGCACAGCACGTGCTGCTGGACCCTCTCTCCAGCCCTGCAGCGTTTTCTTTAATAACCATCTGCTGTGTCTGTCCTGGTGTGATACATCCTTTACCTTCATGTCTTCAGCTGGGCGCCACTGTTTCCAGCACTCCAGCACCCAGGGAACAAGGTGAGTGAGGGGAAGGGTGGTCTTGGACCTGTTGTATCTTTTAAAAAGGACAGTAGGCCAGCAGGATGCAGCTTAAACTCCTCCCACCTAGACTCAAAATTACACGCTACTGTTTAAAAATGTGTGTGTGTGTGTGTGTGTGTGTGTGTGTGTGTGTGTATGCACACACCACTAAGTGAGACATAGGTCTCAGACATGAACTTGTTGAGGACCTGTAACCTGATCCTCCTGTCCCTACCTTCTGAGTTCTGGATCACAGGTTAGTTTTTTTGGTTTTTTTTTTTTTTTTTTTTTTTTTTTTGTTTTGTTTTGTTTTGTTTTGTTTTTTCGAGACAGGGTTTCTCTGTGTAGCTTTGCGCCTTTCCTGGAACTCACTTGGTAGTCCAGGCTGGTCTCGAACTCACAGAGATCCGCCTGGCTCTGCCTCCCGAGTGCTGGGATTAAAGGCGTGCGCCACCACCGCCCGGCCACTTTCGGTTTTTGTATTCAACAGTGGAGATTGAATTCTGGCTTTCATATATGCTAGGGAGTCATGGCTCTTGTCTCCTTTGCTATATTTAGTTATGGATTTTTCATCTATATTCAGAAGGTAGATCGATATTAACTGTTCATTAAAGAGTACTTAGGTTGCTTCACAAGTATGTTTCTGTTTCTACTATCTTTCAGGAATTTTCCATTTATGCTGTCATAAAAACTAATTATTAGTTGATGTTTTGAGGGGTTGATGAGCTTTGTAAAAGAGTTTGCTGCCAGGCTTAATGACCTGAGTTCATTCCTGGGATCCACAAGGTAAATGGAGAGAACAGAGTCACAAACTGTCCTCTGACTCCACACATGCACCCTTACACATACGCATAGGGTATGTGCACACATGTACACACACAAACGCCCCAAATAAAGAAATCTAATTTTAAAATATTTGAGGATAGAAATTTTATGATGCACTGTTTTATCAAAGCACCTCCTGTTTTACCACTTAACAAAATGTTTTGTCATTACCAGTACATTAATCAGAAATAAATTACTAATGCTCACTTTAGTCTCAAAGTTCCAAGGAAGAGTTAATTTTCCATGTGTGCAGAAGGTCGACCTCACACATATCAACTTATTGTTTGAATGCCACAGCAGCAGACTTGGCTTTCCTTTAGTCTTACCTTGTTTGATTTGTGGAGCGGAATGATAGAGCTTTGGAAGTGTCAGCAGCCCCAGGAAGACCTGTCGGCACATTTGATTTGTATGGTTCTTTATTCTAGTGGTTTCTACTTGTTAAGAAAATTCTGTAAAAGAAAACAGGCTAAATAACTAGGAAATAAAGAGGGGTCAATTGAATCTCTTCATTTACTGAAGGATTGATTCCAGGAAAGAGAAATTTTAATACATGCCAATGATTAACTTCAAGCAAGTTCTATTATCTTTGCAAGGATTATTCAGCTCTGAAACATATTTCTTACAATAACTTTCAGAAAAAATAATTTTATGTTTGTTTATTTAACTACAGGGATGATACGTGTAAACTTTGCTTAGGTAATATACTTTAACAATCAATTTCACTTAAGGATTACAAGTCATTAATTCTTTGTGTGTGTGTGTGTGTGTGCGCACATCAGAGGACACACTTGTAGGAATTGGTTCTCTCCTTCCATCTTTACATAAGTTTCAGGGATTGAACTCACGTTGTTAGGTTTATGAAACAAATGCCTTTAACATGTATCTGCTGAGCCACCTTTGTTGGCCAATGTGATAGTTAATGTTGCCTGTCAACTCGATGAGCAAAGCATACCCCTTGATATTCTGCGAGGTGATTCTAGAGAAGATCAGTTAAGAGGAGGGGAGAGCAGGTAGAATTCCTCCCAGGCCTGGGGCTGGAAAGGAATGGGGTGGGGAAGGGGAGACTCCCTGGCGTGGGCACTGCTTCCCCTCTGCTCCCAGACCTGCTCTGCTGTCACACACTCCCAGCCAGGAGGGACTGAGCCCAAATCAATCTTTCTTAAGTTGCTTTCCCCAGACACTTGTGACAGAGATGGAAAAGCTAACTAACATTGTTGGTTACTGTAGAGTTTATCACCTGCACTAGTAAGCCTGTAGGAGTGCAAGACGGTCACTGTTAGTGATGGTACAAGACCAAATCTGAAGTGTAGCAGGTCTTTGGATGCCAGCTCCCAGTAACCACATGGAGACTTCTTACTAATTATGAAAGCTTGCCCTTAGCTTAGGCTTGTTCCCAACTAACTCTTCAAACTTAAATTGACCTATTTATATGAAGTTACGTTTTGCCACGTGACTCCTCTCCTCAGTGCCATGCATCCGACTTCCTCTGAGTCTGGCTGGCAAATCTCTGGAGCCTCAGATTCTTTCCCAGAGTTCCTCTCTCTCCCGGTAAGTCCTGCCTAGCCTCTTCTGCCTAGCTCTTGGCCGTTCAGCTCTTTATTAAACCAATCAGGTGTCTTAGGCAGGTGAGGAAAGACAGAGACACATATTCACAGTGTACAAAAAGATTATCTCGACACCAAAGTATTTACATGAAGCATGAGTCTGTGATCACTCTACTCTCCAGTGGCATTGTTGTTGAATATCTGGATCAGACTGTACTTGAAGCTTGGTTGATTCTAGGCTTTCCTTTTACCCACCTACCTTCCTCCCTACCTTCCTTCTTTCCTTCCTCCCATCCTTCCTTTCTTCCTTTCCTTTTTCCTTCCAGAGCTAGTGGATTTTTCAATTGTATGAACCGTGGATCTCTGCAAATCCCAGGCCTGGCAGAGTAATGATCCATGTAAAGCCAGAAGAAAATCCAGTTCAGCTTGACTCAGTAGCTGGTGCGGCTCAAACGTCTAGAGTCTTACATTGGACAGCTTATTTTAGGCATATTGAAGTACAGTACAACTTAGAAAAAAGTTTCCAGGTGTAACACAATCCTGTCTGAACAATAAATCTTAAGGCACAATGACACCGAGACTCGTTTCAAAGTTCATGTCACCTCTTCTGTAAGGATGGCCTCTATATATAGACTATGTATGTCATCTTGAGAGCCCGGGGGAGGATGTGGTGTAGTCTCCATCATACAGATAGCATAAATGTCACTAGGCTATTAACCGCCCTTGGTCCTGTTTGTAAAAGTCTATGGGGAGCCAGGTGTAGCCTGGCCATACAAATAATGCAGAGGTCACAAGGCTATTAACAACTTCCATTCTCAGCTGTGGTAGTTTGAATGTAATTGGCCCCCATAATCTCAGGGAGTGGCACTATTAGGAGGTATGGCTTTGTTGGAGTGGGTATGGCTGTGTTACAGGAAGTGTGTCACTGTGGGGGCGGGCTTTGAGATTTCCTATGTTCAGGATACCACTCAATGTCTCAGTTGACTTCTTGTTGCCTGCAAGATGTAGGACTCTCAGCTACTACTCCAGCACCATGTCGGCCTGCATGCTGACATGCTCCCCAACATAATGATAATGGACGGAACCTCTGAAACTGTAAGCAAGCCACCAAAATGAAATGTTTTCTTTATAAGAGTTGCTGTGGTCATGATGTCTCTCCACAGCAATAGAAACCTGAACTAAGACACAGTCTTCTTTTTTAGTTTGTTTTTTTAAGACAGGGTTTCTCTGTGTTGCCTTGGCTGTCCTGGAACTCACTCTGTAAACCAGGCTGGCCTTGAACTTAGAGATCTGCTTGCCTCTGCCTTCCCAAGTGCTGGTACTAAAGGGATTGCTGTGGGATGATCCTTCTGTAAGCTGTGAATATGCATTTCTCTCACTGGTTGATAATAAACTGTTCTGGCCAATGGCAAGGCAGGATAAGGTTAAACAAATGACTGGGATGGAGGGGGCAGAGTCAGGGAGACGCTGGAGCGGCCAAAGAAGCAAGATACCAGGGGACTAGTAAGCCATGGACCACGTGGTAATACATAGATTAATAGAAATGGGTGGATTTAAATGTAAGAGCTAGTTAGTAAGCCTGAACCATCGACCAAACATTTATGATTAATATAAGCCTCTGTGTGGTAATTTGGGATCGGGTGGATGGTACAAAAGGCTCTGCCTCCTTTTATAAGGGACCACCACGTCCTTCGATAGAAACTTTCTTACCTGTCATACTTTCTGGGTTTCTTCTCTGTTTTCACTTGATTAGAATTTCTGGGTGTGTTTGGGAACAATAATTTTTTTTTAAGATTTTTTTTTAATTTTATGTATGAGTGTTCTATCTTCACATACAACATTATTACCAGAAGAGGGCATTAGATCCCACTGTAGATGGTTGTGAGCCACCATGCGGGTGCTGGGAATTGAACTCAGGACCTCTGGGAGAGCAGCCAGTGCTCTTAACCATTGATCCATCTCTCCAGCCCAACAATAATCTTTCGCAGCATTTGTTTATAAATATTTAGCTGGCATTTTTGCATTTGGTCAGAAGCCAGGTCCACATTCTGGGTTTTTAAAATTTTTGAACTTTAAAATAAAATTAAGTAACAAAATATTATAATCACATATTTGAACCCTCCTGTATCTTTAGGAAAAATGTACAAACTTATGTCTGAGTTTCTTTTTCCTGCCACTGTGATAAGACACCTTGAGAAGGCAATGGAGAGGAGGAAGGTTCATTCTCCTCACAGTCAAGGGTACAGCCCATCCTGGTGGTAAAGTCAAGGCCACAGGACAGTGAAGCAGCTGTCACATGAGGGAGGACAGTGAGTGGGCACTCCTCCCTCCTCAGCCCGCTTTCTCCATGCACACAGTCAGGGCCCCGTTTGCAGTGGCTTCCCCCTCCCCGCAGTTCATCCACCCATCCCCCAAGCGACGCTGGACGCTGGATTATGTCAAGTTGACAACACTAACCTAATACAATAGCAACAAAATTTGAAAGACTTCTTATTTATTCTTTGAAAATTTCCTATGTCTGCAGTGTATTTTAGTTACATCCTTCCCTAACTATTCTTCCCACTCCTCCTGGACACCTGCAACATCGCCTTCACACTTTCATCTCCTTTCTTTGTTTTCTTCTTATTTCTTCTGGAATTCAAGTAGTCAGTCTTGGCAGCAGGTGCCCTTACCTGCTGAACCATCTCTCCTGCCCACCTGCCCCTTTTATTACCCATGCAAATCACCAGCGTGTTCTTTGTTCATTTCCGACTGTTTGCGGGCACCTGGGTTAACTTCCTGTCCAGGCAACCCAGGCTATGTTTAAAATTTTACTTCGGAAAAGACAGTCTCCCTTCCTGTCTGGGCCCAAAGCCTCACATAGCCCAGACTGGCCTTGGATCCCCTTAGCAGCCCAGGTGAACTTTGAATTTACTTCCAAACCGCCTTTGTCCTTATCCCACTGCTGAGATTACAGGACTCTGGCACAATGTACAGATAAATTGTTTTTATAGATATTTCAGCACAATGGGATGACTTTTCTTACAATCATAGTCATTCTAATCCCTTCAGCCTCGTTTTAAAAAATTTTTTTAGGTTTATTTATTTTATGTTATTTTTGGTTTTTTGAGACAGGGTTTCTCTGTGTAGCTTTGGTGCCTGTCCTGGATCTCACTCTGTAGACCAGGCTGGCCTCAAACTCACAGAGATCTGCCTGGCTCTGCCTCTCGAGTGCTGGTATTAAGGCGTGCGCCACCACTGCTCGGCGATTTATTTTAATTTTGATTATGTGCATATCTTACTTCAGAATGTACTTTTGTTCTTGTGCACGTGTTGAGTGTTGGTGCCCAGAGAGTGCAGAGGGGAGCCTCTGGAGCTGGGGTTCCCTGAGGTGGATGCTGGATACCAACTCCAGTCCTCCGCAAGAGCGGTATGCACTCTTAACCACTGAACCATCTCTCTAGCCCTTTTAAGATTAACTTCTATTGTGGCTAATTTATTTGTGTTTTTGCAACGTAGAAAATAGGAAAAATTCGCTAAAGCCTTGAGCATTTTCATCCAGTCATTCAGTAATGGTTATGGCTATTTTTTTTTTCAAACCATAAAAACCATAAAGGAATGTTGTGACGTCTTCTGTAACCTGCTTACTTTCTCTTCCATCGGTTTCTACCACCGGCAGCCAGAGAGGACCCAGGTCTCGCCACCCCGGGACTCCGGGCCAGCAGCGCAGCGGTGCTCCCCAGCAGGAGCGGCCCCTTTAAGGAGGCGGGCCCCCGGGCGAGCGGCTCGCTGATTGGCGGAGCGGAGCCCCGTGGCCGGGCGGCGGAGTCGGAGGCGGCCGGGTGGGCTCCGGTGGGGGCCGCCGCCTCTTCGGGAAGCCGAGCGAGCCGCCAGATGATCGGGAGGCGGTCCCTGCTCGGCCTCACCTTTTGCATCTGCTACCTGGCTTCTCACCTCACGAACAAGGTGAGCGTGCGGGCGACTGCGCGTGGGCTGCGAGCCGTGCGGTCCACGTCACCGGAGCTGTCCCGGGCTGGCTGGTCCGCATGGGGACCGCGAGGAAACCGACTCCGAGTCCACTCCCCCGGAACTCCCGGGACTCGGAGGACTATCTTCAAGAGGAGGATGTGGCCCTGCATGCACAAAGCCTCCGGCTGCATCCCCGGGACTCACCTACATTCTCAGTCCTTGGAAGGTGGAGGCAGGAGGATGCGGGCTTCAAGGTCATCCTCAGCTACCTCGCCAGTTTGAGGCCAGCGTGGGATACTTGAAACCCTGTCTCAAGTAAATAAATACATATATACGCAAACAAACAGAAAGCAGTCGCCCCTCTTCCCTCAGGGAAGGAAGCGTTGAAGGGATCAGACACATTCTGCCCCACCATCTACAGCCTTCTGCCCCAGGACCCAAAGTTCCATAAGCGGTGGAAAAGATGAATTTATCAGCCCTTACCCCACTGATTCATTTAGTCTTTATTCCATTTCAAGTTTTTCCGCTATATCCAAAGGTTTAAAAATCTTGAGAGGCAGGAACTCCTATTTGAGAGGAGTGAGACGTTGCCTTGAGTTCAAGATCTTCCTGCCTCTGCCTCCCAAGTTCTGTGGGATTTGTAGGTGTGGCCACCACGCCCGGCTATTATTAATTATTTATTTTTTAAAGATTTATTTATTTTTATTTTATGCGTATGGTTGTTTTGCCTGCGTGTTTATCTGTGCCTGCAGAGCCCAGACTGCCTTAGATTTCTGGAACTGGAGTCACAGAGGGTTGTGAGCCATCGTGCACTCAGATCCTCTGGAAGAGCAGCCAGTGTTCCTGCTGAGCCATCTCTCCAGCCTTTATTTATTTATTTAGTGTGTGTATGTGTGGGGGTGTACCTACCATGGGGCACGTGTGGAGGTCAGAGGACATCTTGCAGGAGTCGGTTCAGATTGAACTCTGGTCGTTAGGTATCTCATCAGCCCCCCACCCCCAACCCCCACAGGGCCTTGCTGTGTAATCAAGGCTGGCTCCGCATCTTCCTTCTGCCTCCTGAGTGCTGGAATTATAGTCAAGCAACACTATACTTAGCTCAGAGACATTTTTAGAGCTAACATTCAATTTGTCATAGATTTCCTTTTAAAAATATTTATTTTTAATTACATGTATGCGTGTGTCTGTGTGTGGGTATGTGCATGTGAGTACAGGTGCCTGAGGAGGCAGGCTAGAGGCATTGTGGCTCCTAGAGAGGGAGTTAAAGGTGGTTGTGAGCCAACCCGTGTGGATGCTGGGAATCTAACTGGGGTCTTTTCGAGATCTGTAAGCACTCTTAACCTCTGAGCCATTTACCAGCCAATAGATTTCTTTCTTTTCTTTCTTTCTTTCTTTCTTTCTTTCTTTCTTTCTTTCTTTCTTTCTTTCTTTCTTTCTTTCTTTCTTTCTTTCTTTCTTCTTCCTTCCTTCCTTCCTTCCTTCCTTCCTTCCTTCCTTCCTTCTTTCTTTCTTTCTTTTTTTTTTTTTTTGAGACAAGGTTTCTCTGTATAGCCCTGGCTGTCCTGGAACTCACTATGTAGACCAGGCTGGCCTCAAACTCAGAGATCTGCCTGCCTCTACCTCTTTAATAAAAGTGAGATGAGAGCTTCAGCACTTTGCTTTATTTTGTGGTACTAACACAAATGAAATCCAGGGCTTCACATATGTTAGACATATGCTCAGCCACTGACCACACCCCATCCCCATATGCTCAGCCACTGACCACACCCCATCCCCATATGCTCAGCCACTGACCACACCCCATCCCCATATGCTCAGCCACTGACCACACCCCCATGCCTGAGCTTCAGTATCTTCAATCTCCCTCAGTTTGTGGACCAAAGCTAAGCAGACGATACATTGAGTAAATACTGATATCATAGTAAGGTTGTTCCGGGTGTTCCAGAACATGTCCAGGTCTCACTTCATCCTTTCTCGGTTCAGAATAGAAGCACCAGGAAAAGGTAGGGTGCAACATGTTGAATGATGCAAGTGAAATTATCCAGCACAGGAAATCATCCATAGTTGTAACATTTAGGAGCTTATTCAGGGAGAGTTTTGGGTAGGCTGGGGAAGATACTTCTGTGAACTTCCTCAAAACCATTGACTCTTTTGTTTATTTAATCCCTTCCTTTCTTCCTTGCTTCCTCCTCCCTTCCTCTCCCCCTTTTTTTTGGGGACAGGGTCTCACTATGTATCTCCAGGGGCCTGGAGCTAGCTCTGTAGACCAGGCTGACCTTGACTTCACAGAGATCCACCTGCATCTGCCTCTGAGTGCTGGGACTGAAGGCCTGCGCCACTGCACCTGGCTTAGCTGCATTTTTTTTTTTTTAAAGATAATGTAGAGAATTAAGAGTGCTTTCCTATTTAATGGCTTTAGACAATAAATAAACTTAAAAGTGTTCATAATAGAAAAAGATATCTCCAAAGACAAAACACAATTCCTCCATTATAAAGGTCTATAAATCTGACTAAAGACTTAATAGAAAGGCTGGAGAAGATGCTCAGGTAAAAGTGCTTGCCTCTCAAGTGTGAGGACCTGAGTTCAGATCCTAGAACCCACCTAAAAGCCTGACATAATGGTGTGTGTCTGGCGTGTGCAATGGTGACTGAGAAGAGGCCTGTCTCAAGCAAGGTGGAAGGCAGAGCATCTAAGGTTGTCCTCTGACCTCCACACATGCTATGCCTGTGCCCACAATCACACATGTGAGCGTGTATACATACATACATTATATCAACAAATTATACATGACAAGGAATTAAAAAAGAAAGAGTATAAATACAAATTGAATTAGGGTAGGGTGGAACATACCTGCAATTCCAGTACTTAGGAGGCCAAGGCCAGAGGATTACCTGGATCCTGGGTCACATAGCAAGTTCTAGGCTAGGCTGGGTTACAGACAAGATCCTGTTTCAAGAACAAACAAGCAAACAATAACAAAACAAAACTATAAATTTACCCTAGCTGTTCTCTTCAATATAACTTGGAAGGCCATTCTTTTGCCCATTCAAGACTTGGGGGATGAATGCCTTTATGTGACACACTCAGATTTCTTCAATAGGCATATTATTATATGCTCTATCAATTCGCTGTCATTCAAAATGTCCATTAACCTGGTACTTGTTTTTCAGTATGTCCTGTCTGTCCTGAAATTTACCTACCCTACGTTATTCCAAGGGTGAGTATTGTTTTTTTTCCCCAGATTTTGTTTCTTAAAATTTGTGGTGTTTGTGTGTGTGTGTGTGTGTGTGTGTGTGTGTGTGTATTGTATATGCCACATGAATGAAGTGCCCATGGAGGCCAGAAGAGGGCGTGGAGTTACAGGTAGTTGTAAGCTATCTGACATGGATGCTGGGAATTGAATTCTAGTCCTCTGCAAAAGCAGCATGTACTCTTAATCACTGAGCCATCTCTCTAGCTCCCAGGGCAAAGCTCTTTAACTACCTTCATACACATTGGTAGGAAATGTTCAAACAGTGTCTTACAATGTTCTTTGAAACCCTTTTAGGAACTACATAGTAATAGGTTTTCTTACCCCCACCCCCCAAGCTCGGTCAAGCCAAATTAAAGGTATAAACTCCAGGGCAGGTTCACCGGCCTTAGAGAACGAGGCCAGAGAAGTTGTGCACCCAGGCCAGAGCAGGAAAGTTTTATAGATTGTAGGCAAGGGGTGATGATGTGTTTGCCACAGCTGGGTTTGTGCCTGAGTATTCTCAGAAGCTGAGAGCTTAGGCTGGGATTTGGGCAGCTGGTGCAAATGTAGAACTAACTCTCTGAGCAGGCGGGGTTTGGAGAGAGAGGAATGAGGCTTTCCTGGCCTTACAGGGGCAAGCCAGAGGCTCCAGCTGGACACATAGGTTCATCATCAGCTAGAGACACTGTAGTTTATCCGTTTTGTTAGTCTGCTGTTGGTGTTCTGTGTTACTCTGATTAGTGCAAGACAGAGAGTCACTTTGGCATGTTCAGTGGCTTAACAGCAACAGCAGCAGCAGCAGAATGAGCCTCTGAAGGAGTGACTGCCTCATGGCTTTGCAAAAGTCTCTTTATTGTTATACAAAAGATACCAAAACGTATCTAGAGGTGTTTGAAGGACCCATTACCTAAGCAGTTCTCAGCCACATGGGAGCTTCCTGGTTTGCCGGGTATGTCTGGAGGCTAAGCCCTGCAGAGGCTCTGTGAATCCTTCAAAAGAGCAGCTCAGATAGCAATCACTGACTTTACAAAAAGTTGCTTCAAAGCCTTGGTGCCATTACTCCAGGATCTACGCCAGGTACAGTGGATCTGTTGAATTTTTCACTTCAGTAGGCACTCAATCATGTCCCACTTAGGAAGCATAAAAGCCTCAGACATTTTTGTGTTTGAACCTGTCAAACTTGGAATGACTTCTTGGATACTCCACTTAAGAAATTAGGTAAAAGAACTTCTTTGGCTGGTTCTCTCTCTCTCTCTCTCTCTCTCTCTCTCTCTCTCTCTCTCTCTCTCATTATTTTTTTTGAGACAGAGTCTCTCTACATAGTTCTGGATGGCTGTCCTGGAACTCACTATGTAGACCACGTTAGCCTCTAACTCAGAGTTTGCCTGCCTGCCACTGCCTCTCAAGTACTGGAATTAAAAGCATGGGCCACCATGCCTGGCAATAAATCATTTTTAAAAAATATTTTACCAGTTTCTTTTTCTTTAAAGATTTGTTTTATGTGTATGAATGTTTTGCCTATATGTATGTATGTATGTATAATACGTACTTGTTGCCCCCAGAGTTCAGAAGAGGGCATCGGATCTCCTGGAGCTAGAGTTATAGAGTGAGCTGCCATGTGGGTTCTGGGAACTGAACCCCAAGAAAATAACCAGTGCTCCTAACCACTGAGCCATCTCTCCAGCCCCAGTTTACCTTTTAACCCTGCATGCATATGAACGTTTCTATAATACCCATATCCAAACTATGTCTCTTATTTTTCCATTCTCCAAATTTCATGAGCAAGTAACAGTACATAGTCAGATAATTTCCTTGTGCTTACTATTTATTTTCAATGAATTCTCTATTTGTGCCTTTTACCCACTTATTTTCACTGAGGTTGTAGCATTTTTTAATTAATTTGGTGCATTCTGGTTTTGGTACAGGAGATTGGGCCTAGGATCCACACTTGCTGGAGATGCTCTCTACTACTCAGCTATATCACCAGCCCTTAACATTTCGTTTTTAAGACAAAGCTTTTCAAGGTTACTCAGGCTGGCTTTAAACTCACTCTGTAGCTCAGGCAAGCTTTGAACTTGTGATCTTCTTACCTCAGCATTCCCAGTAGCCAGGATCTCAGGCCTGAGCCACCGGTACCATTTAGTACATTTTAGTACATTTTTTATATTTTGGTGGTATAATCACTAGAGCTGGAGAAGCTGACTGAGTGTCCAGAGTGCGTGCAAGGACCAGAACTCAGCTCCCAGCATCCACATCAGGCAGCCTGAGACTGTTTGTAACTTCAAGTCCAGGTATCTGATGCCCTCTTCTGGTCCCCTTTGGTACACACACACACACACACACACACACACACACACACACACACACACACACACACATAAAAGAAAAGAAAAGAAAAAAATAAAAGGGTACTACCTCTTGACCATCATGTTCATTGGAAAAAATTTTGCAATTTGTTTTTTAGCCTTTTAATTTATTTCCAATTATTTTATTACTTAAATGCTTTGTCTTTATGGATAAACATGATCTTTCTGTTGTGATCACTTCCATTTTGCATTTCCATTTATGATTATTTTACTCCATGAAGATATCATGTAGCTAGCTACCCATATATGTTTGATAAAGCTCCTAACCATCCTCAGTTTACTTAAGCATATAATCCCTGAGAAAGCTGCCCTTCCCTCAGTAAACAACTTTTGATATGCCCATTTATTGTTAATTCTTCCTTTTGCCTTGGGATCCTTAAAACAATATATAGTTAGTTTTCTATGGTCTATTTTTGGGTATGCTTTTGTTAATTTTTTTAGAGAAAAGAGCTAGGGTTGAATTTTTTTAAGCATTATGCCATTTAAATACTCATAGACTACATCCCTCATGCTTCTTTTTTAAAAGTATGTGTGGGGGTTGGAGGAAAGGCTCTGTGGTTAAGAGTAGTCACTGGCCTTTTCTTTCATTTTACATTTATTTGTATTTATTTATTTACCTGTTTATTTCTGTGTGTACATGTGCCACAGTTAATGGGTAGAGGTCAGAGGATGACTTCCAGGGTTTGGTTCTCTCCTACCATGTGGGGCCTGGGAACCAAACTCAGGTCCTCAGGTTTGGTGGCAAGTCCCTTTACCTGCTGAACTATTTTACCACGTTTTTTGTCTGTTTGTTTGTTTGTTGTTGTTGTTTTTAGGGTTTCTCTGTGTAGCCCAGGCTGTCTTGGAACTCACTCTATAGATCAGCCTGACTTTGAACTCAGGGATCCACCTGCCTCTGCCTCCCAAGTGCTGGGATTAAAGGCGTGCACCACCACTGCCCGGCTGCACTCACTGCTCTTATGAAAGACCAAGGTTCAGTTCCTGGCACCTACATGGTAGTTCATAACTGTCTATAACTCCAGTTCCAGAGGATTCTACACCTGTGTCTTATCTCCACAGACACTGCAGACATGATGCACAGACATATAAAATAAAAATATATGAAATATAAACACAAATGTAAATATAGGCTGGGAGTTAGTGGTGCACGCCTTTAATCCCAGCACTCAGGAGGCAGAGGCAGGTGGATCTCTGTGAGTTTGAGGCCAACCTGATCTACAGAGTGAGTTCCAGGATAACCAGGGCTACACAGAAAAACTCTGTCTTGAAAAACGAAAGAAAAGGAAGGAAGGAAGGAAGGAAGGAAGGAAGGAAGGAAGGAAGGAAGGAAGGAAGGAAGGAAGGGAGGGAGTCTTCAAGCATTATTACATGTCTGGGGGTGGGGTGTGGGAAATTGACTGGGTTCAGACCTCTGCTCCAGATCAGGCTGACCATGGCATGAACTAGCTGTTCTGTTCTTGGCTGGGCAGTGAAACAGTGGTTCTTACTACTGACCAGTTGTCTCCTGATGCATGAGGAAAAGGAGGGATATCGTGAGTAATGGGGCAGTACCCACAATTCCAAGAAGTAGGAAATGACCTGGCATATTTCGAGGTTGCAGGCTGTGTGCCTTGAGAAACCCCAAGGCAGGGAGAGAGAGTTTGTCCTGGGGAGGGATGGCCCAAGTCAAGAAGGCTTTGAGTCACACAGGAGAGACTTTGTCCTGGAGGTCAGGGTTCTCGTTCTCAGTATAGTATCACAACACATAAGTATGTTACAGTCATTCCTGACGTGAGGTGTCTCATGTCATTTGTGACTAAAAATAGAGTCTTAAAGTATATGAATGAGTCATCTATAACATAAAGGTGACTAAACACTGAGAGTGTCCTGGAGATCAGATTACTGTCACATGTGACCCTGAACCTGGATGTGACATGGCTGTGATCATGATAAATTAGAACATCTGGATTCAGACAGTGGAAAATATCAGGGACAGTACTAGAAACTGTCACGAAGAGGTTAGCTGCATGAGGACTGAGGGAGCCAAGGGCCCACCATGAATCTTCGAGACATATGGGTAGCTTCGCCAGCAGTAGCTCCTTTATGGGTGCGTTATTTAAAGGGATCAGTGGGGATTTGCTGCATTTGTGGTAGCCCTCGAAGCTGAATATTACCTGGAGCCCCAGTATAAGGATAAGAAACATCACTAAAGAGAATATTTGGAATTATCATCTCTCTATCATATCCAGGAGATGCCTTTGAACTCACAACCCCCTCCCTTTTTATTTAAAGACTTATTTTTATAAGTGTGTGTGCCATGGGTGTGCATTGACTGAGGAGACCATTGGGTCTCCTGGAACTGGAGTTACAGGCAGGTCTGTGAGCCACTCAACATTGGTGCTGGGATCTGAACGTGGGCCCTCAGGAGAGAAGGGAATACTCTTAACCACAGAGTCCTCTCTCCCTCAGGAGAGAAGGGGATACTCTTAACCACAGAGTCCTCTCTCCCTCAGGAGAGAAGGGGATACTCTTAACCACAGAGCCCTTTCTCGTGGTTAAGATAAATACAATCATGAGGATTTTGCCAATGACTCGCGAAGCGGAGTCTGAGGAAGTGCTAGGTGAAGGCTGAGTGACATCTCAGCTGGCTGACTAAAGGCAGGAGGATGATGCCCAGGGTTGGGGCATGTCTAAGATAGCATTTTGCATGTGACATAATTGGGAGGCTATGGAATTTCAGGGTAGAAGTATCTAGATGAGAACGGGGATCTGGAAGTCATCCATATTGATGGCTATGAGTGAGGTTCAGGAAATGTCTAGAGGTGTGTAAGAATGTCAGCACTCATTGAGAGCTGGATTCGAAGGAACAGAGATGGGGAAATGTGAGAGGACAGCTGGAAAATGGGAGAAGAGAGGTGTAGAAGGGTTGGAGATCTGTCCTGGCTGGCTGAGTTGGACCCTGTAGGCCTGGAGTAACTCATCTGGGCATTCATCCTTCCAGGTGGCAGACCTTCCTCGGTGGACTTCTGCTTCACGTGTCATGGAAACTGGGCTGGGTGGAGATCACCAGCAGCTTAAGGTATAACAACCTCTCTGTACCTGACTCATGATGTACACGCGCGCTTTAAACATGATTATACTGCACCAGAGAACTTGGATGTGTGCCTGAGTTGTCTGGTCTTTTAGTTCTCTTCCAACCTTGAGATTCAGTGATTTTATAGTAAGATAAGCCGGGTGGCGGCGGCGGCGGCGGCGGCGGTGGCGCACGCCTTTAATCCCAGCACTCGGGAGGCAGAGCCAGGCGGATCTTTGTGAGTTCGAGGCCAGCCTGGGCTACCAAGTGAGTTCCAGGAAAGGCGCAAAGCTACACAGAGAAACCCTGTCTCGAAAAACCAAAAAAAAAAAAAAAAAAAAAAGAAACCAACTACCAACTATAGTAAGATAAATCTTGAATATTGTTGCTAATATGATATTAAATTATTAGAGACACACAGTTACAATACCATTTTAATTTACCTTTGTCTTAGATCTAAGGATCACTGCAGATATTCTTGGGAGTTATTTTAAATTATTTTCTACTTACGGAATAGTTAAGAATAGGACCAGTGTATTAGTGACTTTTCTGTTGCTGTGATAAGGCACCAGGATCAAAGCAGCCTACAGAAGGAAGGGTTTATTTGGGGTTCACAGTTCCAGAAGCTTAGGGTCCGTGGTGGCTGCACAGGGCGGAGGCAAAGCTGAGCGTTCACATCGTGGTCTACGAGCAGGAAGCAGAGAGAGTGTATGGCGGACAATTCACGGTCTTTTCAGGTTTTTTATTTAAAAATTACTTCTTTAATTTTCTGAGATTATAATTTAATTACATCATTTCCCTCTTTGCTTTCCTCCCTCCAAACCCTCCCATCTACCTCTCCTTGCTCTCTTTCAAATTCATGGCCTCTTCTTTTCATTAATTATTCCTGACTCTGTTATGTCACAGTTCATGGTGTGCATACGGCGCTGATCTAATAGAGAAGAGTGGATTTTTAAGTCTTACTTTTGCCCTAAGTAGTGGACTAAAAAATAATGAAGTGCTTGTCTGTAACCCCAACACTGGCAGGGTTGGGGGTGGTAGAGACAGAGCCAGCCTAGCAGAATCAGTGACATCCAGCTTTAGTGAAAGACTCTGCCTCAAAAATAAAATAATTAAAAAAAAGAAAAGAAAAGAAAAGAAAGGAAGGTACAGACACCCGCGGAAGACGTCTGAGGTTGACCTCTGGCCTCCACATGCACACGCACACACGTGTGCACACACAAATATGTATACACATATACACACACAAAATAGGAAAAATGTGCTGAGGTTCTTTTGCTTGTAAAACAAGTGTTGACTTTACAGTGGTAGGCCGTCCCCGTTTCGGGCAATGCCCGAGGTCAGCCTGTGAACCTTGTTCTCTTATTTTCATGTTTGGAAGCTATTTTTAGGTCCACTAGATGTCAGCAGAATACAGAATTTCGGAGAATTCCACTTGAGGAGCCCTCCAGGCACCCATAACAAATGCTGCAGAGTGTTTGCAGGGAGCAGATGTTCTCTCAATAAGGCATGCTCTATTTGAAAAACAAGTGGTTTAATTTAATTAGGCTTCATCTCAATGACAACAGTTTCATGATGTATGCCAACAGACTTTCCTAACTTCACACAGTGCTTAGTGTGGCAGGGTGGCATGCAAATGGAAACAGACTCAGGATTCACATGAGATGCAATATCTGGGCTTCTCAGTCACTTAAGGGGCGTGGCAGATCAGCACACTTTTCAAACCAGACCCCCAGGCAAGAGACCCTTCAATGTGGTATCACATGCAACCCCTCCAGCCGGGAGCTGCCCCCTCCCCTCATGCACATGAATGCATATGCATGCAGACCTGCACATGGACATACTCACTGCCTCAGCAGTTCCCAGAGGCCCCAGTACCAAAGGGACCTGAGACCCTGCCAGGACCACCACAGACTTTAATTCTAGTTTGTTTCCTTTGTGGGTGAATAAGGTAATGAAAGAATTAACCCACGTAAGAGGCCAAAGCCACCAGATGATGAATAGAATGTGGGGACGGGTGCCTCCTCTATTCCTGATGTTCAAGCCTTGGCTCTTAGACTCAGTGTTAGGCCTTTAAAGGAGCCTGGTCAGTGTAGCCCCTCTACAAAGTGGCTTCGTAACCAGTTAAACTTCAGGGCTGCATTCTGGGAATTTATCCTGAGTATTATGAAAAAAAAAATCACACATGTGAGAAAATAATGTATTCAAGAATAGTCGTACAGCATTGGGATAGTAAAAAATGCAAGATTGACTTAAATATCCAACCTTAGGCCCTCTGTAGACCAGGCTGGCCTCAAACTCACAGAGATCCTCCAGCCTCTGCCTCTCCAGTGCTGGGATTAAATGCATGTGCCACCACTGCCCGTTGGTATTGTTCAGTTATTATTAATGCAAGTCAATGGTCATTAATTCAATTATCAGTAAATGGGGTGTGGCTTTTTGCCATGGGAAATTGTGAAATTAAGCAGATTATGAGACAATGTGTGCAACAGGGTCCCACTATTGTCAAAATGTTAATATATGTGACAATTGGACCCGGAAGGACACCTCCCAGGCCCAACCCCTTTTGGGCATGTCCTGGATTGTAATTGCAGTGTTTTTCTTTTATTTTCTGGTTTTTGAGAGAGTCTCACTATGCAGCCCTGGCTGGCCTGGAACTTGCTGTGTAGAACAGGCTGGCCTTGAACTCACAGAGATCCGCTGCCTCTGCATCCTGGGTGATTGGAGGGTCAAAGAATGTCACAAAGATCACACCACACAATAGACTCATAAAAGAGATTTACTGGGGGAGGGGGAGGGGGAGTGTGAAAGGCCACCTGACAGAGGATGCAAGAGGAAGAGAAGCTTTTGTGAAAGCGAAGATGCAGGCCTTATGAAGGGGACCAGACTCGGGGTCACAGTGGAGATGTGTCACATCCTGTGCCTGGTGATGACGCGGCTTCTGGCGCTGAGTGGCTGAAGGCCATCTGGGGGAGCATCTGGTTCTGGAATGTGGGTGGTTCTTGGTTTACCAACAATAGGTGTGTACCACGCTAGGCCTGCAGTGTGTTTCTTAGTTAGAATGTGGTGGAGGATGGTAGTTTCTCACCGCTCAGAGTGGCCGGGAATCCCCACAGCCAACTGTTACAGACTTAGGGTCACAGCCTGTGCTCCAATAAGCCATGTTCAGCATCTGCCCTCAACAAACCAATTAAAATAGCTAATTTAGTAGTGAAAAGTAGAAAAAGAAGATGCACTCACCTTGATCATACTTGGGAGGAGGGACAAAGAGATCCATTGATGTCCCCCGACCCCCACGACTTTCTCCAGGGTCCTGAAGTGAGGTTACAGTTTAATGGCACGGCCAGAGTTATGTTTGCCAAAGCAGTTCCGGCAGTTTGTGGCCCTGACCCCATTGACCTATGGTTGTCTTCTGTAGGTCATCTGGCAGGTTGTACATCTCTTCCTGGTAGGAAAGTTTCTCCTCTGACTGGCCTAGGCATTCTGTTTTTCCAGCTTGAGACTTCTGGGTAATTCCAGTTTCCCGGAGGAGTCCATTGTGTGAACAGTCTGACAGCTAGAGTGAGGGGCACAGGTGTGTCTTTGAAATATCTTCATCCCTGCCAGGCCAGTTACAACCTCTGAAGATGTCTGTTTGGCTGGGGGCGACCACTCTCTCGGGAGCGCGTATTGCTCTTTCCTGAAAGCCCCAGGTGAGATGGCAGGGCAGTAGAAGCCTCGATGTCCTGTGCCTGGGTCCTGGCCCAGGTGTTTGGAGCAAAATGCTCACCCAGCCTCCCTGCCATATTTCCCAGGAGTCTCTTCTGTATCCTGCTGAAGTTATGTCAGAGTAGGGATTGGCACATAGGCGTTCCCCAGGGTTGCTTTCTTTTCCTCACATCCGCAGTGAGCAGTGCAGACATTCTCATTTCTTGGAGTCTGTAACTCAGCTGGAGTTTCCTTTGTTTATTTTAAGAGGGACTCAAGTGCAGAGGTCTGGGACTTTACTGACCTTAAATTCCAAAGCCTGGGCTGCTGCAGCCAAGCCAGCTGCTCGCATGACTTGGGCACCCACCGGTTACTTTCTCATCAGCGCTCTGCTGCGGCTTAAGTCCTGGACTCCTGGCGCATGGCCTGCTGGGGGTTTGTGACAGGTCAGAACTGGGAAAGCCCTTTCCTAGGGCACCGCCACCATCTACAGTGTCTGTGGGCCCGTGAGGGCGGGGATGGCATGCTCTTCTCTCTATTCGCTTTTTTGTTGGGGTTGTAGACATCTGTTGTTGCAGGCAGGGCTGTGATCATGGGAAACAAGTTCCTGTTTTTTTACTCACAGCGTACCTGTCCATAGCCTCGTCTCCCGTTAGAGTACAGTGGGTGTGCAAAGTGCAAAGACGTGATTGAAAGCTTGGGCTGGGAGGCTTGACTTAGGTTCTTGCCTTGTTTTTTACCGGCTGTTCAGTAGGAACATGACCAGAGGTCGGTGTGCATCTGTGTGAATGGACAGCTTTTGATGAGAACAGGAGACAGGAACTGGGGCAGCGGTTCTGAGAACGTCAGAAGAGGGTTGTGGTTCTGTTATCTCCTGGTCTTAGTTAGGGTTACTATTTCTTCGATGAAACACCAGGACCAAAAACAAGCTGGGGAGGAAAAGGCTTATTTGGTTTACATTTCCACACCATGGTCCATCACTGAAAAAAGTCAGGACAGGAATTCACGCAGGGCAGGATCCTGGAGCTGATGCAGAGGCCATGGAGGGGTGCTGCTTATTGGCTTGCTCATCATGGCTCGCTCAGCCTGCTTCCTTACAGAACCCAGGACCGCCAGTCCACAGATGACACCATCCACAATGCGCTGGGCCCTCCCCATCAATAACTAATTGAGAAAATGCCCTTCAGGCTCACCTACAGCTGGATTTTATGGAGACAGTTTCTCAATTGGGGTTCCCTCCTCTCAGATGACCCTAGCCTGTGTCAAGTTGACATAAAATTAGCCAGCATACTCCTAAATAAGCACGTCTGAGTAGCGGTCTCACTGATTGTGTGACTGAAAGTGACAGGAGGCTCCTGGGTGCCCACCTGGCTGGCACACCTGGACTCACAGCTCACCTTCGTCCCATGTCCACTCCTGTTTCTGCCGTAAGTCCTTTTAAAAGCCCCAGGCTAGCAGCTGAAGCAGTCCTATTTCTGGGACCCTCCTGTTATATGGGCGCTCTCTTTCTCCCTCTTCCTCTTCTTCTCTCTCAACTCCTTAAGCTCCTACCCATGAATCTATAATAAATTTCTCTCTAAATGCTCCTTTTGTGGTTCATGAATTTCACTATTTTTTATTTTAATTTTTACTTACGTGTGTGTGTGTGTGTGTGTGTGTGTGTGTGTGTGTGTGTGTGTGTGTGTTACATATGTGTAGGTACTTGGAGGCTAGATGAGCGAGTGGGAACCTTTGGAGCTGGAGTAGGGATTGGCACATAGACATTCCCCAGGGTTGCTTTCTTTTCCTCACGTCCGCAGTGAGCACTGCAGACATTCTCATTTCTTGGAGTCTGTAACTCAGCTGGAGTTTCCTTTGTTTATTTTAAGAGGGACTCAAGTGCAGAGGTCTGGGACTTTACTGACCTTAAATTCCAAAGCCTGCGCTGCTGCAGCCAAGCCAGCTGTTAACTACCTGATCTGGGTGCTGAGAGCTGAACTTCATCCTCAACTCTCTGGCCTCCTTTTATTCTTTGAATTTTAGAGACAAGAACCAAAAAGCTATTTATGTCTTTCTTAGTCAATGTTCTAATGCTTTGAAGAGACACCATGACCACATCAACTCTTATAAAAGAAAGCATTTAATTGGGGCTGGCTTACAGGTTCAGAGGTTTAGTCCATTATCATCATGGCAGGAAGCGTGATGGCATGCAGGCAGACATGGTGCTGGAGAAGGAGCCAAGAGTTCTACATCTAGATCTGCAAGTAGCAGGAAGAGAGAGATACTGGACCTGGCATGGGCTTTTGAAACCTCAAAACTTGTCCCCAGTGACACACTTCTTCCAATAAAGCCACACCTGCCCCAACAAAGCCACACATCCTTTCAAATAAGCATTCAAATATCTGAGGCTTTGAAGACCATTCTTTTTTTTTTTTTTTTAAGATTTATTTATTTATTATGTATACAGTGTTCTGTTTGCATGTATCCCTGCAGGCTAGAAGAAGGAGCCAGATCTCATTACAGATGGTTGTGAGCCACCATATGGGTGCTGGGAATTGAACTCAGGACCTCTGGAAGAAACAGCCAGTGTTCTTAACCTCTGAGCCATCTCTCTAGCCCCTGAAGACCATTCTTAATTCAAGCCACCATAGTGGCACTAGGTTTCCAGAGCCCTAGCTCTCCAAGAAAGGCTCTGTTGTCTCAAGGACATCCCTATTTCTATATTGCTTTGTAAGGAGAAAATGCAAACAAAGCATGGTGGTGAATGCCTGTAACCCCAATGTTTGAGAGGTGGATGTAGAAGGATCAGGAATTCAAAGCCAGTCTTGACTAAATAGTAAGTTCAAGACCAGCCTGGGCTACATGAGACCCTGTCTAAAACAAAAACAAAAGCAAACAAAGCATTTCATATATATAAACTTAACCTTGAGAACATTGGAGGTTGGTCTAGCCTATTCTAAATGCACAAAGCACTTAGAAAATCATCTAGTACAGAGCCCATCTTCCATGTTGGATATTATTGAAATTTGAACAGGTGATCCAGAGGGGCTCTGAGGAGAGTTCAGGCCCCAGCATCACTGACAGATGGAAGAAGATCAGGGGAGGAAGAGGAGAAAAGGAGAGGAGGAGGAGAACCAGAACAAAAATGCCAGAGGAAGGAGCCTCTTAGACCTTAGAGGATGAAGGGAAGTTGATAACAAGAGTCAGTAGCCAGGCTGTCTGGGTCCCAGGCTGGAGGCAGAGAAGAGGGTGGAACAGGGTGCATGGTGTCAGGATCATACCATCAGTACTCTCTGATGTCAGCTCACTTCCTAGGTACGGAAGCCTGTCTGCAGTGTCCCAGTGGGATGCCTTTCTGTTGGGAGCGCTTGCAGGTATTGCCACTGGCAGGAAAGTGAACCAGGAAGAGATAAGAATGAAAACTCGAGACAGTACCATTTTTTGGGGGTGGTGGTGGTTCGAGACAGGGTTTCTCCGTGTAGCCCTGGCTGTCCTGGAACTCGCTCTGTAGCCCAGGCTGGCCTTGAACTCACAGAGATGCACCTGCTTCTGCCTCCCGAGTACTGGGATTAAAGGTGTGTGCCATCACTGCCCAGCTGACAGTGCCATCTTTGCTGGTACTGGATCAAGACCTCCAGTGTTGTAGTATATTATTTTAAGACGTGTTACATTTGTTTATGCTGTGGAACATTTGTTAATGATGCAAAGACATGCTGCGTTCTTTTATGTTGCATTTGTTTAACTCTGTGAAGCTGTGTTACTGTGCCTGTCTAAAACACCTGGTGGTCTAATAAAGAGCTGAAAAGCCAATGGCACGGCAGGAGAAAGGAGGTGGAATTGGCAGGAAGAGAGAATAAACAGAAGGAGAAAAAAGAGAAGGAGAGGGATCAAGGAGTGAGAAAAGGGGGCAGCCACTCAGCCACACAGCCAGACATGGAGTAAGAAATAAGGGAAGAAATACAGAAATAGAGAAAGGTAAAAGCCCAGAAGAGGCAAAAGGTGGGTGAGATAATTTAAGAAAAACTGGCTAGAAACAAGCCAAGCTAAGGCCGGGCATTTATAAGAAAGAATAAGCCTCCATGCATATTTATTTGGGAGCTGGTGGCAGGGCCCCCAAAAGAGCTAAAGAGCAAAAGAGTAAAACAACCAGCTACACTCCAGAGACTGACCCTGTGGTCTATTTTCCTTACACATTGAAACATGGTAGAACTGTGACCTTGGCCTTTACAATAAGAATAGATTCTATTTGCCGATAAACAGAGCTCAGGTCTAGGGCCTAGAGAAGGATCTATGATAAGTATAAGGATGGATTCTATTGGTGGAAGATGCAGAGAACATGGGGCCTCTTTCACAGGGATGTGTTCTATTCACTTGAGAGACTAAGCTCAGGATTAGGCCTAAACAATGCCCAGGATATTGGGGGATTCAGGAAGGCTGGCTCAGAGAATAGTAAAAACATCACCAGGTTGATTGACCACTTTTCAGTCTGACATTCCAGGTGACTAGGCATCATTCATTTCCTTCCATTGAAGAAAACAGGTCTGTGTGATTGACAATCTTGGTTTATCCAATGCTTATCCTAAGCTGTACTTCCTACACCGTTCAGTATCTGTGAGAGGGGAGAACTTTCTTATGGATATGTCATGTAATTGATTGGGTACTATATTGAAAGTCCCGAACAGAATGGACTATGGGAATGCTTTCCTCTGTCGTAAAATTGAAAAGTGTTCGGTTGACAGTCTTTACCATTGTTAGGTCAGGTATTTTCATCGTAAGATTGTTGTGTGGATTTTTTTATTTGTGTGTATACATGTGTATATTTGTGTGCACATGCATACACAGGCCCAGAGGTTGACATTGGGCTCTTCTTCAATAACTGTCTACCTTTTACTTTTTACTGAATGTGGAGGCCTCAGGTTCAGCCAGGCTGACCATCAAGCTCCAAAGGTCCTCCTGTTACTCCAGCACACCCAGATTTCACATGGGTCCTGGGGACCTTACCCAGACCCTCTGTTTGCATATCATATAACTTGCTAACAGCCTAACCTAACCCCTGTTGTGTGGATTTAAAAAAAAAGTAGCATGAGACTGGAAAGATGGCTCAGTGGTTAGGCACACCTGCTGCTGGTCCAGACCTTGATTAGATTCCCAGCACCCACATGTCAGCTCACACCTATCTGTAACTTCAGTGTTGGAAGCTCTCTGTGGGCACTGCATATGCAGTATGCAGACATACAAAAGTCTATATGTTAAAAAAAAGTAGCATGGAAAACATTTAACACAGTGCCTGATCAAACTGTGAGGCCACTGTTCACAGTGAGTCTTTGAGCTTTATAAGTTGCTGTCAGCATTTGCTGAAATAATTGATATAGTCAGTAAGACTTGGAGGCCTTCCTGGAGCCTGGGACATTGGTACGCTAGGTCGAGGTCCGATCTTGGATTGACTGCCTGTCCTGGACAGTAAAAGGGAAGACAGATTGTGAGTTTGCAGACACAGTGGTGGTTGTTGATGCTTTGGGGTGATCATGTTGTCCACTGCTCAGGTGGTCTCGTCTGGTTCTAGTCATTGTGAGACTGACTCTGGGGCCCTCGGGTGGTAGAGGCTTCACTTCTAACTCCAGTGAGAGGAAGCCTCCACGATATGTAGTGTGTCCAGTTCTTCTCTCTCGTGTGTGTTTGCTTGTGTGTTTTTGTTTTTTGAGATAGGACCTCACTATGTAGCCCTGGCTGTCCTGGAACTCATTGTGTAGACCAGGGTAGCATCAAACTCACAGAGGTCCTCTGCCTCCCAAGTGCTGGCATTAAAGGTGTGAGCCACCACTCCTGCCTTATTTATTTTTGAGGAGAACAAGATTCTAGACTCTAAAGAAAAATCAGATCCTAGTATGGGTCAACCTGAGCCACAGAAGTGTGCCCCCCAAAGCCCTAGGGTGCTCAGAAATCCAGGTCAATGTTTGAAGAAGCCACAATATGACCACCCTATTGAAGTCCCAAGGTTTATTATTTAAAAACCCTTTTTTCTAGTTTTTTTGGTTCAAAGTTGTGATTCCATGGAGCTGTTTGAAACATCTTAGGTAAACAGTCTTTAAAAAAATTTATACTTGAAAATTACCACCATTGAAGAAAATCAGCTGTGTCCTCTCTTTGAGCCTGCAGCAAGGCCTGTCCACGTTCAGTTTTGGGGGGTGTTCCTGAACGCTAAGTAGATGTCACATGGCAGAGCTATATATGAGATGGCTTCATCTGCTTGTGTCGCTCTCTCAGTGAGTAAAGAGCACATCTCACTTATCAGGTCCCCCAAGGATATTTCGACAACCTTGGAAGGAGATGGTGCCTCTGAGGGGTCAGTCCTTCCAGCTAGGTCTATTCAAACATGAAGTAGCAAAAACATTATAATGTCTCTTCATCTTTTCAGATCTAATGTTTTGGCATGGCTTCCTGCTTCAGTGCTGTTCGTGGGTATAATCTATGCAGGGTCCAGAGCTTTGTCCAGATTGGTAAGTATTAGGATGTGTGTGGGGGACACACCACCCTCTTTCCTCGTCGCCTTTGTGTTTTAATTTATTGCATCCCACATCAGTTGGGGGCAGACATCAGCTTGAAGGTAAAACTAGATCAGAGAACAGAGGTGTTGGCTTACTGTGGCTGTGCTCAGGATACACAAGGGAACAGCTTATGGAAATATATTTTGACTCATTGTTTCAGAGGGTCCCAGACTGAGTCCTTGCCTCTTAGGGGTTGGGTCTGTAGTAAGGAGGTAGAAGATGGAGGGCCAGGAGTAACTTTCAAAGGCCTGCCCCCAGTAACCTACTGGAGGTCTTGCTGCCTAAAGTTTCCAGACTTTCCCAGATTAGTACCACTGGCTGGGCACCAAGCCTGCAGTGTGTGAGCCCTTCTGAGGGGACACTTGGTATCCAAACCATGACAGAGAAGTCCAGCGCCTGAGATAACATGAAGCACCTTTGCTGCTTTTGTTGAATTGAAGATAACTGGAAAATATGGCAGGGTCAGCTTGTCTCATGAGGCGGAGGTGGGCAAGAGAGAAGGCAGTAGCAACCATTGTGAGGTCTGCCACAGTTAGGCCTCACCTGAGCAGCTTTGGCATGGAGGCTAGCCTCGGCACTCTGCCTGAATACAGTTATCCTTGGAAGCAAGAGTCCGGGCTAAACCTTTACCTGCTGCTGAGGAGTTGGAACTGGGTTGTTACGTTATAGGATAATCTCTTTCTGCACTGTGAAGATGTGGCTCTTCCAAGGCATCTTCTGATTGGTTTAATAACGAGCTGAACGAACAATAGCTAGGCAGGAAAGGATAGGCGGGACTTCTGGGCAGAGAGAGGAACTCTGGGAAGAAGAGAGATGGGATTCACCAGCCAGATACAGAGGAAGTGGGACATACAATATGGAGGAGAGGTAAAGAGCCACGTGGCAGAACATAATATAAACAGGTTAATTGAAGTTTTAAGAGATAGCCTAAGCTAGGCCAAGCTTTCATGATTAATAAGAGGTCTCTGTGTCATTATTTGGGACCTGGTGATCAGAGAAAGTCCGACAGCACTAGGTGCATTGGTGAAATGGTCCAGGGACACTCGGTGCAGCTGTCAACACAAGTGTGGCCCAGAGTGGACAGGTACTGGGGGTACTAGTAAAATGAGGTGTCCACTCTGTCTTCCCATTCCTCCCCTCCCCCTCCAGGACTGAGCTCCTTAGTGTGTGGTTTCTGAAGAACAAAGATGCTTCCAAATGCGTTATTCAGAACTCCAAGCTGTAATTATTTTGCTGTCAAAAGAGAATCCATTAAAACCACATGGACTTATAATCAAGATGGTATTAATGCTTTTTTTCACCGTATCCTGACTTCTGTTTTTATTTATCAGAAAATGTCCTGTGTTCTGCCTTTTGGAAAAATGCAGAATTTGCAAAATAATTCAATCTTTTTACAATGTTTGCTGTTATATTTGTTATTTTTTTCTTGGTTTTTCAAAACAGGGTTTCTCTGTGTAGCTTTGGTGCCTGTCCTGGATCTCGCCCTATAGCCCAGGCTGGCCTTGAACTCACAGCAATCCCCCTAGCTCTGCCTCCTGAGTGCTGGGATTAAAGGCGTGTGCCACCACTGCCTGGCATTGTTTGTTCTTGTGACCTCAGATGTAAAAACAAACAGTCTGTCTAGCTGGGTAACAATATTGTTAGGGCAACTTCAGGATTATAAAATAGCAGTTGAAAAAGTAATTTGGAAATTAAATCATCACTTTTATTTCATGATTTATACAGTTGAGGAGATGGAATGACATGTTCAGAAGGGTGGGATCTTTGGGGTGGGCTAGGAGCTGCCCCACAGTGCACCTTGGTGCCCACCTCGGAGTATTCAGTCACTGCCCACTCTCTCTACCACTTCTTTCTGGTTCCATTAGCTTTAATTTTTCCTCCAAGTTCTGGATATTTATGGGTGCCAGAAGTTTAAAGGTTGAATAAGTCAGGTATTAGGCTTATGATAATAATGCTTTTCTTGTTCAGTGATTTTTCATAGGTTTCAGAGCAATTTTCTTTGTATCCTTTATTATTTATTTTTTATTTTGTGTTTGTGCATATATGTGTGTACGTGTGCCCACCTGTGTATGCATATGTGGATTTTAGAGGTCAGCAATGAGAATCTTCTATCATGCTTCACTACACACACACACACACACACACACACACACACACACACACACACACACACACACACATTTGAGACAAAGTATCTCACAGTTTCAGCTACACTAGTTGGGTAGTGAGACACTGGGGTCTGTCTGTCTCCACCCCCTCTAGCACTGGGTTACAGATGTGCACCCTCACACCTGGCTTTTAGGTTACAGATGTGCACCCTCACACCTGGCTTTTAGGTTACAGATGTGCACCCTCACACCTGGATTTTAGGTTACAGATGTGCACCCTCACACCTGGCTTTTAGGTTACAGATGTGCACCCTCACACCTGGCTTTTAGGTTACGGATGTGCACCCTCACACCTGGCTTTTAGGTTACGGATGTGCACCCTCACACCTGGCTTTTAGGTTACGGATGTGCACCCTCACACCTGGCTTTTAGGTTACGGATGTGCACCTTCACACCTGGATTTTAGGTTACAGATGTGCACCTTCACACCTGGATTTTAGGTTACAGATGTGCACCCTCACACCTGGCTTTTAGGTTACGGATGTGCACCCTCACACCTGGATTTTAGGTTACGGATGTGCACCCTCACACCTGGCTTTTAGGTTACAGATGTGCACCTTCACACCTGGATTTTAGGTTACAGATGTGTACCTTCACACCTGGATTTTAGGTTACAGATGTGCACCCTCACACCTGGCTCTTCGTAGCTTCTGGAAATCTGAACTCAAGTACTCTTGCATGTGCACTGAGCACTTCATCCGCTGCGCCATCTCTCCAGCCTCCTTTGTATCTTTATGTGAGTCACAGTCACTGGGCAAGTGAGGGATGGGGCAAATGCCAGGACCCGATGGAGGAAGAGATGTAGGTGCAGAATCCTGCCTCTAGTCCCACAAAGTGGCAGCTCTTCTGTCGTATTTTGTCTTTTTTAGATTTGTCTCTCTAAGAACTAATGCATATGGACTTCTTTTTACAAATTTTTAAATGATTTTTTTTAATGTGCATTGGTGTTTTACTTGCATATATGTCTGCTTGAGGGTGTCAGATCCCCTGGAACTGGAGTTACAGGCAGTTGTGAGCTGCCATGTGGGTGCTGGGAACTGAATCCGGGTCCTCTGGAAGAACAGCCAGTTCTCTTACCTGCTGAGCCATCTCTCCAGCCTGGACGTTTTCTTTTTTAAAGACTGTCTTCTATGTAGCCTGTTCTGGCTTTAACTTACAGTCCTTTGTCCTTAGTCAGCTGAGCAGTGGAGGGGATTACAAGTGTGTGCCACGGAGCCTGGCCGCTGAGAACCTTTTAACTTTCTTAGGAAGCTCACTCTAGTCGAAGCAGTAAGGAAGTGTAAGCAGTGAGGAAGTTCATGTGAGAAAGTTATAGGACAGAGACCCACTTCGGGCCTGGCTAGGTCCAGAGGGACTGCGGTGACATACCCAGAAAATCCAGTTTGTCTCTGTCTCTCACTTCTACAGGGCATCTGTTCCAATGTCACCCCCTTCCCCTGGTGTCACTGACCTCAGTGTCCCCTCCTCACGGGTCATAAGGAGACTGTCTTCCTAACAGCTCTTATCTGAGCCCCAGGCTCACTTAGACTGGATCCTTGGGGTCCTGCCCATCGATGCTCTGCAGAGTAGCCAGGAGGGTGAGGCCACGTTTCCTAGCCTGCCATGGATCTCACCTCGACCGTCACCCACTGCCACTGGAGAACCACGGAGCACCGACTCTCCTCGGTGGCCAGACTGAGAAGAGGCTGTGGCTGTTCTCAGGTTCAGGCACCTTTGCAAGGGACTCAAATACCAGGTGGCTAGAATCCCGTGGAAAACGCACCATGAGTGTCCATTCAGTCTGTTCTCGGCAGTCAGGGAGTTCTGCACCCTGAACGATGATGCTGCAGAAGGATGGTTTATCTCTAGGCAAGCCTGTCTTTGAACTTGCTCTTTGGCTACGGATTTACATCAGTTTCAGCCCTAAGTGCACGTTGTCTTGTGGTTCACAGCAAAGCTTTTTGAAGCAGTTGATTTACATTCTAGTTTAACCAGTTGACTTCCATTTTCATGTGAGTTCCTGGGCCTGTGAGTGGAGTAGACTGACCTAGAGCATAGCCTTGTCTAGCAGGCAAAGATAAGCTGCTCCATCCAGATCTGTTAGAAAAAGCACCCCACCCCCACGTACCCATTGAGCGGGAGGACAGTGAGTAGGAGCCTCTTGTTACTGTTTTTAGTGACAGATTCAACCCCGCATCTTCTCAGTTCTGTGTCTTTGCGTTGCTGCATAGACGTCCCCAGGGTGATGAGTACCAGGCACTCAGACCGTTTGTGTTGGATGGGAGACAGTCCTCACTGCTCTGGTGCCAAGCTGTCAGCTAATGAATCCACGAGGAATTGGGGGTGAGTGTGGTGAAAATTCGTGGGTGTATTGTTACATGAAACTCTTCTGAGTAGCTGTGCTTCAGAAAGGCCTCCCTGATCTGAGGAAGCCTTGACGCTGTCTGGTGTACAGCACCTGGGAGCTGTGGGGAGTTCTTTGTGGGTTTTCCCACATCCCACTTACAACTGACTGATATGTAGAGGTTAGAAGAGAAGAGCGTGCTCTAAAGACTTTTGTTGCCACTATTTTTTTTTTTTTTTTTTTTTTTTTTTGGTTTTTCGAGACAGGGTTTCTCTGTGTAGCTTTGCGCCTTTTCCTGGAACTCACTTGGTAGCCCAGGCTGGCCTCGAACTCACAGAGATCCACCTGGCTCTGCCTCCCGAGTGCTGGGATTAGAGGCGTGCGCCACCACCGCCCGGCTCTTGTTGCCACTATTAATTTGTGTTTTTTGTTTTTGTTTGTTTTGTTTTGTTTTTGAGACATGATTTCATCTGTCTCAGGCTTTCCTCAAACTGTGTAGCTGAGGATGACCTTGAACTTCTGATTCTCCTGCCACCCCGTCCTGAGTGCTGGGACGACAGAGATGGACCGGCATGCCTGGTTTATGCTGTTCTGGGGTTGATGCAGGGCCTCGTGCTCTTTCAGCCCTAAGTACACTGTGAGGCTGAGTTGACTTTTGGTTCACAGCGGGTCTTGGGGAAGCGAGCATTGACTCGCAGTCTAGTGTAAGTGCTGGGCAAGCACCCTGCCGACCAAGCTAGTTCCCAACCCTAGGAGGAGTATAGCTATCCGGCAAGGAGGTGTCTGAGATTTACTGTGTTCTTAACGACACAGAAGGCATGGTTTCTGACCTTGAGGGAATTAAAGGGGTGTGGGCCAAGAGAGACAGTTCCCAGAGGACCAGCTGCTGTGAGTGTGCATTGTGAAGGTGTGTCAGGCGCTTCTGTTGATGGCGTATGGGCTTATGTTACACTTCCTCTCCTTTCTGCTTATGGTGAGGCCTGCCTGTCGGCTTTCCTGCAATGGATGAGGTCACAGAGATGGCGGCTCTCATGTCCTGAACAGCAGCAGTCTTTGGACGGTGCAACTCTGATGATCAGTTATCACTTTCATTGTAATTCCTGGCCAGAAGTCTCAGCAAGACAGAATTGCCTCAAAGCCTGAGAGCCGAGGGATTAGGACAGATGTGTAGATTCCCATGTAAATAGTGGACTGGTGTTGGCTGCTGCCTAATTAGAACAAGATGCATGTTTTCCTGAGTAAGTAAGGCCAGGGTGAGCAGCCAGAGAGACCACAATGCAGATGAGGTACCTTAAGAGGACTGGATTCATTTCTATCTCTCCTTCCTTCCCTTTTCCCTCCCTCCCTCCCTCCCTCCTTCCTTCTTTCCTTCCATTCTTCCCTTTTACCTCCCTCCCTCCCTCCTCCCTCCCTCCCTCCCTCCCTCCTTCCTCCCTCCCTCCCTCCTTCCTTCCTTCCTTCTTTCCTTCTGTTTTCTTTTTTGGTGACGAGGTGGCTATGACGAGGTGCCATGTAGCCCAGGCTGGCATGGAACCCCACTGTGTAGTGGAAGATTGACTGTCTCTACCTTTCACGTGCTGCAAGTACAGGCATGTATCACACCTGACCTTGGGTTGGTTTTTGTTTTTTACCCAGACCTTTGAACTTGGTCCTTCTAATCTGTCTGTCAAGGTTTCTGGCTTCCGTAAGCATAGTAGTTACTTAGGATGTCATAGGTGGGCATGAGATGGAGATACTGCTGAAGAAAAACATGGATAATTAAACCCATAGTGAGCAAGTTACTTAATTGAGCAGAAAGGAATTCATGGTCGTCTCTTTCCTTGTCTCCACATAAAGGAGTTTGGATCACAAAGGTAAAGAGTGTCAATGTTCATGTAGAATGGAGACGGCCCTAGCATGTTTCCTGGAACTGCCCAGTGGAGGCGGCCCTCATGTGCTGGGCAATAATCCTCTTGTACACTGTAAAGATTTATCACACAATTGGTTTAATAAAACACTGATTGGCCAGTAGCTGGGCAGGAAGTTAGGTGGGAAAGCCGAACTGAGAATGCTGGGAAGGAGGAGGCGGAGCCAGGTGTGGACAGTCAGACGCAGAGGAAGCACGATGAGAAAAGGTACCAAGCCACGTGGTTAACCATAGATAAGAATGATGGGTCGAGTTAAGCATAAGAGCTAGTTAGTAATAAGCCTGAGCTACCAGCTGAGCATTTAGAAGTAATATTAAGCCTCTGAGTCAGTTATTTGGGCAGCAGCTGCTGGGTATTTGGGAACAGGCAGGCAGGAGAGAAACTTCTGCCTACACTCATGTCTCTCCCTTCTTCACTTCCTCCCTCTTTCCTGCCCTTCTTCCTTCTGTGTGCTGATGATTGAACCCAGGGCCTTGCACAGGGCTAAGCAAACAGTCCCCCACTAAGCTATATACCCAGTTCTTTTTTAAAAAAATATAGTATTTTTATTAAATCCTTAAGATTTTCAAAAATGTATACAAGGTATTTTGATCATAATTACTCCACTCCTCCAACTCCTCCTAGAACCAAACTCCCAACCCCCTCCAGCTTCATGTCTTTTTAAATTTAATTTTATTTAAAAAAAAAAAACTCACCAAGGGGCTGGCATGATAGCTCAGTTGTTAAGCGTACTGGCTGCTCTTCCAGAGGACATAGGTTTGATTTCCAGCACCCACACGGTGGCTCATAGCTCTCTATAACTCCAGTTCCTGGGGATCTGATGCCTCTTCTGACCTCCTCAGTCACTATACAAACATGGTATAGAGACATACATGTAGGCAAAACAGTCATACATGTGAAATTAAAAAAAAATGACCTGCCGAGTTTAATTTGTGCTGCCCATGCACTGACGGGTGCTCGTGAGGTTGTGTCAGCCCCTCAGGTCCCATAGCCTACTAGAGGCCATCTGCTGTCAGTAGCTCCTCATACGGGTGGGCCACTTCCGCCTCCAGGCTGGGATGTTCACTGGCTCATCTTAGGCATCAGCCACAGCTGCTGCGGGTTTGTAAGTGCAATAGGCCTGTCGTGTCCAGAGACACTCTTTCGATCCAGTCTTTCCTGGCCTCTGGCTCCTTCTTCAGCGACGGTCCCCAAGTTTTGTGCAGAGGGGATGTGAGAGAGGTGCCATGTGTGACTGAGCACGCCACAGGCACCAGGCATGCATGTGTCCAGAGATACATATGTAGGGAAAGCATTCACAAATGTTAAGTATAATTTGTAAAAAAAAAAAATGCAAATATTAACTACTGGTGACACTACTTCATTCCCATCAGGATGACTTATCAGTCACAAGTGCTGGTAAGGACATGGTGAAATCTGGATGCTCGGGCAATACTGTCAGAAACTGGAGATAGTATGGCTGCTGTGGAAAACTGTGGTGGTCCATAAAAAAAAAAACCAAACCCTAAAAATTGCCAGCTGTAGTGACTCATACATGTAATTCTAACATTCAGGAGGCTGAGGCAGGAGGATTGCCAAGAATTAAAAGCCATTCTTGGATACATAGTGAATTATGAGCTAGCCTGGGCTACAGTGTAAGATGCAGTCTTCAAAAATGAGTATCTCAAGGTTACTTTCTGTGGAGGGGGCCTGCCTGAGTGCAGTTATTTTACATAATGCATTAAGGACATCTGTATATTTAAAAAAAATCATCTAAAGAGAGGGAACAGGACTGCATTCTTTTACAGAAATTAAGAGGCCGAGTCAGGGAGCCAGTGAAATAACTCAGCAGGTAAATGTTCCTGCTGATAAGCCTGAGGACCTGAGTTCAATCCCTGGGATCCACTCAGTGGAAAGAGAGAATCGACTCCTGTAGACTGTCCTTTGATCTCTACATGCATACCATGTGTCCACACTCACCCACTCCCTACATGCACAGAAATAACTAAAATGTAATAATACTAATAAAAAAAGAAGCTAGCCAGGGTTATCAGTCATCAGAAGCTTGACTGAGGGTCATCCATACCTCTGTAGATTGACCAAAGGCCTTTCCTGGGGGCAGACCAGGGTTTTCTGTGGGAAATTTTTCTAAGACTTCAAAATTGTATTCTAGGAAGCATGGGAATAATGACAAATTTCTAAGTTCATAGTTAACAATTTATCTTCATATCGAAGAATTTCATTTGCATGTGGGTGAAGTATTAAATACTTAGTTGTGGATTGTACACCCACGTAATTAAATGAAGTGGCCTGCAGTACAATGTGATCAGTTACACTTGGCAGATTTGTTTCCAGAATCATGAGTTGGGCTTTATGGTGGCTGATGATAGGAACTTGTGTTGTTGAGATCATCCCCAGGGTCATAAGGATGTGAAGTTAACTCTTTCAGTCCTCTTTAGGTAAAACAAATGTCTAGTATGAGCATCTGTGAGTGGTCTCAGCTGGGGGTGTGGCTCAGCAGTAGGTCTTGCTCACTGTGTATGCCTTTGTTTCAGGCCTTGCCAATTAAATGATAACTCAGAAAAAGTGGTTTCCAGTGATTAAGATGCAGGTTAAAAAACAGAAACAATCTGTTCTTCAGTTTTCTCATCTGTATAATGGGGTTGTTAATGGTATCTATCTCACGGAATCCTTATGAAGCTTAAGTATGTAGCAGTGGTTGTCTGGTGTGTAGTAAACAGTGTATTCTACCCACTATTTTCACTGTTACCATATATCATATTTTTTTTCTAATTTAACCCAAGTAGGTCCTGCTGAATTTAAGTCTGTCAGGGTAATAATAATGGGCAGTGTTTTGGTTTGAACGTGGAATGTCCCCTATAGACTCATGTGCCTAAACACTTTTGGTCCCTAGCTGGTGCCACTGTATTTGAAGGCTGTAGAACCTTTAGGAAGTGGATCTTTGCTAAAGGAAGTGGGTCACTGGGGTGGGTCTTTCTTGACTGTGTTTGTCTGAATGAGAATGACCCCAATAGTCTCATATGTTTGAATGATTAGGCCCCAGTTGGTGGAACTGTTTGGGAAGGACTAGGAGGTGTGGCCTTGTTGGAGGAGGTGTGTCACTGGAGTGGGTGGGCTTTAGGGTTTCAGAAGCCCATGTCATTCTTATTTAGCTCTCTCTGCCTCATGGTTGTTGCCTCAAGATGTGAGCTCTCGGCTGCTGTTTCACCTCCATGCCTGCCTGCCTGCTGCCATGTTCCCTGCCATGATGGTCAGGACTCCAACCCTCTGAAAATGTAAACTATAGTAGAATATCTTAAGGTGTGTTACTTTGTTCATGTTGCATTTGTTTAACTCTGTGAAGCTGTGTTACTGTGCCTGTCTAAGATACCTGATGGTCTAATAAAGAGCTGAACGGTCAATAGTGAGGTAGGAGAGAGAAGTAGGCGGAGCTGGCGGGCAGAGAGGATAAATAGAAGGAGAAATATGGGAGGAGAGATCAGAGAAGAAGTAGCCAGAGAAGGAGGAGGACTCCAGGGGCCAACCACACAGTCACACAGCCACACAGCCACACAGTCACACAGTCACACAGTCACACAGCCACATAGTCACACAGCCACACAGCCACACAGTCACACAGTCACACAGTCACACAGCCACACAGCCACACAGCCGCACAGCCGCACAGCCACACAGTCACACAGTCACACAGCCACACAGCCGCACAGTCGCACAGCCACACAGCCACACAGTCACATAGCCACACAGTCACACAGCCGCACAGCCACACAGCCACACAGCCACACAGTCACACAGCCACACAGTCACACAGTCACACAGCCACACAGCCACACAGCCACACAGCCGCACAGCCGCACAGCCACACAGCCACACAGCCACACAGCCACACAGTCACACAGCCACACAGTCACACAGCCGCACAGCCGCACAGCCAGCCGTGAAGTAAGAAACAAAGGAAGGTTACAGAAGTAAGAAAAAGGGAAAATCCCAGAGGCAAAAGATAGATGGGATAATTTAAAGTTAAGAAAAGATGGCTAGAAACTAAGCCAAGCTAAGGCTGGGCATTTATAAGTAAAAATAAGCCTCTGTGTGTGATTTGTTTGGGAGCTGAGTGGCTGACCTCCCAAAAGAGCAGAAACAAACAACAGGAAGCAAGCCCTTTTTATTATAAGTTGCTGTGGTCATGGTGTCTTATCATGGTAATAGAACAGTCACTAAGACACAGACTGCGGAGGCAGTGTGACCAGCTGCATCATGGTGATGGTGCTACACGCCTTCCTTCCTGTCAGCCAGTCATGATGGGTGGGCTCCCCTCACACTGTGAGCCAGAATCAACCCTTGCTCTCTAAGTTCCTGTCAATCAGTCATGATGGGCGGGATCCCCTCACACTGTGAGCCAGAATCAACCCTCAGGTTCCTTTTTGTCGAGCGTTTGGTCACAGCAGTGGAGGGAATGATGAATACACAGGTGTTCCCAGAGCTTCGGTCACCAGCGAGCCTCCTGAACCAGGGCAGCATAGTGTAGAGTGAGGCTGATGGGATTTGTGCCCTGCGCCTGGTATGAAGAACCTGTCGGAGAGGAGCCTTGACATACACCCCACCAAAACTAATACTTTAAGGGCTAGAGAGACAACTCAAATGTTACGAGCACCTGCTGCTCCTGCAGAGGACCCACGTTCAGTTCTTAGCACCCACATAGTGGCTTCCACCGTCTGTACCTCCAGTTTGAGTCTGATGCCTTCTTCGGGCCTCCATTGGTATTTCATGGACGTGGCACACAAATGTGCTTGTGGAGAAAGTACTCACAGAGAATAAAGAGAATAAATAAGTAAATCTGGGAGGGAAAATGAAGAACACCTCAGCAAAGTGCTGGTCCAAAAGAGTCTGCTGGAGAGACTGAATGCTTCATGTTCCCACACATCTTATTTTTAAACAAAAGTCAAGTAGCTGAGAAATGGGAGCGTGTATTCTCATGCTTGTTTCTGTTTGCTTTCAGGCTGTTCCCGTGTTTTTCATTTTGCATAATGTAGCTGAAGTTCTCATCTGCGGGTACCAGAAGTGTGTCTGGAAAGAGGTAAATGATCAAGAGAAATGCTAGCTTCACAGCCCTTACTTGAAATGTCAGAGACCTGCTTTTCACTCAGTGGCCTGTCCTAGATGGGGTTACTATTGCTGTGAAGAAACAGCAAAGCCGTTGGAGGAGGAAAGGGCTTGTTTCATTCACATTCCAGTTAACAGTTCATCTCAGAAGTAGTGACTGCAGGAACCTGGAGGCAGGAGCTGATGCAGAGGCCATGGAAGAGTGCTGCTCACTGGCTTCCCTCCTGGACTTACTCAGCCTGCTTTCTAATAGAACCCAGGACTGCCAGCCCAGGGATGGCTCCACCCACAGTGGGCTGGGCCCTCCCACATCAATTACTAATTAAGAAAATGCCCATAGGCTTTCCTGCACCCCGATCTTGTGGAGGCTTTTTCTCAGTTGAGGTTCCCTCCTTTTAGATGACTAGCTTGGGTTAAGTTGACATAAAACCAGCCAGCACGTGGCCCAAATGTTCCACTAGTTCCAGTCAAGACTGCCAGGCAGTGGTCACTGATTCAGGGGACCCAGGCAGTGGTCACTGATTCAAGGGACCCAGCTTGCTTGATGATGGGAAACGCAACTGGACTCCAGGCCAGGGAAGAACCAGACCCTCAGGAAACGAAGAGGAATTTGCTGTGGGAAAGCATTCCCACGTGTGGCTAGTCTCAACAGCACAAGGAAGCGCACAGCTGAGTTTCATCCAGGGTGCCCACTCGGGGAGACTGGCTTTTCTTTCCAGTCCTAACCCTATCTGACACTGTTACTAAAGAACTAGAAAATCCCCGAGTCTTTGAATGAGTGGGGCTACGGTCAGGGCTGCGTTTTTGGAGCATCTTCCCAGACAGAGACTCAAGGACCAGAAGAAGCAAGCGGTAATGAAGAGAGAAATGGTTAGGGAAGCTACAACAGAGGGCAGTGTGGGAGGACCGGGGAGAAGGATGAGGAGCAGTCCCGCTGAGCCTTTGCCCACTGAGGCTTTTACTGGCAAGGGAATGGGAGTTCCATTCTGCCCCATGACGTGAGCCTTGGGCACAGAAATCACATTTTACCTCCTCAGGCCAATCAAGTCCATTACTGTTGGTTTTACTCTGCAGTCTGAAGGTTGCCCCCTGCAGCCCCAGACTCAGGACAGGTATTTGAGCTAGGAGATGGCTAACTCTGTTTGTCACTGTGAGTTTGGCTTTGTTAGCTTTGGGTCATGGAGATACAGCTAAGGGTATTTGTAATCACTTTACACTTTGGCTCTGTGGTCAGTTGAGGACCCAAGATGCCCTTCCTATGAGACTCATGTACCTCAGGCTAGGCAGTAACTTGCTATGTAGCTAAGGGTTATCCATGTGTCCCATGTTTGTGGTACTGGGGATTGAACCCAGGGCTTCATGCATGCTATCCAAGCAGGCTATCCAAGCACGCTACCACTGAGCTACAGCCCCTCAACCTTTTCTGGTGTGTGTGTCTGGGGGAGGGGATCTGCACACTAGAAGATCAGAGGACAACCTTACAGACTTGGTCCTGTCCTTCCACATTTCTGTTGGTCCTGGGGATTGAACCCGGCTTGTCAGACCTGCATGGTAAGTGTCTTTAGCTGCTGAGCCGTCTCACCTGCCTCCTGGTTCATTTTATAACTAAACAATGGCCGTTGGAGATTGCTTACTGAAATGTTCACATTTGAAAGTTTTAAGCTTCCTCTCAGCTCCCCAGTTTTTTGCCTGCTCTAACAGGAACCCCTGAAATAGGTCCTTCACCTATTTTGGGGCTTCTGTCTGTGAAAGGGACACTCAGTGGGTCATAGGGAGGACACATGGCAAAGTTAAATGCTTCCTTCCCTTGGCAGTGCATAGTGGGTACCCTGTGATTATTTATAGCAACAGTGGTGACTTTAATCTGGTCCCTCTTTCGGGAGTTTCTTTTCTTCTGACATCTGTTCATTTGGTTTCCTATCACATTTTGAACTTCTGAACTGTAGAGAAGCTAGCTGGCTGCTTGAGGCACGTGCTTGAAGAGAGAGAGGTGTCCATGCCACACCCAGTCTCCCTGTCACCCCCCTACTCACTGGAGGAAGCTCTGCGGTCTCCCTGCTCTGCCTAGTGTCACCAGCCTGCTCACTTTACCGACTTGTTCCCCACCTGTGAACACACTTAGTATTTATTCACGACGAGTCCCATATCTACGAGGTGGAGTCAGCCCAGGGAGACCGGCATACATTAACCCAGCCCTAGAAGTGACATCATAAAACTAACCCAAGCAAGAAGCTTGGCAAGCTCCTTTGTCCCACTCCAGCTCTGCCCTTCTTACCCATCTCTTCCTGGCCACGGGCCTTAGTGACAGTGAGACCCAGCATTTTCCAGGATTTCTTGTCCCCTCACTTTTCAGCTGCTCCTGCTTCACCCAACTGGCCAGTTGACTCTTCGTTGGTGGTGTGTGCTATTTGTCAATCTGTTTGCTTTTCTGGACTCTCTTGACCCCTTGGCCTTCATGACCCCCCCTCCACCCCCTGTCAGACTTTCCTCTCACAACCTGGCCTCTTTATCCTTCATCTGCTTTTTCATTGTTTGCCAGGGCAGTGTCTCAGGATCTTCTGTCCTTATGCCCACACCTCTGCCCCCTTCACCTTCTGTCTACTCCAGCCTTGCTCTCTTTGGGCTCAGAGCCCCAGCAGAACCTCTGGGTGACCCCAAAGCATCGGAAGACCTGACTCTCACTGGGGAATCATCATCTGAGTTCAGACCTCGGGACCGTCTTCTTCCACTCACATCCTGTCCCCTCTCACTCCCCCGCTGTGGCCACTCATCGGTCCTTGTCTCTGTCCTGGTGTAGCTGGCTGAGGACTAATGAATGGGAACTCAATGTGCAGGCTCCCAGGACAGCCAGGCAGGGCCTGCGTCGGTTTTTCTGAGGCTGTCCCAGAGTAGAAGAGGGGTGACTGCCTCTTCTCATTTTCAGCCTTTCTCCTTGGGCTCAGAGGAGGACATTTCTCTGACATCACCATGTGCTTTCCATATCGCCTCAGTTCTCACACTCCCTCTTCCCCCAGCACCCCATTCTCACCACCTAGAATTAGAGGCTCTTATAATCGGATGGACTTTGGTGTGACTTTCTTTGAATACGTAGAATAAGGTGAAACTTTATATGGACCTTTTGTTGTTGCTGAGACAGGGTTTCACCATGTAGCACAGGCTGGCTGCAAATACTCCTGCCTCAGCCTCTGGAGTGCTAGAATTATAGAATTATAAAATGGAATTACCAATCCCTTTCTCTCTCTCTCTCTCTCTCTCTCTCTCTCTCTCTCTCTCTCTCTGTTCTTATGTTTGGTGACAGGACATTATTTTCTCTGTATCCCTAGGTGGCTTCCTTTGACTCCCCTTCCCCTAGAGCAGAACCACATGATGAACATCTTTGTAACCCCAGGAGCAAGCTCCAGGGCTTCTGGTTAGTCACTTTCTCCTCTGAGGTTCAAGTTCAGCTGCTCAGATTTGGCGGACTGACTCACACCACCCATACTTTTAGCTGTGAGTTTAGAAATGAAGACTAGCACTTCCACAGTTCTGCCTCCTAGTTGGTCAGGGGTAAGAATCAAGTCAGGTGAGAGAGTAACCTGGAGTTTTCTGTCCACCAGGAGATGCTTCTTTACTTGCAAATTAGGACCAGACTTCTGGCTGGAAGGGTTAATGATGGTAACTAGTGAACACGAAATGTTTAGTCTTCAACTCTATTTCATTAGTCACACAAACCAACAAATCATTTCTTTCTTTCCCCTTGAGATGGGGTATCATGTAGCCCAGGCTACTTCCGACCTTTAACTCACTGCATAACTGAGGACGACCTTGAAACTCCTGATTCTTAGGTGTGTGCGATTGCACCTGGCTAACATCAGTTCTTGGCGGAGTAAGTTGGGAAGCAAGTGGGTGAGAATTTTAGTCATTCCAGAACACCTTTGGCCGGGGACAGAACTCAGCTGGTGGTGTCCTTACCCAGCACGTGTGAAGCTCTGGGTATGGTCGCAGGAGCCTATAATCCTCACACTTGTCAAGTGGATCAGAAGTTCAAGGTCATACTTGGCTATATAGGGATATGTGAGACCCTGTCTCAAGAAAATCCAAAACAACCTCTCTCCATAGTGAATGTAGTACGATATATAAGTAGCTTTAGAAAAATTCAAAGGGAAAAAACTCTGGAAAAACCTGTTTTTACAGACATTTTCTTTGCACGTATACAGACGTACTGACACAATGGCCTTTTCATCGAACAAGTCTCAGGCACCCAACTGCTGTTGCTGTTCGTGTTGGATGAAGTGTGTGTGGCTAGTCTGTTTGCTCACATGTAGGTGGTTTTTTAGCAGCTTGTCATTAAAATCTTTTCTGAGATGAAGATGTCTAGGTTTCTGTTTGTTCATTTTTGTTGATTTTTTTTTTAAATCAGGGCCTCACTTTGTAGCCCTGGCTAGTCTGGAACTCACTATGTAGACCAATGCTGGCCTTGGACCACGGAGATCTTCCTGCCTCTGCCTCCTAAGCACTAGGCCTTGTACTCTTGGGCCTTGTGCTTCTGTTTCCACAGTTCAGGGACTCCAGGTCTGTACCAGCACATCTGGTACTCTTGAGGCAAGGTCTCACTCTGTAGCCCAGGCTAGCCTGGAACCTGAAATTCCACCTCCTTGGTGTGGGATATGTTCTTAATGTAACTCACGTCTCAGACCCACAGCTGAGAACCTGGGGGTGTATATTTTCATGAGGAACACAGTTGCTCCCTCCCTCACACATGCTCAGATGTCACAGCGAGGGCCGGTGAGGTGGCTCACTGGGTAAGGGGCTTGCCTCCAAGCTGTACAACCAGGTTTGACTCCTGGAACCCACACGGTGGAGAAGAGAACTGACTGCTGATGCGCACCCCACCCCCACGACTAATAATAAATGTCAAAAGCTGGGGGACGGCTCAGAGGTTAAGAGAACTGGCTGCTGGCTGCTCTTCTAGAGGCCCTGAGTTCAGTTCCCAGCAACCACATGGTGGCTCACAACCATCTGTAATGAGATCTGGTGCCCTCTTCTGGTGAGTAGGCACACATGCAAGCAGAACACTGTACATAATAAATAAATGTTAAACGTTATGAGACTTGGCTTTACCATTATATATAAACTTTACTATTATGTATAAATTTTATGTATAGCGATACAAAATTACCATTATGTATAAATTTATAAATTCTGGAGAGTAAAATTGACTCCCAGATTATGAGAGTTAACTTGATGGAGAGGCTGCAGTTCACGCTGCACCACCCACAGGGAGTTCTATATGTTCTCTCTGCTGCCCTCCCCTCATCCCACGCAGAGTCTGACTCTAAGGTAACGGTGGCTTGTGGGATTGGCCTCACTGCCGGTATGTGCCGGTATGTGCCGGTATGTGCTGCTGAGTAGGGAAGAGCTGACGTTAATACGTGGTCTGTGGAGCCCGCACAATCATATGTGGGCTGCAGCTGGGTGCGGGGACCAGTGACCACAGGGAGGCCTCTCCAGGGCTAGATTGGAGTTGAGCTACATGGGATGGGTGGGGTTTCTATTGAACAAGAGAAGAAAGGACACTTCAGGTGGCTTAAGGTCAGAGAGGCTGTCACTGAAGGACTGGCAGGCAGGCTGTGGCACTAAAGGGTCCGGTGTGGAACCAGAATGCTGAGCCCAAACCCCCAAGACCTTGGACAACCTCTCCCCTGATTTCCTTCATGTCTTGGCTGTTGACCCATCATTATACCAGACAATGCAGGTAAAGCCCAGCACACACTGAGCAGTGTTTGCAGGAAATGAGCTAATCCAGAGTGATTTTAGCCCTTATTATAATTGTTGTCATGCGAGTGTTTCTCACTGTGTAGTTCTGGCTGGCCTTGACCTTGCAGTCCTCCTGTCTCAGTCAAGGGCTGGGATTACAGGCCTGTGCCACACTCAGCCAGAAATATGACTTCCGAGGAGGAGTTGCTTTTTGCAACCCCGGACCCTGAGATATTATTGGGAGGGCTTATTTCTGGAGCAAAGTCCGGAAATGAGAATGCCACACAGTAAGGTCCTGGTTGTCCTAGAGCCCTGGGGAACAGAGCTGTGTAGTGAGCTTTAAAGTGTCCTCACTCTGTCTCTCAGCTTCTTTAGTCTGTCTGAAAGGGTTTGAAAGTTTAGAAAGATCTGGACCTGGTAGCTTATACCTGTAATCCCAGTTCTAAGGAGGCTGAGGCAGGGGAATTATATTGAGTTCAAGACCAGCTTGAGCTACATAGTGAGTTCCAGGCCAGCCTGAGATATAGAGTATGTCTCATGAAAATAAAATAGCTGGGTGTGGTGGTGCACTCCTGAATCCCAGCACTGGAAGGTGAGTGAGTTCAAGGCCAGCCTGGGGTCCATGAGACCCTGTGCCAAACAAAACAAAACCCAAAATAGATAAAATGAAAAAAATAAATTTAATTAAGAAAGACTGCCCTGAGAGGCTGAACTCTTAGGGACTGGGTAGCTGCACTGTTCTGTGTCGTGAGCCCTGCAGTGGCTGCTGGGTAGACATGTTATTCATAGCGAAGGGAGCCGGGCCCACAACCTCTGCCCTTGAGCTTGCTTTTAGCCACACTTGTGAGGTTTCCACTCTATTTAGCTTCTAATACAGCTTGAAAGACAGCACATTTTACAGTAACAGGGGCGAGGATGCAGGTCTTAGAGCACAGGCACTGTGCCCACTAGGGGGCAGCACAGCCATGCTTGCCTTGTTTCCCATGTTCAGAAGATCCCAAAGAGATAAGTCACAGCTCTGGACTCGATAGAAGCTGCTTATTGAAAGAACAAAAACTTGATTATTTTTCAACACGTGAAAACTTAAGGTATCCTGGAGAGCAGACCACATGTTTCTTTTGTCAGCTCTTTCTCTCTTTCTCTCTCTCTCTCTCTGTCCCTCCCTCCCTCCCTCCCTCCCTCCCTCCCTCCCTCCCTCTCCCTCTCTCTCTCCCTCCCTCTCTCTCTCTCCCTCTCTCTCTTCCTCTCTCTCCCTCCCTCCCTCCCTCCCTCCCTCCCTCTCCCTCCCTCCCTCCCTCCCTCTCCCTCCCCCCCCCCCCCCTCTCTCTCTCTCTCTGAGACAGACTGCCCTGGAACTGGCTAGTTTGGAACTTACTCTGTAGCCAGCGTTGGCCTTGAACTCATTATTCTCCTGCCTTGGGCTCTGGAGGGCTGGGATGACGGGTGTGTGCTACTGTTGCCTGGCTTCAGCCCTGTACTTCTTAGCAACATAGTATCTGAATAGGGGTGAGAAATTGTAGTTTGTCCAGATAGTAGAACGATCCTGAAGTATCCAGAATTAAGCTGTCGTTCTTCCTGCCCATTTCACCATCAAACAGAAAAATCGGTGTGACTCTTGTAAAACTTCATTCTTCTGTGCCAAGGGTTAATTTACTTGATATGACTAAAAAGACTAAGAGAAGAGGCCAGGTTAGACGTTCTTTATTTCAAGGCATTTTAAATGCCCGATTATATTCTCCCAATCTGCTGTTTTTTTCCTTCGCTCTGAGGGTGAGATAAAATGCCCCTTATCCTCATTTCTGTTTACTTTTTTTTTTGTGTGTGTGGTTTTTTGAGACAGGATTTCTCTGTGTAGTTTTGGTGCCTGTCCTGGATCTCACTCTGTAGCCCAGGCTCGCCTCAAACTCACAGAGATCCACCTGGCTCTGCCTCCCGAGTGCTGGGATTAAAGGTGTGTGCCACCATCGCCTGGCTTCTGTTTACTTTTTTTTTTTTTTTTTGGTTTTTCAAGACAGGGTTTCTCTGTGTAGCTTTGCGCCTTTCCTGGAACTCACTTTGGAGACCAGGCTGGCCTGGAACTCACAGAGATCCGCCTGGCTCTGCTTCCCGAGTGCTGGGGTTAAAGGCGTGCGCCACCACTGCCTGGCTTCTGTTTACTTTTTATAGACCAGAAAATGTATAACATTGCTAAGAGTCAGAGCTGGATGAATGAAAGGGATATTTAGAGAGACACAGGTGTAGCTATGTACAATGTTGCATGCCTGTAGTTACAGCTACACAAGAGACTGAGGCAGGAGGATCACTTGAGTTTAGGAGTTCAAGTACAGTCTGGGAAACATAGCAAGACCAATCCCCTCCCCACAATCATTAAATAAGGGACTGGAGATATGGCTTAGAGGTTTAGATCACCTGTTAACTTTGCAGAGGACCTGGGTTCGGTTCCCAGCACCCACACTGAGTGTCTTACAATCACCTTGTAGTTCCAGTTCTAGGAGATCTGATGCCCTCTTCTGGCTTCTGTGGGCATCTGCATGTATATGGTGCATGTAAAGTCACACAGACACACAGACACTTAAATAGCAAATAAGTATTTTTTAAAAAATCAGTAAATAAATGAATACATACATAGAGGCTAGAAGTTGAACTAGAGGTTAGTTTCCTTTCCCATGTAGATCACATTGACTTCTCTCTGTGTCCTTGGATGGGTGTGTAAGATTTGAAAATTGGCAGCGACATCATCTTGTTGTTCATAAGCAAATGCCGTGGCCCAAGTCATTCTTTGGTCCAAGCGGCAGGAGGCAGCAGGAGGCAGCACGACCTCTATGGCGGCAAGCCCTCTGTAAATGGAAAAAGGTTGATTTATTTATGTATTTCATGTAGGTGGAAGTTTTGTCTGCATGCACGCCCCCCCAGAAAAGGGCATCGGATGCCATGGGACTACAGTTATAGGTCGTTACAAGCCATCATGTGGGTGCTGGGAATTGAACTAGGGACCTTTGGGAGAGCAGCCAGAGCTCTTAACTGCTGAACCATCTCTCCAGCCTCTGGCAGTGAGCTCTTAATCCCACTAAAAAAATTGACTTAATAATTTATTTGCTTTTTAATCTAATTTTTTTCAAGGGAATTAAAGAGTTTTGAAAGACTAATTAATTATGTCTTTTCACTTTCATACAGAAAACATCGCCCACAAAGATCTGTAGGTAAGTTAAAAGAAAACACCCCAAGGATGTAAGATTTGACCTGAGTTTAACTAAGCTGGTAAACTGTTGAAGGAGGAATTTATTATGAATGGTCATATATTTGTGCTTTGTTTCCTATTTTTAAAATTATTCTCTTTTTGCAAGACAGGGTTTTTCTCACTCTGTAGACCAGGCTGGCCTTGAACTCACAGAGATTCACCTGCCTCTGCCTCCTGAGTGCTGGGATTAATGGGGTGCAATACTTTCTTCTGAGGGGAAGAAACACCCATGTTATATTTCTACACTGAGTCCACAAAACTTCACTAGTTGTGCAGTAGTAGTGATGGAGAACCAAGTCAAAAATGTGGAAACAACTTAAAATCTGAAAAACAAAACAAAACAGAGGGGGTGGTGGTGGGATGGCTCAGTTAATGGTGCTTAGCACACGAGCATGATGCCCTTGTTCAATCCCCAGCTCCCACTGGAAAATCCCAGTTGGGGGGGGGGGCAGATGCTTGCAATTCCAGGTGTGATGCAATGGAGAAGACATGGTTTTGAGACCCTGTTTCACAAAACAAAGTGGATCTGGCCTTGAGAGTTGGCCCAGTGGTTAAGAGCACTTGTTAGCACTTGTGAAGGACCTGGGTTCAATTCCCAGCACGTACATGGAGGCTCACCACTTCCTCAGGCACCAGGCATGCGTCTGTTGCACAAACATACATGCAGGCCAAGCACTCATATGAATAAAATAAATTAAAAAAACCAACAAAGTGATCATTCCTGAGGCATGAACACTAGCCAGAACATGCATGTGCACCTCCTCCCCCATGAATCTGTGTGTGCACACATAAAATATTATTTGCATCATTGGGTGTCTAAGTTAGGGTTTCTATTGCTGCAATGAAACACTGTGTGACCAGCAAGCTAGTTAGGGAGGAAATGGTTTATTCAGCTTACTCTTCCACATCACAGTTCATCATCAAAGGAAGTCAGGACAGGAACTCATGCAGGGCAGGGACCGGGAGGCAGGAGGAGATGCAGAGGCCATGGAGGGGAGCTGCTTACTGACTTTCTCCTCATGGCTTGCTCAGCCTGCTTTCTTACAGAATCCAGGACCACCAGCCCAGGGATGACACCACCCACAGTGGGCTGGGCCCTCCCCCATTAATCACTAATTAAGAAAATGCCTTATTTTACCAAATGCCTTAATTCTAGTACTCAGGAGGCAGAGGCAGATGGATCTACAAAGTGAGTTCCAGGACAGCCAGAGCTGTTACTGGATCTTATGGAGGCATTCTCTCAACTGAGGTTCCCTCCTTTCAGATGACACTAGCTTGTGTAAAGCTGACATAAACTAGCTAGCACATTGGATCTCTGTGACTTTCCATAACGATAAAAGTGCATCCCAGGGTCTGAATTGTGGTTCTGGGCTGTGATCATAGACAGTGTCCCAGTGTCCTCAGCAGAGTATGTCCCAGGTCCCTGTACCTCCATGTCCTTGTTGTAACAGTGTTCAGCTGCTGGACTGCCCCCTCCCTCAGCAGTGACTAAGAAGCCCCCTGCTGAAGGCAGGACACCAATGGAGCTGCTTTGATAAGGTGGGTTAGGTGTTGTGATATATTTCTGGGCTTTCATCCCATCCAATCCCCCTCATCCTCCTTGGCCTTTAGTTCAGGTTGCAACTTGTAAGAAAAAGATGTAAACAAAGCCTTAGCCCCGTCCTCCTCTTTAAAAGGAGGTCAGCTGCTGTGAAAAGCTTAGTGCTCTGTTAGTGGTTACCCGGTGTAGTCAGTGTGGCTCGAGGGCACGTGCTGTGGCAGCCAGTCCAGTCTCCCCCTGATGTCCCCGTCCTGCTCATCCGGTGTGGGAAGGCATTGTAGATTCTAGCTGGTCTTCCACTCGAGGGAGCCCCTGAGCCCATCCATAATCTCCTCCTCACTAAAACCAGCCTGTGCGGCCCAGGAAGCTCCTCACGGTGACCCTGCTCATCCCTCTCTGCCTTCATTGTCCTCTAGGACACAATAAAGTCACCATGGCTGTCAGAGGAGGGTGGACTGAAAGGCTTCTGGGCACAGGCTGGCCTATGTTCTGACCCTCACAAAGGTAGGGCCTGACCATGAGGGGTGCTCAGCGCCTCCTGCCTAGGGCCCTAACAGCAAGTCTGGGTACAGTCAGTCCACAGCCACATGTTATGGCAGGGAGGGCCATTGGGATGAATCAGCATCACTGTTTCCAGTGTACTGAGGTTGTGACTCTCAGGGTGTGTATATTACATGGTGTGTGTGTGTTGGACATGTCTATATGCATGTGATCTATATATAGAATATAGAATTCCATACGTAATAACATATTGGTATAAGATGCCTTATAATGCCATATGTAAATATCTCCTGAAAGCCAGGTATGGTGGAACAGAAAACCCTGTAATGCCGGCTTCTCAGAAGGCTGAGGCACGAGAATTGCAAGTTCAAAGTCAGCTTGGCAAGGTTGTGAGATCCTCTCTCATGATAAATAGTAAAATCAGGGCTGATATAACTCAAGGTGGTGTGTAGCTGGAAGTTTTCTCCGGTCCCACCCAGCCCGCCATCCCACAGCTGCTTATAAAATAATCACTCATAGGCTTAATGTTATTACAAACTGTATGGCCTCTTGCTGGCTAGCTCTTATATCTTAAATTAACCCATTTCTATTAATCTATGTTTTGCCATGTGTTCCGTGGCTTACAGGTCTGCTGGCATGTTGCTCCTTGGGCAACAGGCTGACATCTCTCTCCTGACAGTGTGGGCATCTCCCCAGACTCCGTCTTTCTCCTTCCTGTCTCTCTCCTTGGATTTCCCACCTGCCTCTAAGCTGCCTTGCCGTAGGCTAAAGCAGCTTATTTATTAACCAATGGGAACAGCATATATTCACAGTGTACAGAAAGACATCCCCCAGCAGTGGTGCCCTTGCCTAGCATGCAGGAGACCATAGGGCCAGGCCCCATTACTGAGAAAACGTTCCCCTCCAGGACGGTGTGTGTCTTGCATAGCCCTTAATCTTGGTCAGTTCCTCGGCCTTTCTGTGTAGTTTCTTTTTTAATTTGCCTTCCCATTAAACGTTTTTAAAACTACAGTTATTTGTTGTGGGTGGTGGGTGGTGTGTGTGTGTGTGTGTGTGTGTGTGTGTGTGTGTGTGTGTGTGCGCGCGCGCGCTTGTGCCACAGTGTGTGTGATATGTGGAGGTCAAAGGACAGCTTACTGGGGTTGGTTCTTTCCTTCCACCACGTGTGGACCAGGAATTAAACTCAGGTCATCAGGCTTGGTGACAAGTGCCTTTGGGTCTCCACGTTTGTGAAGGTCCCAGCCTGTTTGTGGATTGTGCCCAAGTTTGGGTTTATTGTATTATTTCCTCATGACTCAGTTCAAAGCACCTAAGACAGAGGTACCATGGACTCGATGCTGTGTCCTGAGGGCATCTCATCAAGAAGCACGTGACGACTATGCCCTGTTATTAGAGATATTGAGATCTTAGACAAAGTGGCGGTGGACAACACGATGCTCTTTCCATGCTGCATTCATTTAGTCATTGGCCTGGTTGTGGTCTGATCTCCCAGTTTGCCTCTTTCCCATCTGGGGGATTGATGGTGAGCAGGAAGATTTTTGGAGTGAGCCAACCCTAGTTTTCAGGTGCTCTGAATTCTGGGCTTCAGGAACAGGCTAGCTGAGCTACTGAGGAGGAACTGCCTGGCTGTCGGGGGAGCTCTTCGCTGTGAGATGATGGTCAGGGCAGCCGGGTGCTTTAGAGTCGCTGGCCACTTGTAAGTCCCAGTGGGCGGTGCGTTTCTACCCTCATGGCTGTGAGATGATGGTCAGGGCAGCCGGGTGCTTTAGAGTCGCTGGCCACTTGTAAGTTCCAGTGGGCGGTGCGTTTCTACCCTCCCCGACTCCCTCTCTGAGATGTGCTTTGGTGTTGAAAGCTGAAGTTGCCTGTTGTGTCTGCCTGTCCACAGTGCCCTCTTCCTCGTGGCTGCTGCAGGGTGCCTTCCCTTCCAGGATGCGCAGGTAAGTCCAGCGAACTCACAGTACTGTCAAGACTCTTGCAGCTCACGTCGATGTGCAGTGTTTCTATGCCTTTCTTTTTGAACCACGATAGCCTGGCCTAGCAAAGTTGCTCAAAAGCGATGAGGCTGGCTACCTCGTGGCCCAGCTTATCCTTTCTCCAGGCCTTAGACAGTGGTTCCTGGAGGTGTGCGGTCTGACCTGCCTCAGGAACCTGTGATCCCATGCCTCGGTCACCCCAACCTTGGGTGCTCAATCAAAGTTGCTTTTTCTTCTCATCCCTTTTAAGACTTCTTCTGCAGGGTGTTTTCACTGGCATCCTGTGCCCAGGCTCTTTATCTTCTGAGGCACTGAGGGGCCCCTTTCAGCCCTAGTAATCACCTCATTGCTAGTTTTTTCTGTCTTACTTACCTTTCTTCCTTTCTCCTCTGGCATTCTCAAGACTCTACCAAGTGTCAGGCACTGAGCTGGGATCCAGGAATACAAACATTAGTCTGTTCCAGCAGAAATCGGAGGCCATGTAGAGCAAAGGAGAGGGGAACAGGCCAAGGCAACAGATCATTATAACATGGGGAAGCCAGGGATCTGCCAGGGAGACATTAAGGTTGGGAAGCACCTACGAGGCTTAGGGGCCCTATTTATAATCAAAGAGTTAGTGTGGTCCAAATCAGCTGGTAAGTGTGTGTTTTAGAAATTTATCCAGAGCTTTGTGATGCTGGAGCAGGCCTCTCCTGACCGTGCTTAACTACAGAAGAATGGGGGGGTTAACAGGAGAGAAGGCAGGGCGACTCGGGTGAGGTATGGCTATTCTGGGATTTACCATCATGTCAGACCTATAGTGTGTCTAGTCTGTTCTGATCCCTGCCTCATGCAGAGAGAGAGAAGCAGAGAATAAGGAAACGAGTGTGTTTGGTGATGGTAAGTCCTGTAGAGACTAACAGTAAAGAGGAAAGGAAGGAGTCGGTGAGGTGGGGCAGTGAGACTGCTTGTCTGCCATGTGGAATGCCCTGGGTTCTATTGCCAAAGAAAATTAGTAAATACAGAGGGAGGATGGAGTCTCCTTGGCTGAGTTGAAGGGGAGGCATTCAGGCTTGGGAAAATGCAGCATGTCCTTGTTCTCCAGGTTGGGAAGCTGTAGATGTGACTGAAGATGTGCTTGTCCTGTCTCTGAGTTTCGGGGAGTCCCTTCGTGGTCACCAGATGGTACTTAGGGAATCAGGGTTTCCCTTTGGGGTTCTTAGTTTTATTAATAAAAAAAATTAGGAGTGAACTCAAACAGAAACTGGAGGACAACTTTATTAGAGTTAAGCTATGAATCTCAGCAGCTGGAGAGAATACCGGAGAGAAGCGGGGCAGGGAGCCACGCCTTTTAAGTTAAGCTGGCTGGTGTGGAGGTCAGCCACAGGGTGGCAGGCAGCCACCATGGCTGAGGAGGAGCAATCCGTTAAAGACTTAGGAGACCCAAAGTGTCAGAAAAAGCACATGTAGGTTCTGGCCAGCATCTGGAAGAAAGATAGAAAAAGAAAAAAATTTGCATCTGTCTTACTTAATTTGCATCTGTCTTACTTAGCATTTCTATTGCTGTGAAGAGACACCAAGACCACAGCAACTCTTAAAAAGGAAAACATTTAATTAGGGTGGCTCGCTTACAGTTCAGAGGTCAGTCCATTACGGTGGGACTTGGCAGAGCGTAGGCAGACATTTTGCAGGCAATAGGAATGGTCTCTGACTTTGGGAGTGGCTTGAGCATAGGAGAACTCCAAGCCTGCCCCCACAGTGGAGCACTTCCTCCAACAAGGCCACACCACTCCAACAAGGCCACAACTAATAGTGCCACTCCCTGTGAGCTTATGGGGGCCAATCACATTCAAACCACCACAACATCTTTCTGAGTTAGAAAGGTGGACACAGCTGAACCCCATTATTACCAGTAGGGACTGTGCTGCGAGTGAGAATTCTGGGAAGTCAAGTCAGTATCTCATTAGAAGGATACTTATTCCGTTTGTCTCTTTAGCGTGTTTTAAGGCGAGCCAGCTTTCCTGGAGTGGTCCTGCATTTCTGTGGATAGTTCCTGCCAGGTCTTGGACCCACCAACCAGTTTATCTCTTAAGAGAGGAGACAATGGCATGTTTCCACCTAGAGAGAGATCCCATTCCTTACCACAACAATCATACAGGTGTTTGGATGTCATAAGTTTATAGTTGAACACATTGGGGGAGGGCAGAGGGGACACTGGAGAACCCAGGAAGATGTTTGGGGAAATGAACTGATTGTAGGCCCTGGGAAGGTTCTCTGGAGCCTTTGGCTCGTGTGTTCACCTGGTTCCTGATTGCTGTACAAATTTCTGTTTGTCTGTAATTTAGCTTTTCCTTTCCTTTTTAATTCTGTGTTACAGTTTGATCCAGATGGCTATTTTTGGGCTGTAATTCACTTATTTTGTGTAGGTAAGTTTTTAAAAGTGTTTTCCTTAAATAATTGAGGACTGTCCTTCAGCTCTCGCTGTGTAGCCATTTTATAGTGACTCTATGCAATAGGGAAATTAAGATATTAAGGTTCAAGTTTAAATGGACATTTTCCAGATTTTTTTTTCTACTTTGGGCTTTTCCTCAGATATTTCCATTTTCAACATAATTTCTCCTTTGTGCCCAACTCTCCTTGCTTTGGATTTTGCTGGTAATGTTAGTTGCTCTTCCATAAAAATGTGGACTCAATGTATGCGAGGGGACTCAGTAAAGAAACTACTGATGTGACTGCTCCATCAGGGGCAAGCTTGCTATTGTGGGTAAGGAAGAGAAAATATTCAGAGGCATCTGGGAGAGTCCAGAACAGAGAGAAAGGAAGCAGGTTGGACATAGCCAGAGCTCGGGACTCGGGAGAGCAAGAGAGAATAGCAGAGATGTGGAGAGGTCAAGCGTAGCGGAAAGTAAGTGCTGGCTCAGGGGTGGGCAGACGCAGATTTAAGGAAGGACTCCTTTTGAGGATGGAGAACCTGTTCACAAGGTTAGGAAAGAATGCCTGCTTTATCTAAACCATTGTAAATCCTTCTGTATCGTCCACCTGGAGCTCATTTATGGACATAAAGGCTTCCTGAGAGACATTCAGAATGTCATGTCTAAAATTCTTCCAGTAGCAAACAAAAAAAAACAAAGCGTGAAATTAAAAAACAATCTGATTTTCCTTCAGATCCTGAGTTCAGTGTTTCTTATTTGACTTTGATGCAATCAGAAATCTCAGGGTTTTCCCTTCTCCACAAGCATCATGGGAAGGAAATGAAACTGACTGTTAACAGTGCCACCTGGTCACTCCCGGCCAAGTGCTTCCTGCCGGCTGAAGTGCCTGACGTTATCACAGGATTTGCAGGCCTGCAGCCCTCCTGTTTGCTCCCTCCTGTCAGTGTGTGAGGCAGGGAGAAGGGCAGCGCCCCTTCCGGGCCTTTCCCTGTGAAACTGAAGAACCAACCTGCCTCCATCATAGGCTTGAAAGCATCTTCTAGTAAAGACAACTAGGCTCATTCCTGTTTATGATCAAACCTCTGTTTCTCAAGCATTGGGCTTCGACCCACTTGTGACCTTAACTACAAATGGTTCTGTACTGCATGTTCCAGGAATGGCAACTATGTCTTTGTTTCAAAAAGTTAACCATCTTGCAACCCTACCTTTGTTTCAAAAGGGTTGTTCTGACTACCTGTGTTATGACCACCCTGCACTCATGTCCTTGTTTCACAAGGTGTTATGGCTAACTTGTTGTGCTTATGTTCTGCTCCTGTAATCCTGCCTACTTTACCCACCAAATCCCCCATTTAGAAACTCCCTACCACTGAGCTATAAAAACCTTGTCTTCCTCATGTCCAGTACTGACCTCTCAAGCCCTCCTTAGGGGGAGGCAGCCCGCTTTAATTAATTTGGCCGTGATGATTTGGGTCGGTGGTCTTTCTCCTCATCTTGGGATTAACAAAATAGGGACAATAGGGACAAAGGGGCCAGCACTCTTTTGGGGTCTGGGGCCCAGCTGCCTTTTCCCTGTGAATTTTTCTGCTTTCCTGGAAGTGTGGGCAGCTCTTTAAACAGAAAGTGCCAATGACTTGTGTCCTTTCATATCTAGGGGCTTACAAAATACTTCGGAAATCCCAGAAGCCCAGCGTGTTAAGGTAAGCTCTTAATGTTTGGGGAGCTGGCTGGCTAAAGAGATGAGACCTGTGTGTGATACAGTCTTCCCTGTAAGCCATTGCAGCTAGGAGAGCAGATGGCTGCCATCCCTCTTGTTGCCAATTGGGCCACTTACCTCTTGTCAACTACCTTTAGCAATGTGTGCAGAGCCAAGGAAGTTCCCTCCCCTTCAGGCAGGGCCATTTAGGTGATAATTTAATTTAAATGCCCATATCTCTAGTTGTTCAGGGTGTACTTGACTGCACCTAGCTCAGAAGGGCAACTTCTGTGTTCTTATTTTCACTGGCCCTAAAATTTGACTCCGTTTATATCTGGAAGTCTCCCTAGTTCCCAGTCTTTGTTATAGGTAGCCAATGAAACAGCCTTGGTGAATGTAAAATTTAAAAAATTAAAATTAAAAAAAAAAGGAAAGGAAAGAATTCTTGTCTGCACTGAGCTGGGGCTTGAGACTGACCAGCTGGCCTCTGGGTGTGGGCATGTCTGCAGGCCCAGAGGGGATGACTCCCAAGCCAAGGCCCTGTCCCTGTGACTTGTACTTCTTGGATTGCCTTTTCTTCTTTAAATGAAGTATTTTTGCAACCAGAAGCCAGCAGAGCCAGGTGTGGTTGTGAATACCTGTGAATTCCTCTTTGGCAGGAGGATCTAGAGCTCAAGGCTTGACTAGGCTCCAGAGAGAAACCATGTCACAGAAAAGAACAGAGCCACATCAAAGTGCACGATGCCCACTTAAACCTGAGGTGGGATGAATAGCACATGGCTCTTATGGTTTAAGTGTGTACCATGTGGAGTTAGAGCATACACCGAGATAGAAGTTTTTAGCTGAATTTTGAATTTATTTGCATATTCTTGATTTTAAAAAAGAAACATTATCGTGTGTATGGTGTGCATATGTGAAGTGTGCTCGTGCCGTGGTTTGTATGTAGGTGAGAAGACAGCTTTGGGGAGTCAGTTCCTAGAGAGCAAACTGAGGGGCTCAGAACAGCAATACCAGCTGCGCCACCTCACTGGCCCTGGATCTGTATCTGCTAAGGATGCCAGCCCTGGAAGCCAGTGCATCCCGTGGAACAAGACAGTCAGTAGAGCTGATAGCTGACAGTCCTTTGAAAGTAGCCGCGCGTAGGTGGGAAGCAGCTGGCCAGGTGAGGAGTGTTCGCACTAACTGGAGACGGTTCCGGAGGAACGGGCCATCGATCCCGCATTTCCTGCCTCTTTGACAGTCAACTGCATGTCGGCTGCTGCGGTGGGCTTCGCCATGCTAACCCAACGTCTAGTTGGGGGAGCTGGTTTCTTCTTTACTTACTTGGATAACTAACTTGAAATAAGGATATATTTTTTTTGTTTGATCCTGAAATGAGTTGGGTGTTTTGTCTGTTTGTGGGTTATTTTTTTCAGTTTTATCATGTCAGTAATCTAATTTTCTCTTCCTTCCTTCCTTCCTTCCTTCCTTCCTTCCTTCTTCCCTCCTCTCTCCCTCCCTCCCTTCCTTCCTTCCTTCTTTCTCTCTTTCTTTCTTTCTTTCTTTCTTTCTTTCTTTCTTTCTTTCTTTCTTCTCTCTCTCTCTCTCTTTCTTTCTTTCTTTCTTTCTTTCTTTCTTTCTTTCTTTCATTGAAAGATTGCATGAGATTCTTTTCTCATGCATTATATCCTGGTTATAGTTTCTCTGCTCTTCCCTCTGGATCCTTTTCTCTCTCTCATTAGAAAGGAACAGGCTTCTAAGAGATAACAAACAAACATGACAAAATAAAATATAATTAATAAAATATAAATAAATTAATAAAATACAATAAATTAATAAAATTAGTAAAACTTTCATATCAACACAGCAACCCAGCAGGAGGGACAAAGTCCCAAAAGCAGGCACAAGAGTCAGAATCAGAGACCTATTCGATCTCACAGTCGGGAGTGTCATGAAAACACGTGCTAATAGCTATAATACGTACTCAGAGGACCTGCTGCAGACCGTGTGGGCCCTGGGCTTGTTGCTCAGTCTCTGTGAGCGCATATGTACCTTGTTAGTTGATTGAGAGGGCCTTGTTCTCCTGGTGTCCTCCATTCCTTCCGGCTCCTACAGCATTTCTGCCTCCTCTTCCATGGAATTCCCAAGTTCTGAGGGGAGGGATTTGATGGAGACCTCTAATTTAGACACTTTCTGCCTAATGTCTGGCTGTGGGTCTCTGTATCTGTCTCCATCTGCTGCTGGAGGAAGCCTCTCTAATGATGATTGGACAAGGCATCGATTCATGAGTATAGCAGAATATCACCAGGAATCAGTTCTTTTTTTCTTTCTTTCTTTCCTTCTTTCCTTCTTTCCTTCTTTCCTTCTTTCCTTCTTTCTTTCTTTCTTTCTTTCTTTCTTTCTTTCTTTCTTTCTTTCTTTCTTTCTTTCTTTCTTTCTTTCTTTCTTTCTTTCTTTCTTTCTTTCTTTCTTCCTTTCTTTTTCTTCCTTCCTTCCTTCCTTCCTTCCTTCCTTCCTTCCTTCCTTCCTTCCTTCCTTCTTTCTTTCTATCTACCTACCTACCTACCTATTGACCAGTAGTGTTTGGTTTTACCCTAAGTATTTGTTTACTTTAGGACTATCTAGTCTCTGGTTCTCGGTTACCCAAGCAGTGTTGGGTTTGGGTTCCCTTTTGTGGGGTGGGCCTTAAGTCAAACCAGACATTGGTTGGCTGTTCCCACAAGTACTGTGCCACCGTTGATTGCCCTAGCATATTTTAAAGGCAGGACAGATGTAGGCCCAAAGTTTTGTGGCTGGGTTGGTATCCATATTTCTCTTTCCATAGTTTGGTGAGTCCCTTCCTGCACCAAAGAGATGAGAACACGGGGTGAGGTCTCCACGTAGGCACCAGCTCTCCATGTTCAATGAGTTGTGTGAAATTTAAAAAGTTATTTCAGGTCAAATGACAAGAATTGATCTCGAATATGAAGTGCTCCTTCTCCTTTGATAATTTATGAAATCAGTAACTTGGAGGTAGAATTTATTAATAGAGTATAATGACCATTTATAGATTTAAAAATTCCATTGTTTTATGAGTCTTACCTTTTTCTCTTTCTAATTTCTCAGTGACATTGACCAGCAGTCTTAAACTATATATTCAGGTAAGACAATTTACATTTTTCAAGAATACTGTATATCTTACTTAGAGATGAGTTTTTAATTTTCCAATGATATTTTGATTAGAGAATTTGAAACAAGTTGGCCTGCTAGGAAAGCAAGTTTAAATTTTGTGAGTGGATCACATTCTGAAGAATTCACATGGTTGTCCTGTCCTTAGTTCAGACAAGAGGAGCCTCTTTGGCCTTGAGCTCCAGAGGGTCCCACCCTTCCCCCTGGGTGCCCACACCTTTGCTTCTAGACTGCATCCTGCACAAGCTTCTAGACTTGTACGTTCCTTGTACAGGTGGTCCTGAGATTGGCTCCTGTCTTGGCTCCCATCTTTCCAACACACACACACACACACACACACACACACACACACACACACACACACACCAGGGTACAGAGCAGAGAGCTAGAGGCCAGATCCCTCTGATGTGAGGCTTCCAACACTCTCAGGATTCTAAATCTTAATCTAGACTTTAGGCTGTTTTCATGGTGTGTTTGTTAAGGTGGTTAGTCAGGTCTGAAGCTTAATCTATAACCTTTTAAGTATGGCTTATGGACTCCTGTGTGCCCTCACCCCAGCCAGCAGAGGATGGGTCACCCTGCTGTGTGGGATATGGACTCCTGTGTGCGCCCTCACCCCAGCCAGCAGAGGATGGGTCACCCTGCTGTGTGGGATATGGACTCCTGTGTGCGCCCTCACCCCAGCCAGCAGAGGATGGGTCACCCTGCTGTGTGGGATATGGACTCCTGTGTGCGCCCTCACCCCAGCCAGCAGAGGATGGGTCACCCTGCTGTCGCTCAGGATGGTTCTTAGGCTTTAACACGTTAGGTGATCCGATGCAGAGACTGAGAAGGTGAGACTTGCCGCTGAGGATCTGAGTGTGCCTCGCGTGCAGACTTGTGGTGAGAGGACCGGGTTGGACGTACCTTAGCACTTGGTGGTGCTGACTTCTGATGGAGTTACTTAAGACGAACATTCCCAGCAGCTCCATTTCAGAGAGAGCTCCTGCTGTACTCAACCCAGCAGTTATTGAAACACCCTTTAGTATTTTGATTTTTAATTAGGTTGTATGTGTTTGTATGAAAACAAGTACTAGCAGAGGCCAGAGGAGGACGTAAGATCTTCTGGACTTAGAGTTACAGATGTTTGTGAGCCTCCTGATGTGGGTGCTAGGAATTGAACTCGGGTCTTCTACAAGAGCAGTACACACTAACCACTGAGCCAGCTCTCCAGCCCCGACAGCACTGTGATGAATGTAAAATTTACTCCAAGCATGACGGTTTGCTACCTTTACACTCAGTCAAAAAAAAAAAAAAAAAGCCCCAGTCATAAGATATTTTTCCAGAAAAACTGCCAATGGTTCTTGGTATTTCAAAATGTTCCTCATGGCTAGAGTTCAGTGGTAAAGTACCCAGCATGTACTAGGCTTTGAGTTTAATCCCTAGCACTGTAAAGAAAAGTATTTCTCAGATGTTGGGTCATAGTAAGTAGTTCTGCACAGAAGATATATGCCATGCAACAGAGGTATAGCAACATGGAAAAATTTGCCTCTGTGGTCCTCAGCTCTTTACTCTGTCCTTTTGCCCTCCCTCAGGTGTGAGGACATTTATTGCCTATGACCCTGTACTAAGGACTTCCTGGCTGTGGCAGTGGCACACTCCAATAACTCCCCAACTCTGTTCAGATTTTTGTTGTTGTTGTTCAGTAAAGTGGTGAAGACATTTGAATCAAAGTGAGAACCACTTTTCTTTTCTTTTTGTTTTTGTTTTTTTGAGACACGGTTTCTCTGTGTAGCCCTGGCTCTCCTGGAACTCTTCTCTGTAGACCAGGCTGGCCTCGAACTCACTGAGTGCTGGGATACAAGGCGTGCGCCACCACTGCCTGTCGAGAACCACTTTTCATCTGGTCACTACTGCTTGATGCTGGGAAATCAGCGTCTAGAGATCTGCACTCTGCTCAGTCTATGGTTTGTCCCTGTCTAGGCCAGCTTGGAGCACTGCCCGCCAGGGTAGAGATTTGTTTTGGTCTCTCAGTATTTTGGGAGATGGGTTAGGTGGAAGGTTCTCAGTCTTTGGCAGATGTTCTTCCTTCATTGAGAATCCATTTGCTCCTGACCCTCACTCTGTGCTCTCCCACCATGTACTCCCACTCCCAACACACCTAGAGGTGGGTACCTGCATCAGAACTCATTTTGAGCATCTGCTGTGTGCCTTATACTGCTATGCTTGAGACCAGAGGTAAATAAAACATGGTTCTTCCCCTGAGAAGGTACAGTGTAGGAATAAGGAGAGGGCAACCCGTTTGTGCATTTCAGATAGATGAATCCGGCCACAGTACAGGGAAAGGTTGACTAGAGGGCTGAAAAATAACTGAGACTTCTAAATACAGATGTGCCTTCTATCTGCATTTTGGAGAATTTAGGTAATAGATGAGAGGTCCTTGTATTGTAAATTCTTTCTGATCTCGAGTTCCCCCAGTGTATAAGATAACATTTATTACTATGATGTTGCTAACACATTCTCTACTTCTTTGTTCTCCAGGTGAGATTATGCACAAGTCTGTCAATGGGGAAGGGACAGGCCTTCCCTGGGGTGTGGCTCAGTGAGACAGAAAGCATGCAGGCTACTGTTTCGAGATCACGGTCCCCTTGGTCTTCCTGGTATATTCCTATGAGCACTGAGATGCTTTCTGTCCTGTTTACTGTTCATTCTAATACTAGAACAGTTCCTGGCCAGGCCCACAATGGTTCAGGCTTGTGGTCAGCTACTGAGGAGACTGAGGCAGGGTGATCCCAAGTTCAAAGTCTGTCCTGGGCTACAAAGTGAGGTCAGGGTAGCCTGGGCAATTTAATGAGACCTTATCTCTAAAAATCAACAGTAAAAATAGGGATGAAGTTATAGCTCAGCAGTAGAGAACTTACCAACTATGTATGAGGCACTAGGTTCAATCTGCAGTACACACACACACACACACACACACACACACACACTTGATTATAATTTCAGGAGTTATTGCTCCATGGCAGGATAAGGGGACCCCTTTTCCATCCCAAAGTATCTCCTAGGACCTGCCCTGGTACCTTAAATACTACCAGGATTACCTTACTAGGTTAAAAAGAAATCAGAGTTGACTCTCTAATCCCTATTTGCAACTTCACAAACCCAGCCTTACCCCCTACTTGTGTCTTCCTGGGGGACCAGAACCATATTTTACTCATCTTGGGGTCACAAGCATCAGGCATGCAGTTGATGCTCAATATGGGTCCTGATGGACTCAGTCACCTCTCTAAATGTATTTGTGGTGAGAATATGTCTGAAAAAAAAATACGACTTGAAACCCCTTAAGAGTTCTAAGATTAGAAACTACCAAGACTAAAGAGAAAAATGTGCTAATATACAAATTATGCTCTATACAATACCCAATGAAGAGCAGACCTTTTAAAAACCTACCCCTTGATGAAATATTTACTGAGTGCCGTGTGTGTGTGTGTGTGTGTCCACGTATAAATTCTGTATTATCAACCTATAGGTTCTTGAATAATGGGACCCAGGGCTTGATCCCTTCCACTTTCTCATAAGCCTTTTCTCTTCCCATCTCTGCTGTTCTAAGAACATTCCATTAAAAAAAAAAAATCAGGGCGGTGGTGGCGCACGCCTTTAATCCCAGCACTTGGGAAGCAGAGCCAGACGGATATCTGTGAGTTCAAGGCCAGCCTGGTCTACAGAGCAAGATACAGGACCGGCACCAAAACTACATTGAGAAACCTGTCTTGAAAAACCAAATAAATAAATAAATATTCATTAAAAAAAAAAAAAAAAAGCCGGGTGGTGGTGGCGCACGCCTTTAATCCCAGCACTCGGGAGGCAGAGCCAGGCGGATCTCTGTGAGTTCGAGGCCAGCCTGGGCTACTGAGTGAGTTCCAGGAAAAGGTGCAAAGCTACACAGAGAAACCCTGTCTCGAAAAACCAAAAAAAAAAAAAAAAAAAAAAAATCAAAAGCACAAGACAGGGCTTAAAATGCTGCTCATCAGCAGGGTGCTGGGCTAGCATCGTGAAGCCCTGGGTTCAGCTTGACTCTGTTTTAGAGGAAGAGTCTGGAAAATCACAAGTGCCCAGATGCTGTCCTTGGAGATGTTGATATAAGCCAGGATGCTGGGCTGTTCTGTGATACAGCCTGGGTGTAGACCTGAGCAGGCCTTCCTGTACATGTAAACCCAGCTCTTAGACAGTAAGTTTTGTTTTGTTGTTGGTTTTTTGAGACAGGGTTTCTCTGTGTAACAGTTCTGGCTGTCCTGGAACTCACTCTATAGACCAGGCTGGCCTTGAACTCAGAGACCCGCTTACCTCTGCCCCCGAAGCACTGGAATTAAAGGGGTGCACCACCGCCCAGCTTAGACAGCAAGTTTTATTCCTACATTGTAACCAGATGAGTTGCCTAGATGACTTGGAGTTTTGCTAAGTGCAGCAGCAGAAGGTGGGATTTGGCCCTGTGCAGTTGGTTCTATGCAGCAGGAGTGCATGGAGGTGGAGAGACTTCCAGAGAAAGGATGCAGTGCCAAGAGTGAATGTGGTCCACATTACAGACTCCCTCCTTTGCATCCCTCAACACTTGGTCTCTATCCAGCATCAGCTTAGGTAGTTTTCGGCTATACAATGGGCAGATAAGTAGATTTGTGAATCAGTTGAAAATTTAACTACTTTTTATACAGTTCATCTTTTTTTATTAATTTTTTTCATTTATTTACATACCAACCATAGTTTCCCCTCTCTCCTTTCTTCTCGTTCCCCCCATCTCCCCCCCTCCCATTTCACCCGCTCCTCCTCCTCCATCTCTTGTTCAGAAAGGGGCAGGCCTCCCATGGGCGTCAACAAAGCATGACACATCAAGTTGAGGCAGGACTAAGCTCCTCCCCCTGCATCAAGGCTGGGCAAGGCATTCCAGCATGGGAAATAGGTTCCCAAAAGCCAGCTTAAGTGCCAGGGACAGGTCCTGATTCCACTGCTCAGAGCCCCACAAACAGACCAAGCTACACAACTGTCACCCACATGCAGAGGGCCTAAGTCGGTCCCATGCAGGCTCCCTAGCTGTCGGTCCAGAGTCCATGAGCTCCCACGAGCTCAGTCAGCTGTCTCTGTGGGTTCCCCATCATGATCTTGAAACCTCCCCCCCACTTGCTCGTACAATGCCTCCTCCCTCTCCTCAACTGGACTCCCAGAGCTCAGCCCAGTGCTTAGCTACACAGCCCATCTTATGACAAAATTATCCTTAGCTCACACTCAACAGCTAGCTTTTAGATTGCAACCTACTTGTAATTTGGAACTTGCTTTGTTTAGCTTTCAAAAAACCATTGTACGTTAAATGAACATTATAATAGGGCCCACCAGGGCCAAGGAAAGTAATAGACGAAGCAGGGACCTGAAACCCTTTTTGTCCTAAGCACGGCCCTCTTGCGAAGGCATAAGCCCTTCTGAGAGATTTTCATTCCCATGGTATCTGGGTTGAAGCGGAAAGTCCAGTGAGTGTAGACAGTTTTCTCTCGGGCAGTATAACTGGTAAAATGGATGGGGATGTGTTTTGAATGCAGCTTTGGGTGTGTGGTGTGCTGGAGAAGGCTCCCTGCTGCTTTGCCGCACTTCATGCTTGTTTTGTCTTCTTTTCCAGTGTGGCACTCCTGGTATTTGCGTCTCATCCCACAGGTAAAGCGCTCTGGTGTTTACTCACAATCCCGGTTCACTCAGGACTCTGAGCCCGGCTGTGTCTCTGAAGATGTCGTCTAACAGAATATGAGGATGTGAATGGGCTGTAGATTTGAAGCTGCTCTTTCCCAGTTGGTGGAGCGGACTGTAGCTCAGGGGTAGAACACTTCCCTAGCACGTACAGGGCACTGGGTCAATCCCAGCACTGCAACACAGGAAGACGAAAAATACTCCATTGTGGATTTATTGCCCACGAATTTATTCTTATCCCAATTTAAAAAAATTACCTTGTAATATTTTGAACTTTGAAATTTTTAATTAGCCTACAAAATAATAGGCTCCCTTATGACATTTCATACCCGTCACTGTCCTTTACTCATGACCTCACCCTGCTACTGCCCCATGGCCTCCCTCTGCCTCCTCCTCTGTCCTCTTCCCCAATAGTCTGCCCCCTTCACGATTTCATGCTGTGTGTGAAGCCTAGAGTCTGTATGTGAGGAAAAACCTGGGAGTTATCTTTCTGAGTCTGGCTGGTTTTGTTTGATATGATGATCTCTAGTTCTGTCTGTTTGACATAATATGTGTGTGTGTGTGTGTGTGTGTGTGTGTGTGTGTGTGTGTGTGTGTGTGTGTGTGTGTCAGAGAGGGACGGAGGGAGGGAGAGAGAGAGAGATTGTGGGCACAGGCTCGTCTGTCACTTGTTCCTCTCTTTTCTAAGATCACGTCCAGAGCTGCTCTTCTGTGCTGGTTTTAAAGTATTTGGTGAAACAGCTCGAGTTCTTTCTATTTCTAGTTAATATCGTTTAAAATGTTTTTTTTTGTGTGTGTGTGTGTGTGTGTGTGTGTGTGTGTGTGTGTGTGTGTGTGTATGCATGCATGCATGCATACATTTTTCAACATGCATGTGGAAGTTAGGGAACATGTTCAGCAGCAGTTGGTTCTCAGCAAGTAGGTTCTGAGGATCAAACTCAGATAATCAGACTTGGCTGCAAGTGCATCCGTAGAGTCCACCCCGCTGGCCCCACCGGCATCATTTTAACATAATTTCTTATCATAGTTGCCGCCCAATCTTTTTAATGCTGGAGTAAAGAGTTGGTTTTCCAGTTAGTTTTACTTTGCTGTTGCCTTGGTTACTCTGAGGTGGTTTTTCAGATTTAGGAATTCCCCCAAATGCTCTGTTCTATCATGCAGCTTATTTATTTTTCACTTTGAAAGGTTTTTGAAGTACATCAGTCCATTTTCTGTTGCCAGTATAACACAAAACCACAGTAAATTATCTTTGAACAAGAGGCTTATTTTGGTTCCTAGTTCTGGTCCAGGTTCACAGGGCTGCTTCCGGGAAGGCTTTCTTGTTAGATTACTAGGGTGTCCAGGGTCAGATCCTGGGCCCTCAGTCAACGGACTAGTTAAGAAGATGAGTACCAACGAAAAGCCGAGAAAGGGTTTAATGGGTGTAACCGTGTTGGGAAGAGGAACGAGTGACGAGGTTCACTAAGTCTCCACACCCACGTACGATAAGAAATTATGTTAAAATCATGTCACTTCAGACATCTGCATTTCAGCCAGGCGGTGGTGGCACATATCTTTAATCCAGCAGAGGCAGAGGCAGGTGGATCTCTGTGAGTTCGAGGCCAGCCTGGGCTACAGAGTGAGTTCTAGGACAGCCAGAGCTACACAGAGAAACCCTGTCTTGAAAAAACTTTGAAAAAGGAAGAAAGGAAACAAATACACAAATAAACAACTAACTAAATTGTGGTGGGTGGCAGCCTTTTACTTCATTTAATCATAGTTCATCTCTCAAAGACCCCACTTCTCATCACCTCTTTTGTTTTTCTTTTTAAATCTTCCTTTTACCTCACAAGGTAGATAAGACTTGAGCATGAGTTTTGGAGAGAACTTGCTTCTGGTCATGGTGTTTTATCAGCAATGGTAACACCACCTAGGACACCGCTGAATGTCCTCACCATTGCCACGTATTGAAGGCACCACATGAATGTCAGCACTAAACGCTTCCTGTTTGTCTGTCTTGCTTGTCGTCTGTCTTCCCACCACACCTCTTCATGCTTTGGGCCTTACAGGTGTTTAAGGCGCCTCTTGCCTTTAAATGGAAAGTTCCACTTGCAGGTTCCCCTGGCCTCCCCATTGGTTCCCCTGGTCTCCCCATTTATTTACTTCCTGATAGTCTCAGTGGATTTGACTGACTCTCTCTCTCTCTCTCTCTCTCTCTCTCTCTCTCTCTCTCTCTCTCTCTCTCTCTCTTTCCAATTCATCAAGACCTATTTGTCCTTCAGCTAAGAGATTATGCTTTTAAATATGTCACACCACCATCAGAGCTGGAAGGCATTTTAACCGTAATCCCAGGTGCTACCACATTTTGCAAGTGGGAGAGTTGAAGCTGAGGGGAGTTAAGTGCCACGAGCAAGATGAGGCTGGGCAGGTGTGTAGGAGCGGGAGTCCGGAGTTGAGGGCACCTGACCTCGTGCTCCGGTCCTTTTTAATATCTGCTTTCCTGGGGCTCCGCATGGAAGTGAATGCATTTCTAGGACACCGGGACTTGCCTCCTGCAGCTGCTTTTTTTCTGGTGTTTTCCCCTCCAGCTCTCAAACGTGGATGCTGGTGATAGTTTATCTGTTCTGGCCACCGATCCAACCTTTTACCCTGAGCTACCGCTAAGTTTTCAGGTCAATACAAAAATACCTTGGAGGGATTGCTGCTGGCTGGGTCAGCAGCCTGAGAGTATAGAATGGCTTGCACAGAAGAATTGTCTTAAATGAGCATCAGTTTCTCTTTTCAGGCTATGCAAATACTCTGTTATTAGATAGTAGTGTCGTGTACACAGCTGTGGCTATACTGAAACCCAGAAAGTGTACGTTTTCAAAGGGTGAATTTATGATATGAATTTTATCTCAATCAGAAAGTGTGTCAGAGACAAAAAAGAAAACTCTAATTTGAGAATGATTTGGAGTGTGGTCACACTGAAAGAGGAGTGATTATCCTTCAGATTATGTTTTTGGGGGCTTGGAAGTGTAGACACTTGCTTAGCATGTGTGAGCTTTGGGGTTCAATCCCTAGAACTAGAGAGAGAGAACCACCACCCCGCCCCTGCTGCTCTCTTCCTGCTTGCTCTTCAGGCTTTAAACCATTGCATGGTAATGAGGGTTGGTCCAGAATAGAATCTGGGCATTGTAGAGACATGTGTGACACCTGTAAGCTTGTCATATGAGTCCATCTGTGACTTCACATTAACCAAAGTAGTCATGGAAGAGGCTGGGTGTAGGAAATTTAGTTCATGAGAAGGATTTTTGCAGAGCTGATGATTGGCCTCTTATGTCAAGGATAGCCTTGACTTCCCTTGCTCTAACAGCTGAGGCTCTCTAGGAATTGAATGTCCTCAAATTTCCAAAGTCCTGGATGTCTGAGCATCATAGTCAGGCTCCTGCAAAACCCCTGACAAAGGTAGGTGCAGGGTGATGAGCAAGTGTTTCAGCATTTCAGAAGAAGCTGGATCCTTCTGTGTGTACTAGAAGTAAGTTCATGATCTAATTCTTGAGCAGGGACATGGTAAACCACACTGCCTTCCTTGTATATATTGAGTAATATAAAGGTGTCTGTAGATGAATTTCTAAACTGTCTTATTAAATAAGAAACACAGAGCCAAATATAGGGGTGAAAGCCTTAGAGATCAGGGAAATAGTGAGAGACACCAGCTAGCTTTAATTCACCCCACCATTGTAGCTTCCCAAGAGAGCTACTTCCTGTCTGCCCAGGCTTTTATTGCCTTCCTGTTCTGCCCTCTCATTGGCTCTTAGTCCAGCTACCTCACTTCCTTGCCACTGCCTGTCTATACAGGCCTCCAGGTCTCTATGACTGGTACTGGGATTAAAGGCCTGTGTCACCACGCTTGGCTGTTCCCTAGTGTGTCCTTGACCACAGAGACCCTGCCTGCCATGTGATTGGATTAAGGGTGTGTGCTACCACTGCCTGACTTTTGTGTTATGGCTTGCTATGACCTCTGATCTCCAGGCAAACATTATTTATTAACATACAAATAAAATATCACTACATTCCCCTTTTTTTGTCTAATAAAAATAAAAAAGAATAAAAAAGTTAAAACTAATTTAAGAAAAACTATATACACTAAGTACAATAACTACGTACAATATATACAGGCAATAAATACATCAACAATGTCTAGTCCATTTGCATTTGACAAATTCAGAGAAAATATTCCATTATCTATTCTATTTTGGTGAGTCCAAAATGTACCTAATTCACTTTCTGTCCTAACTTGTATTACCAACAGAAAACTATCCTATGTCATTCAAATGTTTGCATTTTATACCTCCTCAGTTTCTTTTCTGAAATTTCTTAACAAGGAAAACTGTAACTACAACTATCTAATCTTCAACTCCCTCAGAGACCCAAGAAGAAAATAATATTACCTAGAAAAACAGGAAGTGCAAACAAACAACTTCCAAAAAAATGTGAGTTGACAGAAACACCCAGCTGCCTGGACAGTCACCCGAGGTTTCTCTGCAGTGTTGGGGCATCATCTTCAGCCTATAGGCTTAGCGTATCTGACAGGCTCATTTGTGAAGTAGGATGTACACAAGGTCAACAGTTTGACCTCACATTTGGTGAGAGCAGTCCATGTACCAGATAAACCTGAATTCTACCAGTGTCCTGTCATGATTCAGGATTTTAAATTCTGGAAATCCCTAGTGTTTTTGGAATTTGGCTGCCTATCTTCTGGCTTGTGGGTGGCTTCATCTCAGCATCCCATTCTTCTCCACATCCCATTCTTCTCGGCTTGTGGGTGGCTTCATCTCTTATTAAGTGCCAGTCTACCATTGAGAGGTTAGACTCCGTCAGCTTAGTTACTCTTTGAAGAATAACTGTTTCAGCTACTGTTCCATTGCACACCAGAAGCCATTGGTCCACTGCCTTTTCAGCTGCCTTTGAAGAAAGGGCACTGTACCTTTTCCGGATTGCAAAGCCACTTCAGCAATGGTGTCATATTGTCCTAGTCTCAGAGGAAGCCTGTTTCTAAAGCCACAACCACACTTGTTTTGGCAAGGATTGGTAGTCCTTTGTTTTGTGTCTAGTCTGTCCATTTTGGACAACATACTGTCAGCAGTCGATGCCAGGGCACTTTGTTGTCCAGTGGCTAACTTTTGCCACAATGAAAGTTAACTCCATATGCATTTTCTTTAGTGCCCATATCTTCTCTGAAGTAGCTTGGTGCTGCCAGTAGCCGATATGTCTCATAATCATAAAAAAAAGAAAAAATTCTAAGTTATTAAAACATTTTAAATGCCATATTCTGTAGATCTCTGAAGGGTTTGAAGATGACCTAGGTTTCTTCTGGGGCTGGGGAGATGGAGCCAACCTGTTCTTGTAGCCTTTTACCTCACAAGTCACTGACAGGGTTCAAGAATCTTAGAACCGTAGTTGGGAAGACCCCCCCCCACACACTCCTTTTTCTTTCAGCTTTTTGACCAGGAGTAGAGAAATTCTTCCCAAGTCTAAAAGTTTGCACTTTGTATTCTTATGGGGTCATCTTCTGTGGGCTTAAAGCAACCAGAAGAGCAGGGAGATCTCAGGAATATGAGCCACCGATGACCTTGGTTCATGGATGCCATTGTTGAGATAAAGCAGCAGCACTAGCCACTCTTTAGAGGTGACCCCCCACCCCATTCCCTGCCAGTTCCAGGGCTGAGATGGGGAGACAGGAAGTTTTTTTAGTGCCCATATCTTCTCTGAAGTAGATTGGTGCTGCCAGTAGCCGATATGTCTCATAATCATAAAAAAAAGAAAAAATTCTAAGTTATTAAAACATTTTAAATGCCATATTCTGTAGATCTCTGAAGGGTTTGAAGATGACCTAGGTTTCTTCTGGGGCTGGGGAGATGGAGCTGCACCTCATGTTAAGTGTCACAAGGCTTCCTACGTCACTGTTGCAATTTTGTGCTCTGTAACCTTCAGAGAAGTGGGTTCATGTCCGCTGTTCAGCAAAATGCCAACTGGACCTTAGCCATGCCGGATACTCACACTTGATTGCGGAAGCTCATGCGGCTGTCGTCAGGCATGAGTCAGTCCCCAACCACCTATTAGATGCCTGTGCCGTGTAACTCAGCACAGAGTAGCACAGAGTGCTGTTTTGTGAACATCTTCACTTGTCTTTTTAATTTTTAAAAATTATTATTTTATGTGTATGTGCCTGAGTTTATGTATGTGCTGCACCACATGGGTGCATGTACCTACAGAGGCCACAAGAGGGCATTAGAGCCCCTGAGCTAGAGTTACAGCGGTTGTGAGCCGTGTGATGTGAGTGCTGGGAGCCGAACCTGGGTCCCCGCCAAGAGCAGGAGGTGGCTAGCTGCTGATCATCTTCAGCCCCCAGCATCTTCACACACTCTTGGGCTCCTAGATTGAGCACTCCTGGGGTTGGAGTGAGCTACACCCCGCAACCTCATGCGGTATTTACAGCACTGTCACTGACCTTTGCAGTTCGAGGGCAGATAGGCTTCCTCTCTGTTTAAAAACTCCCTCTGCCAGTTGTGGTGCCACTGCCACCGCCATTAATCACAGAGCTAGGGAGGTAGAGCAGATGGCCTCGGTGAGTTTAAGGCTATCTACATAGTCCTAATTGTCCTGGGACTAACTAAGTGTGTGTGTGTGTGTGTGTGTGTGTGTGTGTGTGTGTGTGTTTCTTGTGCTTTTTCTTTGTCTTTGTTTTTTTTTCAGTTCTTATTTGCTTGTTTGTTTATTTAATTTGCCTGTTTGTTTTCTAGACAGAGAGAGAAGTGGAGTTAGATGAGTGGAGGAGTGGGAGGATCTGGGAGATGAGGGAGGGAAATCCATGATCAGAATACATTGTATAAAAAAAAAGTGGAAAAGCTTGTGAGGGAACCAACAGGGGAGCATTAGAGCCAGCTGGAAATCGAGGGTCACATAGTCCCATCTAGAACATTCCTGGCCTACCAAGAAGCACCCCGTCTTTCAGTAGTGCTTGCTAAGGTGCCATTGTGGTGCTGACTTAGAGGCGGCGGGTGTGTGAGATGGAGGCCCTGCTCTCAAAGGATGTGATGTTCTCGGGGGGGCGGGGGGGGCAGAGGAGGTGTGCAGGCAGCAGACGCTGTGTGGAAACAGGGTGAAGGCAGCTCTTCGTTTATCCTACTGTTCGCTCCTCTCCCTCCTTACTAGACTGGTGCTTGTCGGGCAGTGATTATCATCTAGCTGGCAGGTTCTTAAGACAGATTTGTTCTTCAGTCTCCCCCTCACCTGCCCTGACCGTCTCTTGTTACCCCTCACCTGCCCTGACCGTCTCTTGTTACCCCTCACCTGCCCTGACCGTCTCTTGTTACCCCTCACCTGCCCTGACCGTCTCTTGTTACCCCTCACCTGCCCTGACCGTCTCTTGTTACCCCTCACCTGCCCTGACCGTCCTGTCCCCCTCACCTGCCCTGACCGTCCTCTTGTTACCCCCTCACCTGCCCTGACCGTCTCTTGTTACCCCTCACCTGCCCTGACCGTCCTCGTGTTACCCCTCACCTGCCCTGACCGTCCTCTTGTTACCCCCTCACCTGCCCTGACCGTCCTCTTGTTACCCCCTCACCTGCCCTGACCGTCCTCTTGTTCCCCCCTCACCTGCCCTGACCGTCCTCTTGTTCCCCCCTCACCTGCCCTGACCGTCCTCTTGTTCCCCCCTCACCTGCCCTGACCGTCCTCTTGTTACCCCCTCATCTGCCCTGACCGTCCTCTTGTTCCCCCCTCACCTGCCCTGACCGTCCTCTTGTTCCCCCCTCACCTGCCCTGACCGTCCTCTTGTTACCCCCTCATCTGCCCTGACCGTCCTGTCCCCCTCACCTGCCCTGACCGTCCTCGTGTTACCCCTCACCTGCCCTGACCGTCCTCTTGTTCCCCCCTCACCTGCCCTGACCGTCCTCTTGTTACCCCCTCACCTGCCCTGACCGTCCTCTTGTTCCCCCCTCACCTGCCCTGACCGTCCTCTTGTTCCCCCCTCACCTGCCCTGACCGTCCTCTTGTTCCCCCCTCACCTGCCCTGACCGTCCTCTTGTTACCCCCTCATCTGCCCTGACCGTCCTCTTGTTCCCCCCTCACCTGCCCTGACCGTCCTCTTGTTCCCCCCTCACCTGCCCTGACCGTCCTCTTGTTACCCCCTCATCTGCCCTGACCGTCCTGTCCCCCTCACCTGCCCTGACCGTCCTCGTGTTACCCCTCACCTGCCCTGACCGTCCTCTTGTTCCCCCCTCACCTGCCCTGACCGTCCTCTTGTTACCCCCTCATCTGCCCTGACCGTCCTCTTGTTCCCCCCTCACCTGCCCTGACCGTCCTCTTGTTCCCCCCTCACCTGCCCTGACCGTCCTCTTGTTACCCCCTCACCTGCCCTGACCGTCCTCTTGTTACCCCCTCATCTGCCCTGACCGTCCTCTTGTTACCCCCTCACCTGCCCTGACCGTCCTCTTGTTACCCCCTCATCTGCCCTGACCGTCCTCTTGTTACCCCCTCACCTGCCCTGACCGTCCTCGTGTTACCCCTCACCTGCCCTGACCGTCCTCTTGTTACCCCCTCATCTGCCCTGACCGTCCTCTTGTTACCCCCTCATCTGCCCTGACCGTCCTGTCCCCCTCATCTGCCCTGACCGTCCTCTTGTTACCCCCTCACCTGCCCTGACCGTCCTCTTGTTACCCCCTCACCTGCCCTGACCGTCCTGTCCCCCTCACCTGCCCTGTTCCCCCCTCACCTGCCCTGACCGTCCTCTTGTTGACCGTCCTCTTGTTACCCCCTCACCTGCCCTGACCGTCCTCTTGTTACCCCCTCACCTGCCCTGACCGTCCCGTTCCCCCCTCACCTGCCCTGACCGTCCTCCCCCCTCACCTGCCCTGACCGTCCTCTTGTTACCCCCTCACCTGCCCTGACCGTCCTCTTGTTCCCCCCTCACCTGCCCTGACCGTCCTCTTGTTACCCCCTCATCTGCCCTGACCGTCCTCTTGTTCCCCCCTCACCTGCCCTGACCGTCCTCTTGTTACCCCCTCACCTGCCCTGACCGTCCTCGTGTTACCCCTCATCTGCCCTGACCGTCCTCTTGTTACCCCCTCATCTGCCCTGACCGTCCTCGTGTTACCCCTCACCTGCCCTGACCGTCCTCTTGTTACCCCCTCATCTGCCCTGACCGTCCTCTTGTTACCCCCTCACCTGCCCTGACCGTCCTCTTGTTACCCCTCACCTGCCCTGACCGTCCTCTTGTTACCCCCTCATCTGCCCTGACCGTCCTCTTGTTACCCCCTCATCTGCCCTGACCGTCCTCGTGTTACCCCCTCATCTGCCCTGACCGTCCTCTTGTTACCCCCTCATCTGCCCTGACCGTCCTCTTGTTACCCCCTCACCTGCCCTGACCGTCCTCTTGTTCCCCCCTCACCTGCCCTGACCGTCCTCTTGTTACCCCCTCATCTACCCTGACCGTCCTCTTGTTACCCCCTCACCTGCCCTGACCGTCCTCTTGTTACCCCCTCATCTGCCCTGACCGTCCTCTTGTTACCCCCTCATCTGCCCTGACCGTCCTCTTGTTACCCCCTCATCTGCCCTGACCGTCCTCTTGTTACCCCCTCACCTGCCCTGACCGTCTCTTGTTACCCCCTCATCTGCCCTGACCGTCCTCTTGTTACCCCCTCATCTACCCTGACCGTCCTCTTGTTACCCCCTCACCTGCCCTGACCGTCCTCTTGTTACCCCCTCACCTGCCCTGACCGTCCTCTTGTTCCCCCCTCACCTGCCCTGACCGTCCTCTTGTTCCCCCCTCACCTGCCCTGACCGTCCTCTTGTTACCCCCTCACCTGCCCTGACCGTCCTCTTGTTACCCCCTCACCTGCCCTGACCGTCCTCTTGTTACCCCCTCATCTGCCCTGACCGTCCTCTTGTTACCCCCTCACCTGCCCTGACCGTCCTCTTGTTACCCCCTCACCTGCCCTGACCGTCCTCTTGTTCCCCCCTCACCTGCCCTGACCGTCCTCTTGTTACCCCCTCATCTGCCCTGACCGTCCTCTTGTTACCCCCTCATCTGCCCTGACCGTCCTGTCCCCCTCACCTGCCCTGACCGTCCTCTTGTTACCCCCCTCATCTGCCCTGACCGTCCTCTTGTTCCCCCCTCACCTGCCCTGACCGTCCTCTTGTTACCCCCTCATCTGCCCTGACCGTCCTCTTGTTACCCCCTCACCTGCCCTGACCGTCCTCTTGTTCCCCCCTCACCTGCCCTGACCGTCTCTTGTTACCCCTCACCTGCCCTGACCGTCTCTTGTTACCCCTCACCTGCCCTGACCGTCCTCTTGTTCCCCCCTCACCTGCCCTGTTACCCCCCTCACCGTGACCCTCTTGTTACCCCTCACCTGCCCTGACCGTCTCTTGTTACCCCTCACCTGCCCTGACCGTCCTCTTGTTCCCCCCTCACCTGCCCTGACCGTCCTCTTGTTCCCCCCTCACCTGCCCTGACCGTCCTGTCCCCCCTCACCTGCCCTGACCGTCCTCTTGTTACCCCCTCACCTGCCCTGACCGTCCTGTCCCCCTCACCTGCCCTGACCGTCCTCTTGTTCCCCCCTCACCTGCCCTGACCGTCCTCGTGTTACCCCTCACCTGCCCTGACCGTCCTCTTGTTACCCCCTCATCTGCCCTGACCGTCCTCTTGTTCCCCCCTCACCTGCCCTGACCGTCCTCTTGTTACCCCCTCACCTGCCCTGACCGTCCTCTTGTTACCCCCTCACCTGCCCTGACCGTCCTCTTGTTACCCCCTCACCTGCCCTGACCGTCCTCTTGTTACCCCCTCATCTGCCCTGACCGTCCTCTTGGTACCCCCTCACCTGCCCTGACCGTCCTCTTGTTCCCCCCTCACCTGCCCTGACCGTCCTCGTGTTACCCCTCACCTGCCCTGACCGTCCTCTTGTTACCCCCTCATCTGCCCTGACCGTCCTCTTGTTACCCCCTCATCTGCCCTGACCGTCCTCTTGTTACCCCCTCATCTGCCCTGACCGTCCTCTTGTTACCCCTCATCTGCCCTGACCGTCCTCTTGTTCCCCCTCACCTGCCCTGACCGTCCTCTTGTTATTTAGACTCCCGTCCAGAGCCCAGGCTAGACTATAAATATTACCTGTGTACTCTCACTGACTTACCCCGCTGGAACATTTATGGTGAAAGATGGGATGTCAAGAGGAGGCACATCCAGAGGGGCCTTGGCCCTGGATTTAACTGATCACCCTCTCCGCCATTCCTCGGTCTTCCCAGACTGCATTGCAGTTCCTCCCACACTGGGAGATTGGGCAAAGGCCGGGAGCCAGCAGCTGCAGAAGAGGCAGAGCAAATTCTCCACGATGTCCCATCCGCATGCCTGAGCAGGGCCTTCAGCCGCTCTGCAGTCCACAGTCCCAGGGTATCTTGGTTGTCAGTTCTCTGCAAAAAAGAACCTCAGAATGTGCCATGTCCATTATACACTAAAGTTCCAAAACAGGTGGATAAAGGCAGGTTCTTTTCCTCTTATTCTCTCCCTTGTGTGGGCTGCTGCTGAAGGGAAGATCGAAGGCCTGCCTGACCTGCCTGACCTGCCTGACCTGCCTGCGCGTTCTGGCCCCACAGTCCAACAGTTCCACAGCTGTAGCCACATCTCTTCTCTGAGCTCCACTTGGAGTGGGGTAACAGAACCTCTCAGAGCAAGAGATAAAGTCACCACATTTCACACAAGCCTTTGCACAAAGCATGCACTCGATAAATGGTCACTGTCGTTACTTTATTCTTAGTGGGAGGCAGGAGCAGAATCCCAGATGCGGCAGCTGGAGAGCTGAGCCGTTACTAACATGGGTTCCAACTGGAAGGGAGAGAGGTTCAGTGCAATAGTGACCAAACCCAACAAGAACCCGTCACCTCTGATGGGCTGCGTGAAAACCAAACCCTTAAAACTCTTTTGGCTAGACACACATGGGCATAAGTGGAGGTCGATCTCAACTTTAAAACATCTAAACTGTCAGAGAGACAGAATTTGGAACTTTTAGCTGAATCCTTTGAAATCACTTAGGGGGCTTCCCAGAAGTGTAGCAGCTCACTGAATCTTGTTCAGAAATGTGTTTGTGCATGCATGCATGCATGTTTGTGCATGTTCCTGCTGATGGAACCCAGGTCCTGAGTGTGCTAGGCAAACACTCTACCCCTGAGCTGCCTGTGAAACACTTGACTCATCGGTATGAGTGGCGGAGGAAGGAAGTACTCCCAGCTCCCCACAGAGCTCTTCAGCAGGGAACACTGTCCGCCCGTCCCCCAGGCTGCCCAGAACAGACTAGACCAGAGCCCAGGCCACCGGAGAGCCAGGCTCCTCAGTGTCACACACACCAGATTTGGAAGGATTAAGCTGTCCACTGTGGAAATGCTTAATTCCTTTTCTGGAGACGTTTTTGGAAGGCTTTCTGCTTTTTTAATCTCCTGACTTCTTGTTTGTGACCAAGTTCAAAGTCCAAGGAGAAGCAGCCAGTATGTGTGATTATTTCCTCTTGTACTAAAAGTGGAACTCAAAGAATGAACTTACTTTACAAGAAATAAATGTCCCCTTGGGCCTCAGACTGAAGTGAGTGTGCACAGTCGCTCTGGGCCTTGTACAGTGTGTGCAGTAATTAAACACTAACATGAAGAGAGATGTCAGGGAAATGCACTCATGATCTTTTTTTAACATGAAGCCAAAAAAAGAAGAAAAGAATCTTTAAAAAGACTTTCCTCTTGTTCTCTCCCTTGTGTGGGATGCCTGCTGCTGACGGGAAGATCTAAGGCCTGCCTGACCTGCCTGCACGTTCTGGCCCCACAGTTCAACAGTTCCACAGCTTTAGACACGTCCCTTCTCTGAGCTCCACTTGGAGTGGGGTAACAGAACCTCTCAGAGTCACTACAAGAGCAAGAGATAAAGTCACCACGTTTCACACAGGCCTTTGCACAGAGCGTGCTCTTGCTAAATGGTCACTGCCGTTACTTTAGTCTCAGTGGGAGGCCAGAAGATTCTTAGGGACCTGAGAGTTGGAGAGCTGAATGCATTGTGCAGAAGACTGTGTCTTATGTCTCCTAAAGTAGCTGGGTGGAGGGAGCTGAGGGAGCTGTGTGGACCATCGCATGACCGTTGCTGTGCTCCTTAGGTGACCTCTTCAGGGCCCTGGACTTTCCATTCCTGTATTTCTACAGTTTCCACGGCAGCTGCTGCGCCAGGTAACCCTGCGTCACGTCCGTGTTTTCTGTGCCGTTAGCTGATCTTCGTCTCTTTGCAGCCCAGCGTAGTTACGGGGAACCAAGTGAGCTGCAGAGGCAAGGAGGGCCCTCTGGGAGCAGCTTTCTGTCTCCAGTGGGTCATGACTGACTACTCACATGTGCTCAGTGCCAGCCTGAATCCAGCAGACCCTGGCCTGGTGCAGTGCCTCAGCCGGGACTGTGGTTTTCCAGCTTGCTGAAGACTGGGGCTTCCCACTTTCCCCTCCCCAACCACCACACGGAACTTCAGTGTATAAAACTAATGAAATCAGTTCAGTTCAAGGGATCTTTGTGTCCTCTCCATTTTGATCTTGGCTTCTCTCTTGCTGCCGAAGGCAGCCCACCAAAACCCTCTGTGGAATCCAGGACTCAGAAGTACAGGGTAGAAGTACAGGGTAGACACCAAGGTGGCCAGTAGTATCTGACCTGGGGAAGGACTCAGGGATGAGACCATCAGGCAGGTCCACGCAGATCCACAGAGCTTCCTTGCCGTCGTGCCCCACCATTTCTGACACAGTCTTGCGTGGCGAGATGTGGAAAGACGCTGGTGACACTCTCAAGCTTGTATTTTGCTGCCGTGGTGGGAAGAGGAGGCCTAGCCAACCCCGGGCTTGGTGGTTGCTGGCTGTGTAGCCTCCGGGCCGATTATCCAGTCCTCCCAAGTTTCTGTTTTTTCATCTGTAACGTAGAACAGTAATAGCGGCTAAAATATGTGTAAGTTCCTAAGCATCATACCTGGCCCAGGAAATGGGAGCCATTATTAATACCTGCTCAGGTGAACTGTAAGAAAAATCTCGAAACTGTTGATGTTGAATCCTAGCTCTGCCGAGGGATATTAAGCAGGATTTTAATTTGTCTTTACTCGTCTAGGGATAATGATTATATTTGTCTTGTAGGCTTTTATACAAATTAATACATGTGTATACTTTGAACAGTGCCTACTCATAGTAAATTCTCTGTGAGTGCTGTTGTCATTAGTCAAGAAAAAACAAACAAAACCAAAACTCTCAACCACAAATAAAAGCCAGATCATCCATTCCCACACAGAAAATGGTACCCATGGAGCAATCTTTGCAGATAGGGAAAAAGTTGAGATGTAGGGACTGGAGAGTTGGCTCAGCGATTAAGAGCATTTGTTGCAGAGTTCCAGGGTTGAATTCCCAGTGCCCACATGGCAGCTCACAACCATCTGTAACTCTAGTCCCAAGGTGCACATGCATACAAGGAGGCAAAACACACATAAAATAATAAAACAAATAAAATTTTTTTTTAAGTTGAGGTGTAGCTAAGTACTGCTTCTGAAGTGAGTAGTTCATGTTCCTTGGGGTTATTGAGGCCATTTGAGTCTCGGAATGGTGTTATCACCCTTAGAAAAGCTTCAGGGAAGTACCCCCAATGCTCCTGTCAGCTGCCCGCAGCTTTCATAAATGTAACTCTTGCTGCCCAGGCATTGGAATTGGTGTCCTTTGAAGTATGATTGTTTGGTAGTGTGGGCAAGCAGGCTCTGGGGTGTGGTCAACACTAGTTTGGTTATTTACAAGAGAACAGTGTGCTCACAGCTCACTGGTTTTGGCTCTGCAGGGACACAACTCTGGCTGTTTCTGGCCCTAAATAATGGACAGCTTTCTCCCAACTCAACATGTTAAATCAGGCTTTTATTTTAAGAGCTGTCGATCTTTGCGTGAATTGTCTTAACTCTGTATCATTTTACCCCCGACTTCATTGCAGTGCTGACCTTTTAAAAATATGTACAGTTTCTCCACATCATTTCAATGGTTCCTCCATGGCCATTTCTCAGATTAGGAGTGTTACCTTCAGGAGGTCTTGGAAAAGTTCAGAGGGGAATCATGGATTACTGAGGGGAGGGAGGTAGCCATGACCCAGGGACCCCTGAAACAGATCTCTTTCTCCTGGGATCCTTCACTTCAGGGATCCTCCCTCTGTTTTTTAGAGGGATATTCCCCTATCAAGGGTAGAAGAGCTGAAAGGAGGCTAGAGATAAGGTAGCCACAGGATAGAAACGATGTACAAACAGGCCAGGCAGTGCAGGGAAGCGCTGGACGTGTCTCTGAACAGCACAGACTCATTCGTCCTAGTCAAGTCTGCTGAGGGAGCAGGTTATGCTCATGCCCTTTGGCTGGAGGTGGAGAGGGAAGGCAAAACCCAAGGATACAAGGAGGTTTGGGAGATTGGACACACCTGTGGTGCTGGGTCTTGGCTGCTGGGGTGGAAGCTACAAGAGAGACATGCACCCTAGAACATCCCGCTCGACTCATTGATGATTCCTTTAGATTTTTGTTGCTGTGACAGGTGTCGATGAGAAACAATTTAAATATCAAAGTATCTTTTTCCACTCCTGGCTCAGGTGTCTACTCAAGGTTGTCTGGTTCCCTCACATTGGGCCTGAGAGAGACTGATACTGTGGTGGCGATGCAGGAGAGACTCATAGAACTGACGGTAGAAGATTTTCTAATGGATTTGCTTAGGAGACACTAAACCACACAGTGCAGAATTTAGCTAAGGGAGTGCTGCCCCCGAAACACCCCAAAGATAAGTATTAGCTCCCCAGGTCTGTTAGAGGTAGGCAGAGTTTACCGTGCTAGGATGAAATGTTTGTTCACCAGGACTGACCAGCCTCCCACAGGCGGCTTACAGGGGACGTGCAGGATCACAACTTCCATTACATCCTGCCCTAATCAGGGAAAGCAGAGTTCTGCCAGATGGGCGAGATGACACCAGGGAACAACCACTGAGAAAACCCACAACTGGTGTGCTTAAACCTCTGGCCCTCTTTGCAGTGTGAATGTCCCACCTGCCCAACTGGCCAGACTTGCAGTCTCCTGTCTGTGTTTAAATTGTTCAAAGTGTAACCTGGGGACAGCATATGTAAAATGTATAAACCTAAAGACATATAAGTTTAGTAAATCTTCTAATCGAGACTGGCTGTTCCTTGAGCAGTAGCCACAGTCGGCCGTGTGTGTGTGTGTGTGTGTGTGTGTGTGTGTGTGTGTGTGTGTAAAGATTTTCCCCTCTTAATCTCTAAGTGAGCAATTTGGGATGCATATGACTTCCTTAACAGTGGCAGTGTACAGCAGAAGAGGTGTTTGCCTCCTGAAGCAGAGAAGTGAGCTAAGAAGTGACCCCCAGGGACGAATTTCTCCTAACCAGGTCCCACCGCCTGATGTATCCATTATCTCTCAATAATGCCTTCAGATGATGAGTCCATAAATGGACTAATCCCAAATCAGAGACCTCATGATGCAACCAAAGCCCCTCCCCCAATATTACATCTATGACAGAGTCTTAGTGCCTGAGCTTTTCGAGCAATACTTACTATTGAAGCCATAGCAATGCCCACTTATATATTTTTCTGTCATGACTTAGCCAGGTTTCCGAGCTCTCTCACTGCCAGTGAAATACTCTCATCTCTATTTAGTGGAGGTTCAGGTTTCTAAACTGATGTTTTTATCCAGGGGAACTAGAAAACACAAATATGATGGAGGTTGTGGGATGCTTAGAAATTAGACATCGACTGATAAACTGAGTGTGACGGCGTGCACCTGTAATCACAGCCGCTTCGGAGGAAGGGGCGGGAGGCTGGGAGCTCCAGGCCAGCATGTGGCCGAGAGCCTGGCTCAGGGGTGGAGGAGGAGGAGGAGGAGGAGGAGGAGGAGGAGGAGGAGGAGGAGGAGGAGGAGGAGGGGGGATTGAAGCTGTAGCCGAAGGAAGGCAGCCTCACTAACCCAAGGGTGTTTTCTCCTTTCAGCGGAGTTTTAGGATTCTTTCTCATGCTCAGCACAGTAAAGCTGAAAAGCATTCTGGCCCCAGGGCAGTGTGCAGCCTGGATTTTCTTTGCTAAGGTAAGAGAGAGGGGCCGGGAAAGTCTGCCTCAGAAGCCTGTGTGACAAGCCTTGGCAGCATGGGCTGTGTAAAGTGGGACCTTTAGGAAACCATTTTTAATGCCCTGCGCCTGGTGATAATTTCTGAGACCTTTCACCTGTTTTATCAGCAAGACATCATTGCACCCTAAAAGGCAACAGAGGAAAGCTGACAAATGGCCAGACAGACAGACTCCCGTGAGCCTTTGAGACAAGGGTTGTTACAAGAACAGCTTTTGTGTATCGGAGTGACCAGGGCTGACTGACGCAGTAGAGAGAGAGGTGGGTGGGCTGTGAAGGCCCAGGAGCCAAAAGGCAACAGTGGGAAGCACCATGGTAACAACATGCTTTGAAGAACTCTCTTCTGGGCCTTCCTTCCCCTCATGTACAGTCAGGTACAGGGGCTTAGGTGCTGCTTCTGAGGAGCGGGATCCCGTCTAAGGAAGTTAATTATTGCAGCTTCCATCTTGAGCCATTTATGGTTTTCAGTTGCTTTGTTTTCTCTGAAAATGAGATCACACAGTGGTGATGTCACCGCCACACGTGGTTTACCTTTACCAGAATTGTTCTCGGTAGAGTGTGGCGCCTGGCTGAGATCTTAAGCATGAGAGAGTGAGGGAGTTGACAGTCTCCAAAACAAGCCAAAAGCTGGGAAAACATTGTCCAGAGTCTCCATTTTCATGTTCCAAAAATTGACTGAAAGCACACAAGAAAGCAGAAGTGTTTATTCTTGGTAGGAACAGAGTGAGTCCAGTGTTCCTAGCGGGTGCCATCCCTTCCCTCCTTCAGCTCTGTCAGTGTGACGGTGAAGCCAGGCAGGCTGTGAGGAGCCGTGAGAATTAGCTTTGCTGCCTCTAGAAGTCGCTCCCTCTGTTTGGGGCATTGTTCATTCAAGTGGCCATTTTGGTCAGAAGTGAACAGGAGAAGCCGGTAGTTCCACCGTCATGAGTTTATAGGCCTCACTGGAGTGAGCTGTGGACAGTGGTTTTGCTGCTGACCTAAGTAATTTTGGAGGTAAGAGCATCATGAGCTCGGGAGCCCTCCATGTAGCTCACATTGAATGCCTTCTGTGTCTGGGGACACAAGAGGTGCACACACAAAAGAGCCAGAGCAAAGTGCAACCCCAAGGCAGATGTGAGAGCTGCCTGAGGTCCAGTGGCCTTTCCAGACACCTAGAAGCAGAGGCAAACCAGATTTTCTGGTCCCTGGTATTTGAACAACCACCTCTGACTGGTCCTTGCCAGGACACCAGGTTTCACGTGCGTGAAGAGTAAGGACAAATATTAGTAAAGACATCAGCGCTGTCTCTTTATGGGACACAGAGTTCACACGTGGCCTAGGAAGATCACTGAACAATCAAAACAAACAGCTGCAGTAATAAGACACGTGGAAAAAGTCAGAACCCAGAACCACTACCACATGTTATCTAAAAAGCACAGCGTTCAACCAGAAATTACAGACATTTAGAGAAGCAAACTGTGGCCTGTGGGAAGGGAAAGAAAAGTCAGTGGGAGCTGGCTCTGGGTATCTGGCTTCAGATGTAGGAGTTAGCCCAGAACACTGCAAAGCAGCTCCTTAGGACACTCAGAGATGGAACTACCGCTATGTAAAGAACAGAGGAAAGGCTCCAGAATCCAGACTGTCAGTCAAAGAGAATTAGGAGATAACCAAATGGCAAGTCCAGATGGAAAATACAGCTGAAAGGAGATTTCTCTAGAGGGACTCAACAGACTTTAGATAGCAGAAAAAGAGAGAAGAAGGCATCATTTAATACAAGGAGAAAATTAACTGAAAATGTAAATAGCACTCCAGAGAGCTGTGAGACATACATATCAACATATATCTAAAAGCAGTCTTAGAGGAGGAAGAGCCAGGGATAGAAAAATATTTGAATCAATAATGGATGAAACTCCCAGATTTTATGAAAGACATTAAAATCAGTAAGCCCTAAAAACAAACAAAAACAGAGTGTTATCTAAACAAATTATAATCAAACTGTTAAAAGGCAAAGAGAAAATATTAAAAGCACCAAGAAAAAAGGATTCAGCACACATGGAGGAAATTAATGCAATTGATGAAAAATAGCAAACAAACCTTAAAACAAAAATCTGGAGGCCAGACACAGCACGAGGAGGCCATATTCAACATGCTGACGACATTTGCAACCAGGGACTTAATATATAGCACAACTGCCCATCAAATGTGACAGAGGTGAAGACATTCCCAAGTAAGTAAAGACTGAGAGATGTGTTGCTAGTGGTAATATCAATAATTATAGTAAATGTGAATAAACTAAATATTCCGTTAAAAGGGATGGAGAGATGGCTCAAAGGTTGGGAGCACTGGCTGCTCTTTCAAGGACCCAGGTTTGATTCCCAGCATCCTCGTGGTGGCTCACAACTGTCTGTAAGTGCAGTTCCAGGTGATGCGACGCCCTCTTCTGGCCTTTGTGGGCACCAGGAGTGAATGTGGTGCTTATACATACTTGTAGGCAAAAGACTCAAACACATAATAAAAATAAATGAATCTTTAAAAATTACTCCATTCAAAAGACATAGGTTGTCAGATTGTGTTTTTAAAAGGCAAGACCCAACTATATAGTGTCCAGAAGAGAGACACCTTGGATCAAGGATACAAGCGGGCTGAGTTTGAGGGCAAGGCAGGGCCAAAATCCCCATAAGCTGCTGGTAGACATTAATGCAGGCACTTTGAAAGACATCTCAGCTGGGCGGTGGTGGCGCACACCTCTAATCACAGCACTCGGGAGGCAGAGCCAGGCGGATCTCTGTGAGTTCGAGGCCAGCCTGGTCTCCAAAGCGAGTGCCAAGAAAGGTGCAAAAAGCTACACAGAGAAACCCTGTCTCAAAAAACAACAACAACAAAAAAAGACAGCTCGATGCTTCCTAAAAGGCCAACTGACAGGCAGCACCTCTGTGCCCAAGAAACGCTCGAGAGGAATGAAAACACACACCCACCAAAATCCCGTACGTGGGTGTGTATAGCGGCATTAATAATAAAGCCAAAACATGTAAATAATGGAGATGTAGGTTTCTTAGTGGATGGATAAACAAGGTATCATATGTGTGTGGTAGAATACTATTAAACCATAACAAGAAACGAGCTAGTAATATATGCTATAATACAGATAACTCTTAGAAGCATTCTGCTAAGTGGAAACGCCTAGTCCCATGTTATGATATGCCATTTGTGTGAAATATCCAGAAAAGGCAAATTTATCCAGACAGAATGTATGTTGATGGTTTTTCATGGAGCAGAAATTTATTGGGTATAGGTTTAAAGAAGTTGTGGTTTTGTGACTTAGAAATGAGCTAGATTGTAGTGATGATTGCATAATCACATGAAAGTAAATTTGCTAAATTTGTTTATTAAAAATTACCTCATTGGGGCTGGAGACAGCCAACCGCTGGATGGCTCAGTGGTTAAGAGAACTGGCTGCTCTTCCAAAGGACCTGAGTTCAATTCCCAGTGCCCACATGACAGCTCACAACTGTCTGTGACTCCAGTTCTAAAGCATCTGACACCTTCACACAGACGTACATACAGGCAAAACACCAGTGCACATAAAATAAATCTTTAAAAACCATCACATTAAAAAAAAAAATCATGTCTTGGCCAGGCGGTGGTGGCGCACGCCTTTAATCCCAGCACTTGGGAGGCAGAGGCAGGCGGATCTCTGTGAGTTCAAAGCCAGCCTGGTCTACAGAGTGAGTTCCAGGAAAGGCACAAAACTACACAGAGAAACTGTCTTGGAAAAAAAAAACAAAAACAAAATAATAAAAATAAAATGAAATAAAAATCATGCCTTTAATTTCGATGGCTGAGTTGTGGCTTGGGAAGCGTCCCTAAGGGCTGTAAAACACGGCGCGCATTCGGTCCTTCACAGTTTGATGGCGTTCGTCTGTGTATGTTCTGTCTGTTTGACCACTGGTCACTGAGAGTCTCCTTTGTTTTTTGTTTTTTTTTCAAAACTTGAAGTTTATAACATTTTCCTCAATTCTAGGGGAGGGGGCAGTTTTGAATTGGCTCTTGTGGTTTAGTGCTAATCCTTACGTGTGGAGGATTAGATTAGATGAACCATTAAGGTTTTTTGCAGCTTCAGTACATCAGGTAATCTCTCTCTCCCCACCTTCAGTACATCTGATAACACCCCCCACACACACACACACATCTTTTCTATCACATATGAGCTCTGTGGTTCTTAGTGGCCAGGTATACCCATGCCCTGGACTAGCTACATAGCCAAATGCACTGGCCTTTGTAAGGTACCACAACTGTACTTGGTGATACAGCATTGCCTGGTGATGTCGTCATGACAGCCCAAGTACAATGTTTTCAGAAATGACTCAGAAGGATGGTCCTGTGGTGCTAGGGAGATTTTGCATTCCTCAAAAAACTTGTAGACCCAGGCAGGGAGGTCATTCAAAGGTTGAGATGCTTTGTTCCCGGCTCCAAAATAGTATTCTTTCTTAGCCATTGTCCAAGGGATTGTCACATCAGCTATCATTTGCACATTCTACTTGCTTTTTGTTTTTTGTTCTTTTTGGATGGGGTCTCACTGTGTATCCCTAACTGGCCTGGAACTCACTGTGTAAGCAGGCTGCCCTCAGACTCACAGACCGACCAGCCTGCTTCTGCCCTTGAGAGTTAGGATTAAGGGTACTGCCACCATATCTGGATTCAGTTATGTTTCTATCATGGTTATGATTTTTCTCTCTTGGAATCTGAGAACTACTTTAAGAGCCAGAAGGCATTATAGTGATTAGCAACCTTTGGAGAAGCCTCTTCTTTTGGTAAATGTGAGCATGTGAAATCTAATGCATGGGCAACTTTGTGAGCTCTCTTCTCACTGGGAGTACAAAGGATTTTTTTTTTTTTTTTTTTTTTTTTTGGTTTTTCGAGACAGGTTTTCTCTGTGTAGCTTTGTGCCTTTCTTAGAACTCGCTCTGTAGACCAGGCTGGCCTCGAACTCACAGAGATCCGCCTGCCTCTGCCTCCCAAGTGCTGGGATTAAAGGCGTGCGCCACTACTGCCCGGCCAGTACAAAGGATTTAACTCAGAAAAAGTGAGTGGACTCGAGGACAACAGTGACATGTGGGTGTGTGAGGAGGTACAGCCTGAGTCCCCACTCTTAGTGGGCTTTTCCAGCAGATTTAAACCCTGTGTGAGAATTCTTCCCAGATTGGGTCGTGCCTTGTCTCATGCTTTTCATTTCAAACCGCCTGAGTTCTCAGTCGGTGGAGAGAAGCAGCTGAGGTCGGAGTGAGTTTAGTGACAGCCAGTCAGGAAAGGTGAGGCATCCCCAGACGGTGGTAGCAGTACTCACTGCCCTTTCAGAGCAGACTCTTATAACACTGGGCCCCTCAGAAGCTAGTACCGTGGTCACCAGCGTCCTTGTCCTGAAGACCGCTGCAGGACATAAAACCAAGTCTGTCCTTTCAGTGGCCCTTGGGAAATACTTTTTCTGATAGATCTTCTGATTCAGTTTAAGTTTTTTGTGTTTCTTTGGCTTGTTTTTGTTTTGTTACTTCGAGGGATTGATCCCAGAGTCTTACACATACAAGGCAAGAACTCTACCAATGAACTAAACTCTTCCGTTGTTGTTTTTCAAGACAGGGTCTCTCTGTGTAGCCCTGGCTGTCTTGGAGCTCGCCCTGTAGACCAGTGTAGCTAGAGTTTTCCTGCCTGGCCCACAGTCAGGACAAATCTCTCTCACCTGCCAGTCCCACAGCCACTCAAACTCAACCAAGTAAACACAGAGACTTATATTGGTTACAAACTGTATGGCCATGGCAGGCTTCTTGCTAACTGTTCTTACAGCTTAAATTAATCCATTTCCATTAATCTATACCTTGCCACATGGCTCGTGGCTTACCAGCATCTTCACATGCTGTTTGTCATCGTGGTGGCTGGCAGTGTCTCTCTGACTCAGCCTTCCACTTCCCAGCTTTATTCTCCTCCTTGTCCCGCCTACACTTCCTGCCTAGCCAATGGCCAATCAGTGTTTTATTTATTGACTAATCAGCAGCACATTTGCCATACAGAACATCCCACAGCAGACCAGGCTGGCCTTGAACTCACAGAGGTCTGCCTGCCTCCTAAGTGCTGGGATTAAAGGTGTGTGCCATCACCACCCGGCAGTACATCTTAAATCTGACAGGATTGCTAACCTACCCACTGAGGTCACAGCATTGCAGCCATGCCCCTCCTGGGTGCTGATGGGCATTCCATGGCTCTGGGAAGGAATACATGAGAGCTACATAGGGAACTGGCTAAAATCAAGGCAGCTGGGCACAAACTGGATTACTTGAGGCAGGAGCCCCATCCTGAGTCAGGGTCATTGAAGCCAGCGGATTCATAGGCCATGCGGCGGTGGCAGCCCACATAAAAGGCCGTGGAAGGAGGAAGATTTTATTTTAATGTCTGCTTGTTCTCACTCTCACTGGCCAGTTTATAACTCCCGGCACACTTCCTTCGCTGGTGTTAGAACCTAATTCTTTGGGATTTCAACATGGACTGAAAACTGACAGCTCTCTGGGATCTCACCAGAACTCCAGCACCTGACCGGGACTGCTGAGGCATCTGATTGTGGACTGAACAACTACTGGATTCCTGGCCTTTCTGTCAGGAAACAGCCATGGCTGGACTACTCAGACCATGTGCTGTAAACCAGTCTAGTAAATCCCTTATTGATATATAGATAAACATTAGTTCATTGTACCATTTCTGTTCCTTAGAGAACCCTGACTAATACAGAGTCTGAGCCCTGCATATATGAAATGTAACTCCACCAAAAACAAAAACAAAAACAAAAAACCAAAACAACAACAACAACAACAAAAAACCAGAAGGCCAGTGAAATATTCCATGGGTAATGGCGCTGCCGTTAATCCTGATGATCTCAATCCATCCCCGAGGACCCACATGGTGGAAGGGAAGACTCGACTCCCCCAAGTTGTCCTCTGGCCCCCACATGTGCACCATGGCACATATATTTATCTATATCTCAGGGAGATATATGAAGGCAGATAGCTTCTCTTTCAGGGGACCCCCTTTGTACATGATTCTACCATTACTCAGCATTTCTTTAGGGAAGTCTTTGGAGATTGATGGACATAGAAAGGAGAACTGCATTAGCTGTGTTCAAGGCCTGTCTAAGGCCTATTACAACCCAGAGTTGATAAGGGTGAGTTGGGTGATGATACCAATCTGGGTAGCAAAGGAGTGGCCGACACTGTTGTGGAGCAGTGAAGGGCAGATGCAGGAATGAAGAGGGGTCACAAATACACTGAAGAGGAAGGCTGGGCGCTGTGGTCAAGGGGGTAATAGCCAGACCTCATGATGAGACAGATTTAGAAAAAGGACTTGAGTGAAAGAACAGTGAAAGCCAGAGATTGAGGGGAGTGGGAAGACTGGTGTCAGTGGTTGTGGAGGGACTTGGGGCTTGGGGCTGTCCTAGAAAGGCAGAGATGGTGATAGATGGAAGGAGGCAGGCAGGGCTTTAGTCTCCATCATGAGATGTGTGTGGGGAAGGAATGGGGCTTGGGGGGTGAGGGGTGGGGAGAGTGCTCAGTGTTTGACTCTGGCCACTGTTCAGTGAACTTCTCTTCTATGATATGAAATGTGTGTGCCCCCCTAAAATTTATAGTTTGAAATCCTAATCTCTAAGGTGATGGTCATAGGTGCAGCTTTGGGCACATGGTAAGGTTATGAAGGCAGAGTCCTTATGAGTGACATCAGTGGCCTGGCTCCCATCAGTCATGGTAGCTCACACCCTTAATCCATGTACCCAGGAAACAGAGGCAGGCGGATCTCTGAGTTTGAGACCAGCCTGGTCTATGTGACCAGTTCCAGGCCATCCAGGGCTACAGAGTGAGGTTCTGTCTCAAAATAAAAGGTTTCATGGAGCTGCCTTGCCCCATCCACTGTGAGAACACAGAAGGAGGATGCTGTGTCGGAGAAAGCAGTTCTTCCCAGACACTGAACCCACCAGCATGCTGAATGCACGTCCCAGCCTGTGGAAGAGTAAGAAGCACAGTTACGTTGTCTATAAGCTACCCAGTTAGTCTTAGCAGCCAAGAGGGACAAGACACCTACATTAGTTACTTTTCTCATTGCTGTGATCAAATACCCATGGTAAGGCAGGAAGGGTTTATTTTGGCTTGCAGTTTGGGAGGACACAGACAGGCCATCGAGATGGGGAAGACATGGTAGCAAGTGGCTCCATGGTAGGGAGTCTCGTTTCTCCATGAACAGAAAGTAGTTCCTGAAGAGGAGGTGGGGCTAGGCTCTAAACCTCAAGGCCTACAGTGTAGCCAACTTCCTCTATTGATGCTCTACCTCCCAACACAGTGCCACCATAAACACAGGAGCCTAAGGCGGTGTGGCCCCGGAGCCCTCAGTTCTTTGCTCTGTACAGCGGAGTTTGGACTAGAAGGCATCTAATGACATCTCAGAGCTGTCAGGACTGCAGTGACGGTCTCATATTCATGCCCGACTTGCTGATGGCCTTTACATCTGATGTAGCCCTCTGCAGTGAACTGCTAGGGACTGTGTTGATAATTATGTCTACTCAATAAAACATTTGCCAGGTTTATAAGAGCTTATTGGAATATGTCACACCACAGTGGAACTTTCTTCTGTCCTGTCACTAGGTCTCATCTTCTCTTGGGGAAGATCTTGGTATCCATGTTACAGGTGGTTTATTGGAATTTTTGTTCGTAACTCAGAATTCACTCTAGAAGGCGGTTCCCTCACATTGCTCTTCGGATAGGATGCTGTTCATATGGAGGAAATACTGTAAAACTGGAAGGTACTGGAATACAAGTTTGTGGTGGTTCAGAGCAGAGTCAATGAACTAATGGATGTGGAAATGGCTGGGGTGTGCTTTTCAAACAGCATCGTGTAGGACAATAGAGACCTAAAGACTTAATCTTCACCTAGTCTCAGGCCTTCCACTTTAGATGTGTGAAGTGGTTTCCTTTTCTGTAAATAAGCACAATACTGTTTCTGCCTTATCAAGGGCATTAAATGCTGCCTGACAACCCTGTACTGGTGGGAGCCAGCCCTGGGCAGGTCCTTGGCTCTGTCAGACTCTCGCTCAGTCTTTTCACGAAGCTGACCAGTGGTTTCCTGGCTGAGTTTACCATTGTGTTCACTGGTTCCTGGTGTGGATTTTCTGCCTGCTATACTGCTGCTCTGAATGCAGCAGCATCCACAAGAACAAGGCTTCTCACAGCCTAAACTGAGATTGCCCAACAAAAGAAGCCATTGATGGGCCATTCACAGTGTCTTAGACCTATATAAAGAGTCATTGATCCAAAACAGTCACTGTGCATGTGACAATGTATGTTTGCTGGTTTCCATGGAGACCACCCAGCTGGCTGCTCTGATCTCTCACTAGCCTTAATTATACACTGGCATCGCCTGGGAGCCTTCAGAGCTGTCTCCATAACAACATCTCCTTGTGGAGTAACGTGACTGCCACCCCGGTCTGTGTTTCCCATGTAGGGGTTTCTATTAAGAGGTGGTCAAATGCTGCTGGCAAACTGGCTGATTTATCCTGATGCACAGGAAGTTTTCTGAGCTCTGACTTCCTGTCTCAGGCTGTGTGTGAAGGCCACAGCACAGCCACTTTCTCTTTGTTCGAGGTGGCATGCTGGCATGTCTCTTGTCCTGTTGCCAAGATATTGAACTAAGAAGGAGTCTCCACTATGTCAGTGGACTAGATACAATTAAGTTTTAAAAAGTTATTTTTCTTTATGTGTATGCGTGTTTTGCCTGTATGTATGTATATACACTGTATGTGTGCCTGGTATTTGTAGAGGCCAGAGGAGGATCCCTTGGAACTGGAGTTACAGATGGTTGTGAGCCTTCATCTGGGTCTTATGCAAGAACAAGTGTTCTTAACTGCTGATCTATCTCTATAGCCCCCAAACTAAAAAGAAAAAAAAAAAAAGCTTGAGGCAAGACACCTAACCTTGACCTTTAAACGCCATACACATACACCACACACAAGAGACTCAGTTGTTTTAATAGGGGAATCATGCAAACTTTCTGACGTCTGAGTAATATGAACTTTTACTTTTTATTAATTTCCTGTATTTATTTATATGTGCGCATGGGTGTGTGTGTGTGTGTGTGTGTGTGTGTGTGTGTGTGTGTGTGTGTGTATGTGCATGCCTGTGTGTGAGTAGGGAGGCCAGAGTTGATGATGGATGCCCTCTCTATTTCTCTTGAGATAGGGTCTCTCAGTGAACCCAGGACTCACCCTTTGGACCAGCTGCCAGCTGGCAGTTCTCGGCATCTACACACATACGTACCGGGGTTATAGGCGTGCCCTGCTGCAGCCAGCTTTACGTGTGAGTGCTGGGGATCTGAACTCAGGTCCTCACACACAGCGGGTCCTTTACCCACCGAACTGTCTCCTCAGCTCCTAGTTTTTGAGTTTCTACCCAGTTTCTTGAGGTGTGTATAGGAAGATCCCAAGGCTCAGCCTTGGCTATTACCTGGAACGTCCAAGGAAATGACCAGTGCCATGTCTTCACGTTCCGAGTCAGCTCTTAGGTTTGGTTTTGGACTTGCGTGTGCACACAAGGAGACAGCAGAGCAGAAGCGTTCCCTTCCTCCCACTGTGTGTTACCATTGTTACGTTTGTTGTTGTCCTCACATGTTGTCCACTGTCTGTCAGGGGCCAGGCTGCTTCTGTCCTTCCTCCCTGTCATCCCAGTGAGGTGTCTTCTCCCTGTGCCCATGTGTTTGTGGCTCTTCTTCGTTTCTCGGCTTCTTCAGGCTCCTCATCCTTCCCTCACACCACATTCAAAGCTTATTTGACTATGGAGGTTCTCCCTCGAACATTCCTTTTCTTCTTTTCCTTTGGTTTTTACTCAGCGTCTTTGTGTGTTCTGGAATGGTCTGATGAAAATAAGTCATGAAATAAAATGAAACTCTGCTTAGTGTAACTTTTATGTTGAAAGAGTGAACTGAAAAAAAATCTAATTATGGCTGTCTCTTAATTAAATCATTTTTCTTGTTCACTGGCTAAGCCTCTGTGGCAATGAGAACAATTTTTCATGGAAAATTTAAACCTAGAGGCAGCAGCATAATTTCCTTTACAGTCTCTAGCTCGGCAATAATAACAGCATGTCGATGCCTTTCCATGACATCATCAATGAGGCGACAGGAACGTGGAGTGGCATGTTAGGAGGAATGCTTAGTGGTGAGCGTATGGAAACACTCAACAAGAGGCCAGTTACCTAGGAATCGTTTGTTTATGAACAAGATTTTCCAAGAGGATCCCTGGGAGGGAAAGACTGTTCTGAATTCTAGAAAAAATAACCAGATTCTGTTTCCTATTGTCAAATTAATCTGCTGAAGTGGGTGATGTTCATGGGTGTTTGGTGCTCTGGGTAAGGTGGCTGTTTGTCTTTCCTGCTTTACACCCCTCCCCCAGGCTATTTTTAGTGCCATCCATCATCACAGCGTTCTGCATTGCAAAAATATGATGGCAATTCTGAGTTTCACAACTTTTGCCCTGAAGGAATTTGCTTCTTATTTACTAAGGGAGACACTTAACTTTGTAAATATCCTGACTGTGAGGTTTTCCTGGGTGTGCCTCATATCCCAGATAACTTAAAATAATTAAAGTGCTCTCTTATTTTGATACATTTGCAAAACTTTCCATGGCGGGTGTGTGTGTATGTGTGTGTGTGTGTGTGTGTGTGTGTGAGAGAGAGAGAGAGAGAGAGAGAGAGAGAGAGAGAGAGAGAGAGAGAGAGAGAGAGAGATTAATCGTCAAAGAGTACCAAATAAACAAGTCTCCAGAGAACAGTGTAGAAATAAGCTGATTAAGCATTCCTGAAGTGCTCTGGTGAAAATGGGGTCAGGAGCCATTGCCTAAGCCAGTCCTTTACACAGTTTCCTCCCCTTCCCCTCTGAAAAGGAGCAAAATTATGGGACATTTTTCCACTCTGTGTTAGGCTTAGTTCTTAGCACTTGGAGTCTTTCATCTCGAGACTCACTCATCTTTTGTTGATTGGGTTCCACTCTTAGCCCCAAGCGGGAGGGTTTGTCATCTTTGAAGGGGGCTCTCATACCAGGCCTTGTTCTCCCCCTCAAAAGTCTTTTGATATTTTTTATAAATGTGAAGTCTTTTATACTCTATTTGTGTGTGTGTGTGTGTGTGTGTGTGTGTGTGTGTGTGTGTGTGTGTGTGTGTAGGTACACGTCACCGCTCTCTTGTGAAGGTGAAGGGATGGCCTGCAGGAGTCAGTTCTCTGCTTTCCCCATGTCAGTCCCAGGGATGGAACTCAGGTCCTCTGGTGGACAAGCATCTTCGTCCACGGAGACCCCCCGCTGGCCTGCTCTCCTCAGAACCTTGCTGCATCCATGTCTGCCTTGCACTTCCCGATTGCCAAGCACTTGCTGCCGTTTGGCTGTGCCCTTGTGAGTCCTCCACTCTCTCTGCACCTTTGAAATGTTGGCATTTGAGAGAAGAGGTTTTGGTGTCCTCTCTCACAGGAGTCCTGTGTTGCCTCTCTGGTTTGTTCTTCTGAGAAAGCTAGTGCCCTCTAGAAGGCAGAAGAGGAGCGTGCCCCGGAAGCGAAAGAGCCTCATCTTGGATCCCTGTGGTGCCCGTCCTGAGTGGTAGCAGCAGCGGATGCTTCCTCTACGAGGGCGTCCCTGCCCTGGTGTGCGAGCCTTCTTGAGGTTTCCATGAACTTGGTTGTGGGTACATGTGTTCTGTTGCCCTCACCCTGCTTGAGGGGTGCAGCTAGTGACTCTTCTCCAGGACAGACAACATGCCCCTGGTTCCAGTCCCCCTTCCGCCTTGTGATGTGGTTTGTTTGTTTCGTTGAGACAGGCTGTGGTGGCGTGAATCAGAACGGCCCCCAGAGGCTCATACATTCGAATGTTTTGTCATGAGGGATTAGGAGGAGCGGCCTTGTTGAAGGAAGGGTGTCACTGGGATAGACTTTCCAGTGCTCAAGCCAGGCCCATGTCACTCTCTCCTTGCTGCCTGAGGACCCGGATGGAGACAGAGGAAGTGGCTGCAGTGGTAAAGACTAGCATGCTGGGTAGGACGTGGGGACACTGATACCCCACAGCGTTTCCATTGGGACCCAGCTGTCACACTCCTCAGACAGACCAGTCCAGGGCCATGGACTGAGAAGTGGTGGCTGGCAGCCAGAGGACACTGAGCGGCGCTGAACTGTTAACGGGGAGCTTCACCACCAGTTCGTTACATATCAAAGAGGCTGTTTGGGAAATTTATTTATTTATTTATTTATTTTAGTTTTTTGAGACAGGGTTTCTCTGTATAGCTTTGGAGCCTTTCCTGGAACTCACTCTGTAGACCAAGCTGGCCTCGAACTCACAGAGCTCCGCCTGCCTCTGCCTCCCAAGTGCTGGGATTAAAGATGTGTGCCACCACCGCCCGGCTTGAACATATTTTTAAATTAGCATGTAAAGTATTAGGTTTCATTATGACATTTTCAAACGTAATTTTTGCCGACTGCTCTCACTCCCCCTTCTTCCTGCCCTTCCTTGTGCCCTCCTACCCGGAAGCCTCCTTACCCCTCTGTCCCTCTCTTCTGGTACCCACTCCCTAACAGCTCACTCCCGCCTCTTGCTTTGCCGTTGCTTTTCATTACAGGAAGACTTTCCGGTTGGAGCCTTTCTAGCCACCGTGTCTCCCATGACTGGAGAATGTTTCTAAGGAATAGCTCAGGTGCAGGGTGAAGATGTGAGCTCAGAGTCCCTGTGGCATGGCAGAAGTGTGTGTTGTTTGGCTCAGCTCCACAGGTGCTGGGATGTCAGGCGCTCTCTCTGTCAGGGGCTGAGGTTGGTTAAAGAAAACAGCATGCCTGCCATTCTCTCAGGCTAGGTGGTTAAAAAAACAAACATCGTGTTCCAGAGCTGTGCCTCTCACTGGGTGCACCTGTTAGGGCTGGGCTGGGCGCCTCCCATGGGGTGGCCTCAGGCTTGCTGTGTTGTTGGAGCGCTTTTCTCCTGCCTGCCAGGCTCCCTTGGCTTTGGAGTTAGGATTGGGCACTTTTTACAGCAAGCTTTTCAAGTTGACAGCTCTCCTGGTCCCAGCTTGCCAGGCTGTCAGCACACATCATTGTGTGTCGTGGGCAGTGATGTCCAGGAGAGGTGGCCTGCCAGCTTTTGTAAGAGAGAATGGGAAGGGGAACAGACTCCCTGAGGTTATGGGGTATGACCAACCGAGGCAGGCCTGAAAATCAACTTCTCATCTGCAGTTTGGATACATTCTGCAAGTTGTTGATCCCTGTTCTAGAAAAGGGTCAGGGAGGTTTGCTCTCTAGCCTTGCTCTGCTGTGTGAAGTATGATGGCACCTTTCTTGTGGTCCCTAAGAAACAGAAATCCCACAGGTCCTTCTGCCTTGGCCTGTGGGTAAAACGTAAGAGGCTTTTTCAGCTCCGTAGTTAGAAATACCTAGACCAGTACCTGAGCCCAAACCAGACTTTCAGGACAAAGGGACAGACAGTCACAGTTCCCACTCTCTGGGCTCGATGTTGGCTAGGCAATGCGACGGATACTTTGACACACATTTCTTACTTGATTTTAATTATAGTTGTGTGGCTCCAACCTTGTACCTCCTTTTGGGGTTAGGGGGTAGAAAGATGTCACATAATTTGTATAAATTTGAATGAAGGAGCTCAGACTTGAAACCAGGTCCCAGGACTTAAATCCTGTGGCGCTCCTTGAAGGACTCGGTGTTGGTTCTGCTCTGTTGTGTGAATTGTCAGTGATGTTTGAGAGAGGGAGCCTGGATGTCATCATGGTCTGGTAGGAAGACTTGTCATGGACGCCTGCACTTGATGGTTGAAATTTTCTCGTAGATAATTATATGATGTAGAAAGTGCCCCAGGAAATCAAGAGCTGGTGGAGACTGGTGGGAAGAAGCACCCTGCCCCGGGAGCCAGGAGCACATGGTATAGCCCAGGCAGCACCGGGACCCAGCCCTGCTTCACTCAGTGTCCTGTCGGCAGCCCTGATAGGAGCTAAGCGTGGGAGAGCAGATTGCTGGCCCCTCCCTAGGCTTGGAGTTTCCCAGTTGGTATGGTATGCTGTAGGGTGTACTAACCAGTATTGAAACAGATAACTTTTTTCTTATGACTTAACTTTGAACCATGACGTGTGGAAAAAAGCTTTAGAAATGAGTTACTCCCTTTATTAAAAGGGAGAACTTGACTTGAACAAGATGGCGGTTCATGGTAATCCCAGCACTTGGAAGGTGGAGACAAGGAGGGTCAAGAGTTCAAGGCCATTCTCAGAACTTGTTATGTGCTAAGTTCTAGGCCAGTCCTGGATATGTACAAAAACAAACAAGGAACCAGAGCAGTAAGTACTGGCTTCTCTTCCAGAGGAGCTGGGTTGGACTCCCAGCACCCACATGGTAGCTTACAAACATCTGTAGCTCCAGTTCCAGGGGATCCATAGCATCTTCTGGCCTCTTGAGGGGACCTGACACCAGGCACAAATGTGGTGCACAGACAGGCATGCAGCTGAAACCCCTATACATAAAATAAAAATTAAACAGAAAACAAAAACTAGACCAAAACCAAAGCAAATACACAGTTTAAAAAAGGGCAGTCCCTAAAGACTAATGAGAAATTTAGAGAGCAGAGGGAAAGAAGAAAAAACTTGCTGATTCCACCACAGTAGACATTTTGGAGAACATCTACCGACCTATCATCTACCTGACTATCTTCTGTCTTTCCTGTTTTTTTTAATGGCTTATTTTATTGGTTTGTTTGTTTGTTTTGAGATAGGGTTTCACTTTGTAGCCTTGGCTGTCCTGGAACTCACTCTGTAGACCAGGCTACAGAGATCCACCTACCTCTTCCACCTGAGTACTGAGATTAAAGGTGTGTGCCTCCACAATGTTTTTAATTTATTGTTTTTAGTTCTGTTTCTCAGTGTGGGTCTGTATGTGGGTGTGTGCATGTGAGTGCAGTCCTGCATGGACCAGAGGCAGCAGATCCTCTGCAGCTAGAGTCACAGGTAGCTTATGTGGGTGTGTGCATGTGAGTGCAGTCCTGCATGGACCAGAGGCAGCAGATCTTCTGAAGCTAGAGTCACAGGTAGCTTATGTGGGTGTGTGCCTGTGAGTGCAGTCCTGCATGGACCAGAGGCATCAGATCCTCTGCAGCTAGAGCCACAGCTAGCTTTAAGCTACCCAGGGTGGAACGGATGCCGGGAATTGAACTCAGGTCCTCTGCAAGGGCGTGCTCATGTCTCCAGCCCCATTTCTTCAGTTTTGTTTTGTTTTGTTTTTGTTTTTTAGATACAGGGTCTTTCTGTGTGGCCCAAACTGGCCTCAGACTTGTGATTCTCCTGTCTTAGCTTTCTGAAAGCTGGAATTACAGAGTGTACCAAACACTGAGCTTTCTTTTGTCAGTTTTTGCAAAAGTGAGATTATTGTCTGCTACATGTTTGTGTGTTTGGAATCAAATGCATGCCAGGCATGCACTCTGCTGCTGTGTTATACCCACATCTACCTGCTGGTTTCTATGGGACACTTTGGGGACTTTTCCTGCTGTCTTAGGGTGGTTGAAGAAATGGAAGCCCAGATTAATAAATGACTTGTTCACAGCATTCAGTGGCTGGCCTGAGATGGGAAAGGCTGACTTGTACACTCACCCAACCCAAGGGGTTCTTTGCTTATCAGAGCCTGACTAGGCAAGTGGTGGCCTGTGACTAGTAGATCCAGTATACCAGGCTTCCCAGTATCTCTGGGTAATTTGGCACAATGCCTGGCACTGGATAGACCCCTTCGTAGAGGAACAGGAAGAAAGAATCTGACTTTATAACCTAAAACCTCTCTCGAACCTTCCCTGTCTGCATGGCAAGCTGTCCAACAGTTAGCTTTTTTTTCCCTCGCTGACACAGGGTTTCCCTGTATAGCCCTGACTGTCCTGGAACTCACTATGTAGACCAGGCTGGCTTCCAACTCACAGAGATCCTCCTGCCTCTGCCTCCCGACTAGCAGCCAGTGCTTTTAACCTCTGAGCTATCTGGCCAGCTCTGTTAGCTGTTTTATTTTTTAAAGAATATCTTCTTAAATGTTTTTTAATTCTTTAACAATTTCATATCTGTAATAATGCCCTCCTGCTGCCTCCAGCTATCCCTACCCTTCTTCCTCACCCCTTCACGTCTCTGGTTTTGTTTAGCTAATACTCTGCTGACTTAAGTCATGCTGCCTGTGGGAACGTGGACTGCCTTGTTGACTTGATCTTGGGTGGGTAAACCACTGCCCAAGGACGGCATCTCTCAGGGCTGCTTCCCATCCTGTAGCTCTTGGATTCTTTCTGCCCCTCTTCCGTGCAGTTCTCTGAGCATTCAAGTGGAGAGTTGATATAGATGTCCCGCTTAGAGCTGAGTGCTCAGTAGACACTCAGTTCTCAGCACTTTGACTGTGACTCTCTGCATTAACTCCCGATCATTGCCAAGAGAAGCTTCTCTGGCCGAGGCTGAAGGCATTGCCAACCTATGGGCATAGGCATGAATATTTAGAAGGAAGTTTGACAACGTGGTTTAGCAAAACAACTGTAGTGACTTCCTCCCTAGGGCTTGGGACCTTGTGAGCTTTGGACCAGATTTACAGTATGAAACTTGAATTTCTTTCTTTGTAGCAGGCCTCAAATTCAAAACAAAAGCAGTTGGTAATCCATAACTTCATGCCACTATTCCACTCTTAGGCCTACCGTGTCTGGCAGGATATTGTAGCATACCGGCTTCACTGCTGAGTAATACGCTTGGTGTTTTTTCTTCCCTGATGGCCTCCACAGCACCTTCCAACATTATGAAAGCTAGTCGGCAGGAAGGAAATTTTCAGTGCCAGTTCATTTGATTTCTCTCTGTCCTGAAATCAAACTGTAGTCTTACCATTTAATTCTGGGGGCAACTAAGAGCAATGGCCATAACCTGTGTTATTTGGAAGCCTCTGGCCAGCAGTTAGCGCTTAACAGCTGCCTTGGACTATGCTTTCAAAACCTCGTGGCAGGACACTCGTTGACACTGGGTGCTGGAGAGCCTCTAGTGTCGCCCTGTCTTCTCATCAGCCGTGGAAGACTTGACCTGCACCAGCCACTCCAGTTCCAGCTGCAGTATGGAATCCGCGGATTTCAAAAGTATGTCACCAAGTTCCAGGGAGTCTGACCAGACAGAGGTGGTAGCTGTTGGGAACCCCGTGGTTTTACACATGGTTAATAGGGAGCAGACCACAGAGTTAACCCATTGTATTTTAGGGGTAATAATTTATCTCCACAAAACCCTGAAGTGACATTTTATACTTAACAAGTGTGTGTGCCCTTTGACCTAATACAGTAGCCTCCCCCTTATTTGTGGGGGATACATCTCAATACCCCCAGAGGATACCTGAAGTCACAGATAGTACCAAACCTCATATATGACATTGTTTCTTATCCATACATACCTCAGGTAAAATTGAATAAATTAAATTATTCTGAATTGGCCATAAGAGGTAACAACAACAATAATATAACAGAGCAGTTATAAAAATAAAACTCAGTAAAATTGCCAATTATAACTATTCTTTTTCTTTGGAGCCATTATTTAGTAAAGTAATGGCTACTTGAATGTAAGGACTGAAATGCTGTGATGGGGACCTGTTGACTGAGACATTTACCCACTAACAGGCAAGTAGATGGGTGGATAATGTAGACATGCTGGGGGTGGGGTGGGGGTGGGGGGAGTGATTCCTGTCCCAGGCAGAAGGACCCATGAGTTCATCATGCTTCTTAGAACGGTTTACCATTTAAAACTTATAAATTGTATAAATAAGGAAAAAGAAAACTTATGGACACTCGGCATACTGCCAGGAGAGAATCCCCAAGATACATTACTAAGTAAAAACACCAAGTCAAACCATATGTGCACCATGCCAGCTTTTTTTGTGTAAAAAACAAAAAAAGAAACAAACCCATAATCTGTTTCCATATTGATTTCCATGTACAGAAAGAAACCAATAAACATGATTGTCTATGGCAAGAAGTGAGAACTGAGCAGACAGGAAGGGGGCACTCTGCTGTATATATTTTTATAGTTTTTGTTTGGTTCAGAATCATGATCTATTACCTCCTTGAAATTCAATTGCAAAAATAAAGTGTAGGTTCAGTATACCTCTCTGGTGTTGAGAAAATGGGTGTGCCTTATTGCAGCCTGGGGGGCCAGCCTCCAGGCAGCACAGGGCTCAAAGGGAAATCCACAGTGTCGGTGTAGCTAAAACTTTTCTCTATGAGGGGTAGGAAAAAGACACACACTCTCGATGGTGCCCTTCTTTATTCTCCTTTGTTCTCTCTCCCTCACCACTTACATACCTAACAAAATCTTCCAGGCAGTGGAGGAGTCACAAAGGGGTTACATTCCATTTCTCAAGTGAATGATTATAGGTAAAGGTATGTTTTTTTAATCTCCCTAACATGATTAAAAACAGTCATCCCAACTCACATGCAATATATCTAAATAGCTTGTCACAGAATAATAGGCCATGAGCAAGCAAAGAGCACATTTTCTCAACCAACCCTTTTGTTGACAGGCTGCAAAGAAAGTAAAAAAATTACTTTATTATCTATCTTGAGAGGTAATCTTATAGGAATTTTAAAGGAATCACAAACCTAAACTGCTAAAGAGCCCAATAAAATGTGAAAATTGTTTATTTATAACCTATACTTTTGAGTGTATTGGCCACTATGACATTTTGCCCTGCATTCTCCCAGGCAGGGGAAAGGCAATTCAAACTAACTCATGACTATGTAAACATTTTGAACAAACACCCTGTAATCAGGAGTTGTAAATTCTGGGTTCTCTTCAGATCCTAGAGGTGTTCAGAGAGTGCCGAGTCTCAAGACACGGAGATTCCTGGAATGTCATAAATCTTCTAATTCAGGCTGAAGTCAACATTCCTGATATACTGTAAATCTTTTAGCATCAGCTCCAGTCAGCACTCTCAAGAGACTATGGTGCCATGAGGATTTAAATCTCAAAATGTACTTTCTGCCCTGTGTGTGATCCCCGACCACAAAAAGAAACCTACAGCTCCCTTTTTTTGGTCTACAGAGTCAGATATTCTCTGTAGTCCTGACTAGTCAGAATTTCCTTCTTTTTTGTGGTGTATGTGAATAAAAGTTGCTTCTATTTCCAGACTCTGGTGTCCTACTTCCTGTTATTTGTGTAATACCAGGGCCCAATATTTATCTACATAAGAAACAGTCACAGCTGAGCTTCAAATCTTCAGGGTGCATATCCATATCAGCAAACTTAGGTCAGCAATGGGTGCAAGGAATTAATCATCCATCAGCTAGCAGTAATTGGGGTGTTTTGTATTTACGACTCTAGTTTAATGAATCGGACAACTCAGCTATGTGTCCTTGTGAACTTTAGAAAGGCATGCGGTCTAATCTAAAGTTACTTTTGAAGCTTTGTTTTAGCTAATAGTGCACACTGAAACCTGTGACTGCATTTCTTAGCATTAAGATTAAAGGAATTTGAGCCAGCCTAGTTCATTAACTTGAGCTGTGATCTAAAGTAGCTCCTTAGGGGCTCCCGACTGTGTAGCATTTCTTTGTATTCATTTTTATTCATCAAAACTCTATATATGCTAACGTTATTATATCAGCTAGACAGTACAACTTAGGGAGGAATCATCTTCTTGACAATCCACAGATAAAAATGGCCAGTAGATCAGGATGTTTTCATGAGATAAACACACTACATTACAGGCAGTGTGTGTGGGGGTCTCTCCACATCCACTCACACCATGTCAGATACCAGAGAAAGACTGTAGTAGCAAACGTGTAAAGGCACAGCAGAAGCAAAAGATATTCTGGGGTCTGTAGTCTCATGGCCTTGCTTAAATCAGATGGCCCATCAGAGAGTTTCCTCCTGATGGGCTGAAATTCAGTTGCCATCTGCTGGTCCTCTGACATGGCCATCGGCAGTACTTTTGTTTGGACAGAGGTAAAACTTGGGTACAAGGATTTTGAACCAGAAAGATTGATTACTTGCTAGAAATCTGTACTTTATAAAAGATGGTGGGGGAAGTGATGAGGTGGGTCTCATTACAGGGGAGAAGATAGTGTCCCAGCCATGGTGGCCTTTTGAGCTAAGGATTGTGACCTCTAAGACTGGCAGGAGGGGACTGCTCTCCATAAATAATTTTGGAATAGTCTGTGTGTCTGTTGAAGGGCAGCCACAAGCACTCCGTGAATGGGAGTTCTTCAGTTAAGGAATCACCATGGCCTGAGTCTTAGTGTCACAACCTGAAATGCAGCAGGGCCACCCAGCATTTTGGTGGTAGCTATACAATAAGATGATCAGTACATTCTTTGTGTGTGGGTGTAAATGTGTGTGCTGTTCACAGAGCAAACAACTTCCAAAACTATAGAAATGACAGAGACAGCTGCCTGCCTGGACCATCACCCAAGGTTCCTCTGCAACATTGGGGCATCCATCTTTAGACTACAGACATAGAATATCTGACAGACTTTTCTGTGAAGCAGGAATTTGAAGGAATGTTCTACCTTGTCTCAGCAAAGATTGACAGTCACTTTCTTTTGTGTCCTGCTTGTCCAATTTGGACAGCATACTGTCAGCAGCTGAAGTAAGGGCAGTTTCTTGCCCAGTGGCTGACTTTGTCACAATGAAAGCAAACTCCATATGGAGGTTCTTTGATGCCCATCATCATTTTTTTTAAGTAGATTGGTGCTGCCACGAGCAGACTTATCTCACTGTCATAAAAAAACCTTATGTTATTAAAACATCTTAAATGTCATATTCTGTAGATCTCTGAAGTGTTTGAAGATCATCTATCTATCTAAAATATATGTTTGACCTTGAAAACACACCTAACATGACTACAAGTTCCATTGTTATAGATGACTAACTACTAACCTGTATTTCTTAATTATCCTAAATAGTTTCTAGTAATAACTTTCAAGGACTAGAACTTTATATTGCATTTTTAAAAATTAATTGCCTAGTTACAATACCTTAAACAAGAGTAGAAACGTATATACAGTATGTTAAAACAAAAATATCTGTAAATTCGTATCAATACACGAAAATCCCTTTAACGAGTAGAAACATATATACAGTATAGTCCAAAAATAACCTTAAATTTGTATCAGTATACAAAAATCCATACCAATGTAAAATATTTGAGATTAATAGTTGCTTTTTACTCTAAGACTAGATTCAATAATCTACCCTTGTATCCTGTCATTCCAGTATCCCCCTGTTTTCTTTGCAGAGATTCCTTTGTTTAGTTTTTTTTTCTGACCATCATCAGTAACAACTTGTAACCAACCCCCCCAAATGATAGTAAACATCCACAATCCACCAAATGACCCAAAACGACCCACCACGCCTCTTGTGAATGTGGGCATCACTTTCTTAAAATTACTCCCTGTTGTCTGGGGGCTGGTGGGGATGACATCTTTAGGGGACTCTGAGAGAATTGAGATAATGGTCCAGTCTCAGTGTGATGGGAAAGTGCAGGGCTTATCTGAAATCCTGGCTAGAGTAGTCTGTGAGGCTGGACCAACTCTGCTAGCCACTTGGAACTTGTCCTGGATGTAGATTTTTGAGGAAACTGCAACAAAGGCATTCTGAGAGGTTGGATCACCTGGGCTACTTGTTTTGTCTTCATTGGTGTCTGGTTCTTTTGTTCTGGAAACACACAAACTTCTAAAAGTAACATACGTATCTGCATTAACACAAGTGTGGAATGTGCAGTGTGTAAATCAGCTAAAGATGATTCTCTGTTCTATGTTTGAGTAGGTAAAAGGCATCTGTCAACTTTATGTGTCCATTTGGACTGTATAACCAAACTGTAATATAAATCTCCATCCATGCCATATGAGGACTCTATAGCTAACAAGATTTATCATGTCTCATCCAACTCAGAGCTGTTCCCATGTTGAGGGATCTACTTATACATCACTTATCTTATAGTTTTTCTTGAGTTCTTTCTTCATTTCTGCAGCAAAGATTTTTAAGAGGTCTCCCCTGATGAAATCTGATCTTCATTAATTTTGAAGGAATCTATAGCTTTTTATTTCCTGTAAAAACAAGGGCACATCCTCTTCCCCAATGCAACACATTTTCTGACTTCCATTTTAAAGCTAAGACATCCTTAAAATATATAGGCTGATTTAATTTAGCAGGTTTTTTCTCCAACCCAATGTCAGCAGCATTTGCCCTTTACTTATCAACATTCAAAAAATTCAAAGTTAACAAAACATCATACAGGATCCAGAGGCCCTGTGTATTTCCCATCCTTACGTAGCTTATTTTTATGTTACTTTACTCTTTTTTTTTAAGACTTTAATTTTTTTAAACTTTTTTCTGTCTATACCCACTTTCTTTTCTTCTTTGAGCATCAAAGAACATTTTTAAAACATATTGTACTTGTTCAGAGATTTTTCAGTCTGGACCTGACTTTTTGTGTGTCTGCAGCCTTCTCCAACTGCGTAGGACAAACCTAAAATGGTATGGCTGACTTTTTGTGTGTCTGCACAGGCACTGGTGGCTGGCTCTGCCCCCTTTGGGTCACAGGCACTGGTGGCTGGCTCTGCCCACTTTGGGTCACAGGCATTGGCAGGAGCAGCACCTAACCCTCCCAGCTGCTCCTGACTGTCACAGCTGCTCCTAATCGTCCCAGCTGCTCCTAACTGTCCCAGCTGCTCCTAACTGTCCCAGCTGCTCCTAATCGTCCCAGCTGCTCCTAATTGTCCCAGCTGCTCCTAACTGTCCTAGCTGTTCCTAACCATTCCAGCTGTTCCTAGCTGCCCCAGCTCTGGGAAGTTGTTGTGCTCACTTTCTGGAATCCCCCTGAGCAGAAGCTGGTTGTTGTGAGTGCTTGCAGAGAAGCCCAGGCGGCAGCTGGGGCAGCACCAGCTGGAATGACTTCTCTATCCATTTGGTCATGCCCTACATTGGGTGCCAGATATAGTGGAACTTTCTTGTCGGACTTTCTTTTGGGGACTGCCAGCTCCCAAGTAATGACATGAAGACTTATTATTAATTATGAAAGCATGGCCTTTAGCTTAGGCTTGTTCCCAACGAGCTCTTATAACTTAATTAACCTGCTTCTATTAATCTGTGTTCTGCCATGTGGCTTTTTACCCTCTCCTCCATTCTGTATGCCTGTCTCCCTTCATGTCTCGCTGGTGTCTCCTGCATGCCTCAGATTCATCCCCAGTTTCTCTCTCTGCCTGGAAGTCCTGCCTAACCTCTCATGACTAGCTATTGGACATTCACCTCTTTATTAAGCCAATCAGGTGCCTTAGGCAGGCAAGGTAAAACAGTACGCATCTTTACACAGTTTATTCAATCTATCCTGTAGCACCTGGGTGCCAGCTGGTCAGGGTGGCACACACCTTTAGTTCCATCACTTGAGAGACAGAGACAGGCAGATTTCTGTGAGTCTGAGGCCAGCCTGATCTATATAGCAAGTTCCAGGCTGTCCAGGGCTTCATAGTAAGATCCCTTACCACCACCACTACCACCACCAACAACAACAACCACCACCAAAACAAAACAAAATCCTGGATACTAACAATCTAACTTAGGTTTTCCTTTTACTTACCCCAGCCCAGCACATTCCTAACGTACAGGTCAATTACTGAGTTACTCTGGAGCACTGCAAGGGATTTATTTCCAAGTTGCATGCTAACCGCCTCCATAGGATGTGCATGTGTTCAGGGTCCAGAGACAGCTCTTGGATGCACAGTTACGGATGGGCATCCTTCTGTGAAGAGAAGGATGCTGCTATGGCTTCCAGTTGCACCCAGAGGAGGGGCAGGCCAAGTCAGCAGCTCAATTTCTTGTCTCAGAACCCAAGGCAGGGCCACCGTGCAGAGTTCAATGCTTATATCTTCCATGAGGCCATGTATCTTGCATATGGGAGGGGGCAAGGGACTATATTTCTTCACTAGCACCATTACATTAGACTTTTTTACATTATAGAATTTGGTGAGTGTATAATACTAAAGGCTCTCAGCCTTTAGAGCATGGGCTTGAGTGTCTGTAATGACATTTTTCTACATAGGAGACACCCTACACAGACTAGTTTCCCTCTGTATCCAGCTGGCTTTTTAAGCTTCTGAAACAATTCTCCCTGGAAGCTCGTGGGGCGGCTCCAGGGTAAAGTGTTCGCTATGCAGCTGCAAGGACCTGAGTTTTGGTTACCCAGAACCCATGTAAAGTAAACCAGTGATGGCGGCGTGATGTGCCTCCGATCCTAAGGCCAGGAAGGCAGAGAAAAGAGGATACCTCAGGGACAAGAAGATATCTCAGTCAGGGAGCCCAGGCTCAGTGGGAGGTATTGTCCCCAAAAATAAGGTAGACGCCCAATGTTGACCTCTGATTCACATGCATACACTGAGTCACAGGCTAGCTGCCTCTCTAAGTGGGTGTGGTTCTCTGGGATACCTTACTAGGAAAGGGGGCTTTCTAGCTAGTGTCTTTCCCCACTGCCTTCAGTTTTCATTTGGTGTTGATGGCAGCTGCTGGCCACCCCATGCTTGGCATTTTTGTTAGCAACCAGTGGTTTAGTGTGTGCTGAGCCTGTTTCCTCACTCATGTCCAGTGTTGACTAATCAGTGTGGGCTTCTGTGAGGAGTCTGGCCTTTCTTGGTGCCTCCCTAGGGCCTAGTATGATCTCCGTAAGAGCAATTGAGCTTCGCCCCAGCAAAAACTCAAAGCCCTTTACAGTTGCCACTTGCAGTTCAGTGAAAGATGTCTTTGAAACATTTCTTCTTTATTTTTAAACTTATATTAAAAAAATGTTTTTCAGAAGAGTAAAAAAGGGTGTCTTAGTCTGTCATAACAAAATGCCGTAGACTGAATGACTTCAACCACTGAAATGTTTTTTTTTTCTGTGTGTGTGCATGTGTGTGTGTGTGCGTGCATGCATGCGTGGGGGGGCATGCATGCATGTGTGTGTGTGTGTGTGCATGCATGTGTGTGTGTGCACGTGCGTGTGCATATGTGTGTACAGGTGCGTGTGTCCATATAAGAGTGGAAGTCAAAGGAGAACCTGGAGTATCATACCTCAGGTCTCTCTCAGCTTTTGTTTGAGACAGGGCTTCTTGGTGGCCTGGCTAGCCATCTGCCTGGGGCCACCTGCCTCTCCCTCCTACCTCACCATCCATGGGATGAGAAATGTCCACTATGCTGGCTTCTTACATGAATTCTGAGGGTCAATCAGATCCTCATTTGTTCAAAACAAACTCTTCAATGACTGACCCATCTTCATAGCTCAGGAATTTATTTTCTGGCAATTCTTGAAGCTAGGATGTGCTGGGGGATATCTTTCTGTACACTGTGAATATATGTTGTTCCCACTGGTTAATAAATAAGCTACTTTGGCCTATGGCAAGGCAGCTTAGTGGCAGGTGGGAAATCCAAGGAGAGAGACAGGAAAGAGAAAGGCGAGTCTGGGGAGAAGCTGTAAGCCACAGCTAGGAGAGCAAGATGTGAAAGTACCGGTAAGCCACGAAGCCATGTGGCAATGCATAGATTAATATAAATGGATTAATTTAAGATATAAGAGCGAGCTAGCAAGAAGCCTGCCATAGACCATACAGTTTGTAAATAATATAAGCCGCTGTGTGTTTACTTGGGTCTGAGCAGCTGCGGGACCACGGTGAAAGAGATTTGTCTGGACTGTGGGACTGTGGGGCTGGGTGGGACTAGAGAAAATTTTGGCTACAAGGATGTCCAAGATTCAGGTATCAGCGGGATAGAATCTAGGAGGGACCTTCAGATGGCCATCGGTCATACTAAATGTTCATGTGACTTCCCCTTTGTGTATATGGGTCCAGTGGGGAGAGGGCAGCATAGATGGAATGAACAGGACAGGAACACATGCTTGGGTATTTTGTTATTTTAGGTTGGTGCTGGGGACGAACCTAGGGCCTCATGCACATTAAGTGCACACTACCACTGAGCTACACCCTCCATCCTGCTTTCTTCTCATGAGTGTACTAATCCCAGCATGATGGCCCCACCTCCAAAGGTATCATTGGAGGCTAGGACTTTAGTATAGGATGTTCAGTCCATTGCTTAGGGGTTCAGGGTGACCTGTTTACATTTTACAGTGATGTCTGGAGTTGAGTAGGGAGAATTATAAGGTCTTTGTCAGTCCCTCAGGTGGAATTCTGTTGGTGACTGAGACCTGTTGGAAGCTTTGCATGTTAAGAGTTCTTGTGTGATCATGTAGTGCTGTATGCTGTCAGGCAGAGGGTCATTTCTCCCAGCCGATGCTTCCTCAGGAATTTCTGGCTAAAGGAGGGAGATGGGTCAAAAGCAGCAAAGGCTTCACCAAACAGACACCATACTTCCTACTTTTGAAGGCTGCAACGAAGGGCTGGTCTCTGGTACTGACACATATTTTTGGCATGTCTATTATTTCCCCTCTGTTACAGTGAAGTATAAGAAGCAATATGAATTGAAGTCATTGTATCAGAAGCAGATGAAACAGTTGTCGTGGCCTTGGGTAAGCATGGTGTATTTTTATTTAGGACTCCTCTGAGTGTAAATTTGCTTCATTTCTAAAAGCAGTCTGCAGAGTTTAGATATACCCTTTGATTGAATCAAAACAACTTAAAAAATAAAGACACCTTTGCCACAGGCCTGTCGTCTCCAGCAGCAGAGTACTCCTGGCTGCTAGGACCTTTGATCCACAGGACAGTGGTTTAAAAAAGTAACTGGCAGAAATCCATCATTCTGCAAGTAAATGACAGTCAGAGGGCCCATTTCCTGAGTAAGTGAAGCCATGAAATTGGAAAGTATGGGCTGAAGAGTCAGCCTAAGCGCACACCAGGCTCACCCTGACTGCAGTTTGAGGGGAGATGAGGGTGGTTCCAGATCCCCCTTTGTCTTATACAGTTGGATGCTTTACATTTAGCAGAGTGGCAGATGGGGATATAGCTTAGTAATAGTAGAGAGCTTGCCTAATGTCACAAGGCTCTGGGTTCAGTCCTCAGTACCACAAAAACTAAAAAAATGAAACAGACCCAGGTTAGTAGCTCTTTATACTAACTTGGAAAAGAAGCAGTATGTGGTCTATTCATGACCCCTTTCTGTAAAGAAAACTGTAATAACACAGTTAACCTGCTTCTGACTCATCATAGGATGGGCCAAAGCAGAACACCCAAGAAGAAGGAAGAAACACTCCGAAGCTTTGATGGAGCATCAGTTCAGTAGACAATGATATTAATATGGCCTTGAAAAATGTTGGAATCCTCCCCAAGGAAGAGCTAACGCATGTTTTGTAATCTGTCCCAGGAAGATTGCAAGTCCAAGAGAGAACCTGTGATTGAGGTAGAGAGTTCAGGGTTTTAGGGCTGGAGTGTAACTCTGTGGTAGAGTATTTGCCCTTCATTTGATGCCAAGTGCTGGGTTGGGAAAGAGGAGGAGGAGAAGAAGGAAGGAGGAGGAAAGAAGATGAAGAGGAGAGAAGAAGGAGAAAGAAGGAGGAGGAAGAATTGTCTTGTTTAAGGTTTTGGTGCCTGAGTGCTGTACCCTCTCCTTATGTGTTGGTTATAGACCAGGAGGAGATGTGTACAGGAATAGTAGGCAGGTGGGAAACAAGGTAGAGTCAGAAACAGAAGGCATTCAAGCCTGGCTGTGAGAGACCAGGCCTTGTGTTCCCTGAGGGAGACGAGGCAGCTTTTCCATCCTCATTCCCAAGAGTCAAGAGATTTTATTGTATGGCTTCCAGAGAAGAAAGAGACTATGCGTCCAGCCTTTAACTCTCCGGGATCCCACTAACTAGTATAATGAGCACGTAAGTGCACAATCAGAGGAACACTGCCTTCTTCCCTCTGCAGTAAACTTGGAGGAGAACGAAAGGATAGGTGTGCGAGCTGAAGTGCCTCCTGCCCCAGAGGCTGAAGTAGAAACTAATGCTGCTCCTCCCAAACTTCCATAGCAATCCCCACCGGTCACATGTGTCTCAAGTAGAGACTGTGCCCTTGAGATAGTTCTTTTGCTCCAGGCTGCGTACATAAAACACTAGAAAAAAGTAAAGTTAATTAACGCTGTGATGATGAGTTAGTAAGATTGTTTTTGAGCAGAAAGATGTTTGGAAGAATTCCCACAAGCATGGCATCCAGTGGCTGCAGGGTAATAGTGGTTGGCCAAGCCTGGGTTGAAAGCCAGTAGCCTTTAGATCATATCTCACTGGGCCTGTTTTCCTTTGTATATAATAAAGGGGATACTTTCATTTCAGACTAGAATTTTGTATATTGTAACAGGCCAACATTTCAACAGAAACAGCTAGGAAGAAAGAAGTTGCATGTGCCATATTTTTAAAGGCAGTTGGAGAGCTATGAAAGCAGTGAGGATTTATGAAATACATTTCCAGAGAGGGAAGAACCTCCCTAGCTGTACAGAGTAGCACAAACTTATATCTCTATGATAGGGGTGGCAAGGAGGGAAGATATGTGCTATTTCTGGCTGTGAGCTACAGATGTTGTTTGGGTCAAGAGGACACATTCTTAGGGAAGGAGAAACTAGTAGATCTTTTGACAGACAGTGGGTTTATTGAAGGGTTGGAATCTGGAGGAGTCATAAAGGCAAGTCCAGTTTTCCTGTGGATATTGCTGAGTTCTCAGGCAGCATGGAGGCTGCGGCCTGGCCTAAAAGGGCAAAGGGAAAATTCAGTCTTGTGGGACAGAATCCTTCTAGAAGAAGGTACCTGCAGTGAATGTTCCATGAGTTTAGATAGTTGTCATTGTTTGGATGGGGTGAGATTGGTTGGGATGGGAGACTTAAAAAGCCAAGTTCAGAACCTCTAGAAGGCAGACCCATCATGAATGAGGAGATAGAGACTCACCAGCTCCTAAACCCAAGTCTGGAGGTCCATCTTCGAGGAACTAGGTAAATAGAGGGGACCAACACAATAGCGCTGCATCCCGTCTCTGAGTCCATCCATGCCTCCATCCTGTATCTGAGTCCATCCATGCCTCAATCCCAGAGGGACTTGAGCCCATTTCCTGCAGGAGGAAATGCTTCCTAGTAGAAAATGTTGCCTGGAGGCCCTGTTGTTGTTTTACAAAGAGCATTCACATGCAAAGATAGGGAGGTGTTGGTGAATTGCTAAGTGTGCCTGATAACAACAGGGACAGAACCATGGTGCTCTCCATACTGGGACTAGCAGTATTGTAGCTTAGCAATAGAGTACTGACCTAGCATGGGAAGGCCCCAGTTTCAATGTCCAACACCACAAAAAGGAGAAAAGAAAGAAAAGAAGGAGGAAAGAAGAAAAGAATTGCTTCAAATTGAAGAAACAGCCTTAGGCTAAAGGCTGACATTTTCATGGAAATCATGAGCATAATGGACAAAGAAGTAACATTGCCCAATAAAGTACAGGGGCAGGGTGGGTCTTCTCTAGCTCCATTCCTCTGTTCCTTTTTCAAAGAAGTGGTTACCAACCTTTCCAAAAATTACTATGAATATTTGGAGACACACTCTGTGAGGTTTTCTAGAGTCTCGTGTTCTCATGTCCATTGGATATCCTAATCAGATTTCTTCTGAGTAATAAAAGGATTCATATGATAGAGCATATTGGCTAATTCCCTAATATGTTACTGGGCCTAAATATCAGGTGACTTAGTGTATAATTTGGAAAGCTCATATTGTATATTCAAAGAACATGGAGAATAGCTTTATATAAAGGAAACCATGTAATATCTTTGGTATGTGTGGATCATGTTAATTAAGATGTTGGATGAAACAGTGATTTAGAATTCCTTGCTACTTAAAATGTGGCTATGAGACCAAAAGCAGAAGCAGGAGGAAAAGCAGCTCATGTGGGGTCTGTTGAAACTCAAAACTTAGAGCTGAAAAAGGCACTGTCAGACACGTGACATATGGTAATAAGTGAGACGGAAGAGCCGGCTGGGTGATTAACAGTGCCTACTGCCTTCACAGAGGACCCAAGTTCAGTTCCCACTGCCCATGGAGGTGGCCTGCAGCTCCAGCTCCAAAGACTCAGATGTCCTCTTCTGACCTCTGCAGCTCTGAACTCATGTGCACACCCCTCCCCCAACCCCACATACACACAATTAAAAATGTAAAAATCTAGGCTATGCAAGCAACTCTTGTGCCTCAATAGTGAAAGATAACTCCAATGTTTAAACTGGGCCAAGAGTCTAAATAGTCAGGTCTCCAAGGAGGATGGATGAATGGCCCATAAGCCCATGAGACAGTGCTGAACACCACTGACCAACAGAAAAACACAAGCCCAAGATACTTCATGTCTATTAGGTGGCAGTGATTAAAAAGACAGATAATAACGAGGATGAGAAGAAGTTGGAACCCTCATACATCGCTGGTGAGAATGTAAAAGGGTGTGGCGAGTGAGCCTACAGTGTTGGTAGGGACAGTACTGATGAGGTCTTGTTTTACCAAGTTCTGGCTTATACATCTGTGTTATGAAGTGGTTCTGTGATGTTGACAATTGAATGGATTTTTTACTCAAATTACTAATACAGCAACACTTAAATTAGTAACATATCAATAATCAGGGATCTGCCCCTATCTAGTTACAAGAATCATGAGGAGAATTTCTTAAGAATGTCAAACCTGTGCCCTAAAAAGTTCTGATGAAGCCGGGCGGTGGTGGCGCACGCCTTTAATCCCAGCACTCGGGAGGCAGAGCCAGGCGGATCTCTGTGAGTTTGAGACCAGCCTGGGCTACAAAGCGAGTTCCAGGGCAGCCAGGGCTATAGGGAGAAACTCTGTCTCCAAAAACAACAACAAAAGTTCCAATGGAACAGGACAGGGTATATATAGGACAGGGTATATATAGGACAGGGTATATATAGGACAGGGTATATACAGGACAGGGTATATACAGGACAGGGTATATATAGGACAGGGTATATATAGGACAGGGTATATATAGGGCAGGGTATATATAGGGCAGGGTATATATAGGGCAGGGTATATATAGGGCAGGGTATATATAGGGCAGGGTATATATAGGACAGGGTATATATAGGGCAGGGTATATATAGGGCAGGGTATATATAGGGCAGGGTATATATAGGGCAGGGTATATATAGGGCAGGGTATATATAGGACAGGGTATATATAGGACAGGGTATATATAGGACAGGGTATATATAGGACAGGGTATATATAGGACAGGGTATATATAGGACAGGGTATATATAGGACAGGGTGTATATACCAAGGTTTCATTTTTTATTTTTTTGACTTACCATATGATTCTGCATATATAGCAAAGGTTGAGGACTGCCAAGGCACGTTGGCATTTTAGGGTTATATTGTCTTTCCTTAGTGTGGACATAGGTTTTCTTTGTTCATCTCTGTTCTCAATACCACTCTGCTTAGAAGGCTGGCAAAGTGAACAGCCCATATATTTTAATGAGCAACATCAAGTGCTATTAACAGTCACGTCTGGAGGTTAGCGAGAGTTGTTGCTCATTAATAATCATACTGGTCATGGTAATAAATCACAGGGTGAGTAGTAAGGATTATCTGAATATTTAAAGGATGGCAAATAAAGTCCCTAGTCTTAGCCATGGCTTCCATCTGGAGACCACAGAAGAATTCCTTGGGTGAGGGGGGCAAAAAGCCTGCTCTTAAGTTCTTTTGTAATTTATTATTATTATTATTATTGATTTTTTTTTGAGACAGGGTTTCTCTGTGTAGCTTTGCCTGTCCTGGAACTCGCTCTGTAGACCAGGCTGGCCTTGAACTCACAGAGATCCAACTGCCTCTGCCTCCTGAGTGCTGGGATTAAAGGTGTGTGCCACCACTGCACGGCAAGTTATTAATGTCATATGAGATTTCCACTTGAACTTAAAAATAAGGCTAGGCCTGGGGCATCGCTGTGTGAGTGAGTCAGCAATGCAGACTCCAGGACTGTGTGATGTAAACCTTTTAGCTCTGCAGCCCTGGAGAGGTGGAAGACTCTCCCGCCAGCTGCTGTGTGACACTCTTGTCCCTGGAGGTGTGGTAGAGCAGCTGCAGGCAGCGGTCTTCACCTGCTGCTGGCACTGTAGGTGTGGAGCCACTCCCATTCTGAGTGTGCATGCTGTCCCTGAGCAAGTTCTGTATTTCTAGCTGGGGAAATGGTGGGCGGGGGGGTTAAGCACTTGCCATCCAGCAAGGGGGCAAGAGTTGGATTCCTGTATATGCTGGGTCATCATGGCAGCTCACCTGTATTTCTAGCCTCAGAACAAACTGTCCAGCAACTATACAGGCTACACTGGTGAGCTCCGTTTGATTGAGAGACCCTGCCTCAAAGAGTAAGGTGAAATAATGGTTGAGGAAAATTCACATCAGTCTCTGGCCTACACACACACACACACACACACACACACACACACACACACACACACACAGATATGCATATGTACATATACATGGAAAGAAGAAACAGATACCCCTTGTTTTGTCTGTCCATCTGTCAGAACTTCCCATGCCTTCCTTTAAGATATGTTCTCTCCTCATTTCCACCCATGAAGTCCAACAGTAAGGTTCTGCATTTGTATATCCCTCTGCTTCTGAAGAACTCCGTTAGAACCTTTCCTATCATGTTTTACTTGGCACCAGGGCGATCTCAATCCTTTCTGTGGAGTCCTTCCTACCCCCAATGGTGGAGATAATTAGTCATCAGTGAGGGGCAGAGGGTATCTTAGTAAGCCCTTGGTTCCAGTTACCCCACATCTGTGAAGGATTTTAAGTGACCAGTGTTCTGACCTCATAGACTGTCTTCCCAGCTCTGATGACCTAATGCAGTCATACGAAATTCACGAGGCATCCGTCCCATGCAGACCTCTGTTAGCCCCTGAGCACGCACACTGATTAGCACGCACACTGCTTAGGAGACCAGACCATTGGCATGTGTGGTGGCAAGGGACCGTGGCACCCGGAGAAGAAACTGATGTATGCTCGGGGGCTAGAAGCAGGAAAGGTTTTCTAGGGATGGACTTTTGAGAGGTGAGCAGGCATTGTTGGGCAGGCCTCTGAAATGGCTCCAGCAGGGAGGGCGTGCTGAGGAAAGAGCGATGTGATGCTCAGAAACTGTCTGGGAAAACTATAGCCACACAAGAGGGATGCCTGGGGCAGAAGCCTAAGAGTCATGACAACGGGGCGTACTAGCGCACACCTGTAACTCCAGCACTCGGGAGGCAGAGGCAGGCAGATCTCTGAGTTCGAGGCCAGCCTGGGCTACACAGTGAGTTCCAGGACAGCCATGGCTACATAGTGAGACCGCGTCTCAAAAATAACCAAACGAGTCATGTGCACCCAAGTGACAACAGTACCTCACTGTCTGCCAAGTCCCCACTCATCTTCCTCACCACCACCCTGCCTTAGGTTTGAAAAGAATGTTTGAAAAACAAACCTGATCCACTCTAAATAGCGAAATTTGTTGAAATAACACAGAGGTTATGAAACCCATTGACAAAGCCAGAAAGATCAAAGCCTGACACTCTTGTTGCATTGAGTCCTGCTGCTGCTGGTGTGGGCTGCGCATGGTGCTTGTTACTCAGGGCTTCGGGGACATGTGCGCTGACAAGATTCTTTTTTCTTTGGGAAAAACAACGTGTATCTCTAAAACTGCTTTTTAAAATCGAGAACTTCAATTACTATTAATGACCATTTCTTACATGTCGATGGCAGATCTTGAGAGTAGCTGGAAGCCTTCGGCAAGGGGCAACTTTAGCCACTTCAAGAGCTCTCAAAAGACTGCAGATGCTTTTGTTGACAGTTTGTAGGACAGAAGGTAGTTTATTGGAGGTGCTCTCTTATAACTTGAGTAATATTGCATGAAAGGTGGTTGGAGGTGTTGAAAAGGTTGGAGGACCCTGTAGTGAGGTTACTTTAGTGGGGTCCTTAACCTCTGGACGCACTCAGCTCAGGAATCTCAGGAATCTTGGAAGCTTGATTCTAATCATAACTGTGGAATGAGTGGCATACAGGAGATGCCTGTTGCTCAGATGAAAGGATTGCTTCGTGTAGCTGGAGACCAACCAGCTGTTCAATATGGAACATGTGGCAACTTACCTAGTCCCTGAACATGAGGCCCGTGCTTTCTTTCCTAAACTCCAGGGCAAGGAAAGAGGGGAGAAAGCCAAATTTGGGAGATTCACCAACCAACAAGTCAGGCCTGGAGGTGTGGCCAGCTGGGACCATGCATGACATCCATGGGGACAGAAGAGTTTCATTGTCTTTGCAAATGGCAGATGGGACACAGGGTCAGAAATCCAGGGGTATTAGTCGGGTTCTTTAGAGTAACGGAATGAATCTCTCTATATAGAGAAAGGGGGTTTATTAGAATGACTTACAGGCTGTGGTCCAGCTAATCCAACAATGGCTGGCTATGAACAGCAAGTCCAAGAATCCAGAAGTTGCTTAGCTTGTCTTCAGTAGATGCTGGAATCCTGAAGAAGTAGGCTCTAATGCCAGTGAAGGAGTGCTTTTGCTGACAAGGTTAGGGCAAGCAGACAAAGAGCAGAAGCTTCCCTCTTCCATGTCCTTAAACAGGCTTCCAGCAGGAAGTGTGGCCCAGATCAAAGGTTTGCCTCCCCCCACCCCAAGACCCAAATTAAAGGGCATGTATCTTCCCACCTCAAGATCCGGATTAGAAGTGGATCTTCCTACTTCAAATCAAGCAAAAAAAAAAAATCCCTCACTGGTGTACCCTCCATTTTTGGATTTTAGTTAATTTCAGATGTAGTCAAGCTGACAACCAAATAGCAGGTCATAGTTAGAACTCAGATGGAGTGCCCTTCTAGAAGTTCAGTCCTAGGACTCTGGGTTATGGTTCTAGTCAAGAGGCCAAGGCCAAGGACTGGTCAGAGGACAACTATGGAGCTATTCTTATTCAAACCACCATGAACAGACAGTCCAGTAGCATTAAGTAGATTTATACCACTGGGTACCCTCACTACTGTCTCTCTCAATTTTTCTTCTTCCCAAACCAAAATTCTGTACCCATTGAACAAACTCTCCCTTCTGGACTCCTCTAGGCCATGACAACTCCCATTCTCCTTTCTGCCTCCATGAGTTTATGACTAGGTAACTTACAGAAGTGGAATCTGATTTCACTTGGCCTAACATCCACAATGAAATATGCGTTCGAATTTCCTCTCTTTAAAAGCTGAATGGTACTCCATTGTGAGTTAGTTTCTTTACTTGATCATCTCTCAGTGGGCATTTTGGTTGCTCCTAATTCTGCCTGTTGTGAATGATGTCACTGTGAACATGGATGTGTGAAAATATGAGATTTGCTTTCCGTAGGCTCTTATGTGTGCATATGTATATGTGGGTGCTCAGGTGTGTTGTATGCTTGTGTACATGGGTGTGTAGATCTGAGAACAACCTCGGTGTCATTTCTCAAGTCCTTTTCTACTATTTGTTTGAGATACGATCTCTTATTGGCCTGGAACTCACCAAGTAGGCCAGGCAGACTGGCCTGTGAGCTCCAGGGATCTGCTTGTCTCTGCCTATCTCGAGACTACTGGGTTTACAAGCATCTACCATCATGCCAGCTTTTGACATGGATTCTGTGAGCAAGTGTTTTATCTATTTAGCTATCTCCCCAACCTTCCAGTGGTTTCTTAAAGCCACATGTGGCTTGTGTGACTCTTTCTTGAGTTCTTGGCTATGAGAGAAAGTTGAGCTGGGAGACAGGGCTTTGGTGCTGCTCCTATTGCCACAAACCTCAAAGTCCCTGGGGCAAGTCACACACCATCTCTGAGTCACAGTCCCTCTACCTGTTAGCCAGGGAGGTCCTTGTACTGCTTAGTGAGCCATTTTATAGTCTGGCCTGGAGCACTCAGCCTCTGGCTTTTACTTCCTCGTAGGTGGGATTAGGAGTGAGTGGCCCTTGTGTATAGAAACCTATCACACTGAGCAGACATGAATTTGACCCTCAGACATGGAGAGGTCAGCCTTTGGGAACCGTCCACGCTGCAGCCAGCATCCACCTTACCGAGAGGCTGCCCCGCTAGGACTCGTGACGGAAGGAAAAGGCAGTGTGAAAACCAGAAGCATGATGGTTCTCACAGAGTAGAAGGAAAAGCAGCCTGCTCGGCTCCACAGCAGCCCCGCCAGGCACGTGCGCCACCACAGTCTTGACAGAAACAAGCCACCCTGATTTATAACATGTCAACGTGTGTCACAGCATCAGCAGTCTTGCTTATGAAAAGAGAAAGCTTCGGAGGAGCTTGAGAATGTGGCTTAAAGGAGGGTGCATAAACATTTCCAGGAAGGAGCAGAGGCAAGGGCACCAGCATGGCTGTTAGACCAAACTGATTTTCAAGTAAGGACTGGTTTGAAAATTTTAAGCCATGTTTTTCTTGGCAAAAGGCACCGTTCACAGGCACAGTCGGGCCAGCTGCCTGACTCCTGGCAGGCAGGATTCCTGCTCAGCTCCAGGAGGTGTGGAGGTGCAGAGGCACAGGCCTGGCAGAGGAGATTCCCTGACAAAGGGCACCTCCCTTTTCTTAGTCATGACTAAGTCACATGAAGAGTCCATCAGAGAACAGGCAGAGAAGATGGGTAAAGGAAGCCTCCAAGAGCTGATAAAGACGTGAAGGAGGGCCAGCCAGATGGCTCAGAGGACAGAACCACTTGCTGCCACACCTGCCTATGTAGCTAGAGTTTTCCTGCCTGGCCCACAGTCAGGACAAATCTCTCTCACCTGCCAGTCCCACAGCCGCTCAGACCCAACCAAGTAAACACAGAGACTTATATTGCTTACAAACTGTATGGCCATGGAAAGCTTCTTGCTAACTGTTCTTACAGCTTAAATTAATCCATTTCCATTAATCTATACCTTGCCACGTGGCTCGTGGCTTACTGGCATCTTCACATGCTGCTAGTCATGGCAGTGGCTAGCAGTGTCTCTGACTCAGCCTTCCACTTCCCAGAATTATTCTCCTCCTTGTCCCACCTATACTTCCTCCTGCCTGACTACTGGCCAATCAGTGTTTTATTTACTAACCAATCAGAGCAACACATTTGCCATACAGAACATCCCACAGCATGCCCACCTGAGTTCGGACCCCAGAACCCACATGGTGGAAGGAGAGAACCATCTCCTTTACGTGTGCACTGTGATTCACACACACACACACACACACACACACACACACACACACACACACACACACACACACTCAATAAATAAATGTACTCTTTTTTGAAGACAGGCAGATGAGGTGCAGGCAGGCAATGGAAAGAAGATGTCAGCTGGTCCCCATGACACAGTGGGGTGCTGCAGTGCACCAAGCTGACAGTCTAACTAATAGCCACTGCAGACTGCGAACGCCCTTCCTGTCAGTTCCGGGAAATACAGCCCTGTTGGCATAGTTCCAGGAAACAATAAATGTTTTGAAAGAAAAGAGGGGCTATCAGGATAGTTAATTTTGTTCAAGATTGTGGAATGAAAACAGATGAAGAGAAAAATGGCAATAAAAGTGAGGATAAAAAGGAACAGAGTGAAAGCAGACATACACTATAAAATAATATTTCTCCAAACACAGAAACGGGAAAACCTTGATGAAATGTATTTGGGGGCAGTGCAAATGAAATACTTGTGGTAGGTAGAAACGTGATGGGACAGTGGTCCTCAAGGTCACTGCTTCAGCAGCTCCAGGCCCAGGCGCTCCAGGTTAGGGCTTTACCATCAGCTGTGTCCTCTGTTGGAAAATGAGGGTTTGAGTAAGGTGTTTGCATAGGTAGCATGCCTCATTTCCACAGTCAGACAGCTGCCCTGCAGGACAGCTCAGGTTTGAATTTTGACCACACACAGAGAAGACCCAAGTCAAATGGTAAGTTGAAAAAGAGCCTGAGGGTGGTGGCAGGTGTCTGCGGACTTGGCCCTCAGGGCTGGAGTGGGAGGAGTGGAAGGCAAACAAAGGCAGCCTGAGCCACCGGGACCCCATTTCACACAGACAAAGAGGAAGGAGGAGGAAGAAGAGGAGGAGACACCATCGTTCTTTCCCTTGTTCCTCTGGCCTGCTTGCTCACGTCTCTGCAGACAATGTAGAGGTCTTTTGTACAGTCAAAGCTTTGCTGCAAATCAATAAAGGAAGGCAGATAGAAAAGTTTAAAAGGAGACAGAGATGACCACAGATTCCCAATCTTAGTTTCTAAAGGTTCTGGGTTAGAGGAACAGACTTATCTCTGAGATGGTGAATGAAAAGTGATTCTCACATGAGGACCAGATTCCCAGACCCGAAAGGAAGCCAGTTCCAGCAGCGGGCATATGTAACCCTTGCTCTTCTAGAGCAGGATGGAAGGAGAGAGGAGAATCCCCGGAAGCGGCTGGGGCGGGCTCTTCTGGTGTATGCATTGGGAACAAGAAATTCTGCCTCAAACAAGGTGGGGTGAGGACATGAAATTGTCCTTTGACCCCACATGTGTGCTGTGTATAGCACGTGAGTGCCCAGTGAGTGCCCGTGTGCACACAGGGAAGGGAAAGAGAGAGAAAACGAAGGGGAGGGGACGGGAGGGGAGAGGAGAAAGAGAAAGAAAGATAGTGCATGAGGAGGGCCTTATTCAACCCATTCCCGGCCATCTTCTTGCTGCCTTGTTCCCAGCTGGGACACCTGGAAAGGCCTCTGGGACAGCTCAGGGCATTCCCTTGATAGGGGTGGGGGTGGGGGGGGGGGGGGGTGGGGGGGAGTAGCAGGATTTCTGACTCCCCCAGCTTGAATGGCTCTCAGGAGCAGCCTGCACCCCATTCTCTCACAGCAAGAAAGCAGGTCCTTAGGGTTACCTTCCTCAAAGAAGCTGCTCTGGCCTGCAGAATGCAGAATTCAGAATTCTGGACACAGGAACCATCTTGGCTTGACACAGACATTCTAAGTGTGGAGAGAGCTGGGTCGTTGGTCCATACGCATTTCATGACAACTGTTCCGGGGACACTCTGGAGTCTGGACCGCCTGGCTGTCACTCCTGAGTCTTTTGGAATTTCCTGCTTTAAAGGGCATAGGACTATTCTCTTCCCTCTACCTCGGCTCCTGTGATTCAGATAATTACGGATTTAACTGCTCTCTTCCCCCATGAATCACCTGGCTTCTTAGAATGTGTGTCACTGTCTAGAAAGACTAGGGTATTAGAAGGGGCAAGCTGTGTGGACAGAGAAGTGTTTCCCCCGAGGATCTGGGCACAGGTCTGGGATCTCCATGACATTGGAGCTGATTCTGTGCGTTGAGACAGGGGAATGCTGTTCACACAGTCTCTCTCTGACTTTGGCACAGAAATTAAATGCTGCTTTGGGGATTCCAACAGACTACAGGACATAGCATTTCCACATCACGCTCTCTGCTCAGAGGCGAGGCCATGCTAGATGCAGAGGACCTATGGGCAGGGGTGGCTAATGTCAGAGGCAGCCCTTTCAAAGCTTGGGGGAGATGATGCGGGAGTCCCCCAGACTCCGCTGGTCTGATGGCGTTTGCTGTTTCTGCAGGTCACCACAGCTGCCTTGTCACTGGTGCTGTTTGACGTGATCCTGACCCGTGCAGCTGTGGGATGGTAAGTCCTCTGGAGAGAAGACACAGATTCATTGATTTCTCCTCAAATGAAGCAGGAATGTGTGTTGGGCAGATGTCTCCAGCCTAAGAAAAGTTTTGTATTAGTGAAGTCTTCCCTGTTTTATTTAGTTGATGATTGATTGATTGATTGATTGCAGTACTGGGGCTTAACCACAGTGCCTCGTGTGCTAGGTAAGCACTCTCCTCTAACCTACACCTCACACTGTAGCCCAGGTTGGCCTTGAACTTGTATTAATCCTCCTGCCTCAGTCTCTCAAATGCTGGGGTGGCAGGTATGAACAAGCAGGCCCCAATTCTTTATCTTTCAACAGTTACGAGTGTGCAAATTTACATTCAGAAGAGTACACTCTTACACAACTCATGATATACAATATTATGCACAATATTGCACAATTATAAAACATGGTCTTACATATTATATGACCTGATACATTTTCAACAACAGAAGATTCCATATCTAACTAATACTCAGTTCAGCACATCACCAGAATGCCTTTTACCCATTCACCTGCCTCAGAGTCACCACATTGATCCCGTGGTGTCTAGGGAGAGAATGATTGGCTGCCTCAGAAGCCAGTATTCTTACAGGTACCTGTTGTGGAATATTTAACTATGTAAAGATGTGTTATATTTGTTGATGCTAAGAAATATTACTTTAACTGTATAAAGGTGTGTTACATTTGTTTCTGCTGCATTTGTTTAACAATGTGTGTTTAATTATGTAACGATGTGTTGCATTTGCTTCACTGTGTCTGCCTAAGGCACCTGATTGGTCTAATATAAAGCTCACTGGCCAATCGACAGGCAGGAGAGAGATAGGTGGGGCTGGCAGGCGGAGAGAACACAGAGGAGGAGAAAGGGAGAATGAGAAGCAGAGGGAGGAGAAGAGAACAAGGAGAAAGAGGGGGCACACCAGGGACAGCCAGGCAGCCGCCAGACAGACAGACAGACACACAGATACAGGAAGGAAGTATGGTAAAAAGCCCCGAGGCTAAGGTAGATAAAGAGAAACAGGTTAATTTAAGTTAAAAGAGCTAGCCAGAAACAAGCCTAAGCTAGGCCCAGCATTCATAACTAATAAGAAGTCTCCGTGTCATGATTTGGGAGCTGGTTGGTGGCCCCAAAGAAAAAGCCTGGTACACCTTCCAAACCCACAGGTGTTGGTGTCTCTCACATAAGTGGTACAGTGTTTCCATTTTGCCTATTCATACCTCCTTAATTTTAAATCGTCTTTGGATTACTTAGCCTTACCCAAGCACAGCCTGGTTCTAGGGGGAAAATGTGGTGTTTTTTTTTTTTTTTTTTCTTGTTGGTACCTAAGTAATCGTGATGGCTGGTCGTTCCTGGCCACTTTGCTGGTTTTGCTTTGTGTATGCATTAGTGTGAAAAGTGGACCTGCTGAGTTGTTACCTGTTTGTCTCTGGACCACAGTGCTAGTAGGTGTGGCCAGCGTGGTGCCTGGGTTTACTCCTGTGGATGACGCCACAGACCTGGTATGTGTTAGGATCTGTGCCTCGGCTCATTCCCCTGCTGATGGCAAGGCCTTGTGTAAGTCATCCTAGGCAGACAAAAGAGCAGTTTCACTCAGCACACAGAATAACGTATCCTTGTCCTCTCTCGGGGTGACATTTCCTACCTGGAGAAGAATAGCAGAAAGAAGATAAAAGCAAAGAAACACTCCTCCACCTTCCTTCTCCTCTTCTTTTTATTTATTTACAATTTGTTGTTTTGACACAGGGTCTCACTATGTAGCTCTGGCTGTCCTGAGACTCTTTTTGTAGACCAGGCTGGCTTCGAACTCACAGAGGTCCACCTGCCTCTGCCTCCCTAGTACTGGGATTAAAGGCCTGCACCACCACCTCGCCCCTCTTCTTTTAATAATAACTATTTAGGGGACTGGGGAGATGGCTCAGCATATAAATTACTTGCAAGAGGACCCAAGTTCAATCCTTAAAACCCAAGTTTAAAAAGAACAGTGCAGTGGTTACCCAAGGTTACCCCAGTATTACCCAAGGTTGTCTTCTGGCCTCTAGATGCATGTGCACAGAAGTGCATGCATATACACACATGCACTCACATGTGCACACACATACACACAAAAATCTAACCATCTACAGAGAGGCTTCTATATGTCAACATTTTGGCATTAATATCATCTCACTTCCACAATCCTCCAAGCTAAGGATATTGTAAAAATGAAGAAGCTGAGGTTCTGAGGCATTTAAGTGATTTTCCCCCCTCCAGGATTTTATAGCTATGGGAGATTATACCAGAGTTCAAACCCAGGCTTTCCTGTGTCCAAAGCCTTATAACCTCGGACTGACTTGGGCACTATCAGACAGTGTACAGGGTCAGAGCCTGTAAGGGACACACAGGAAACTGGCTTATTCTCTTTCCACATAGTGATGTGTTATCTAGCCTTGTACTACTGTAACAAGCACTGGAGAAGGTCCACTTACAGGAAGAAAGGTTGGCTTTGGATCAGTTTCAGACATTTCCATGGTCTTTGGGCCTGGATGAGGCCGGATATCATGGTGGAGAGCATCTGATGGAGCAAGATGCTTACTTTATGGTACAACTTATAAGCGAAGAATGAGAAGGGGCTGGGGCCCCACCTACAACAGCCTACAATTTCCTCCCATTGTTCCTACTTCTTAAAGGTTCTTGCCCTTCCAGTAGTGCCACAGACTGGTGACAATATGTTTGGGCCACTTACTCAAATGATAGCAATGATCAACTGTAAAGAGCGTGGTGATGTGGAGAGTGTTTCCTGGGTAAGGCAGTGTGGTATTGTGGGGATTAACAAGGCAACTCCACGTAGTTAAAAAGGAGGTTTACTTTGGGGTAACTTACAGCCAGTAAAGGGGTTGGTTACTGGATCCAGAAGAGGTGAGGTGCAGTCCAGCGGGGTTCTCTGGAGAACTCTGCTTGGTCTGCCATCCAGCATCCAGAATCACGAGTAACCAAGAGGTCCAGCACATCCGGTTCTTGGGTCTTAAGGGCTCCCGTCTCAGCCCTGCCCCAGGGGCAGGTCATAGGTAAGCATGGCAGTTACCAGAAGCCTCACTAGGGGTAGTACTTCCAGGTCAAAACTGGAACAGCTACCCACTACATCTCCCCCTTTTGTCTAAATAAGAAAGTTCTAACCTAATACAAGACTATATACAATAGGAATGATTATCAAATATTGTCCAGGAGGAATAAGGGATAATGACCTAAGCAAGATGGAACTACAACCAACACAAACAACACCAAACAAGAGACATACACTAAAATACTAAAATCCAGAGAAGTCTGGAGCATAGGTAAGTGGCACATACAGAGATCATTCCAAAAGGTGCCCTATCCTGAAGAAACTGAATCTAATACTTAATGTGTTCTAGCTAAGATACAAGAAGATTGTAACTATAACTGTTAGTCTTCAATCCCATCAAAGACCTGAGAAGGAATATAATAATACCTGAGAAATGGAAGATGGATGCAAGCAACTTTCCGGAGTCTTGTGAGAGTAGACAGAGACAGCTGGCAGCCTGGACAGTCACCTAAAGTTTCTCAGCATTGTTGGTGCATTCAAATTGGCTACAAGCCTAGAGTATCTGTCAGACCATTTTACTGTCAGCAGTCGAGGCAAGGGCAGTTCTTTGCCCAGTAGGCCATTTTGTGCCAAGGTGAAGACAAACTTCCAAATGGAAATGTCTCAGAAGTCCCACATTCTCTTGGGATCAGATCAGTGCTGCCAGGAGCAATTGTGTCTCACGTCAACAGAATTCCAAGTTATCAAAACATTTAAATGTCATATTCTCTAGGTCTGTGAAGTGTTTGAAGACTACCTATCCATCTGACATATGTTTCTGTAAATCTAGACACCCTAACTAACATAACTATAGAGATGACAAGCATAGGTGACTATAAATCTGTAAGTCTTATCTACCTAGATAACCTAAGGACTAAGGCGTCACATAAACAGGGTAAACAGTCTGTAAGTAAATGTACAGTAAAAGGAAAATGATCTCAAAATTGTGACAGTACACAAAATAACTAAAGCAGAGGTAGGAATGTATAGTACAATATGCAATATGACAATAATCCTAAATATGTAATCAATATACCAAATATCCTAAACAGAGGTAGAACATACATACAGTATGACAAATATAATTTTACATTTGTATCAATATACAAAATATTTCAAATAAGAGTAAAAATATATGTACATTTCAACAAATATGGTTCTGTATTTGTATCAATATACAAATTATCTGGAATGAGAATATAAAAATAGTTTATATTTGTGTCAATATACAAGAATCCATAACAGTGCAACTTATCTAAAGCTGATATTTTACTAAGTTTACTAGTATGTACAATAATCTACCTTAATATCCTATACCTATCCCTTCTCTTTTTTTTTCTTTTCTTAAGGGGAATACTGAGTCCAATGTTTTCTTCAACCCCCAACCCTACAACCATTATCCATAGCCCTCAGAAACATGAAACCTTTGTGAAAAGGGAGCATCGTTTTCTTAGAATTCCTTCCCGCTATTCAGGGGGTGATGGTATCTCTGTGGAGTTCTGTAAGAAAGCTCAGATAGTTAAGTCTCAGTTGGACTAACAGTAGATTCTGCAGTCAGTCTCAGAGTAATGGGTAAGGTTGCCTGAGATTCTGGCTAGAAGTGTAGTATGATGGACCATCTTATTATGGAATTATCTTGGAGAGTTTTCAGTCTGAGATTGATCATTGAGTAATGTTTGTGAGTACCATGGCATCATTCTGGACTGGGTAGAGTTGTTTTTGTGGGGCTCTATCTTCCTTCTGAAGACTCCAGAAATTGCTATTGGAAAAGACTTATTTTTTACTGTGAAAAATATGAACATTATTAATATCAAAATGGAAAGTTTGGATTTAAAGATGACATGACATGTAAGAAAGGATTCCAAGAAATGAAAAATAAGCATGGAGAGAAATAGAATCTTGAAGACAATGGTCCCTTTTTATTAGTTTTCTTCTGTTCCACACCAGATGGCTCTTCTGATATGAGACAGAAGAATCTCTGAACCTTTTCTTTTAGCAATATGCTTGGGTTTAGAGAAAGAGGGGGCCAATTACAACTCCAAAGCCAGCTTGGTATATAATTGAATCAGAACCACAACTTTTCTAGAATTAAAGAGATATAGATGTTAGGCAGTGAGATATTACCCTGTGTAGATTGGTACCAATAGATTCTTTCTTTCTGCTGTAGACGTCTGGATATCCAAGGCCTTATGATTTCTGGAAAATGGGAATTTCTATTGTTCTGTAAAGGCAAAAACAGAACCCTCCCCCACCCTTCTTTGTTAAATTTTTCTTACAACTTGTAGAGATGTCACATCAGTGGATGAGCATTTACTTCTCCTCATCAATGTTTCTCCTGTTTGAATCAAATTTTATTAATTTTGTTGGTATCCATAGTTTTTCTTCTCCTGTGGAAACAAAAGCAAAACACCTTCCCCAATGTAGGACATATCCAGGTTTCCATTCTGAGGTCAACACATCTTTGAAATAAACTGGTTGATTTAGCTCAGGAGTTTTGTCTGTCATCCAATGTCTCTCCACAGCTCTTGTTCCTTTCTCATCAGCATTGATAAAATTCAAGGTTAATAAAGCACTATGCAATCTATTTCTGGGAGTCATTGTTACCCCTTTCTGTTTATTTAGCATATCCTTTAAAGTTCTATTGGATCTTTCTATGACTGCTTGGCCTTTAGGATTGTGTGGTATACCTGTAATATGCTTTATATTGTAATAAGCAAAAAACTATCTCATTTTATTGGAGACATAGGCTGGGGCATTGTCTGTCTTAATTTGTACAGGTATTCCCGTGATGGCCATAACTTCTAATAGGTGTGTAATCACAGAATCAGCCTTTTCAGAACTCATAGGAGTTGCCCACTGAAATCCTGAATAGATGTCAATGATATGGTGTACATACTTTAATCTTCCAAATTCTGCGAAATGAAACACATCTATCTGCCAAATTTCATTTCTTTGTATACCTTTTGAATTGCTCCCTGAAGGTAATGGAGTTTGGTTATAGAAGGAACAAGTAGGACTTTTTTTTACAATATCCTTGACTTGTTGCCAAGTGATGGAGAAATCCTTCTTCAAACCTTTGCTATTTACATGGTGTTTCTTATAAAATTCTGAGGCCTCTAGCATGTTACCTATTAGTAACTGATCAATCTCATCATTACCTTGTTCTAGAGGTCCTGGCAGACCCATATGGGATCTGATATGTGTTCTATTTCTGGTGATTTCCTGAAATTATATGAGTAATGAAGTTAATTCTGTATTATCAGGAATAAATTCAGCAGTTGCATATGTAAAACAACTCTCTCTGTGTCACTGACTATATTGAGGGGTTCTATGAAGTCCATCAGTACCATAAAAATGGCATACAGTTCTGCCTTTTGTACAGAGCTGTATGGACTTTGTACCACTTTACTTAAGTCTCCTGATTTATATCCTGCTTTCCCTGATTTATTTGCATCAGTATAGAATGTGAGAACTCCAGAAATTGGCTTTTGTTGTACAACATGAGGAAGGACCTATTCAGTCATCTTTAAGAATTCTATTCTCTTACTTTTGGGATAATGATTGTTAATCTCTCCCAAAAAGTTACTGCAGGCTCTCTACCAGTATTCATTATCTTTCCATAGTGAAGAAATTTCCTCATTAGTGAAAGGTACTACAATTTTTGCTGGGTCCATTCCTGTCAACTGGCGAAATATTAATTTTCCTTTTTGAGTCAAATCAGAGACCTTTTCTATATAAGTCTTTAACTTCTTACTTGGTTTACATGGTAGAAATATCCATTCTAATATAATATCTTCCCTCTGCATCAAAATACCTGTGGGGGAATGTCTGGAGGGGAGTATGACCAGACCACATGTGCTTCTCATATTGTCTTTTCTACTAGAGCCAATTCCTTCTCAGCTTTGGCTATTGGTGGAAGTTTTAAGGCAACTCTGCATAGTTAAAAGAGAGGTTTATTTTGTGGGGTAACTTACAAGTAAAGGGATAGGTTACAGGGTCCGGGAAAGGTGTGGTGCAGTCCAGTGGTGTTCTCTGGAGAACTCTGCTCAGTCTACCTCCAGCATCCAGGATCCAGGAACCAAGAGAGCCGGCACATCCGGATCTCCAGTGTTAAGGGCTCATGTCTCGGCCCTGCCTCATAGGCGTAATAGTTACTGGAAGCCTCAATGGGGTAGTACTTCCAGGTCAAAGCTGGAACATCTACCCACTACATCTCCCCCTTTTGTCTAAATAAGAAAGTTCTAACCTAATGCAAAACTATATACAATAGGAATGATTATCAAATATTGTCCAGGAGGAATAAGGGATAATGACCTAAGCAAGATGGAACTACAACCAGCATGAACAATATTAAACAAGAGACATACACTAAAATACTAAAATCCAGAGAAGTCTGGAGCATGGTTAGATGGCATGTTACAGAGATCATTCCAAAAGGTGCCCTATCCTGAAGAAACTGAATCTAATACTTAATATGTTATAGCTAAGATAGAAGATTGTAACTGTTAAGTCTTCAATCCCATCAAAGACCTGAGAAGGAATATAATAATACCTGAGAAACAGGAGAAGGACATAAGCAACTTTTGGGAGTCTTGCAAGAATAGACAGAGACAGCTGGCAGCCTGGACAGTCACCTAATGTTTCTCAGTATTGTTGGTGCATAAAGATTGGCTACAGGCCTAGAGTATCTGACAGACCATTTTCAGAAGTGGGAATTCTGAAAGACCATCTTACCCTGTCTTGGCAGAGTTCAGTAGTCACTTTTCCTTGTGTCCCACTTGTCCAGAAAGGAGAGCATTATATGGCACCCAACATGGGGCAAGAGTTTCCACCTAAAACATGAAAAAGCTTAAAAAAAAAAAGATTCTAGAACAGAGCTAAAAACAGCTTCCTAGTTGTCTCTCCCAAGTTATATAGAAATGGGTTAATTTAAGATGTAAGATCTAGCTAGCAAGAGGCCTGAGCCATTAGGCCATACAGTTTTAATTAATATAAGCCTCTGTGTGTTTATTTGGGTCTGAGTGGCTGTGGGCCCCAGCGGGACTGGAGAAATCTCCAGCTACATTCTTGGACAATTTAATTCTTTGTCCCCTTTTAGAGTATTAGCCAAATTTTGTAGTCCATCTTTGGGTATTCCCATGATACCCAGTAAGTTAGAAACACTTATTTTATATCCTAAGTAATTAATAGAATCTCCTCTTTGTATTTTTTCCAGGAGCAATTTGCAGTCCCCAGCAAGGCAAAACTTTTTTTTACTTCTTCAAACATGCTTTCTAATGTGTCTAACTTTGGATCAGCCAATAAGATACCATCCATATAGTGATAAATTATGGATTGTGGAAACTTCACATGAATTATCTCCAATGGTTTTTGCACAAAATATTGGCACAGGGTAGGGCTGTTTAACATTCCTTGTGGGAGGACCTTACACTCATATCTCTTGACTAGCTGGGAATTATTATAATTAGGTACTGTGAAGGCAGATTTTTCTCTATCATTTTCTTGTAAGGGTATGGTAAAGAAACAGTTTTTTAAGTCAATAACTATTATAGGCCATTCTTTCTGTAGCAGAGAGGGCAAGGGCATCCCAGTCTGTAGGGAGCCCATTGGCTGAATTACTTTATTAATAGCTCTCAGATCTGTCAGCATTCTCTAATTACCAGACTTTTTTTAAAAAAAATAACGAATACAGGAGAATTCTTGAACCAGCTGTTCTAAAGCTTGTAGCTTCTCTTTTGTCAAAGGCCATTGTCCAACCCAGACAGGTTTATTAGTTAGCCATTTTAAAGGTAAGGCTGTTGGTACTTCTGAGAGTTCAACAGCAGTTGTGCGCTGTTTGTGTACAGACTGAACAGTTGGTGACTGTTTTTTTATAGCATGTTATGATATTATTCCTAGAAACATGCATTGGTCTGTGTTCCTTTTCTGAGTGTAGGAATTTTAATCTGGGTATTCCACTGTTATAGCAGATCTCAGCCCCAAAGATTCACTGCTACATTTGGTACATATGGCTTCAGCCTTCCTGTCTGTCCTTCTGGCCCTATGCATTCAACTCATCTTGAACTCTGTTTTATCTGAGATAGGGTTCCAATCCCTAGAAATTGGACATCTACCTCTTGATGAGGCCAATTCCGAAGCCATGATTTTGGTGTAATTATAGTCACATCCGCACCTGTGTCTACTAGGCCCTCCAGAACAATGCCATTAATTTGAATTCTAAACTTTGGTCTTTGTTCATTTATGGAAGTCTGCCAAAATATTCATTTTATTGCATTCTTTGGAACTTTTGACTCTCTATCAGAGTTGTTCTATCATCCAGTTCAGTATCATTCTTTACATTAGGCATTGGCTTATTCAATTGTCCTGGAGAGGAATTTCCTCCACAGTGGCTGGAAATGTTTGGACCACATTCAATTTGGGGGCCTGCAAGAACCCCCCTGAGGCATTTCCCACCAGTAAAGGGTTGCCTTGTATATCTATTATTGATCTGCACTCATTGGTCCAATGTTGGCCTTTGCCACATCTTCTACATAATCCAGAAGGTTGGTGTCTCCTGTTTGGGTTATTTCTAGAAGGAGTATTACTTCTAGGGGCACCCCATGTATAGTTTTTACTTAAATGACCTGGTGTATACCATATTTAAAACATTTGGTACCCCAGGGCCTTCTTTCACCTCTGGGAATTGCCTCTTCTATCTAAGCCTCATTACTATAGTTAAGAGACTCAACACTGTTAGTATACTGAATCCATTCTTCCAAAGGAGCTGATCTGACCTTTAATGGTGTAAATACTCTTTTGCATTTTGTATTAGCATTGTTAAATGCCAATGACTCAGTTAATATTTGTCTTAATTCTTTATCTGACACAACTTTCATTATAGCTGTGGTCAGCCTTTGTAAAAAAATCGGTGAAAGGTTCTTGCAGTCCCTGAAATATCTTTGTGTATAACTCAGTTGGTTTTCCTGGTTCTGGGATTTTTTTCCCCAAGCATTTAGAGCTGCTGTATGGCATAGGGATATTATATACTCATCATAAATGGCTTGTACATTCCTATCAGCAAAACAGCCCTCACCAAGAATTTGATCTTGGTGGATCTCAAAACCTCTGAAATTACCTTGTTGTTCTAAATTTCTTGCCTCTTCTCTCAACCAGCTTTTCCATTGTATGCTGGCTATATTCTAGAACAGCTGAAATTAACTGATTCCAGTCATCTGGAATGATTCTATGTGAGGTAGAACATGAATTTAACATCTGTCTTACATATGTTGAGTGTATGCCATATGTAACTATCACTTCCTTTATATTTTTTAAAATCTCTCATTGAAATCTGTTGTAATATATATTCCACATATGGCTCAGGGTGTCTATCATCTGCTGGCTTCTCCTGGGTGATGACAGGATAGGCCATTGTCTGAGAGCCATCTGGAGATGTTATGACCTTTATGGTCTGACCCTTCTGCTTATTAGGTCCCTTGTTATCTGTACTGAGAGTTTCTTCCAGGGCTTGCAAACGAGCACCTAGGGTCTATTCTAGGGAGTGAGCCTCCTCTCTTGCAAGGGACTCCAGATTTCTCATGGAATCATGCAACCTTTTGTGTTCTTCTGAAACACATGATTCCATAGACCTTATTTGATCAGTTAATGATAATTTTTCTTCCTTATAAAGTGTCTGAGTAGCGACAACTTCCCTCTGGAGAGTTATTGTTCTATCCATTAAGTATTCATATTTATTATCAATAAAATCAAATCTAGCTATACATTTATTATTAGTGGACTGAAGTCCTTGTAGTAAGTTAGCAGATTCCAAACTAAGGAGCCTGTTTTGTAAATCTTTATTACTACTTTTAAATCCTGGTTAGCAGATTTATTAAATCCTGGTTTCCAGAGAAAGAAACTTTTTATGTAAGCCTTCATTTCTATCTCTCAAAGCCTGTATCAGTCCCAATAATGATTCCTCTTTCTATTACTATTAAACCAGTATTTGAATGCTGTGTGAATTATTATGGTAAATGCCAAAATGGTACAGGCCAGATATGCCTTTAGGAAGGTCATATATTTCTAGGAAAATGTCATTCATCATATAGGTAGAAAAATTTTCAAATTCTTGTGAAGTAAAGTTTTTGACCATATTATAAGAATTACTCAAAATTTGTTAGTCAGTTTCAAGGTGTAAAATTATCAAGTACTCTTACCTGAAATGAAACACTGGCTTGCTTGTATTACCATCCTTGCGGTATTTTTTTGGGGTGTAGTAGCGCTTTTCGACCAGCAGGTGTCGCTGGTGTAGCACCAAAGAAGGTCCCGCTGAAGCTTTGGCTGGTGGCAGCTGCAGGTGGAAGCAGAGTGTCCTATGTGCATGTGTAGAGGAGCTGCGGGCTGCAGCAGCAAGGCAGCTTCACATCTTCCTGCATCTCCCTGGAGCTTCAGGGCCTAGCTTGGCTTTCATGACCTGCTTGGCCGTTCCACACCCTTCCCTCAGCCAAGAAGCTGGCATGTGGGGTTGAGTGGCCTGAGCTCAGGGCACAGAGAACTCCAGGTGGCAAGGATGACAGCCGGCAGCTGCCGAGACCCTCTCTGCCTCTGCAGCCGTGGGAGCAGCACCCTCGGGGAGCTGGTGGGGGGCAGGGGGTAGCATTGGCGTCTATTTTAACCAGGCAGTCTCTGAGCAGCTTCCAAGAGAGACAGTGAGATGTTGGAAGCCATGGGCTCAGGCCGGAGTGCGGGTGGGAGCCGGTGCCGGGAGTGAGGCTCTGGCCCGTCTGGGGGCTAAGCTTGCCAGGGGAACTGGGGCCAGACTCAGCTGCTCCCTTGCATGGGAATGGAACCAGACTGGCTGCAGAGGTGCTCCCTGGCTATGTGGAACCTGGCAGGCAGGTGCACGTGCCCACGAGCCAGGGAGGAGGAGGAGGAGGAGGAGGAGGAGGAGGAGGAGGAGGAGGAAAGGGAAGGGAAAGAGCAGTACCAGGTGGTTATGGCCTGAACCGGTAAGCACTTGGTCCCCAGGAGGGGCAGGAATTTTAAAAGAGGGAAGTGTAGGAAGTGTGGAAAGTGTGCCACAGCAGCCACAGAGGAGGCTGAGGCCAGAGGCCACCATGGCATTTGAAGTTTGTAGGAAATGTTAGATTATTTTTAATATTTCATCTTCTTATTTATTATTTTATTTTACATCCTGATCACAGTTTCCCCTCCCTCCTCTCTTCTTGTTCCCACCCTGCCCCACCACCTCCCCTCTACCCACCCCATCCACTCCTCCTCCATCTCCTGTTCAGAAAGGGCAGGCCTCCCAGTGGGAGTCAACAAAGCATGGAATATTAAGTTGAGGCAGGACCAAGCTCCTCCCCCTGCATCAAGGCTGGTCGTGGGAACTCAGCATGGGGAAATGGGTTCCCAAAAGCCAGTTTAAATGCCAAGGACAGGTCCTGATCCCACTGCTAGGAGCCACATGCAGAGGGCCTTGGTCGGTCCCATTAAGGCTCCCCAGCTGTCGGTCCAGAGTCCATGAGCTCCCACTAGTCTCAGTCGGCTGTCTCTGTGGTTTCCCCATCATGGTCTTGACTCCCCTTGTTCATAGAATCCCTCTTCCCTCTCCTCAACTGGACTCCCAGAGCTCAGCCCAGCAGCTGGCTGTGGATCTCTGCACCTGTTTCCATCAGTTACCGGATGAAGACTCTCTGATGACAATTAGGGTAGTCACCAATCTGATTACAGGAGATAGCCAGTTCAGACACTCTCTTCACTATTGTTAGGAGTCTTAGCTGGGTCACACTTGTGGGTTCTCTGGAGTTTCCCTGGCACCAGGTTTCTCCCTAACCCTGAAATGCGCCCCCATCAAGACATCTTCCATTACTGTTCCCCTCTGTCCTGCCCCAAGGAGTGTTAGATTTTAAATACTATAGCTATGATTCTGCTGGTTATAATATTTACTGAGTGTCGTCAGGTGTGATGGCACACACCTTTAATCCCAGCACTTGGGAGGCAGAGGCAGGCAGGTCTCTGTGAGTTTGAGGCCAGCCTGGTCTACAGAGTGAGTTTCAGAACAGCTAGAATTACATAGTGAGACTCTGTCTCAAAAAAAAAAAAAAAAAAGTTTTACTGAGTGTTGTATGAAGCACATGGGGAAGAAGCTATTAAAGAAGCGTGAGCTATTATCTAATTCTCAATGAATATTCAAGGGGAAACAAAGTCAGAAAGGTATTTGATGGGATGGACAGGATGGTAGTTATTGAATGTGTTGTGAATGTGAAGACTAAAGTGACAGAGGATGGGCATGCTCAGAAGCAGGAGCAATCCTTGAGCTGGCTTGACCTTGATTTGACCTTGAGCTGGCCCTGATGCTAGTGGGAAGGGCTTAGCTAGGCAGTGGGGCCGAGAGACTGGGCCTCTCTCCCCAGGGAAGACAGGACCAGAGTGCTGATGAGGAAATACCAGGATTCAGAATGGGCTCTAGGCCACACAGCTGACCCCACGCTTGCCCTCTGTCCTGCGACAGAACCGCACTAACAGTGGGGGGGACACATGCCTCAGAACGGTCAAAGGAGGAAGGCAGGCCGTTGTGGGTGTGTGTAGTATGTGTAGATGGGTGTGTCCCAGCATGTGTGTGATGGTCCGAGACAGCTTCAGGAGTTGGGTCTCTCCTTCTACAGTGAGCCCTGGGGCTTGAACTCAGGTCCTCAGGCTCAGGAACAGCACGTTTACCCATTGAGCCGTCTTGTTAGCCCCAAATTTCTGTGTCCTACCCTGAGGCATTTAAGTGATTTTCCCCAGGGTTTTATGGACATGAGGAGATCAAATGGGAAGTCAAGCCCAGGCCTCAGTGTGTCCAAAGCCCCCCAAACTTCCGGAACTAACTTGAGCACAGGCAAAGCCTGGCCAGCAGTACAGGTCAGTGTGCAAGGTTAAAGGGAGACTGGCTTCCGTGTTTGTCTTTCTGTCTGCATGGTGCTAGCCTACATTCTTGACAGAATTGTCCTTTCTTACATGCATGCCTTCGTATTTTGTGTAGAATTTCAAAATGAACCAAAGAAACCCAGGTGTTGAATTGAGCAAGAGAAATCAGAGCGAGACGGCTCTCTGGCGTGAGGAATGCTAAGGCAGACAACACAGTGGTTGTCTGAAAGGAACTCTGTCTCCAGACTGCTTCACATCTGTGGAATTGAGGTTATGCCCTGGACAAAATGGGAAGAGAGGCCGTTTGGACCCGAATCAAGGAAGCGGCATGTATGTCTATTGCAAAATGAACCTTGGCTCTGAAAATTCCTGAGTTTTTGGAACTCTTGAAGTTAGGGATGGTTTTTCAGCCTCAAAGAATTTTCCAGCCACGAAATGAGCAACCAGAGTTGTGTCAAGCTGTAATTCCAACTTCTGCCTCTCACCTAGGTGGTTGCTGCATACACTGTATGAGTTCCAGCATGGCCAAGTGCCAGACCAGCTCTCAGGTTCCAGATGGGAGTGGCTGGTCATTGTCCTCTGGGAATTTAAACTAATCAGAAGTCACAAAAGGCAGAGGTTGTAGGTCTTGGATTTTTTTTAAAAAAATATTTTAGACCTACTGTATTTTCCTGTACAATTATTGTTTCTTATGTTTTGATTGATTTTCAAATTTTAAATTAGTCAGCAGTCTTTAGAAATTAGGTGATTTCCTCCTACAAATCCAGATTTCCATACTCCTTTGAAAATGGTGGCCTGCTGTGAGTCTGTGTTGGGCCTATGCCCACACGTGGAAGCAGTTGTTGGAGTGGACAGATTCTGACCTGGGAAGTGCTCCCTGAGGAGCGTGGTCAGAGCCTGAACTGGCTTCTCTGTTCTCCTGGGAGGGCAGCATCTTAGCTGGTCAATTAGGCCACGTAAGGTGGGGTTTCTTGGCTGGCTTAGTGGATCAAGGTGGTCTGAGCTCGACCCAACTGCCACCAATTGCCCCTGACATTCACACATGTGCCATAGCATGCGTGCACTCATACTCACGAACACAAAAAATAGATACGCAAATGTAAAAAAATAAAAATAGATTTTTTTCTCTTGGCACTATTGGTATTTGGAGCCAAATTATTCCTGGTTGTGGGGTACCATCCAGTGCTTTGTTGGATGCCAAGGAGCAAACCTGACCTCTACCCCACTGGATGCTAGTAGCATCTCTCATTTGTAATGCAAAATGTCTTGAAGGCATCGGACAGCGTTCCCTGGAGACAGACAGAATCGCCAGGCTCACGGTTCCTGCAAATGAACAGAAAGAACGTTATCTGACTTTTCAACAAGATCCTAAGGAATTTGCTTATCTCCTGATTAGGGATCTGAATCAGCTCAAGTCTTAGCAGCATCGCCCAGGCACCCTGGGTGTGGCTTTGAAAGTGGCTCTGTGTGACAGCCAGATGTGTAGGCTTATCCCTCCCACCTGCCTCCAGATGTGTGCAGTGCTCATTGGAATGATTCAAGTGTAAGGCTGTGGGAAATGACCACAGTGCATCTTCTTCCTTCCGAGGATTCCGTGACAGCTCTTTACCATTGCCCATCATTCACTGGGCCTGCCACCCATCACAGGCTGCCAGCCATGACAGTCTCTCAGACTTTATCCCAGTACAGACCTCATGAACATCAAGGATCTTTAGAAAATGATTGTAAAGAGCTGAGTATGACATTCTGCACAAAAATCCCAACACCTGGGAGGCAGTAGGATTATAAATTGAGATTATCTCGGGATACTTATTGAGACCCAAAGCAAAGAAAAAGATTTTCAGCCAGGTGGTGGCACACGTATTTAATCCCAGCCCTCCAGAGGCAGAGGCAGGTGGATCTCTGAGTTCGAGCCCCGCCTGGTCTATGGAGTGAGTTCCAGGACAGCCGGGGCTATACAGAGAAACACTGTCTAAAAAGAAAAATAAAAAGATTTTCAGTTATCTTTGAATCAAGAAATGCTGTGGGATGTTCTGTATGGCAAATGTGTTGCTGATTAGTCAATAAATAAAACACTGATTGGCCATTGGCTAGGCAGGAAGTGTAGGCGGGACAAGGAGGAGAATAAAGCTGGGAAGTGGAAGGCTGAGAGAGAGACACTGCCAGCCACCACGATGACAAACAGCATGTGAAGATGCCGGTAAGCCACGAGCCATGTGGCAAGGTATAGATTAATGGAAATGGATTAATTTAAGCTGTAAGAACAGTTAGCAAGAAGCCTGCCACGGCCATACAGTTTGTAACCAATATAAGTCTCTGTGTTTACTTGGTCGGGTTTGAGCGGCTGTGGGACTGGCAGGTGAGAGAGATTTGTCCTGACTGTGGGCCAGGCAGGAAAACTCTAGCAACAAAGAAATCCTCTCCCTCTGATTTTAGGGCCCCTTCCTGGAGACTACTCAAGCTTGGTAAACAGAAAATGCATTCAGGAGCCAGGGGAAATGTCCTAATATCCTCTAAATCCCTTTAGGACTACAGTGAATGAAACATATCAATTCCCTGTTTGAATTAAATGTTGACATCTCATTTTAAACAGTATTATTTGGGCTAGGGATGTAGTTCAATTGGTAGAGTGCCTGCCTAAGCTTATGGAAAACCCTGGGCTCCATCCCCAGGAGCACATTAAACTGGGTGTGGTATGATCTTGCCGATGTAGTGAGTTTAAGTTTGGGCTACATAAGATGCTGTCCAAAAAAAAAAGAAAAAAGATAAAGTGATTTCCATTATCTTTTGTGAACTTCATTCTGCAGGAGAATGAGATGTTAGGGAGAGGCATTTTAGTGGGGTAGAAGGGAGTAAAAACCAAGTAGTCAGAATATAGATGGGAGATGGGGAGCACATTTAACAATTTGGTCATTCATTGGATATATATATATATTGTGTGTGTGTGTGTGTGTGTGTGTGTGTGTGTGTGTGTGTGTGTGTGTGTGTGTGTGTGTGCTGGGCCTACATCCGAGGAAAAATACTGTCTGTCTGTTGAGTTCAGTAGGAATTAGCATCCACAATAATAGATGTAAGGTGAGACAAGGCCTTTGATCCCCACAGGGAAAAAAGGCTGGAGAGGCTCTGAAATAACGCTCTGGAAGAGACACTTGGAATGGGTGTTTCTGGACATGTGTGCTCTGAAGCCTGAGGTTTATGCCTTCACCCTGTGAAGTGTGTTCATTTCAGGAATGGTGGGATTACAAGGTTTGCAAACAGTTCACTCAAGCGTTGACTTAAATAGTTCTAATGCTGCTAAGACTCCAGGACCCCATGTGAGCTGCTCCTGCTGGCTAGAAAACAACATCAAAGGCCACCTCTTGGCTCTCTTCACAGTAAATGAAACAAGGTTTGTTTTCATTTTACCATTCACTAAGCTCCTTGGGCGCTTCATAAAGTCTCCGCCAAAGGGATGAATGCGACGTTATTAGGCCCGGGCATTGTTCCCGGGCTGTGGGAGAACACTGGCAGAGGGCCAGCGCTGCCCTGGTCTGTTCCGGTGATTAAGGAGGATTGGTGAGAAGTGTTTACAGTGAGATTGTCCCACAGCAGAGCTCCGTGCAGCTTTCCTCTCAGGTTGCGGCGGTGTCTGTGTGCCTGCCCAGGGACATGAGTAACGTGTGTGTTCTTGAATGGGAAGAACAGCAGAGCCACTTCGGATGAAGGAGAGCTCATGGGGGCAAAGAAGGGCTTGCCGCTCCCTCATTCTTTACCAAAGAGAGCAGGTGACAGAATCTCTGCAGCTCCCAAACCAGACAAGAGCCAAGCAAGCTCCCCATCTCCTCACATAGGTATTTCTAGGTATGGTCTTTTGAAACTTGGGTCGTGACGGGATCACTAAAGCCGTCCTATGGCAGTGATTGCAAAAGTCTTCATAGTTGTACATGGTTCCTAAGACACCAATTCCAGCTACATTCCTGTGAGTTAAATAGAAGTGATTGATTCTTTCTCTCACTATTTATGATGGTGTCTGCAGGAAAGAGGGACATATATTCCCACTAGGAACATCTTCCTCGTCTACTCCATCTCTGCCATTCACCTCGTAGAGAGACAACCCCATGCTCATAGCTCTGTGACTGGCTCCTTGGCCAGCTAACCCAGAGCGAGAGGGATTTTTCCGGGCTCTGATATAGTAAAGGAGTAGCTTGACTTTTTTTCTCTTGCTTTGCAGAGCAGACTCATTGTGAGGTACAGCTTCTGGGGCAGTGTGAGAAGGTGCCATGTCTTGGTCAGTCCTTAGAGCTAACTCAGTGTCTCTCCCAAGGAAGAGGTCCATTGAGATTGAGTTCAGTGATGTAGCCATAGCTGCTCACCTGTGCAACAAGATAAGTCCCTCATTAGATGTCTTCAGCAGTTGGGTGGCCCGCGTAACTGTCGCTGAGGCAGGGATTGCTGCTTGAGGAGCTCGTTAGGTCAGGGAATAGCCATGTATTATTGGTAGTCCACTGTAGGCCAGGCACGGGAGTAGGTGGCTTCAGATGTTATCTCTAGGCCTTGTACACACTGTGAGGTGTGGTCAGCTCCCAAGGACCAGGTAGGGAAGAGAAGGCTAAATAAATCTGAACTCATGTCTGTGTGAGTCTGAGTGTATAACTGGTACGTTCTCATCCATAGTTCATTCTTGTACTAAAAGTGCAAGATGGTACAGATTCCCTGTATGTAAATGTCAGAATCACCCATACAGGTTTTCACTGTGAAGGTGATGTGTGTGCTTCATATATTCAGCACCCCAGACACGTTAGAAATGTAAAGGCTCCATGGTGAGTGTATATGTGCTGAGTTTGCATAAGAGAGCGGGGTCTGGGGCGTTTAGAGGGGAAGGGAAGAAAGAAAATGTAACTGAACCTTGGCAGGCACCTCTGAAAAAGCCTTCCACTGACAGGGACCCACCATCATAATCCCTGGGCAGTGGCCCAGCCCTGTCCCCAGAAGAGCAGCAGACACCAGACTGTCTACCAAGAAGTTTAAAATAGAAGAGGGAGAGACCTATGGATGTACTGTATTTTAGGCATGTTAAATATTCCGTCTTCTCCCGGCTGCAGTTCTTGAATGTCTTGGTTTCCAAATCGCCGACTACATCTCTTTCTGTGCTGGTGGGAAGTTCATGATTCCCACCTATATGCTCACCTGTAACTGTTCTGTTAGTCTAAGTTCAGAAGCCATGCCCTTCCTAATGCAAGGTTGTGTCTTCAGATTTCATATCCCACAATCCCCTTTAGCCAGAAGCACCCAGGGGGTCATGGGAAGCCCTTTCTTCCTTGCTTCCTCCTCTCATGGTTTCCTTCAGAGTGTTGACTGGTCAGGATAAGTGGGATACACATCCTTCCTCAAGGCAGCCTCCCAGACCCCTAACTCTACCCTGTAACTGATGCTTTTTCTCTTAAGTGGCATGATGGTTTCTGGGCTATACCTGGAGCCAGGCTTGCCTGGGCTGGTAGTCGTGGGGTATATCACTCTTCCTTGCTGTTTATGGGTGCCAGGCAACTTTGGTAGGCCACAGAGTTAGGAAAACTGACCATATGCTACTGTTTGCAGCTTCCTGCTTGGTGGCCTTGGCGAGGCCCTGCTGGTTTTCTCAGAGCGGAGGAGTTCCTGATGAAGATGGGCAGGAAGAGCAAATACACGCCTTGCTGCTGGAGCAGAACACAGAACTCTGGCCTCCCTCCTGAGAGACAGAGAGACCAAGCTGAACTCGGTGTTTGCTGATGATCCGAACACCCCGCTCTCCCATTGTTCAGGGGAGGGTTTCCCAGGGGCCCCCGCACTGCTGCAGAGAAAGGGTCCATTTTACATCTTCCCATGCTGGACCGTCTCCACTCTGCTGACCCAGTTCTGCAGTCAGGAAGCAGAGGATCTTAGTGAGATGGCTGCGTCATCTGGATGGACTGTAGCCTCTGCACTAAGCCGGCCCTCCACCAGACACTTGCACAGTTGCGGTCACAGTCCCATGGAGTCTTGTTGCATTGTTCTCATGTTGTTTTGTGTCTTTACATCTTGGAGTTTCTTGTATTCTTTGATTTTTCTGGTTTACCTGGAGCCATACCACCCACAGAAAACAAGACATGTATGCTCCTGAGGGCCATGTAGGGCAGGGCAGGTGTGGGGCTGAGCAGGGGTTCTGGATCAAGTGAGACACCAGGAAAAATCTTTAGGCTGTGTTCTGAGTGGAGGCCTTTTGACTGATGATGATTTATTTCCAGCTTCTAAATTTTTCTTGGTTCTTGTGAATTTGTCAGGACGTGTTGAATTCTGTAGACTCTTGACCACCATTAGGTTAAGCTGGTGACTAACCAAACACGTCACCTGCTCCGCCTCCTGAGTGCCGAGACGGCAGGCCATTCTTTAACACATGTAATGGCTTCACATCTCAGACGAGATCTCAAGGCACTGAACACTGGGTTTTATCTCTCACACCAGATGAATGAATGAGTAAAGTCCCACACCTTACCACTAGAGAAGAAACTACTTTACACAAAGTAGTCACTTGATTCCAAATCCATTAAGGCTTAAGAAAATAATGTTTCAGTGCAGATATTTCTTCTCACTGATTTTGCAAATACTTGACTCTGGCAAGTGTCACAGAGTTTTGGTCAGACTGAGGTAACTTCACCAGCCCTGAAGTGTAGGAGACCTGTGCCATTGTTAGAGACCCTTGGGGCTCTGGGAACTTGTCCCAGGCTCAGTCCGAGGAAGAATGACGTCAGCTCCATTGTTGCTGAATGATTTTTCCAACTTGTTGGAAAACAAAGAAAATGAAACAATAGAATAGATTTATGTATTCAGAATGTGAGGATCTTTAGCTCATGTCTTTTTCTGGCCTCTGTTTATCATTTAAGGTAAAAATGTTCCAAGACTTAATGCTTATGTAGTTTGCAATTCACTTTCTTAGAGTATTTTTTAGATTGTTTGTTCTATTATTTTATATGTACTGTGCACCATGTGTATGCCTGGTACCTGTGGAGGTCAGAAGAGGGCATCAGATCCACAAAAACCGGAGTTACAGACGGTTGTGAGCTGCCATGTGGGTGCTGGGAATTGAACTCATGTACTCTGCAAGAGTAACAAATGCTTTTAACCACTGAGCCAACTCTCCAGCCCTGCAACTTGCTTTTAAAAGACATTTTTACTTTAAATTACGTGTATGTTTGTAAGTATGTGCACAGTGGGTGCCCTAAGGAGGCCAAAAGGGAATATTGGATGCCCTGGAGACGGAGTTAGAGGAAGTTGTGAGCTGCCTGAGTGGGTGCTGGTGAGTCTTGCTGGAGACAGACTCCGGACCTCTGCAAGAGGATGCTCTTACCTGCCGAGCGTGGCCCCCCAGTCTAGAACTCACTTTTGTTCTTCATCTAGTGTAGCAACTAGTGAGTATGGAGTAATGTTGTGTAGAGAGAGAACCTGGGTTTAGAATTTTCCTTTTTTAAGTTCCCACAAAGTTCTCTACTGCTTCCCCTCCCCCATTTGCGAAAGGTGGCTGTCCAAATGTCATCCTACGCCTGTCCTTCTGAATGTCATTTAAGCGGATGGAGAACCCTCAGCTCCAACCACACAGTGCTCACCCAGCCCCATCTCCAGCTGGGTTTCTTAATTCTTGGGTGTTGTCATACTGTGATGATAGGGCGAGACAGAGGAGCAGTTGCTCCTTCAATACGACGACCTGTGTCCCCTAGCTCCGTGACCTATGTCCCCCCTCTCTGTGACCTGTGTCCCCCAGCTCCGTGACGTGTGTCCCCCACTCCGTGACCTGTGCCCCCCAGCTCCGTGACCTGTATCCCCAAGCTCCGTGACCTGTGCCCCCCAGCTCCGTGACCTGTGTCCCCCAGCTCCGTGACCTGTGTCCCCCAGCTCCGTGACCTGTGTCCCCAGCTCCATCTGTGTTCTGGGCTTTGTTCTTTAAGGTGTGGTTGCCATCTTTTATTCCCCCATTCTCATGCTTAGCTCTGAATGTTCAGGGGACCCAGGGATGAGGCAGGGGCTCCCCTACCACTGCAGCACCCCTAGAGTTCTGCTGTGTGGCTCTCTGGCCCAGGGCTCCGAGGTGTCCACAGCCCTTATGCCATCTTGCCTGTTTAGATCTTAGTGCTCAGCAGCTCCATCTCTCTGTTTGTTTTCTGAGGTCTCTGTTATGTAGCCCTGGCTGTCCTGCTGGGAGTGTAGGCCAGGCTAACCTTGAGCTAGCCTGCCTCTGCCTGCGTAGTGCTGGAAATAAAGGGGCACACTACCACACCTGACTCCAGCTCCATTTCAAAACCAGGGTGGACTTTTTTTAATTGCACAAATAAAGAATATGCGTTCTTTTGAGAGAGGCAAGGTTCCATGTGATTGTGTATTAAACTATACTACTTTGGCTATAAAGAAAAATAAACCATTTATTTTCTTGGTAATTTGCCTCTGTTTTTCCTGGTTTCAGCCTAACAGGGAGAACTGTAGAAACGGTTGATGGTGTCCCTGGGAGTTCTCAGGGTTGTTGCTGCTGCTGCTGCACCTTGTTTTTAGACAGGGTCTCCTATTGTAGCCCAGGCTGGCCCTGAAGTCAAGCCTATCTTCTTGTCTCAGTCTCCTGGATGCAAATGACTTGCTTCAGCATAGGCTCCTTCCACCACTTTCGGAACCTCTTGGCCGACTCCAGTGAAGCCCACAGTCCCTTCTAGACCTGGGCTGTTCTGTTCCTGCTGGGCACATGTAGCAGTGAAGGAGTCAATCACTGTTGGCCAGATGCACATTCGCTCTTAGTATGGGGACATACTGACTTAGTCTTTTTAATATAAAAGTGTAAAATAGGTTGAGCATGGTGGTACACACATTTAATCCAAGCATTTAGGAGGCAGAGGCAGGTGAATCTCTGTGAGTTTAAGGCCAACCTGGTCCACATAGCTCCAGGGATACACAGTAAGACTCTGTGTCCAGGAAAAAAAAATAAAGGTAACTCATCTAAAAAAATTGTGTAGTGAATATATGTTAAAATACATTAACTATCAAATAATATAAAATTAGTGAATGTGAAACACATACTCTCAGTATAAATCTATTTTTACCTTTTAAAATGTTGCCACTAGAAAGCTCAGTTTGCAGACCTGGGGCACGTTTTATCTCTTGGTCACCTTGATTCAGAGCTGTGGTTGGCTGCAGCTGCTGGGGTGACCAGCCCACCCACACTGCCAAAGGCTCTAGCGATCGTGCTCATTGTATTCCACAGGCTGTACATGAGTCTCTAGGCTCCAGGACTTTGGTATTTGGGAGACAGTCTCTGCATTTCCAAGAAGATAAAGAGCTCTGAAACTTCCCGGCCACTGCTGTGTTAACTTTCTTGTTGCTGACAAACAGCTTAGCTCACAGCTTCAGTCCATCTGTCAGCCAGAGGGAAGGGGGAGGAGGGACAAGGAGAAAGAGAGGGACTGATACCTGAGCCAGCCGGCCCTTTTCCCTCTTCTCTCTGGGCCCCAAGCCTATGAGATATTGTTGCCCAGAGTCAGGATGAGGCAGTCGGCTGCAGAAATGAAGTGCTGTGAGGTAGATTCCTGATGTCCCCAAGTCCTGAGGACTCTTTCTGAAAGCCAGGTTCCCTTCCATTGGGCAAGGTCGGGCCTGCATCTCTTCCTCTTTACAATTCTTCTGAGCACCTTCATTGGCTTTTGCTCCCTGCCCCTGGAGGGGGCTGGAGCCACCGGAAGTACTTCAGGGTGATGGGGATGATCTTAAACCATCGCTCCAGAACAACCAGCCTCCACTCGCTGAGTTCTCAGGCTCATTGTCCCGTGGTTTAGCATGGTAAGTGGGGTGGGTGGGGGAGGGGAGAGCAGTGGCCTTAGGAACCAGGGAGATGGTCTCAACAGAGGACACCCTTTTGGTTCAAGTGGATAAGACTCCCAGGATGGCTTTATGGTCCTTTGATTCTTGTTCTAGATAAAGCAGACACAGGTATGAGGGACTTTCCCTACTCAGTGTCCCGGCTTCAGGTTCTGTCCCTTAGCTCAGCTTGGAGAGAGGCTGTTGTATCTTATTGCCAAGGATGTCCCCACCCAGTGCCCAATGCCATTTCTGTTCCTTCTCTTGATTCTGGAATGGCCAATAGGATGTGGTGGGAGTGGCGTTAAGTGATTTCCAAAGCCGGGTCAAAACCAGGTTTGCCTGTTGTTTGGATCCAAACGGCTCCCTCGGGAGAGGGGGTGAGAAGGCTTCTTTAATAATGGGGAAGGCCTTATATACCATCCTCCCAGCACCCAGTCTGTGTCACAATCTTGTGACATTGCATGGTCGTCCCTCATTGGCTGAGCACGATCAGGAACTCTGACAGCTCCTATTGCTAGGCCTTTAGGCAGACTCCAGGTTGGCTCATAAGGAAGTACGTTATGTGCATGCCTTAGCAACCAGTCTGAGCCTATTTCCTCGACCCTATGGGCCTGTCCTACTACAGTATCTGTCTTGGCCTTCTGGAATAGTCTCTGAGAATGGGAGCCACCACACTGCAGAGACCAGCACCTATGTGCCAGTGAATAGACCTCTGTGCCAGCTACCTCACCATCTGTCTTGCATGCCCCAGACCAACCCACAGATAGACCAGCTGAATGTCATCAAGTGTCTCCAGCCACTGCCACATGGGCAGAAGGAATTTTGAGCACAAAACCATGAGGTGTGGTAGAATAATCTTGAGCCATGAAGTTTTGTGACAGTCTGTTACAGAGCAGTAGAAAACAGAACTGTGGTGGTCTCTATAGTCCCAGTTATGCTAAAGGCTCCGCAGGAGGACTGACTGAGTCCTACCGGGGCAACACAGTGAGCTCTAATCTAAAACAAAAGAAAAGGAAAAGGAGGGGAGGGGAGGAAGAGGCAGGGCAGGGGAGGAGGGGAGAGGACAGAGAAAAGTAGAGGAAAAGGGGACAGCAGGGAAGAAAAATCAAACATGAACTAGAGCAGAGCCCCAGCCTTGCCCAGAAGATGTGGGATAAATAGGCCGCTCCTTGCAGACCCACAATTCTGCTTCTCTCAAGAGATCCAGCTGGTGAGCCTGCTCTGAGCACACAGAGACTAGTCTGTCCCCGTGACCTCCAGGCCAGACACACGCCCCTCGGAAGAACCCACAGACTGCTGAGGGCTGGCCTGGAGCCCCTTGTGGGCAGGACCGGCAGGCCTCTTTGGTTCCAAACATTTTGTTCTCTCTTCCTCTCGTTCACAAGATACTGAAACCCAGGCTCCACTTCAGGCCTGGATGTAACCATGGACGTCAGGACCCTCCCCACTCAGCACCCCGCCAGGTTTACTTTCTGTGTCTGAGCTGCGGTGGAGAGGTCAGTTTCAGAAGCAGCAGCTAAGACCCCGAAGGAAACAACGGCTTTTGGGAGGTTCTGAAGGAAGGGAGGGATTTTCTCTTCCGAAATGAGCAGCAACACATGCACAGTGGGGCTTGGGGTTTATGGTCTGAGGCTCTGTTGGTTCTCCATGGGCTATGAAGACAGGGCAGCTTTGGGAGACAGGACGAGGCCACGGAGGTGTAGCACCCACGATACTACCCATTCACCATGTCTGAGCGAGGGGCTGAGGATTAAAATCAGAGACAAGACAGCGGGTCATTGGTCTCAGTAGAATGCCGTTTATTGAAGGAGGGAGGAGGCCTTAAATACAGGCTTACAGCACAGTGGGAGAACCCCGGAGGGCAGAAGTTCGCTACAGATGTTTTACATCCTTGCTTTCTAGCTGTTTACACCAAATGCAGGATACACAAACAAGGAACCAGTAGGCTGTTCAGGAGGAAGGAAACGGCAGGGAATCAGCATAGGGAGGACATCTGATCAAGGTCAGCAAGAAAGGCAACAGCCACCCAAGGAATGGAGGGTGGGGTGGGGGGGTGGGGAGGCTGGGGGGGGTCAGGGCCCAACACGGAGGCTTCCAGGTGGGATTGCTATCCCCTCCCCCACTGGCCCAGCATAAGGAGTGGGCGAATGGACCAGGTGCAGACCCTTGGCTGGCGGCAGGAGGCTCAGGCCTCAGCTTGCCTTTGGGTCGTTCTCATTCTAGTGGAGGAGAGATGAGCAGACTGGAAATGAGCCCCGTGGGTCACAGGGATAGGTGTCTGCGGAAACGCAGACCAGGAGAGACCCCTTCCCCCAGGCAGCAGTCCTCACCACTGCTCACCCAAATAGCATCTCACCTGCTCTTCCCAGGAGGCCTGTGGTGATGGAGACTGGTCCGTACACTCATTTTTTGGAGGATACATACGCAGAAGAGGTAAGTTCCTGAGGACCGGCTTGCTAGAATAGGTGTGAGGACTGAGGTGGGCCTTGACCACACAGCCCCCACCTCTTGATTCTCATGGTATTCTGTCATCCCCATGAGAGAAGGCCACACTGGGAAGCTGAGCGTGGGAATGGGGCTGGAAGGTGTAGGGCTGGCTGCTGCGATCTGAGTATAGGGATGGGGAAATGACACTCGTGTGTGTGTGTGTGTGTGTGTGTGTGTGTGTGTGTGTGTGTGTGTCTGTCTGTCTGTCTGTCTGTCTGTCTGTCTATCAGGCTTCAGGGTCAACATGTGTTACGTATCTGCTCTTCCTAACACTGACAAGACTTTGTGCCCCAGCCTGGACAGGAAGCCTCTACAGGGTCAGCCACCACTAGGCCGAGATTTCAGAGTCACACAAAAGGGTCCAGGTTATGTCTGGGCCCCTGTACTGCTGTGTTCTGAACAAGCCAGGGAAGTGAGCTGCTGACCCAGCAGTCTGTGGGGTGTTCGCAGGCCTCTGAACTGGGCACACGGGGGGGGGGGAGCCCTTGTTGGGACATTTTAGAGAGAGGGCAGGCATCCCTGACCTCCAGTGAGCTGGGGTTCTGTGCTCTCGCAGGGAGCTGACCTCCCCCTTCCTTCCGTCAGTCTCACCAGCAGCGGACTGTCCTGGAAAAAGCAGATTGGCGCCCCTCTTCCTCTGCTCCCCATGCGCTCGGCCAGGGCAGGCCTGAAGGACACCCCCTCCCCCCTCCTTGGCAGCTGTGGGCAGAGCTCATTTGAACAATTGCCTGAGCCAGAAGGAACATTTGAGTCATTAATTTCCTGCTCTCTGGGAAGGGCTGGGGAAGGCTGGGCCTCTGAGCCCATTTGTCTTCACACTCGGGACTCAGTCTCAGGGAGAGCCAGAAAAGCCCTTCCAGGCTTCAGAGACTTAATCCAGGCACCATTCACCTGGCTGGTCTGCAGGACAGAAGTTAAGTGGTGGCACCAGGTCATTAAAAGGCTCTAAGTGGGAGCTGGCAGCTGGCTTCTGTCTGAGCATCGCTCACTTTGAGAGGGATTTCGAGCCTCAGTCTCTTATTCATCAGACACACATTGCTACAGGTTTTTGGTTTTTGTTTTTTCTTGTTGTCATAGATGTATTTCTTAAAGCAGGGCTAACCTGCTCTCCCACCGAAGCCTGGCTCTGACTGAGGCTGGCTCTTCTGGAGTTCTCCTTGAGACAGCATCCCTTCCCTGACAGACACAACTCTGCTGGATTTCTGTGGGATCTGTGTGGCTGCAGATGTGAGGCCAACCCATGCGCCTTTTCCTCAGAGAGGCTGAGCCTGCAAGAAGACACAGGCTGAACTTACTTCCTGCCCCTCCCCTTCCCTAAAAAAAGACCCAAAAAACCAAAAAAAAACGGTTCTCCCTTGAAGAGTTCAATTCCGTAGTTTTCAGTCTATATACAGAGCCTTATAACCATTGTCCTCATCTAATTATACAACATTTATTACCCTGAACCCCCCCCCACACACACACACACATTGTCCCCTCCTCTGCACCAAGGTAGATATGCCTAGTCTGAGGCCTCCTCCCGAGCAGGGTTCTGTGTCACACCTGTCCTGGGGGAAGCTCCACCTCAACTTCCCTCCTGTCAACATTCTGACCCGCCCCTTGGAGCCACCCAGTGTTCTGACGTAGAAGCCTCTTTTGAAGGAAAAACTCAGTCCCTTTCTCTTTCTCTCTCCCTCCACTCCCACGAGGTGTGCACCCTCGACCTCCCTCTCTTTCCCACTCTCTTCTCTCCCTCTTTTTTATCTTCTCTTCATCTCTATTCTAATAAACCATTTCCACGGTGATGCAGCGTCTGGGATATGTATCTCCACCCACTCCACCGCTATGCCCACATGGACTGGACCCCTCTGCCAGCCTGCTGCTGCATCTGGGGGTCCTGCTACATACAATTCCTAACATGCCCCCAATCTCTCTCTCCCCAAACCCTGCCCTGTCTCTAGTCCGCCAAACACTGTTCCTTCCCCGGAGATGCTCAGGACCACTCCCACAGGGTATTTAAACTGCACCCCAGAAAACAGACACATGGTTTTTGGTCTCTCTTCCTTCTCTCCTCTCTGGGGGTTGGAAAATCACCAGGGAGCATTTTACCCATTAAACTGAGGCTTTTTCTTAATTTGGAGTGGCATATCAGAGTGCATAAACTTTTCATCTGGAGGTCCCACCGAGGGGCTGATTTTCCCCCACCAGTTTCCCCCACCAGCCTTCTCCCCCACACCTGCTCACCGCCAGACTAAGATTGGCTTTCAGCCAGGTAAGTTGTCCTTTCCAAGTAATTGCCTTAGATGCCCAGGGCCTTCTCCAATTTGGGGGGGTGTCCTGCCAAAAAGGTGGCCACACAAGCACCTGACCCAATCTGGAGCAAAGATCCACCTTTGTTGCATGGGACCCCTTATTCAGAAGATGTTCTGCTGAAGGGAATATCCCACACACCCCCTTTTTTGACCAAAAGTCTACCACAGTGGATGTATTGCGCTAGGATTCGGGTCCCGGCATAGACTTGTGAAATGGGCACCTGCAATTCGAAGCCAGATCCACAGATGCCTTTGGGGTATCTTTTACAAAATCTGTTAAGATTGAGGCTATCTGATATCATCTGTCATGAGCAGCTGATTTCCCTGAGCACTAAGGTCTGGCCACAGTACACTCTTGATAACCCCAGTCAAGGTGGCCTCTGGAGGGAACCTTGGAATTTTCTATCCTCTGTGATCTTGAAACTTTTTGTCACTGTAGAGATAAGTGGACAGAACTGCCCTACCTCCACAATTTTTGGATTCTGTTTCCACCCTCCCCACAGGGGCCAATGTCTCACAGCACCAGTCTTGTTGGCTAGGGTCACGGCGCCTCCAGATTCCCACCTATCTGGGAACTGGGATCCTGAAAATTCTGCTCTGACCATGCTGCCAGGGACACTGGTCCCTCCCCCACTCCCCCAACCCTCTCTACCCACCCCCTCCTACGGGGCCACATGTTCCATTCAGTGGCCAGCATTTCCTCACATTCCTCCCTCTATCCACCCCTCCCCCCTTCTTCCCTGCAGGACAAAGGTCAAAGACCTAATTCCCCCTCCTTACCCACCTTCCTGTCCTTCTCTCCCCATACTGCCCCCCAATTCCTCAATGCCGAAACCTACATCCTGGTCCCCTTCTACACACTGGCCTAACACACCCTCCTAATCCTCTCTGGTCTCTTCTCCTACCTGGTCTCGCCAGACTCCTGCCATCCTCTGCCCCTTCCAAGAGGTAGTGGGAGATGATGTAATAGAGTCCACACACTCTTTTCTCTTCAGGGCCTCTCACAAAGAGAAAAGTGGTTGGGTTCCTTCTCTACTAATCCTTCTGTTTATATCAAGGAGTTTGGCTGTCTGTCCCAGACCTACAGTCTGACCTGTCATGACCTCTATGTGATCCAGGCCTCTACTCTCACTCCTGAGGAGTTCAGGCAGCAGCTAGGCAGTACGCAGACCAGACCCACCTAGTGGACAATACTGTCCCTGTGGGTGAGGGGTGGTGCCAGCTACAGAGCCCTACTGGGACTACTCACTGGGCCAGAATGGCCACCAGAGAAGGGACCTCATGGTCTGCTGCCTCCTCCAGCATATGGAAATGGTCTTAGACAAAGTTGCTAATTTTGATAAGCCCTGAGAGATCACACAGCTAGTTGATGAAAACCTGGCCATTTTTCTGAACCGATTACAGGAGACCATGGTTCAGTTTGCTCGCCTTGACCCAGCCTCCCCAGCAGGAGCCACAGTCCTGGACATCCATTTCGTTTCTCAGTCAGCGCCAGATATTAGAAAGAAATTAAAAAAGGTTGAGGAGGGTCCCCAAACTCCCCTACAGGAATTGGTAAAAATGACTTTTAAAGTTTTTAATGGCCAAGTCATCCTGACAGACAAGGCTGCAACAGAATACGCTCCAAGCCCAAGCCCTAGCAGCTGTCCTAAGGCCACCAGGGCCCCCACAATGGGACAAGGGCAATCAACCATTAGGCTCCATCCCACTGGAGCTCAGCCCAAGTCAACTCCGCCAGTAGAATGCTTCAAATGCAGCCAACAGGGCCACTGGTCATGACATTGTCCTGTCTCCTAGCTGCCCAGGAGGCCGTGTCCTGTCTGCCGACAGCCTGGACACTGGAGATCTAAATGTCCCCATGCAGGCTCATCCCCTATGCCATGCCATGGAGGTCCAGCCTCACCAACACCAGCAACTGAGACTTCAGGCCTTTGAACTCCTCAGCCTGGCAGAGAACTGACATGGCCTAGACCTGCTGACTCCCATTGCCCTCTCCGAGCCTGGGGTGATGCTGTGGATAACAGGTAAGTCAGTTGACTTTCTTCTGGACACGGGAGCTACCTATTCTGTTTTGACATCTCACTCAGGTCCCACAGTTCTCTCGCCAATTTCTGTATGGGGGTGGACGGCACCCCTTCCTTTCCACTTCAGACCCTGACACTTCCTTGAATTCTTGCAGGGCAATTCTTCTCACACCCTTTCCTAGTCATACCTGCTTGCCCTGAACCTCTGCTCAGTTGTGATATTCTCAACCACTTTGGGGCCACCCCTTAATAGCCTCTCAAGTTCCTACCCCAGACTGTCCCTACCCTCCCTTATCCAATGGATCCCCAAGTATGAGATACCTCAGCTCCAGTGGTGGCTACTCACCACCAGCCAGTTCTAATTCATCGTAAGAACCCTTCTTCCTTCCCTTCCAGACCCCAGTTCCCCATCTCTGAAACCCATCACTGAGGCCTTAAGCCTGTTATCACCCGCCTTTTATCTCAGGGACTTTTGATACCTTTCAACTCACCCTGCAACACCCCCATTCTTCCCATGAGTAAACACTCCAGGGTTTCCCATTTAGTTCAAGACCTCCACCTCATTAATGAGGCAGTTATTCCAACACACCCAGTGGTTAACAACCCTACAACCTCCTGTCTCACATTCCTCCTGCCACCCCCCACTTTACTGTTCTGGACCTGAAAGATGCCTTCTTTACTGTCCCTTTACACCCTGACTCATACTTCCTCTTTGCCTTCACCTGGGAGGACCCCAACACCTGGTCCTCCAGACACCTTACGTGGACTGTTCTCCCTTAGGGTTTTTGAGACAGCCCCCATTTCTTTGGCCAAGCCCTGGCTTGGGATCTCTCTGCCTTTGACTCTGGTGCTAGCATACTCCTCCAATTCATAGATGATCTCCTTGTCTGTAGTACCACCCTGCCTCTGTCCCAGAGGTAGTCCCTGGGATATCGTGTTTCCCCATCTAAGTCATAGCTATGCTCTCCCACTATGGTATATTTGGAGTCCCTCCAGCTCCCTGCAGAAGTAGCCATAATTCACTGGAGGGAACATCAGTCCTCCAAGGACCCAGTGACCTTAGGCAATGCCAAGGCTGACTCAGTAGCCCAGGGCCTAGCCTCCAGCTCCCCTGGACCAACAGAACATACTTGTCTTTGATACTTCCTATCAGCCCTGTTATCAACAAGAGGAGAGGGACAAACTCCTGAAAAAAGGGGCCACGCAGACAAAGGATGGATGGTTCTACTTAAATAACCACCTCATCCTCCCTCAGGACCAGGCACTGTCCATCATTTCAGACATCCACCAGACCTTACACAGGCCCCAAAGCCTTGTTCCACTTCTTAGAGCCCCTCTTTGACCCCACTCATCTTCGAGCTCATATTTCACAGGTTCACTCCTCATGCCAGACATGTGCCAAGGCCAACCCACAGGGGTCCCTCCAGATACATCAGCCTCTGCACCAGCTTTGAGGACACCAGTCAGGTGAGGATTGGCCGGTTGATTTCACTCACACACCCACCTATAAAAAACTCTATTACCTCCTAACATGGTTGACACCGTCACAGGATAGATAGAAGCCTTTCCCACCTCCAGGGAAACAGCAGATGTGGTGGCCCAAGTACTCCCGGACCACATCATCCCTAGATTTGGCCTGCCCCAGACCATACCATAGCTGGAAGGTTTCTCCAGTCTTGCCCAGCCCCAAGGTCCCACAGCCGCTTATAAAACAATCATTCAGAGGCTTATATTAATTACCAATTGCATGGCCTATGGCAGGCTTTTTGCTAGCTAGCTCTTATAACTTGACCCATTTCTATTAACCTATATGTTGCCACATGGCCGTGGCTTACCTGTACTTTCACATCAGCCTAGCCTTCACTTCCAGGGTCAGGAAGCTCATGTGGGAAGTTCTCAACATTTTCTGGAAGCTCCACATTCCCTATCTCTCACAGTCCTCGGGAAGAGAGAGGAGAGAGCCAATGGACTCATCAAACAACAGCTCACCAAGCTCTCCATTGAACTCAGGACCCTACACCATGATTCTCACCACCCCGTGGCTGCCAAGCTCCTAGTTTGCACCGCCTCTCCAGGCTCAAGCGGGCACCTGTTCACGACACATGCAATTTACCATCTCTGCTTCCTCAAGAAACAGGTGCCTGAGGTCTCCAGGATGGCAGTTAACCTGATGCTCCTCCACTCACACCTCCTGCTGAGTGTGAGCCCACCAACTCCCGACTCCCTACTTCCCTACATCACCCCATGCCCACAGGAAGCAGCCAGACATGAACTGGCACCAATATCCCAAAGATCTAGAATGTTCTGGGGGAAGCTCCGCCTCAGCCCCTGGCACCCATATACCCAAAGAGTCTGGAATGTTCTGGTGGAAGCTCCACCTTAACTCCCCTCCCCATCTCTCTCCCCCCCACAAACACTGCCCTGTCTCCAGCCCGCCAAATACTGCTCCTCCCCCAGAAATGCTCAAGATCACTCCTACAGGGTATTTAAACTGTACCCCAGAAAACAGACATGTGCTTTTTTGGTATCTCTTCCCTGTTTCCTCTCTGAGGACTGAAAAATCACCAGGGAACGTTTTACCCATTATACTGGGGCTTTTTCATAATTTGGTTTGATCATACCTCTGCTTTCTTTCTCTACCTAGAGTAGGGAGGGAGGAGAGGGACAACCCTGAACCTGAGTTGTGGAACCCATGAGGGGCCCCTGAACTGGGTGGGTAAGCTTGGGATAGGCAGTATCAAGTGTGTATGCTCTGCACCCTTCCAGACCCTGGTGGTCAGTTTCAAAGTTTCTTTCCCAGCCAGCTCTCCGTGTTGTTCTCGGAACTTTGATAAAACCTGTTCAACATGGCAGCCTTAAGTTGTCATGTGATTATGAGTGTGACCCCCCCCCCCTTCTGTAGTGAAGTGGGACAGGGGAAAGGTGATATAGTCACCAGTTCCACTTTAAGCTTTTAGCTCCAGACCTAGGGGTCTTGAAGATGTGCTGCTTTCCATTGGCTTAGCAGTTGTACCTGAATCTACTGATATTTTAACTACCGTCTGCGACGCTGTGGCCCTGCAGTCAGTACCCCACTGCTCAGTCCATGGCCTGGTGGGATCTAGGGTCTCCTGACACTGGCTCGGCTGTGGCCACCAGATGTAGATTTTTAACTAAGTCTGTAGTTCTATTTACCAATAAAGACTTGGAAGTCTGATGGTGAATGAAAACCTGCTAGCTCAGAGAGGCTGAGAAGCAACCAGCTCACTTTCCTTTTTAGCTGGAGACCCAGCAAGAGAGTGTCTCTCCCAAACCAAAAATGACAGTGAAACTCCAAGTCCCTCCCTACTCCTACCTGTGTGTCTCTCTATCCGACTTCCTGGCCCCTTCGTACTCTCTATGGTTAATTCCTGTCAGCTAGTTGTTGGCTCCACCCCCTGATCCAAGGTTGATTTTATTAACATAGTTTCAGGTTTCACAGTGTGATTAAATATCCTGCAATAAAGATGCTCCTCAGTCATTCCACATTGCATCTGTGGACTGACTGCTTACAATGTGTCTTCAGTAAGGCGAGTTCTTGCATTTTGGGCATTGCTCAGAAGAGGAGGAGGCATTCAGGAGACAGAAATGCAGGCTTCTTGAGAGCTGCTGACCTCAAGGTCCCCAGCCACTGCTTTTGGGGAAGCTTTTGGGAAAGCTAGGTTAGAAACTCCACCCTGGAGGCAGGAACAGACCCAACGGATAGAGGATCTGCCTGGTAGCCAGCTTCCTTGTCGTGGTGATAAAATACCCTATAAACCAGCATGAGAGAGGAAGCATTTGTTCTGGCTAATGGTTGCAGAGAATTGGGGTCGGGTTGGCTGGATCCATTGCACTGGATCTTAGGTGAGGCGGAGTATCATGGGGGCCGGAATGCGTGGCAGAGGCAGGAAGCGGAGAGTGGAAAGCATCAAGGGACAAGATGCCCTTGCAAGGCATGACCCTTGTAACCACTGCCTGCAATCAGATCCTGAAGTCCCCGTCTCTTTTGCAGATAGTGCCACCATCTCAGGACCAGGTTTTTAACTCGTGGTCCTGAAGTCTGGGGAGGCTCTGTGAGTGCTGAACTCAGATCTCACCTTGCAGCATGGCACCTGACCCAGCTGAGCCTGGAACAGAAGCTAGAAGGAGCCTCTCTGTGAAGACCATGTATCCCCTTGCCTGAGAGGAAGCAACCTCTAACCTTTTCTATGAGAGAAAAATAACAAAGTCCTTCATTGAAGCCACTGTTATTCCTAGTCTCTGTGACAAACCTAAGAACCACGTGGAGCAGCCAGTGGCTGTAGCGGGAAGGTTGTGGACTGAGGTGGATAAGACAGACACAGGCACATGTCCTTCCTTCTGTTGTCACACAGGATAGAAGTGACTTCTGTAGTTGTCTTCCCCTGGATTCTACGTTCCAGAAAGCTGAGGCTCAGGTCTTTTTATCTTTGTTCAGAAGGTACTCAGTTATTTTGACATGAACCACTTTGATCTTCTACATTTGCTAGCTCCAGGGTCTTTGGCTCTCTAAGTCTTAATTTCTTTAAAGATAGAAGTGGAGGTTATAATACCAAGGCTGTTTTCATCACATGAAACATGATATCTGGTGCTTAAGGCATTTTAGACACTCAGGAAAAGGATTTTAGAGTCTTACCCCTGTCCTTTCTAAGAAGTTCCCAGTCTCCTGCTTTCACATAAGACTGAGTCTTGACTCTGATGTGTGTATTAGTTTCCGAGGCTCCACCTAACATCCTTTGCCTTCTTTGGGTCTCGAGAACCTCACTGGACACATGTCTCTAGGTTGCTGTGTCTCAGTGATGGCTTCTTCCAGGCTGTGCCCTCGAATGCAGGGAAGTCTTCCATGCTTGGCCAGGGAGCCAGATGATTCAGGAGACAGAGAATGTGAAGTTTTCCATTCTGTTCAAGGATCTTGGTCAGAGAGTAGGAAGTCGCCTGGAAAGGCAGACCTAGTTTCCCATCCTTCCCTGGTATTTCCATGGCTTTAGCAAAGTGGTGAGCTGTTTCTTCTCTCTCTGGGTGGACTAGCCTTGTCAGTTAATCTGGCCAATGGCTGGAATGAAAGTAATACTGCCCACTTTGAGTCTAGACTCTAAGTAGCTTTGTATAATTCCACGTGCTCTTGTTGATTCGGCCTCTGTATTTTCTTTTTGACCCAGCTTTTGAGAGATTTCTCTGAGTCTTTGTCTTGATCAGGTCTTAGCATGCTGAACCCAGTTCAGGAAGAATTCTGTCAGGCTAGCTCAGCCTGCATACCTGCATGCCTACCCAAGTGCCCCATGTGCACTGGCTTTCATCTCCAGCTCCTTTAGTATCAGGCATTGAGTTTAGTCTCTCAAGTCTCAGCACCTGTTGCCTGCCTTAGGCGGAGGATAAGAGGCTGTGTGGAGAGGAGCAGACAAGCCTCCAAGCCAAGGCTAACCCAGCCCAGCCAGCCCTTAGCAGACAATAGACCTGTGACTGGGCCTGGCCAAGGTAAGCTGCCTCAGAGACTCATGGGAAATAAGATGGCTTTTAGTTTAAACAACTGAGATTTAGGTGGGTTGAACTGTAGCATTCTGATTGGCAATACATAGGGAGAAGAAAAGACAGGATCACTAGAGCAGAACTGTTACAGAGCTTCTCTACTCGGAGCTAAGTACAGAGTGCACGTGTGTGGTTTCCAGAGTACGTGTGTGTGTGTGTGCAGTGTTGGGGGTGGTGGTCAAACCCAGAGCATCACACATACTAAGCACACACTTCCTCACCAAGCTACACACCTAGCCAGCCTCTGTCTTTGGTGGCCAGCCCTGAAAAGAGATGACAGAGGAGTGGATTTGCAAGTGGTCTATGTCACTCCCTCAGCCACCAGACGGAAACCAAGAGGTGAGAGAGGCTGGGCTGACGCTGGAGTTGACTTATCAGTTTGTTCCAGTTGGGCTGTTGGCGGATGTTTCTTTCCCACCTGGCAGTTCCCAAAACCGACACGGAGGCTTAATATTAATTACAAATGCTTGGCCAGTAGCTCAGGCTTGTTACTAGCTAACCCTTACATTTTAAATTAACCCATACTTCTTATCTACACTTTGCCACGTGGATTCGTACCTTTTCATCAGCATGGCATGCCCATCTTACTTCTCCCTGCATTTGCTGGTGACTCCAGACTCTGCCCTTCTTTCCAGTGTTCTCTGTTTTGCTCTCCTCCTAACCTTGTCCTGTCCAGCTATTGGCCAGTCAACTTCTTTATTAAACCAATCACAAAGACATATGTTCACACAGTGTAAAAAACTATTCCACACTGGGCAACAATTAAGTCCTACATTCCAGATTACACTAAGCAAACACCTGTGAGGCTGAGCTGTAACTGCTGGCCTGAAGAGTTAATACATTGTTACCCCAGCACTGGACAGTGGAACACCAGCCTGAGGTGTTCTATTGTCCAGAGCCCAAGGTCCTTGACTTATTGCTGTCCCATGCAGCTTCTCTCATAGCTTGGCCATTTATATTTTATTTGTTTTGAAGTGCTGGAGATTGAACTCATAGCCTTGTACATGCTAGGCAAAGCATTCAACTAATAAGATATCTCAGCCCTTTTATTATCTTTTTTCTGTTTGTCTGTGTTTGTGTCTATGTAAGTGTATGTGATGGATGTAGGTACCTGTGGAGGCCAGAAGAGGGCATCAGATCCCCTGAAGCTGGAGTTACAGGCAACATTATGAGCTACTTAGTGTGGGTTCTGGGATCTGAAGTCAGTTCCTTTTGAAGAGCAGCGAGCTCTTCCCTATCCCCTTAAGAAATTGTTTTCAATATTTATTTATTTACTGTGTGTGTGCACATGTGTACATGTGCACAAGTCTGTATCTGTGCATGCCATAGCTCACATGTGAAGGTCAGAGCACAACTTATTAGGAGTTGTCTCTCTCCTCCCACCAAATGGGTTCCTGGGATTGAACTCATGTCATCTGTTTGGCAGTGGGTGGTCTCACCCCCTGAACCATCTCACTGGCCCTGGGTTCTTAATTCAAAATCCAGCACAATGCAGTGGCACTGGCACACATATAATATTGTACAGCCATCAACACAGTCCTTTTCCAGAATCCCAGGCAGAGCTCCACACACACTGACTACTACTTCCCTTCCCCCATCCCCTCTCCTTTCTAGGTGACAACTATTCTGCTTTATGATCTGTTAACTCCAGATGACACATGCGGATGGGGTCCTACCCCTGTTCTTTCGGTCCTCTCAGTTCCTTGTTTTTACCAAGTGTTTCCAGACATCAGAGAAGCAGTCCACTGAGAACACGGGAGTTGTACTTTTACTAATGTCCAACCTGTTTCCTTTGTTACACTTCAAGAACTGGATCACATGACCCTGGCCTTGGGATGCAGGCATCCTTCCTTACCATCAACTCTCGAAGTAAGATGAGACAACTTCCTCTTCTTAACTCTTCTCTCCGGGAGAGGTTTCCAGAACCCCATCATACTTTTCTGACTTTTTGCTTGGCTTGTTCTTAATAAGCACTTTTGTCCTGTAGTCATGGGGAAGCATGGCTGGCAGATGTGAAGTGTAAATCTAATTAATCTTACCAATAAAAACTAGGAGTCAGATATCAGGGTAAAAACCTGAAAAATCAGAGAAGCAGGGGAGCAGACATAGTCACTTCTTATCTCTTCTGTTCCTCAGCCTGAAAGGGCCGAGAGCCTCTCTCTGACCTGCCTTATCACTTCTTGTTTTTCCTCTCTGTACAGACCTCCAGATCTCTGTGGTTAACTAGTGGCTAGCTCCACCTTCTGACTCCAAGCAAGCTTTATTTATCAGAACACAAAATATCTCACAATACTCCCCCCTTTTTGTCTAAATAAAAAGCAAAGGTTTTAGCTAACATGGTAAAATGATATACAATAAGTACAATAACTATATACAAATATATAAAGATAATAATTCCATGAACAATGTCTAGATCATCCTGTGTTGGTTTGTGCTGCAATTCCTTATGCACAGGGAAAGCCCAGCTGATACAGTGGTACCGGCTGCTGCTCCACAACATCTAAGGGCAAAGCAGCAGGTAGTTGTGTTTCCTGGATGCTGTTTTGTAAGCTACAAACACCGCCTTCCTTAACAACTGGATAAACAGTTTCAGGTAAAACTTTAGGGGCCAACTCTTTCCCAGATAAGAGATTGATATTCAAAAGAATTAAAGGTGACACCACGGTGATCTGAAGCTCTGTTCCTTTTCCAACAGCTATATATGAAGACTCATAAGTTGGTGTGAGAATGGACATGACTCTCTGTGATGAGCTGGTCATTTTCTGAGAATTTCTAACACCTGAACAAAAAGTCTTAACATGAACTTCATCCGTGGGATTTGAACTGCCAACTGCTGTTGTGCTGGTTCTTAATACAGGACACTGTTTTTCTTCTAAAGGTTTTGGAACATTTTCTTCTGTGATTTTTGGAGGTTGGTTTTTCCAAAGAGAAAGACATGTTGCTAGCAATTCCATGAAGCAGTGACTGTCACTTTTAGCAGACATTTATTTTGCTGAAAATTTGGAATGCTGAGTTGGTTCAGTATAAGAAATGTTGGCTGTTTTACTACAACCAGCACCATCAAAAGACCTTTATTGATTTTTCTTGCAAGTTCTGAAAACTTTGGTTTGTACTAGTGATTTAATATCCCTCACTGGCTTTTCTTTTGTGGCATTTTGTGTCTAGTACTTGGATTGCAGGAATACTTTTTTTCTCTTGATTATTTTGAACAAGAGTCTGTATACCATGCCCAAAAGAGCTCACAGAGTCATTGTAAGGTTGTTTTGTATTTATTTTCAACTCACAGGATTTTCCAATGGTGCCAACATTTTACTAGTGTTTTTCCACTGCTCTTGAAAGCCTTTGTAAGTATCTTTCTTTTTTTCAGATGAATGCATTTCTGAACTCTGAGGAACTTCAATAAGCATGTGTCTAGAAACAGGCTGAGAATTTTTATGAGTAGGCACTGTGAAGGCAAATTTTTATCCTTTTCTTATAAAGATGTAGTGAAGAAACAGTCTTTTAAGTCAATAACTATAATAGACCATCTTTAGGTAATAGAGAAGTCAGGGGAATTCCAGGCTGTAAAGAGTCCATTGACTAAATCACCTTATTAGCAGCTCTTGGATCTGTTACCACTCTCCACTTTCCAGATTCCTTTTTAATAACAAATACAGGAGAATTACAAGGACCAGTCGATTCTTGAATATATTGAGCATTTAGCTGCTCCTGTACTAGCTGTTCTTAGGCCTGTAATTTTTCTGATGTCAAAAGCCATTGTTCCACCCAGACAGGTTTGTCAGTCAACCATTTTAAAAGAACAGCTATTGGTACCTTTGAAAGAGCAGCAGCTGTTGTGCCCTGTTTTCATACAACCTAAATGGTCAGTGACTGTTCTTTATAATACTTTTAAATATTTTCCCAGAAACATACATTAGTTTATGGCTTGTTTCTTAGTTGGAGGAATGTTAATCTGGGTATTCCATTACTGTAACAAATCACATCCCCATAAATTCATTGCTATATTAGCCACATATGGCTTTAGTTTTCCTCTCTTTCCTTCTGGCCCTATACACTTGACCCCTCTTGTACTTTGTTTTACCTGAGATGAAGTTCCAATCCCTAAAAGCTGAACATTTACCTCCTGAAGAGACCAATTTGTATGCCAAGATTCTGATGCAATTATTGTTACATCTGCCCCTGTGTCTACAAAACCCTCAACTACAATGTCATTTATTCATATTTTTAATTTTGGTCTTTGGTCATTTATAGAAGTTTGCCAAAATATTTGCTTTATGGTTTCTCCTGAAATTTTTGTTTTATCTTCTAAAGCTGTTCTACCATCCAGATCAGTATGGTTTTTTACAATAGGCATTAGGTCCTTTAATTGCTCTGGGAAAGAGTTTCCCTCATGGTAACATGGAATGATTGAACCAAAATTGACATGAGGGCCTGCAAGAGACCCCCAAAGTGTTTCCTGATGACAAAGGGTTACCCGGTCTGTCCATTGTTGATCTGCATTCATTGGTCCAATGTCAGCCTTTGCCATACCTTCTGCATACTCCAGAAGGCAGAAGCCTTCTATTTAGATTATTCCTAGAAAAAAAAACATTGTTTCTAGGAACACCCTGCCTACAATCCTTTTTTTAGGTGACCTTGTTTACTATAATTAAAAATCCTGACATTTTTATTTTTCTTCAAGCCTCTAGAAATCACCTCTCCTATCCAAGCATCATCATGGTTATGAGATTCAACATTGACTGTATCCCTGATCCATTAGGATCTTGCCTTTAAAGGCCTAATTACCCTTTTGCATTGTGAATAGTATTTTCAAAAGCCAAAGATTCAATTATTATTTGTCTAGCTTCTGAATTTGATGTCATTCTATTTATAGCTGAAGTCAATCTTTATAAAAAAAAAATCAGTGAATCTTTTGGGCCCTGTATAACTTTAGTAAGAGACTCAGTTCTTCTTCTGACTTCTGCATTCAAAGCTGCTGAATGGGATAGAGCCAGGGTGTGGTCATTATGTCTTTGTACATCAGCATAATCACCCTCTCCAAGAAGTTGGTTTTGGGAAATTTCAATACCTCTAGCCCTACTTCGTTGTTCAATGGTCCTAGTCTCATCTTTCCACCAAGTCCTCCACTGTAAATGAGGACCAGGTTCTGATACTTCTGTAACCAAGTCTCTTCAGCATTGTGGGACAATTTTGTTACTAGTTGACTATGAATTTAACATCTGCTTCACAAAAAGTGAATGCATACCATATGAGACTATCACTTCCTTAAATCTCCTCAAATCTAACATTTCCACAGGAATCCAGTAAGCTCTTACACAGCCTTGGGGATGCCTGTCATTTGGCATTTGTTCCTGTAAGGTGACTGATAAATTAAGGTTGGCTGTTTGATAGCCTTGGGCTGTTCCTCTCTAATTTTATAATGTAATGGTGAGGTTGGTTCTCCTTTAAATTCCTCTGTCTGTGTCTGAATATCTCTATTATCTCTATTAATAAGTTTTTCTTATTAGTCTTATCAGTCAAAATTGAATTATTTTTCTTTAGTTGTAGGGCTTGCATATTATCAGTAATAACCCCTTCTAAGGTCTGTATCTTGGCAGTCATATCAATCAAGTTTTTCAGGGATAAAACAAGAATTATCAAACTGATAATGATTATAATTAACATTATGTAAATTACAGCTAAGTTAATTATCCCCTCATTTAATTGTTCTGTTTTTAAACCATCGATTTTGTAGTCATGCAGAGACCTAATAGACGCCTTCCACTGTAATAGTGTTTCCCATTTGTTAATGTGTGGAAACTCTCTCTCTCTCTCTCTCTCTCTCTCCCTCCCCCCCAGATTTTGTCTCACCAAATCTGCTGCTGCTGATGGTGAAGTGTGAGGTTGGCTGCTGTCATGTAGCATGTCTGAGCAGAGAACACAAGCAACGCACAGCCTGGCTGAGGACGGCTGCTGCTGATCATGTCAGCAGCCTGAGGAGGGGGTCCATGAAATTCCCACAACCCACTGGGAAAAGGAGCTGAAGAGCCAGCTGTTTGGAAGGCAGACATGGGGGAACCTGTGAAAGCAGCACTGTGACCAGCAGGAAGTGAGCACAGAGCTGCCTGAAGACGGAGCTGGCGAGTGGTGAGGGGCTAACACCTGTGGCATTCAGAACCTGGGCAACTGTGCAGTTTGGGGCTTGTGGTGATTGCTGTAGAAAGGCTGCACCAGGAAAATCCCAGACTTGCTCAGAGGGCTTGGGGAAGAAAGGGAAAGCCAGCTGGTGGTGCAGTGACTCCAACAGATGCAGTTCCTGAATGCAGCTCTGGTGGGTGCTGCTGTTTCATGAATTCTGCCCCCAAAGTTGGATGCCAGATGAAGTGTAAATCTAATTAATCTTATCAATAAAATCAAGGAGACAGATATCAGGGTAAAAGCCTGAAAAAAAATCAGAGAAGCGGATGAGTAGCCACAGTTGCTTCCTACCCTTTTTGTTTCTCAGTCTGAAAGGGCCAAGACCCTCTCTCTGCCCTACCTTATCACTTCCTGTTTCCTTTCTATTCAGATCTCCATATCTCTTTGGTTAACTAGTAGCTAGCTCTGCCCTCTGACTCCAAGTTTTATTTGTCAGAATACAATCAAAATATCATACAACATGGGTGGCTACCTCAAGTGTGTCTTAACAGCCCCAGGGGTCACTGATCATGTTCCTTGAGCAACCTTAAACAGTGTCCAACCCAGCCTGACTTCCAAAGCTTGTTATAAATTACTGTTTCAATAGGTGAGTCTTGAACAACTTGGAATTCAGTCAGTCCTTAGGGGCCAGAAAAACCCTGGAGGAGTCTGAGGGTCTGTAGGTAACCTGCCTGTATGAGTTCACGAGGTTAGTGAGAGGATGAGGTGCTTGTAGACATCGCCAAGTTTCCACATTCTGCTGCCCCTCTATACCCCATACACATGTGTGTGCATGCCACACTAAGGCAACAAATCCACAGAGTCTGCTTAAAGGACAAAGGGATTTATTAAGAAAGGAAAACTCACAAGATAGAAGAGAGTCATGGAAAAGGTGAGGCACAGTCTCATGTTCTTACAACTGTCCCAGTATACAAGGAGCAAAAGAGAAAGATGCATATGTGCATCTCAGGTCTTAAGGGTAGCCAAGAGGCCATGCCCCAGGGGCATGTACTTCAAGGTCATAGGCAGGTAAAGCATTTACCTGCTACATCTCTAGGGCTGTGCTTCAGGGTCATAGAATGGATATCCACTACATCTTCCCCTTTTGTCTAAATAAGAAAGTTCTAACCTATTATAAAACTATATACAGTATGAACGGTTATCAACTATTGTCCAGGAGAGGACAAAGGTAATAACCAAAACAAAAATACAACCAACAAGAACATCAAACATCAAACAAGAGACATATGTTAAATTGCAGAGATGTCCAGAAGATAGGTAAATGTCATGTTACAGAGATTACTCCAATAGCTGTCCTATTCTAAAAAATTGAACTTTAGTATCTGAAATGTTCTTAGCTAAGATATGAGAGGATTATAATTATAACTTGTTGTTAGAATCTTAGATGATCTTTTAATAAAAAACCCAGAGCCAGATATCAGGGTAAAAGCTGAAAGTACAGAGAAGCAGAAGAGCCAGTCACTAGTTCTTACCTCTATGAAACCCTCAGCCTAAAGAGAGTGAGTTCCTGTTTTGTCATGCATTATATACCTTCCTCTGCCCTGCCATATTACTTCCTGGGATTAAAGGCATGTGTGCTTCCCAAGCAAAGGCATGAGATCTCAAGTGCTGGAATTAAAGGTGTGTGCCACCACTGCCTGACCTCTGTGTCTAATCTAGTGGCTGGCTCTGTCCTCTGATCCTCAGGCAAGTTTATTAGGGTACATAATATATCACCACATTTCCTCTTTTTTGTTCAAAATAATAGAAGGTTATAACTAATATAAGAAAAACTATATACAATGAGTACAATAGTATATATAATATATACAGCCAAGAATTACATTAACAATGTCTAGTCCATTAACATTTGACAGATTTAGAGAAAATATTTCATTATTTATTCTATTTTGGTGAGTCTAAAATGTACCTAATTCACTTTCTATCCTAACTTGTATTACCAACATAAAACTATCTTTTGATGTCATTCAAACTTACATATTTTACACCTCTTTAGTGAGTTTCTTTTCTGAATTTGTTAACAAGGAAAACTATATAACTATCTAATCTTCAACTCCCTCAGAGACCTGGGAAGGAAATAATATTACCTAAGTAAGCAGGGAGTACAAACAAGCGACTTCTAAAAAAATGTGAGGAATCACAAAAACAGCTGGCTGCCTGGGCAGTCACCCGAGGTTCCTCTGCAAGGTTGGGGCATCCATCTTTGGCCTACAGGCCTAGAATGTCTGACAGACTCATCTGTGAAGCAAGATTTTCTAAAGAGCTTTCCTACCTTGTCTTGGCAAGTTTGGCAGTCCTTTCTTTTGTGTCCTTCTTGTCCATTTTGAACATCATACTGTCAGCAGTGAAGCAAGGGCACTTTCTTATCCAGTGGCCAACTGTACCCTCATAAACTTGCCTGAGGATCAGAGGACAGAGCCAGCCACTAGATTAGAAACAGAGCCAGGCAGTGGTGGCACACACCTTTAATCCCAGCACTTGAGATCTCATGCCTTTGCTTGGGAAGCACACATGCCTTTAATCCCAGGAAGTAATATGGCAGGGCAGAGAAAGGTACATAAGGCTTGAGGAAACAGGAACTCACTCTCTTTAGGCTGAGATTTTGGAGAGGTAAGAACTAGTGGCTGGCTGCTCTGATTCTCTGATCTTTCAGCTTTCACCCTGATATCTGGCTCTGGGTTTTCTATTAATAAGACATCTAAGATTCCAACAACTTCTGGTGCCCAAGGTGGGGCACGAATTCATGATAAAGCTGCTTGCCTGTGGCATTGCAGGCCCTGGCTCAGGCCCAAGCTGCATTCGGCCAGAGTCCCTAACCCCCTGGCTAAGTTTTTGTTGCAGTCTCTCTGCAGCAACTCCCCAGATGCAGACTCCAAACAAACCAGAATGAGCTGCTTTTGCACATTCCTGCATGCAGACTGCTGGCTCTTTGGCTTCTCCCTTCTTCCAGTGGGTCATGTCTTTCTCTGGACCCCCTGCTTGGGATGCTGCCACACTGTCATCTGAATCGTCACTGTCAGCAGACTTGGTGAGACAATTGGGATTTCTTAAAGGGAGGAATTAGTTAAAAGAAAGTTTTTCCCCCACATTAAAAAACGGGAAACTATAACATAAATTGCTAAACAGTCTTATTAATAAAAAGCCCAGAGCCAGATTTTAGGGTGAAAGCTGAAAGAATAGAGGGATAGAACAAGCCAGCCACAAGTTCTTACCACTAGGAAATCCTCAGCCCAAGAGAGAATGTGCCTGTTTCCTCATGTTTTATTTACCTTTCTGTGTCCCGCCATCTTCCTCTCTCCACCCAACTACATCACTTTCTCTTTCCTCCCAGATCTACCTCTTCCTGTCTGTCTGTACAGACCTCTAGACCTCTATGAATAACTAGTGCTGGGATTAAAGGTATATGCCACCATGCCTGGCTCTGTTCTCAGTGTGACCTTGAATTCACAGAGATCTGGATGAATCTCTGCCTCCTGAATGTTAGGATTAAAGGCGTGTGCTACCACTGCCTGACCTCTATGTTTAATGTACTGGTTGGCTTTGTCCTTTGATCCCCAGGCAAGCTTTATTTGTTAGAGCACAAATAAAATATCACCACATTTCCCCCCCTTTTTTGTCTAAAATAAAAAAGTTATTATTAATATAAGAATAACTATATACAATATATACAGGCAATAAATACATCAACAATGTCTAGTCCATTTGCATTTGACAGATTCAGAGAAAATATCCCATTATTTATCCAATTTTGGTGAGTCACTTTCTATCCTAACTTGTATTACAAACACAGAACTATCTTTTGATGTCTTTAAACTTATACACTTTACACCTCTTTAGTGAGTTTCTTCTCTGAATTTAACAAGGAAAACTATAACTATAGCTATCTAATCTTCAACTCCCTCAGAGGCCCGAGAAGGAAATCATATTACCTAGTTAAACAAGAAGTGCAAACAAGTGACTTCCAAAAAGTGTGAGGAAAGACAGAAGCACCTGTTTTAATAACAGATTTTTTCTTCTTTTTTTATGACAATGAGACATGTCTGCTCCTGGCAGCACCAATCTACTTTAGAGAAGATGATGGGCATTGAAGAAACTCCACATGGAGTTTACTTTCATTGTGGCAAGTTAGCCACTGGGCAGGAAAGTGCCCTTGCTTCTACTGCTGACTGTATGCTGTCCAAAATGGACAAGCAGGACACAAAAGAAAGGATTGCTGATCCTTGCCAAGACAAGGTAGGAAAACCCTTTAGAAATCCTGCTTCACAGATGAGTCTGTCAGATATGCTAAGCCTATAGGCAGAAGAGGATGCCCCAATATTGCAGAGAAGCCTCGGGTGACCGTCCAGACAGAAGCCAGGTGTCTGTCTTTCCTCACACTTTTTGGAAGTCACTTGTTTGCACTTCTTGTTAAATTCAGAGAAGAAACTCACTAAAGAGGTGTAAAGTGTATAAGTTTAAAAGACATCAAAAGATAGTTTTGTGTTTGTAATACAAGTTAGGATAGAAAGTGAATAAGGTACATTTTGGACTCACCAAAATTGGATAAATAATGGGATGTTTTCTCTGAATCTGTCAAATGTTAATGGACTGGACATTGTAAATGTAGTTCTTGGCTGTATATATTATATATACTTATTGTATATAGTTTTTCTTATGTTAGTTATAACCTTCTATTATTATTTTAAATAAAAAGGGGAAATATGGTGATATAGTGTGTACCCTAATAAACTTGCCTGAATATCAGAGGACAGAGTCAGCCACTAGATTAGACACAGAGGTCAGGCAGTGGTAGCACATACCTTTAATTCCAGCACTTGAGATCTCATGCCTTTGCTTGGGAAGCACACATGCCTTTAATCCCAGGAAGTAATATGGCAGGGCAGAGAAAGGTATTTAAAACATGAGGAAACAGGAACTCACTCTCTTTAGACTGAGGATTTCATAGAGGTAAGAATTAGTCGTTGGCTGTTCTGCTTCTCTGATCAGCTTTCACCCTGATATCTGGTTCTGGGTATTTATTAAAAGATCGTCTAAGATTTAAGCAACAGTAACTATTTTTCAACCCCATCAAAGACCTGAGAATGAACATAATAATACCTGAGAAAACAGGAAATACAAGCAAGCAATTTCCAAAAAATTATGAGAATAGACAGACTGCTGGCAGCCTTGACAGTCACCTAAAGATTCTCAGCCCTGCTGGGGCATCCATTTTGGCTACAGGCCTAGAATATCTGACAGACCATTTTCAGAAGCAGTAATTCTGAAAGACCATCTTACCCTGTCTTGGCAAGGTTCAGTAGTCATTTTTTTGTGTGTGTGTCCTACTTGTCTGGAAAGGACAGCATTCATACTGTCAGCAGTCAAGGCAAGGGCAGTTCTTTGCCCAGTAGGCCATTTTGTGCCAAGAAGAAGACAAACTTCCAAACAGAGTGTCTTAGAAGCCCAACATTCTCTCGGGAGTAGATAGGTGCTGCCAGGAGCAATCGTGTCTCATGTCAACAGAATTCTAAGTTATCAAAACATTGAAATGCCATAATCTATAGGTCCATGAAGTGTGTGAAGATGATCTGTCCATCTGACATATGTTTCTGTGTATCTGTAGAACCTAACTAATATAACTATAGAGATGACAATCATGGGTGACTATTAATCTGTAATTTTTATCTACCTAAATAACCTAAGGACTAAGGCTTCACATTTACAAGGTAAACAGTCTATAAACTGATGTACAGTATTAAGGACAATGACCTCAAAATTGTGACAATACACAAAATATCTTAAATGGAGCTGCAAATGTATAATGCAGTATGATAACAATATCCTTAATATGTATCAATATACAAAATATCCTAAACATGTAGAACATACATATAGTATTACAAATATAATTTTACATTTGTATCAATATACAAAATATTTCAAATAGGATTAGGAACATGTGTACAATATGATGATTATAGTTTTGAATTTGTATCAATATACAAATTATCTTAATAATATAAAAAAGTTTACATTTGTATCAATATACAAGAATCCGTATCAGTGCAAATTATCTAAGGCTGGTAGTTTGCTGAATTAGTTTACTAGTGGATACAATAATCTACCTTAATATATTATACCTATCCATTCCCCCTTTTTCTTTTCCAAAAAAGAATCCTGAGTCTAAATTCTATTGTTCCACCCATGACCCTATAACAACTTATCCATAACCTTGAGAAAATGAAAACTTTTGGGGGAGAGGGCATCGTTTTCTTAAAATTGCTTCCTACTGTTTAGGGGGTAACAATATCTCCGTGGGATCCTATAAGAAATGGTTAATGGTTAAGTCTCAATAGAACTAGCTATAATATTTGTAGGCAGCCTCATAGTAATGTGTAAGGTTATCTGAGGTTCTGGCTAGAAGTGTAGTATGATGGACCATCTCATCTTAGAACTGTCCTGCAGAGTTTTCAGTCCAAAGCTGATTGATCATTGAGTAATGTTCTTAGGTACAATGGCATCATTCTGGACTGAGTAGAGTTGTTGTGGGGCCCCATCTTCCTTCTGGAGACTTCAGAGATTGCTATTTCACTGTGGAAAACTTGAACATTATTAATATCAAAATGAAAAGTTTGAAATCTTAGTATGACATGACATGTGAGGAAGGATTTTGAGAAATCAAGAATAAGCATGGAGAGAAACAGAGTCTTGACAACAGTAGTCCCTAGATTATTGGTTTTCTTCTGTCCCACACCAGTTGGCTCTTCTGATATGAGACAGAATCTTCTAATTTTTTTATTTTAGCAACATGCTTGGGTTTAGAGAAGGAGAGAGCCACATTCCAACTCCAAAGCCAGTTTTATTTATAATTAAATTGGGACCACAACTTTTCTAGAGTAAAAGTGATATTGATGTTAGGCAGTAAGATATTACCCTGTAGAGTATATTGGTACCAATAGGGCCTTCCTTTCTGCTGTAGACAGATGTCCAAGGCCTTATGTCTAGATGTCCAAGGCCTTATGATTTCTTGGAGATGGAAGGCCTGAGATGGGAGACTGCTTTAGACATAACTCAGGGAGCTGGTGGCGGGGAGGGGCTTTGGCATGAGAGGGATTTCTTACCACCCCAACTCCTCTGAGGACATAGTACTGTTCTGAGTCTTTGGCATACAGGAGAACAGCATCCAAGGCTGGGGCAGGGGTGGGGAGGTTTCGGAACAGAAATAACCATGTGGCCAGATTATGAGGCAAAATGCCACAGCTCCATTCAAATCCACCAATTAAAAAGATGAGATGGTGAGAAGCTGAGGGAGAAGACTTAGTCAATGCTCACTGGGAACCAGAATAGATAAAGGGGTTCAGTGACCTGAAGTTTGTCTTTGGGATACTTGATATGAACTTTAGGCTTGGATAGAGGAAGAACTGTTAAATATAATAAAAGAAGAGCAAAGTCCAGTCTGTAAAGAAGCTGAGGAACTGTTCCCTTCAGAAGAATGCAGTCTATTAGGAGAAAGGGCCGTGACAGAAGACCTTGGACAGAGATGGTACAGGGCATTGGCTGCCTTTCAGAGGGCCTGGCTTCAGTTCCCAGCACCCATGTGGCAGTTCACAACTGTATGTAAGTCCCAGTTGGGGAGAATCTGATGCCCTCTTCTGACCTCTGAGGACACTGCATGTATGCAGTACATGTACACACATACGGGCAAACATAAAATAAAAAAATAAATATCTCTTTAAAAATAGAGTAAGGGAGACACGGCAGCAATGGTTACTAATGAGGAGGAGGAGAAGGACAGGGTCTCCTGGGAAGGAGAGGCTTCCCTTCAAAAACTGAAGAGGAGCTGAATTAAGAGTAAGATTGGGCTGGGCGGTGGTGGCGCACGCCTCTAATCCCAGCACTCGGGAGGCAGAGGAGCTGCCTGGGCATTCTTGGCTTAGGGTATAAACTCACTGAGTTTACATTGTCAAAGTGGGGAAGGTAATTTGATGCCCTCTTTGCTTTACTGAAAGAATTAAGTGGAGAAAGGTGTGAGTGTGTGTGTGTGAGTGTGTGTGTGTGTAGCAACTTGCCTTGTACCTGCACATAATAACTGTGTTAGTCATTCTGCTGTGATGAAACACCAAAACCAAAGACAACTTAAGGAAGAGTTTATTTGAGTTTATGGTTCCAGAGAGAGAGTCCATAATGTTGAGGGAGACATGGCAGCAGGCAGCCGGAGCAGGGAGCTGAGAGACCACAAAACAGAGAGGGCAAACTGGAAGTGGGGTGAGGCTATGAATGTTCAGAGCATCCCCACCTTTCCCTGGTCTGGGGAGTCCCCTCCCTCAATTACCAGAACCTAAGAAAAAATATGCCCCTAAACTTCTTAACTTTTTCTTCTGCTCTGCCAGCATCCTGCTAGGTCAAAATCTGCATCCTGGATAGCTTCAAAGTGGCTGCCCCAGGGGGGCCACCCTCACAGACTGCTTCAACTAGACCTGCACTTTCACAGTGCCAGACAGTCTCTCAGAGCCTGGACAGTGAGAGAAACAGCCAGCTATCCCAGGACTTGGCCAGCATCCCAGCTTTCTCAGATCCCCCAAAGATGCTGACACCCACAGACAACAGGAAACAGTCTAGAGAACACAGCGCCCCCATTCCCACCTCACCAGCCACCCTTTCCTATTTCCTCACCTTTTTATAATAAACAAAAGGGAGGAACGTGAGTTTCCCAACCTGCAGCTGCCTCCACGGCAGGTGCCTTTCCACGGGCAGCTATGTGACATGCGCACCCCTTCAAAGTGTCCGCCAGACCCAGCTCAGTCTCTTGCTTCTTTTGTCTCTTCCCTGTTCTGTCTATCTGTCTGTCTGTCTGTCTGTCTGTCTGCCTCTCATGTCCCCGGGTATTCCTTTCACTCGTTTGCTCTCCCCCTCCCCCAATAAACCTCTTGCACTGACTCTGTTGTGTGTGGCGTGTTCTCTTAGGGGCACAGCTTGGCCGGCCCCCGAAGGTACCTACTTCACCTTTCTTTCTTAATCGTTTCACTGTCCCTGTGGACGGGTTTCCTCCAGCAAAGCTACACCACCTCCCCAAACAGTGCCACCAACCTAGAGGCAGTGTTCCAATTCCTGAGGGGATATTTGCCCTTCAAACCACTCTAGGAACCAAACAGCAAATGCCACTGTTGTCCCCATGACCCTCATCCGGCAGGGCTTCCTCAGGGACTGGCTTTAGGTGACAGAGTAAATTGTCTTTAAGATGACTTCAGACAGTTGTGGAAGTGTCTCAGAAAAAACCAAGGGCTGGGGATATTATAGATCAGTTGCAGAACGCTTGCTAATTGTGCACAGCCCTTGGATTTGATCCCGGCACTAATAATGAGTTAATGTGTTTAATGACTTTAAAATCTATTGGGAATACTATATCCAAAGCATGATGGGAATGTAGTCACCCAGAAGCCCTCATTATTTGTTAACTGAAGAAGGTACAGAACAGGCACATTGTCTCCAGCAGTTCTAGGAAATACAGCTTCTCAGGAGCCCCGTAGCCCCCTTTCCCCTAATTATTACAAGTGTTTTCCACACCTCAGGCCTTTGCCCTCTTCCACTCAGAGGGGCCTCATATTCTGCTGAGAGAAGAGCAGGAGCTGTCAAGTGAACACCCTCACCTTCCCACTGCAGCCCCACATACGCACCCTCCCTCCTGTCCCTGTGAGGAGCACCCCCTCCCCCCTTGATTCCAAGTCTTCTCTCTCCTCAGAAACCCAGGGATGTATTTTTAAAGTTACTTAACCTGCTTCTCCATTGGATTTAAATGCCCTCACATCCTCCCTATTTAGAAAACACACACAAGGTCTTCTCCTCACCACCTTTGTTGTTGTGGACTCCCCCAAATCCCCAGCATACCCATTAACGAGACAAGGTTTGAGTTAGTTCGGGAGTAGGAAAGAGCAGCAAAGTTTGGGCATGTTTCAGCGTGGGGAAGACAAGGGGGAAACAGGTCTGGTTATAGACAAGTCTTTCCAAGTAGGGATTCAGGATTGCAGGCTACAACACATGGATTCAAAGTTGGTTTCTTTGGGTGCAATTTATCTGCTGTTTTCCATCGATGAGTTGATGGGTCTTTGGGGGAGTTTCTGAAGTAAACAAGTACACCATGTGCTTATGGGGCGAGTTCCGAACTGTAAGCAAGGGAACTAAGACAGCAGCAGTGAAGTCACGTGAGCTAAGGCAGTGGAACAGCAAAGCCAGGTTCATAGGGGCAGAAGTTCCACCTCTCTGTATCCCGACTGATAGTGAAGGCTGAAGTTTTGGTTCTCAGCTTCAAACTTATTCAGCAGCTTTCTCCTGTTCATAGATAACTTTCCCCAAAGAGCGACATCTCCGCTGCTGACCTCACTTCTCCATCCCCGTTCCCTCCTGCGCACTCTGGTCCACACCTCTAAGGTAGTGCTCATGAGAGTCTTTAGCCGTGTTCTCATCTTTGACTCGAGTTGAGACTCCCTCGTCTCAGGAGCACATCTGCCCAGCTCTCTCCTCCTGAGAACTGGTCCTTGTCCTGGCTTCTATGAATCGTGGCGCTCACTCTCGGGTCCCCCTCTCCCCTCTCCCCACTCACTCTCGGGTCACCCTCTCCCTCTCCCCACTCACTCTCAGGTCACCCTCTCCCTCTCCCCACTCACTCCCGGGTCACCCTCTCCCTCTCCCCACTCACTCCCGGGTCACCCTCTCCCTCTCCCCACTCACTCCCGGGTCACCCTCTCCCTCTCCCCACTCACTCCCGGGTCACCCTCTCCCTCTCCCCCTCACTCTCGGGTCACCCTCTCCCTCTCCCCACTCACTCTCGGGTCACCCTCTCCCTCTCCCAGCTCACTCTCGGGTCACCTTCTCCCTCTCCCCACTCACTCCCGGGTCACCCTCTCCCCACTCACTCCCGGGTCACCCTCTCCTTCTCCCCGCTCATTCTCGGGTCACCCTCTCCTTCTCCCTGCTCACTCCCGGGTCACCCTCTCCTTCTCCCCGCTCATTCTCGGGTCACCCTCTCCCTTCTCCCCACTCACTCCCGGGTCACCCTCTCCCAGCTCACTCTCGGGTCACCCTCTCCCTCTCCCCACTCACTCTCAGGTCACCCTCTCCCTTCTCCCCACTCACTTTCCGGGTCACCCTCTCCCCACTCACTCTCGGGTCACCCTCTCCCTCTCCCCACTCACTCTCAGGTCACCCTCTCCCCACTCACTCTCGGGTCACCCTCTCCCTCTCCCCACTCACTCTCGGGTCACCCTCTCCCTCTCCCCACTCACTCCCGGGTCACCCTCTCCCTCTCCCCACTCACTCCCGGGTCACCCTCTCCCTCTACCCACTCACTCTCGGGTCACCCTCTCCCAGCTCACTCTCGGGTCACCCTCTCCCCACTCACTCTCGGGTCACCCTCTCCCTCTCCCAGCTCACTCTCGGGTCACCCTCTCCCTCTCCCAGCTCACTCTCGGGTCACCCTCTCCCTCTCCCCACTCACTCTCGGGTCACCCTCTCCCTCTCCCCACTCACTCTCGGGTCACCCTCTCCCTCTCCCAGCTCACTCTCGGGTCACCCTCTCCCTCTCCCCGCTCATTCTCGGGTCACCCTCTCCCTCTCCCCGCTCACTCTCGGGTCACCCTCTCCCTCTCCCCACTCACTCTCGGGTCACCCTCTCCCTCTCCCAGCTCACTCTCGGGTCACCTTCTCCCCACTCACTCTCGGGTCACCCTCTCCCTCTCCCCACTCACTCTCGGGTCACCCTCTCCTTCTCCCCGCTCATTCTCGGGTCACCCTCTCCCTTCTCCCCACTCACTCTCGGGTCACCCTCTCCCTTCTCCCCACTCACTTTCCGGGTCACCCTCTCCCCACTCACTCTCGGGTCACCCTCTCCCTCTCCCCACTCACTCTCAGGTCACCCTCTCCCCACTCACTCTCGGGTCACCCTCTCCCTCTCCCCACTCACTCTCGGGTCACCCTCTCCCTCTCCCCACTCACTCCCGGGTCACCCTCTCCCTCTCCCCACTCACTCTCGGGTCACCCTCTCCCAGCTCACTCTCGGGTCACCCTCTCCCCACTCACTCTCGGGTCACCCTCTCCCTCTCCCAGCTCACTCTCGGGTCACCCTCTCCCTCTCCCAGCTCACTCTCGGGTCACCCTCTCCCTCTCCCCGCTCACTCTCGGGTCACCCTCTCCCCACTCACTCTCGGGTCACCCTCTCCCTCTCCCAGCTCACTCTCGGGTCACCCTCTCCCTCTCCCCGCTCATTCTCGGGTCACCCTCTCCCTCTCCCCGCTCACTCTCGGGTCACCCTCTCCCTCTCCCCACTCACTCTCGGGTCACCCTCTCCCTCTCCCAGCTCACTCTCGGGTCACCTTCTCCCCACTCACTCTCGGGTCACCCTCTCCCTCTCCCCACTCACTCTCGGGTCACCTTCTCCCCACTCACTCTCGGGTCACCCTCTCCTTCTCCCCACTCACTCTCGGGTCACCCTCTCCCTCTCCCAGCTCACTCTCGGGTCACCCTCTCCTTCTCCCCGCTCATTCTCGGGTCACCCTCTCCTTCTCCCCGCTCACTCTCGGGTCACCCTCTCCTTCTCCCTGCTCATTCTCGGGTCACCCTCTCCTTCTCCCCGCTCATTCTCGGGTCACCCTCTCCTTCTCCCTGCTCACTCCCGGGTCACCCTCTCCTTCTCCCCGCTCATTCTCGGGTCACCCTCTCCCTTCTCCCCACTCACTCTCGGGTCACCCTCTCCCTCTCCCCACTCACTCTCAGGTCACCCTCTCCCTTCTCCCCACTCACTTTCCGGGTCACCCTCTCCCCACTCACTCTCGGGTCACCCTCTCCCTCTCCCCACTCACTCTCAGGTCACCCTCTCCCCACTCACTCTCGGGTCACCCTCTCCCTCTCCCAGCTCACTCTCGGGTCACCTTCTCCCCACTCACTCTCGGGTCACCCTCTCCCAGCTCACTCTCGGGTCACCCTCTCCTTCTCCCCACTCACTCTCGGGTCACCCTCTCCCCACTCACTCTCGGGTCACCCTCTCCCTCTCCCAGCTCACTCTCGGGTCACCCTCTCCCTCTCCCCGCTCACTCTCGGGTCACCCTCTCCCCGCTCACTCTCGGGTCACCCTCTCCCTCTCCCAGCTCACTCTCGGGTCACCCTCTCCCCACTCACTCTCGGGTCACCCTCTCCCTCTCCCAGCTCACTCTCGGGTCACCCTCTCCCTCTCCCCGCTCACTCTCGGGTCACCCTCTCCCCGCTCACTCTCGGGTCACCCTCTCCCTCTCCCAGCTCACTCTCGGGTCACCCTCTCCCTCTCCCCGCTCACTCTCGGGTCACCCTCTCCCAGCTCACTCTCGGGTCACCCTCTCCCTCTCCCAGCTCACTCTCGGGTCACCCTCTCCCTCTCCCCACTCACTCTCGGGTCACCCTCTCCCTCTCCCAGCTCACTCTCGGGTCACCCTCTCCCTCTCCCCGCTCACTCTCGGGTCACCCTCTCCCCACTCACTCTCGGGTCACCCTCTCCCTCTCCCAGCTCACTCTCGGGTCACCCTCTCCCTCTCCCCGCTCATTCTCGGGTCACCCTCTCCCTCTCCCCGCTCACTCTCGGGTCACCCTCTCCCTCTCCCCACTCACTCTCGGGTCACCCTCTCCCTCTCCCAGCTCACTCTCGGGTCACCTTCTCCCCACTCACTCTCGGGTCACCCTCTCCCTCTCCCCACTCACTCTCGGGTCACCTTCTCCCCACTCACTCTCGGGTCACCCTCTCCTTCTCCCCACTCACTCTCGGGTCACCCTCTCCCTCTCCCAGCTCACTCTCGGGTCACCCTCTCCTTCTCCCCGCTCATTCTCGGGTCACCCTCTCCTTCTCCCCGCTCACTCTCGGGTCACCCTCTCCTTCTCCCTGCTCATTCTCGGGTCACCCTCTCCTTCTCCCCGCTCATTCTCGGGTCACCCTCTCCTTCTCCCTGCTCACTCCCGGGTCACCCTCTCCTTCTCCCCGCTCATTCTCGGGTCACCCTCTCCCTTCTCCCCACTCACTCTCGGGTCACCCTCTCCCTCTCCCCACTCACTCTCAGGTCACCCTCTCCCTTCTCCCCACTCACTTTCCGGGTCACCCTCTCCCCACTCACTCTCGGGTCACCCTCTCCCTCTCCCCACTCACTCTCAGGTCACCCTCTCCCCACTCACTCTCGGGTCACCCTCTCCCTCTCCCAGCTCACTCTCGGGTCACCTTCTCCCCACTCACTCTCGGGTCACCCTCTCCCAGCTCACTCTCGGGTCACCCTCTCCTTCTCCCCACTCACTCTCGGGTCACCCTCTCCCCACTCACTCTCGGGTCACCCTCTCCCTCTCCCAGCTCACTCTCGGGTCACCCTCTCCCTCTCCCAGCTCACTCTCGGGTCACCCTCTCCCCGCTCACTCTCGGGTCACCCTCTCCCTCTCCCAGCTCACTCTCGGGTCACCCTCTCCCCACTCACTCTCGGGTCACCCTCTCCCTCTCCCAGCTCACTCTCGGGTCACCCTCTCCCTCTCCCCGCTCACTCTCGGGTCACCCTCTCCCCGCTCACTCTCGGGTCACCCTCTCCCTCTCCCAGCTCACTCTCGGGTCACCCTCTCCCTCTCCCCGCTCACTCTCGGGTCACCCTCTCCCAGCTCACTCTCGGGTCACCCTCTCCCTCTCCCAGCTCACTCTCGGGTCACCCTCTCCCTCTCCCCACTCACTCTCGGGTCACCCTCTCCCTCTCCCAGCTCACTCTCGGGTCACCTTCTCCCCACTCACTCTCGGGTCACCCTCTCCTTCTCCCCACTCACTCTCGGGTCACCCTCTCCCTCTCCCAGCTCACTCTCGGGTCACCCTCTCCTTCTCCCCGCTCATTCTCGGGTCACCCTCTCCTTCTCCCCGCTCACTCTCGGGTCACCCTCTCCTTCTCCCTGCTCATTCTCGGGTCACCCTCTCCTTCTCCCCGCTCATTCTCGGGTCACCCTCTCCTTCTCCCTGCTCACTCCCGGGTCACCCTCTCCTTCTCCCCGCTCATTCTTGGGTCACCCTCTCCCTTCTCCCCACTCACTCTCGGGTCACCCTCTCCCTCTCCCCACTCACTCTCAGGTCACCCTCTCCCTTCTCCCCACTCACTTTCCGGGTCACCCTCTCCCCACTCACTCTCGGGTCACCCTCTCCCTCTCCCCACTCACTCTCAGGTCACCCTCTCCCCACTCACTCTCGGGTCACCCTCTCCCCACTCACTCCCGGGTCACCCTCTCCCCACTCACTCCCGGGTCACCCTCTCCCAGCTCACTCCCGGGTCACCCTCTCCCCACTCACTCCCGGGTCACCCTCTCCCTCTCCCCACTCACTCTCGGGTCACCCTCTCCCTCTCCCCACTCACTCTCAGGTCACCCTCTCCCAGCTCACTCTCGGGTCACCCTCTCCCTCTCCCCACTCACTCCCGGGTCACCCTCTCCCCACTCACTCCCGGGTCACCCTCTCCCAGCTCACTCCCGGGTCACCCTCTCCCCACTCACTCCCGGGTCACCCTCTCCCTCTCCCCACTCACTCTCGGGTCACCCTCTCCCTCTCCCCACTCACTCTCAGGTCACCCTCTCCCAGCTCACTCCCGGATCACCCTCTCCCCACTCACTCCCGGGTCACCCTCTCCCTCTCCCCACTCAATCCCAGGTCACCCTCTCCCAGCTCACTCCCGGGTCACCCTCTCCCCACTCACTCTCGGGTCACCCTCTCCTTCTCCCCACTCACTCCCGGGTCACCCTCTCCTTCTCCCCACTCACTCTTTTCTTTGCAGAAGCCCCCTCTTCTGCGCTGTCATTAGATGATTTGGGTCTGGGTCTTCTCTTAACTGCCCATTCTCTCTATGGTGTCAGACTCACTGGCAGTGAAGGGATTCATCCAAGTCAAATCAGAGAAGATGAGAACAAGGGTTTTGTTGTTGTTGCTTTATAATTTTATTTTTATTTTGTGTGCATTGGTGTTTGCCTGCATGTGTGTCTGTGTGAGGGTGTCAGATCTTGGAGTTATGACAGTTGTGAGCTGCCATGTGGGTGCTGGGAGTTGAACCCAGGTCCTCCAGAAGAGCAGTCGGTGTTCTTAACTATCGGGCCATCTCTCCAGCCCCAGGAGAACAAGTTCCCAGGGTGCACTGCAAGGGAGCAGCAGGCGGGGTCGTCAGTGGTAGAACTGACTGGGGACAGCGGCTGTGGCTGTTTCTATACGACAGCTGTCTTTTAGTGGTTTGGTTTGTGCCTTGTAAACGAGGGCCCTGGTCAATAACTGACTCTGGGTGGGAGCTGGCTTTTTAGAGCAGTGGTTTTGTGGTATGAAATCATGGCTAACTTTGGCTGTGCTCAGTCACTCCATTCCTACATTGCCCCATCAGACTTCTTTCTCCTGTGGCACTGCTGTTCACAGGGTGAGTCATGGATCTCTCTCTCTCTCTCTCTCTCTCTCTCTCTCTCTCTCTCTCTCTCTCTCTCTCTCTCTCTCATACAGCCTTGAGCTTTGGAGCTGGAGCATCTCACAGCTCCTCTGAGTGTCTTCCAAAGGTTTACAGTTTAGGTTCTGGAGACTTTAGTATTAACATTATAACAAAAAATCTCCCAAACTAGGACACAAGGATTTATTTCCCATTGGTATTTCTTCTGGTTGGTTGTGTCTCCCCATGTGGCACATTAGATAACAAAACTTCTTTTGCTTATGATTTTTCTTCTTCCTACATCCTCAGGGAAAAGAGGGGTGTAAAACTGTCCCCCTCTATACCCTGTGACCGAGAGATTAATGTCAGAGAAATACACTCTCCAGTGTATTACTTCTAAACATAGGAATGTGATTTGTGGGCTAGGAGCCTGGCTCCTTGGAATGTTGGGTCCTGACTTGGGCTCTCTGGCTTCTGATGTGTATGAAAAGCCCTGCTGGCATGAGAATCTTTGACTGCCTCCTGGGGGTTTTGTTATGACACCTCGACACCTTTGTGACTGTGGTTGTCAAGCTTGGGAAGGGAAAAATGCCACCTGGGGGTGCTGAATTCCCAGGTGCCACTTCCAGAGATTCTGGAAGCACAAGGAGTCTCGTTTCTGCAAGCCCCCGGTGACTCTGGGGACCACATTTGACAAGTGCTCATCAAATTCCTCTTCATTCTCCAGTGAAGGATCTGGTCTGGAATAGTAAATTGGCCTCTGGAAAGTTGGTTTGTTTTTAGATTTATTTATTTTATAGGTTTGAGCATTTTGCCTGCATGCATGTGTACCATATGCACACCAGGTCAGAGGTCAGACGGCGGCATCAGATCTCCTGGCACTGGAGTCACAGATGGTTGTGAGCCACCTCGTGGGTACTGGAAACAGAACCTCGGTCCCCTGCAAGAACAGCTATCGTTTTTAACAGCTGGGCCAGCTCTCCGGCCCCTTGTGGAAATTTCTTTTGGTCACAGTAAGAACCATATTTCTAAGCCCATATCTCAGGCCAATAGGATCTAGATATGGAATTTTTCAATGAGGAAAAGAATAAATATCTGTCTCCATTCATTCTTTCCCCTCATTGGTCTTGATTTCAATGTCTTTTGTTTGTGTTTTTTAGGTTTTCTGAAAAATCATATTTAGTCTCTGGAAAAACTGAAAGCACACTCTGAGCATGCTGGGATGGGTGAGTTCGCACACCTTCTGAGCATGCTGGGATGGGTTAGTTTGCACACTCTGAGCATGCTGGGATAGGTGAGTTTGCACACTCTGAGCATGCTGGGATGGGTGAGTTTGCACACTCTGAGCATGCTGGGATGGGTGAGTTTGCACACTCTGAGCATGCTGGGATGGGTGAGTTTGCACACCTTCTGATGTGTCTCACTGAGGACTCTAGGGACCGTTCAGAGCAAGTGTGTAAAACCCAAATGCTTACATGTCCAGAGAGCTGTGGAAATCACCCAGCCGCCAAAGACAATGAGGGATTGTAGGGACTTCCCAACTGAGTGGCCAAAGGACTCTGTCCAGTCTGTGTGTCTGGACTGTCAGTCTGCAGTCAGTATGGTGAGTATTATGTGAGGATGTGTGCGAGGATCTGTAGAAAGAGACCCGGCAGTGGGGTCACGGCACCCTCAGCGGAATCCCAAGACTGGTCGAAGCAGGTGGAAGGAGATGCCATGGAATGAGGTAGAGAGGAAGAGGGATCAGGTGGGAAGCAGGCTGCGGATTGACAGTGTAGGGACAAGCAGCCTGGGGAGAGAAGCAGCTGAGAGAAGCCAGTGAGAAGGATGACATTGGTCACGTAGCCCAGGAGGCAAAGGCATGCCCTGGGGTGTGACAGGAGGAAGTGCACTGGTGTAGAAGATTGGGGGTGGAGCAGAACTGCCAAGCAACCTGACCTAGAGAGTTGCCAGGGTGTGGACGGCACATCTGGAAGAGAGTCGCCAGGGTGTGGACGGCACATCTGGAAGAGCTCAACTGCACATGAATCTAAAAAGTACCTTGACTCAGTTGCATGTAATAACACTCATTCTGAAGTTCATCTATAGCTTGGGGGTGTGTCCTGAGACGTGTATATACTAGAGAGCAAGGTGGAAAACTGGGAAGGCTCCTGAGGGGCTAATGGCCTGAAGACCTCAGGTGGACTGAGCCTCTCCGGACGGGAAAGTAGGCTCCACTGGTGGCACCTGGGACTCTCAGGCACCAGACGCTCTGGTGGGAGGTTTGGCACATCTCTGAGTGATCCTCCTACCTTGAGACGGCAAGGTAACTGATCTGCAGGTGGAATCTTCCATCCCAAAGTCCTCTTTCCACCCTATAAAATCCCCTCTACTCTGGCAGAAAGACTGTGTGGCCGTTCAGGTGTATCTATAAAGGAACAATTCTGTCTCTGGTGACGTCTAGTTGTTTTATTTCCAAGTTGCCTCCATCAATCTTGAGCTAATAGCCAGCCCCCCATCTCTCATTAGTGGGCTGGGTCAGGTCTTACCAGTATCAAGGGGCCATGCCTCTTCCAGTCCACCCCAGGCTCTCCAGGGTGAGCAAGGCCAGGCTGGCAGCATTCTTCACCTGGCTCTGATATCATATGAGGATGGCACTTCAGTCACTGTGTCAGGCTGTCTTGTACATGGTGTTAATAAATGTAAAGGTCCCCGGTTCAAACACACACCATTATGAAAAGGTTTCAGGTTTAGGGTTCAAGGGGGATACTGAGGCAGACTGTCCTCTTGGGTAATAGATTTATTTGAAGAGTTGCTGATGCCATGGGCATACAGACTTATGGACAGACAGCATGCTGGGTACTCTGATGAGTGTTCAGGTCTGAAGGGCAGAATGGGGAACCTCCTCTTCCAGGTCTCAGAGGCAGGGGGAGGTTTCATGTATTCAGGCTGTCTCTTATCCCTTGGCTGGACAGAGGGGAAATGGAGGAGGGTCTTGGCATCAATAAGTCAGAGCCAGCTCTCAACTCTGCATGGGAACGGAGGAAGAGAAGCCACAGGCAGCTTGGCTGGCACGTACCACCAAAGGGCTTCTGGAGGACAGCTGTCCCGGTTGGATGGGAGCAGGGTAACCAACTTTCCTGTCACCAAGGAGGAAGCCTCATCCACAGAGCGCTGAGAGCATCCCTTCTCTGTCATGTAGGCTCTGATTCTCATCAGTGACGCTGTCATGCTGTTGCCCCGTCTGTCTGTCCATGGTGTTAGTCTCAGTGTCCTCTTGACCCACCCTCCCCATCCAGCACTTCACTCAGACCATTCATCCCGCCAGCTTTCCTCTCCGCGGCTCTCATCAGCTCTGCCTTGCGGCTGCACTTCTGGAAGCCGCCTTTGGTTGGAGCAGTGTTCACCTGAACTGTGAGAACCCCATCTGAACCGACCCTTGCCTTTTCCTCCTGTCCACAGCAGCCCCCACCTAGTAGCATTGTCCTGAACTGTCCCAGGGCGGTGACTGCAGGCTACCCTTCCCATGGGGTGCTTCCTCCTGCCTGGGAAGACTTCTTTCTCCACTAGGGGCACCCCACCTGAGCTCCCTTTCCTCTTCCCTCTGTCTATCTGATTCTTGCAAAGGGGCGGCAGCCCGGCTTCTCCTGAGTTACCAGAGGCAGCCAGGGCCTGGAGTGCAAAGGACTTGGCAGTTGAGCATTGAACAGGAAATGTCAGAGAGCGACAGATAAGGAATGGGAGCTGTTTTCTTTGTTGTTGCAGGGATGACGGGAACAGGAAGGAGTGACAAGGAGGAAAGGAACCTAGGTCCAATCCCGCTTCCCAGTCACTAAGATGGGACACGTGACACGGAGTGATCTGTGTGAAGTGACCGCTCCAAGCAGAGCCTGCTGGCTGATGATAACAAATTTCTGATCAGAAAGAAAAGACTGAGGAAAACAAACCCCATTCGCATTTGACACAGAGTTCCTGACTTAGCAGAGGGGAAGTGACTTCTACCCTATGCGTGGCTGGCCAGGGCTTCCTGAACAGGTACAGGGAGGCATGGGAACTGGCCCAGTTCTCACAGGTACCACTTTTCTGTTTGGTTCTCGTCTGTTCCTTCACATCCGGGGTTAGCTAGAGCAGAGGTACCCATGCTTGCAGACCAGACTGGGGTCGGCCCTGTTGTCCCAAGCAGAGTTTCCTTAGAGACCACCCTAGAAAAACTTCAGGTCAATCCTCAGAGAAGAGGTGTGCATGAATCTTCCCCCTGTGATAGACCAAAGGGCAAAGACACAGAAACTTCTAGAACTGGCCTTTGTGTCTTTCTCACAGCAAAGGCTCAAGTTTCCTTCTGGACTCCTTGCCAGAGCCCACGGCTGGGGAAGAGTCTAGAGTCTGAGTGGTGTATGTCCCTCACTCTCCTCATCTTCTGTTCCCCCAGAAAGCTGGAGTTGTGAACATGAGCTAGAAGAGTTCTTGTCACAACATCCTCATGAAGGCTCCCCCTCCACACACTCATAACCACAGTGCTTAAATTCAAAGGAAAAAGACTAGGGACACCTTGAGCCCATCTATAGCTGACCAAATATGAACCATCCCAAATCCAAGACTATAAACCTGTTTGAAGACACAGGGAAGGACTTGTTCCCCCACATCCCAGCTTAGCACCTGACTGTCTGGGCCATCTCTGCCTACAGGAGCCTTGTCTATCAGAGTAGTTCTCTCTTCTGTAGGTTCTGTGTGAGGGCTTGGGAGCTTGAAAGCACGTCTGTCAGTCAGCTGCATGGTGATGGGCACCACCAGAGAGGATGGCCGTGGACATTCTGAAGGTCTGGAGTCTGGAGGCTTTGTGCTTCCCAATTTGCTTTGTAAACAGTGTGCATTCCTTCAATACTGGTTGGCTGAACTTTTGAGCAACTCTATGTGCTATCATATCCTACCCAACTGATACTTGGACAAGGAAACTTGAGAGCAAAATATTTAGGACTGGATTCAGCGAAATTAAGGTTTAAAAGCCTAAAAGTTTTCATGTTCTTACAGCAGCTGCAGCTTCTCCACCTTGAGGGGCCAGAATGGGCAGTGTACATCTGTAGTCTTAGCTACTGCGAGACTGAGGCAGGAGGATGAATTGAGCCCAGGAGTGTGAGACCAGACTGGACAACACAGTGAGACCATGTCTAATAACAAGTTTCAGTTTCATAGACAGGCATGCATACAGTCACACTGGGGAGGCTGAGGCAGGAGGATTGCAAGTTTGAGCTCAGTTTGGGCTATAGAGTGAGAGGCTGTCTCTAAAAAACCAAAACTACATGGTGTAGAACTGAGATTCTTCTGAGCACCAACCGCTAAGAACAGCTGTGGAAACTTGCTTTTTCCATTCTCCTTTCTCCAGGTAGAGGGGTCTCTGTCTGCAACCTCACCAGAACTGGTGAGGTCTGAGGTGGCATGCATGCAAGGGAATTGGCTGCAGAGGTGTGGACTGGCTGGTTTTTGTGTCAACTTGACACATGCTAGTCACTACAGGAAGGAGCCTCAGCTGAGGAAATGCCTCCATGAGATCCAGCTGTAAGGCATTTTCTCATTTAGTGATCAATGGGGGAGGGCCCAGCCCATGGTGGGAGGTTCATCTCTGGGCTGGTGGTCTTGGGTTCTTTAAGAAGGTAGGCTGAGCAAGCCATGTGAAGCAAGCTGGTAAGCAGCTCCCCTCCATGGCCTCTGCATCAGCTCCTGCCTCCAGGCTCCTGCCCTGTCTGAGTTCCTGTCCTGACTTCCTTCAGTGATGAACAGCAATGCTGAAGTGTAAGCTAAATAAACCCTTTCCTCCCCAACTGATTTTTGGTCATGGTGTTTCACCACAGCAATAGAAACTCTAACTATGACAAGGTGACTGAGACTTACATGTTCACACACACATTTATGTATCTGTAAAAGAACAAAATATTTTAATTCTTTATCCATGGCCACAAGCTTTCTTCGGTAAAGTTACATCTGTGTAACTACCAGGTGACAGCATGGTTAATGCTTCAGGACAGGCAGTCCCAGAGCGAATCAGGACAAGTCACAATTTTGTACCAACAATCAACTTAACCACAGCTTGAAATGTAGTTTGTCCCAGCTGCAAGAGCCACAAGACACCAATCATGCGTCTTACCCCCAATGCAGACTTTTATAAAACACACATGTATATGTATTTAGCACAATAAACGCGCTCATTATGCACTCTAACATAGAGCACAAGAATACACGTATGGAGTGCAGCCCTCATGTCTCCACAGGCAAGAGCTAGACGTTAGACAGAAGCCTGCGGTGTGAGGGCAGGAAGGTCGGAGCGCGCCACTCTGAACTGTCATCTCTGCCAGCGGGTGGCAGGTACAGTCGCACAGACAGCGTTACTTCCTAAGAGCAGAGATGTCACTCTGGATCTGAGTCACTGTCACCTAGAAATCATTACAAGTCAGCTCCATAGAGGGTGGGGATTGGCTTTGGGGGTCAAGTGTAACAGTGCCCCTCAGACATCTGCACACCCACACCCTTGTGCCCAGGGAAAGTGCACTTCCGATGGCAGATATAAAAATAGATTGGCACACTCTTGACACAGGGAGAGGGACTTTAAGCCTCGTCCCCCAAGCCTGCACATCTGGTTCCCTCTGCTCCAGCACAGCATGCTCCCAGTCAGAACCAGTCTGCAGTAAAGGCCCTGAGCAACTTCAAACTTCACATGTGCCTGGGAGGGAGAGTGGGCACTGAGTTCCCGCTGTGGGGACCCGGGAGGGCCTCCAGCATCCCCAGCACATGCCTCCTCTCGGCGAGCCTGAGCGGCGTCTCCCTAGCAAGGTCCAGGTACAGCTTCTCCGTGAAAATAAAGCTGTAAGGAGACTCTCTGGGCAGGCTCAGCTCGACTCGTCTCTGGGAGTAAGCGAGGCTTCACCGTACTCGGAGGAAGCAGTCCTTGGCCCTCCTAGGGCCTGTGCTAGGAGCTCTGGATCAGGCGTCTATAGTGGGGCATGACTTCGTGCTCTGGAAGATGAAGTGCAAATTCCAAGGCCACCAACACTGGGAATTCAAAGGCAATCAGTTCTCTCCTGTTCAGTCGGAACTTCTCTTCCAGTTTCTGCAAAGTCAACAGAACCATCTTAGTTTTGCATTTAACAACTTAGGCTCGTTTTTGTTTTTTTTCCAAGTGCAACTTTTCTACTATCAAGTCAATGAGTATTTATCATGGATGCATCTGCTCTCCATTGCTATAACAGATCACCAGAGACTGGGTGAATTTTAAAAGAAGAGAGGTTCTGGAAGTCGGGCAGTTGCATCTGGTAAAGGTGCTGTGCGGCTCCATCTCTCCAGGGAGAGAAGCAGAAGGGGCCGGCTGGGTCCATGCCGTGCAGAAACCAGGAATGCACAGCCACAGCCACACTCCTCACACACTACTCTTGTAGCTACTCTAGTTTCAGGAGACATCAATTCCCGAAAGATGGCACAAGTCCTCCTCGGTGTCCCCTCCCAACACCACCACAACGGAAATCAAATTTCAGTGTGAGTTTCAGGGGTGAGGAAAAGATGCCCAAATCATCTGTCTGTGCATCACAGGCAAGGTGCCGGAGGAGAGGGTTAGTACCAGCTGTGTCCTGCCTTAGTGCTGGTGCTGCAGACAGCAAACCTTCTCCGAGGGCCAGCGGTCTGTCTGGAGGTCCATGACAAATCCATTTACTACTCCAAAAGTTCTTAAAGTTCATGTTGCATTTATGCCCATTTTACAGGTGATCACAACTCAAGATGTCAAGATGTTCATCTGCTGTGCTGAGGCAAAACCTAACAGGAATTTTTTTTTTTTTAAAATTGTGTTTTTTGAGACAGGCTTTCTCTATGTAGCCCTAGCTGTCCTGAAACTCGCTCTGTAGACCAGGCTGGCCTCAAACTCAGAGATCATCCTGCTTCTGCCTCCCAAGTGCTGGGATTAAAGGCATGCGCCACCACCCCAGAGCTCTAACTGGGATTCTTTTTTTTTTTTTTTTTTTTTTTCCCAAGACAGGGTTTCTCTGTGTAGTTTTGCGCCTTTCCTGGAACTCGCTCTGTAGACCAGGCTGGCCTCGAACTCACAGAGATCCACCTGCCTCTGCCTCCCGAGTGCTGGGATTAAAGTCGTGCACCGCCACCACCACCCGGCTTCTAATTGGGATTCTGACTGCATCTGTTATAACTGAGTCGGGCCTAGAGGTCAGAGCACGTTGGCCAGTGAGCAGCTCAGGAAAGCTTTGCATGACACAAGATGAGGATTTGTGATTCAGCCTTGTCCTCTCACGTGTGGGGACCCAAGTCCCCATGAGGCTGTCCCACCTCTAAACAGCTGAGTGGCCAATGGCTCCTCACTTGTCCACTCAACAATACTGGCTTCCAGGATTAGAAACAGAAGAGAAACCGGGGGACAAAAAGTCCCCCCTTTTGTTAGAGCACTCAGTCTCAGCTTTTGGCTGACGAAGTATCTACCAGCAGTGGCTGATGGTACTGCGGTAAAACTGGGATGGGCTCTCACGTTAGGGAGCTGCTTTCAGATCAGAACTGCTGTGTTGGTCTGTGTTGACACCATCGGATTCTGCAGTGTGGCACAGGACTGAACTCTGATTTAATGTGTATCGTGTAAACATGCTCAGAACTGTATTAGCACTACTTCTGAAGATGTATTAATTATATGCATATATGTATATTTCCCACTTTATCTGGGAACCCCCAAGGAGATCCTGGAACCACAGTACCACATCATACAGATATGTAATCAAATAGTGTATCTATAGTAAAGGTTGACTTATTGTGCCCAAGTTATAGGCTCAAGTAAAACAGAGTAACGATGCTGTAGTGGACGCTACACAAATGCGCTCTGTGGCTTGTTCTGGGCTTGGCCGTGCGGCGAGACGAAGGTGCTCGGATGCTGTCATGGGGGTTGCTCAGACCGACGCTATGATGCTTGGGCAGTCAGTCGAGGTGGCTGTGGGTGCTGGTGCACACAGGTGGCTCAGGACACGGGGACAGCTCGTGTCTGAAGGGGGACAGGGAGAGCAGCTTCCGTCACACTGCTGAGACTGGTGTACAGCCTGAAACCTACAAACGGCTCATCTCAGGACTCCCCCATGCAGTGCTGGCGCTGTGGTTGGCTTGGGTACTGAAACCAGGAAAGGTCAATGGAGAACAATGTGTGTGCCAGTGGGGACAATTGCGTAAGCCTGTTGATGCTCATTTGGCACCCAAGGATCACTTCCATGTTCACGCATCTACTGCACACACTGGACTCGACAGCATTTCTGAAAACTAGGAAACCATGACATAAATAATACTCTTTCTTAAAAATATACACCAAATACCTACCTTCCTCTCTTCATCACTAGACAGCAGGCAGGCAGGTGTCTAGGGCATCGCACCAACCATCTGTTCTGGGCCTATGACAGCCTGGCCTCTTTGCTGTCCCTGCCTTTCCTGGGCACACTCTTCCTACTGCCCCAACAGTTTAGTCACGGCCCTGTGATCCTGATATGACATCCTGGCAGACCTGCCCTGAGGCTCAAGATTGCTCACCAGAGCCTGTGATTCCTGCCCATAAACCTGGTGATTCCAGCTCCTCTGAGGTCTCAGCCTTTGAAGGCCTCTCTTCGGGACCATCCTGGAGCCAGCTCTGCAAGGGCTCCAGAGAGAACAGCAGAGCCTCGGGACTTCAGCAGTGAGCTGGACAATCACTTTTGGTTGGACGCAAAATTGCTAACATTTATAGGGCACTTAGTTATGTGTGCCGGGCTTTGAGCATTTATAAACACTGGCTCCTTAAATGCTCCAATCAGCACCAGTGGACAACTCCTTGTGAGAATGCTTTTAAAACGCAAGCGAATCGATCAAGAGTCCCAGGTCCTTTCTTCACTCTAACGGAAGTATTGTGAGCAGTGTGGTCACCTGCAGGCGGCCCAGCACTGATAGGCATTCTTCAAAATGGGCGTTCCTAAGCCTGCACACCGGCCTGGCAGGCACCCCTTTCTGGAAACAATAATGAAGGCTCTTGCCACAGTCCTCCCCTTTCCTTCTGCCCCCGTGGCCCCATGGGGCTCTGGTCACATGCACTGAATGTCTGTCCCTCACAAATGAGTGCTGCTGGCTTTGGCCCAGTGAAGTGCAGTTAGGCGGTAAGGCCTCTGAGGAGAACTCAGAGGAGCTGGGTGGTCTTGGTGAGCTTGGTGACCTTAAAGGAGACCAGATTCAGAAAAAAGGCCAGGAATGGACCTTAGACTTGCCGGCTTTTACAGCGATGTGAAGTCAGTTTCTGTCCTTTAGGCCGCCTAGTCCACAGTTGTGCTTCAGCCGCCTACGGGAGGTCCTTCCTCTTGGAACTGGGAGTAATAACCCATTTTTCAATGGCAGTTGGCTCTTGCTCTGCTTTTCTTTTTTGATTTATACACTCCAGTACACACACACACACACACACACACACACACACACACAACATATAATATACATTTGTGTACTGGGAATTGGAACCTAGGGCCTCACATGCGAGGCATGCACTCTACCATCATGCTACATCCTCCCCACTCTTTTTATTTTGTGACAGGGTCTCCCCAGGCTGTCCTGGCTGGCTTTGAACTTCAGTCCTCCCGACTTAGCCTCCCAAGTTCATGGCCTATAACCACAAAGCCCGCCTACACTCTATGTTAAAACAGGTGTTCATAAACCCACCCTAGGCCGTCAGGGTGTCCTTGTTTGGTGGGGCTGTCCTTTAGAAGTAAGGCCACACCATCACACTGAACCCAGCATTTCTGATGGGTGTTCTGGAGTCACACTGCTCACAATACTCTCGTGATTACCATGTGTGGTGGTTGAAAGAAAATTGTCCCAAAGGGAGTGGCAGTATTAGTAGGCATGGCCTGACTGAAGTAGGTGTGGCCTTGTTGGAGGAAGTGTGTCTCTGTCACTTTGAGGTCTCCGATGCTCAAACTACACCCAGTGTATCAATCCTCAGATCAAGATGTAGAGCTTTCGGCTCCTTCTCTAGCACCATGTCCGTCTGCATGCCGCCCTGTCCCACCGTGATGTAAGCTGCCCCCATTAAATGTTTTCCTTTGTAAGAATTGCCGTGGTCATGGTGTCTCTTCACAGCAATGGAAACCCTAACTACGACACATGGCTTCTCTGGCTGTGAGAATAACTTCATCACTCATGCTATCCGAGAAGGGTTTTTAGGTCATGACCCTAATGATGGCTTTTTCATCTTGTCCAGGTAGATCATCCATTCCTTCTACAAATTATTTTCCAGCCCTCATCTCTACTCGACATTAAGGTCCATCTGCCTGCCAGGGGACCCCTGGGCTGAGTGCACGCTCCCATCGCCATCAAGACCCAGCTCACTTACATCAATTAGATGCTTGACTTCGTGCTTTTTGAGGTCACTTCCGACCTTGGCTGCTAACAGCACACACGCTCCAGCACAGAGCTTCCGGTTCTGCTTGTTCAGTTTCCCCTTGAGTGCGAGCTTCTCAAAGTAGACAAAGGCCATGGCCACTGTGGGCTCCTCAAAGCCACAGTCATCCTGGGCAAGCTTCCGCATCTCTCTCTTCAGACTAGAAAAAGACAGGAAGTAGAGTCCTGAGAGAGCTCAGGGGACCCACCGGACTATGACACCATACGGAAAGCATTTTCTCTATTTCCCTCCCACTGGGGGATGTAGGCCGAGGTTAATCCACAGTAGATGTGGGGGCAGACCGTGGAACTAGGGCTCGGGCCCGTCTGTGGGTCAACTGACACAGACACAGCACAGCATCGCCACTTCCAAGGATTCCGGGAAGGCAGCACTCCACAGAACAGGGCCTGGAAGGACACCACTGAACACAGTGTATATCTGCGTTCCCAGGAAAAGAGGGGTGAGCCTCCTCAGAGTGAAGAAAGGGATCCACGCTCATTTTAGAGCTATATCAGGTGCTTGATCTAAGTTCTGCCAATTATTGATTAGACTCTAAGTCAGGTGGGAGAAGTGTTTGGCTAAAGGAAAAACCACGAAGTGTCTTTGGGAAAGCTGCCTAGCAAACGGACAGAGCATGGATGCTTGATTTTTCTTATTCTTTGGTTTGGAACATGCCAGAATCAAATCTGCATTAGGATGTACACTAGGGTAAGCCCTGCACATAGTCCAGCATCTCGGAGGTGGTGAGCACACGCCAGCGATGTTGGAGGCATGGTGTGGACACCACAACATGAGTCAGCACCTCTCTAACTTGGCACGGTGAGTGGCTGGCAGATGTGGGTCACCACAAACCCATCCAATCATCGGTATGGGAACTCTGGGCCTGTCTCTCTGTTTTGACCATTTTGGTGGCTGCTCAAAGATAGGGCCTTGAAGTCATGTCTAGTTAGGTGGATTTATCTCATGCCCAAAGGTGCCAATTCTATGTACTTCTGTTTTGCCTGCATCTCAGAAAGCCAAGACCTGAATGCCGCCCATTCTAGTTTGTGTTTTCAGACATGACTCATGTGTCCTAGGCTGATTTCACATTTCTGCCTCTGTCTCCCAAGTGCTGGGATCATAGGACTATAATCACGGCTGGGTTGTGTAGTGAGGGAGCTTGAACCCAAGCTCTGTGCATGAAAGCCCAGCACTCTACTGAGTCCCGTCCCCAGACCCATCCTCGCTGCTTTTTATAACCTCAATCTTACTGAGCTGGCAAGCTGCAGGCACACAGCATGAAATGGTTTTCTCACTGAATGAACGTCTTCCTAAGAGCTGTGTCAACTAGAGGGTCAGGAGCTTGGCCGGATGCCTGATGCCCTGGGCTCTCCCACCACATCCAGGCAGGAGTCGGCCAGCAGCCGAAGAGTGTCTGGTGAACATGACTACATTGTTTCCTGAGGAACAAGAAAAACTACAGTACAATGTGAGCTTACAGTGTGCTGGAGAGACCTGGCGGGGAAGTTCAGGGTGATATGCAGCTCTCATACCTCCTGATTTTGCTGAGTGTTAACTTAATGTGAGGAAACTTTTCCTTGAAGGTTTCATTCATGTCCTTCTTGAGATCTGAGGGCTTCACGTAGTCAATCACTGTGGTCTGTAATAGAGGAGGCAAGAAATGTCACTGCAACCATGGGTCAGATGTACTAACGATGTACAGGTTAGGCCCAAAGCAGCCAGTAGGCCTTAGGGAGTACCTGTGTCTCTGCCTGCTGTCCACGCCGGCAGGATTCAAAGCTCCACCCTCACCCCTCACCATCCCACATCTCACATTCTACCTCCCATGGTTATTGTGGGAACCACGAGAGATGCTTTGTACACTTCTTTGCACATTATATAGATGCTCAACACATTCTAGCTACCATTTAAACATGTTTTCGTAAAATTTGACAAATTATGCATAAAATTCACCATTTTAAGGCACCATTTAGTGGCATTAAGGACATTAACATCGTTATGCAACCATTACCACCGCCATATCCAGTACTCCACAGAACATCTCCCTGTTCACTCTTGAGCCCAGGCAAGCATCATGGTTCATTGTTTGTTTTTGAGATAGGGTTCTAGGTAGTCAAGCCTGGCTTTGAACTCTGCATTCTTCCTGCTGGTATTATATATGTAAGTACCATGTCCAGATACTTTTTTAAACACTGGTTTGTGTATGTACGAATGTACATGACTGTGTTTGCCATGTTTTGTGTGTGTGTGTGGGGGGGGGGGGGCGGTGTCAGAAGATAACTCGTGGGAGTTGGTTCTCTCCTCCTAGCATGTGAGTTCAGGAAATCAAACTCTGGTTGCCTGGCCTGGTGACAAGCATCCTTACCTCCTTAGCCACCTCACCAGCCCCCAGCTAACTTTTGTCTCATGTAAGTAGAACAACGTGTTTGCTTTTCCATCACAGGTTTCTTTCAGTGTTAACGTTTCAAGGTTCAGGTGGCATCGTGTATGAATGTCCCTTCAGAGGGAGAGTGGCATTCCATTATATGTATGCAATGGTAATATTATTAACAGTCCCTTGCTTGAATTCTGCCACCTTCAGCAGGCCACCGCTTGCCATAGGAAATTATGTGAAGGCCACCAGGCCCCAGTGATGACCCACTACTAGGAAAATCCATCCAGCATTTCTTAGTGACTGTGACTAAAGTTGGTAGGCTTCTCTGAACACGTGGTTTGATGTGATGCTTAATGAAGTTTTAGATTTTGGCAGGGCTGAGACTTGAACCCAGGGCTTTAGGTACGCCCTGGCAAGTGCTATACCACTAAGCTACACCCCAGCTTGACAAGACTTAGAATAGACACATGAACTGCATTTGGTGGCAGCTAAAAGCCACATCTAGCCCAATGAAAATAACTGTAGCAGTATTAACTTGGTTCTGCTAATCCAGCTCACACCTGTGTGACACTTGGGGAGATGAGAAATCAGGTAACACCAAACCAGGGCAAGCAATGCAAATGAGCATCTAAATTTTCCAACAGGTCTGTCCAAACATTTGAGGAAACCACTGCAGCCGACTGGATGTGGGATATATGAAAGTACGCCCAATGCTTCTCTTTGAATGCACCCATTTCAACTTACAGGTGAGGGAACTGAAGTCCAGGATGGTGGAGAAGCTTGTCCCAGCCTTGACAAGCTGCAGGCATGGCCAGGAGTGAGATCCTGGCCTCCCACTTTGGCACCTTCAGCTCCCCTTATACAATGTCTTCCAGGCTGTTCTTCCCTAATCAGACAATGAACAGCTGGCAGTAGCTCCCTTCTCATGAGGCTGTCACAAAGAGGTGTGGATACAGACACAGCCAAAGAAGTAGCCACCTTAGCAAGTCAAAGTCACTCAACCTTTGGTCTAGGCACCCACAACTTATTTCTTAGTTGACTTCTATGTTGAGAAGTTCTAGCTCATTAGCTTTAGATGTCTGTTTTGTAGGTGTAGACCACAGCAGGGGCAGCATGGTCGGCAGCCACCATTAGTGGTAGTGGGTTCCCAACTGTGGTAGTTACCTGTTGGTAGTGGGAACTAGCCCTGGTTGTTGGTCAGAAACTAGAGTCCTGATCCCATAGGCAAGGCTTCCCAGGTGACTTGGGGATCATTCTTATTCTGCTAGTGTTCCCAAATATTCTCTGGTTAGAACCTACTCTGTAATAACCACCACCCACCTTTGAAAATATGTGTGTGTATGTGTGTGTGTGTGTGTGTGTGTGTGTGTGTGTATGAGAGAGAGAGAGACAGACAGACAGACAGAGAGACAGAGAGAGACAGAGAGAGAGAGACAGAGAGATTTACAAGAACACATGGAGGCCAGAGGACAACCTCAGCATCATCCTTAGGAATACTGTCCACCACTTTGAGATAGGGTCCTTCACTGACTTGGAGCTCACTAATTAGGCTAGGCTAACCAGCCAGGGAGCTTTAGGGGATCCTTCCTTTTCTCCACCTCCCCAGAACTGGAATTACAAATATGCTACCATGCCCAGTCTTTTTCACAAGGACTGAACTCAGGTCTTCAGGCTCGCAAGGCAAGCACTTTCTCAACAGGACCATAGCCCCATCCAGAGTGGGTGCTGAGCTTTGCAGTGAACTGTGACACACTGTTACAGTTACAAGTGGCCCCATCCTTGCTCTTGGGGTAAGGAGCTTGGGTGTCCTTTCCTGGGGTGAGTTCAGGCTGGGCAACTGAGTGTTGATGTCTGTGGTAGATGCTCTAAGTACCTGGATGGCAAAACTCTCAAGGTCACCGAGATGCCACCTGCAGGCACACGTGACATTCTCCACCACTCTCAGCCACCGTGTGCTTGTTTCCAGCTGCAGTCCCAGCACATAAGGCTTGGCTGCAGTCGGAAGGTTTCAGAGACGCCAGCACAGCCAGGAGAAGCAAGATGTGAAAGTACCGGTAAGCCACAGCCACGTGGCAACTTACGATAAACAGAAATGTGTTACGTTACAAGCATTAGCTAGCAAGAAGCCTGCCATAGGCCACACAGTTTGTAAATAATATTAAGCCTCTGAATGATCATTTTATAAGCAGCTGAGGGACTGCAGGGCCAGGTGGGATCAGAGAAACCTTCCGACTAATTGGCCCCAATCTGGCATTTGATGTGCTCTTTTATTTGGGCTTCATGAGTCTCACTATATAGCCCAGGCTGGCCTTAAACTCAGTCCTCGTGCCTTAACCTTGAGTGCTGAGATGATGGGTGGGCAATGCACCACCACGCGTTTTTCCTAAGTTAGATAATACGCTTTGAGGTGTGTGGAGGGTCCTCTGCCATTATCACCTCTCAGTCAAAGCCCAGTAACAGCCACTGCGTAGACAAGAAACCCCTTACTCGATCTTCAGGGAGGCAGTCTCTCCTCACAGCCTCAGCATCTGACGCCAAGTAGTTGGTAGTCCTCCAGGGGGAGTGACAGAGGAAGCCCAAATAAAGATGCTCCTCACATGAAGTATGAGATTGGCATATGACCAGGTGGGACCAGTGGACCAGGATCCTAGAGGGAGACTGCTTTATGCTAGAGGCATCCGTGTACTTGGACAGCTGTAGGCTTGTGACAGCCCACGTCACTGAGGCAAGTGCCCAGTAACAGTCACTGTAGCCTGTCTGCCTCAGTCTATTTTGAGGTTGGGGGTGGGCAGTGAAATGTCTCTAGGACATGATGGAAGAAGATGGTGGTAAGCTGTGCTCTGAGAGGCTGGCTGAGAACAGGAAGTGGCCACTTTGGTTTCCTGGCCTGCTGTAACAAGCTCCCACAATCTGAGTAGCTTTGACAACTGCAGGTTAGAGACCTAGCTGGAAGCCTGCACTCTGGGCGGGCTGGCAGGCTGTGCTCATGGAACGTAACGCTTTGTTACTCTGTCTCCAGAACCCTCCTTGACCCTCCCAAGCTTCTGATACCCAAGACTGACGATGCTTCACGACAGCATCCGCTGTCTTTTCTGCCCCTTTCTACGGACACGGTCATGTCAGATCAGGAACATTATTCTCTGCTCACCTCCCTTTACCTCATGTACATCTGCACAGAGCCTGGTGCAGATCAAACAACATCCTAAGGTCACAGGAGGTCACAGCCTCTCTAAGGGGGACAGTCCCGGCCACAGTCCCAGCCACAGTCGTGACTTGTACTTAAAAGTGCTGCTGTGCAGCCTTACTAGACTCTGACCCTGACTGTACCCCAGGCTGAGAGTTCAGCCCCCTGCCCCAGCGCCAACTCAGCCTCCCAAGAGTCAACCCTGGTCTGCAGGAGGCCTTCCCAGGCACTCTCCCTGTGTGTGGCAGCTCTCTTTCTGGTCCTCCTGTTGTTCCTCTTCTCAGGGAGACTCAGCCAGAGATCTGGTTTTACACCCAGCTCTGCCTCATAGCATCCGGGTAGCCTGGAGCACACTGCTGAAATACTTAGGCCTCAGTCGCCTCCTCTGGCATCTCTACCAGACACCTGCTTTGTGCTGATGGCCACAGGACACCTGATTTGGGGGTGGGGGAGGCTGTCCCTGTGATCTGCTCACTCACCTGCCTGGGGTTAATCAGGATGAGTGGGCCACCCCCAGTATGGCAGTCTGCCTCCAAACCTTGTAGGATGCAGAGGGCCACCCTCTACCCTAGCAGGTGTCAGAGGGATGAAGTCGTCACTGTCTTCTGAGCTATAGGTCCCTGTGGAGACCAGAGTATGGCGAGTTCTGACAACTGACATCACCCTCTCTTTTTTTTTTTTAAGATTTTATTTATTTATTATGTATACAGCATGTATGACCACAGGTCAGAAGAGGGTGCCAGATCTCATTACAGATGGCTGTGAGCCACTATGTGGTTGCTGGGAATTGAACTCAGGACCTCTGGAAGAGCAGTCAGTGCTCTTAACCTCTGAGTCATCTCTCCAGCCCCCATCACCATCTCTTGAGGGAGCTGTAAGATGACCCTTAGAGGCCAGCTCTCCTAGCCACCCAAGTGACCACTGTTCCTTTAGGGATGACAGTAACCAAAGAGGCTCAGAGTTCCCAGCTCCTGCTAGCCACCCTTTCTGGCTTGGGGGAGAATGAATGAAACACAAAGCTGATGCTTTAAGCTCACCTACCAGTCTAACACACCAGTTGGGGGGCCTCTGGTGGTAGAATCAGAATCCACCCCCGGTGCATGAGGGAGCTTTTGGGAACCCACTACCTATGATGGGACACATCATGCAGCCTTGAGGCAGGGGGAAGGACTTGGACTTTCCTCTACTGGATGTGCCTCCCCATGGGAGGCCTTGCCTTCTCCTGTGTGCAGGAGTAGGGGGAGGGTTGAGGGGGGAGGGAATGGGGGCAGGAGGAGGGAAGAGGGGGATCTTTGATTGGTGTGTAAAATGAATGAAAAAATTTTCTTAATGAAAAAAGACTTGCAAGGCTAGGTTTTTCCAGGTGTGTTACTATAAATCAAAGTGCTAATTAAAGAGGGTGCAGCTCCTTCCTGCCCGGAAGCTCAGCGCATCATCACCTAATTCCAGGCTGCAGGACGGATGGGCAGTGCTGGCCTCAGCACTTACATTTCTGATCAACACCCAAAGTGAGGTCCCGGACACACCTGTCCCCAGCTCTCTGGCTGCAGGAGGCAGTGTGCACTCAGCTGTGTAAAGGAGAAGAGGAGTGTCAGCAGAGGGGAAGACCACCCCCCTCCCGCCCCCAAAGACAGCAACTTCCAAAGCAATGTGCTTTACTAAGGAGCCCGGCCTCAGCAGAGGCAGGGAGGGAGGAGGGGAGAAGAGAGGGAGAGGGAGGAAAGAGAGAGACATGACCCTGAAAAAGATGAAAAGCCTACAATTCAGTTACTTAGGTAGAAGTATCTACTCCATCTGTGTAGACACGGGGGTGCACTGCTTTTTATAATTACCCCACCTTGACTCTTGAAAGAGGAAGTCCAAGGAGGTGAACTTGGACTCATTCCAGCTCATGGCCCCAGCTGGGAGGCTGCACAGAGAAGACCCCCCGGAGTGCAGTGGCAGAGGGAAGGGAGCCATAAGCGTCAATAACGATGTGGGAGACCGGCCGGGGGGTTAGAGCTAACAGGTGGCTGTTCTGGTGGAGCTCTGGCCTCTCTCCTCTAGGGCCGACAGTCTGATCCCTCTCATAAGCAGCTCTGAACAGGGGCACACATGCCGCCCACTCTGCTACTGTCTCTCGGGGCCAGAATTCACCCCATCCTGGTGGGAACATTCCAAGGAAGTAAGGCTGCCTCAGTTTCCCCACCATACCTTAAACGGGAGGAGGAGTAGCAGGGAGTGATCTAGGCAGCTCCTTCCAGCCCTTGGGAACATCAGTGTTCAGTTCTGCTTCGACTGCACTTGTCCGAGAACCATCAGCATTCCCAGTTCAGCGGGGCAGCTGAAAGCAGATGTTCTACTTGTTCAGGTAATTAGGCAGGGGCGCAGGGGACTGAATCCATCTAACCACAGCAGATGGGCATTTCAGCTGTCCCGTGCATTTAATCCACTCTCTGAGGACAACGGTGAACGATAAGGGAACTGTGTGGATGGGCAGGCAGCCTTTGGTGCTGTCTACCCCGCGGATTCCAAACAGTGGAGCCTTGAAGGAAGCAGTGCGCAGCTCTCACTGACACATTGGGAGGGTCATGCTGCGGGTCGCTGTGCCCTCTGAGGCACGCTCACTGTCAGACCTTTGGTGGACAGCAGATGCTTCACGCCTTGGGTATTCTGCAGTCAGGTGGGCACCGAAGTCACCAGTATAATTCTTTTTTTTTTGGTTTTTCGAGACAGGGTTTCTCTGTGTAGCTTTGTGCCTTTCCTGGAACTCACTTTGTAGACTAGGCTGGCCTCAAACTCATAGAGATCTGCCTGGCTCTGCCTCCCGAGTGCTGGGATTAAAGGCGTGCGCCACCATCGCCCGGCCACCAGTATAATTCTTAATGAAAACAAGCAACAAGAATAAAAATTCTCTAATAGAGGTGGGGGCAGAGTCCAGCCACCAAGCAGGGCAGGCCAGATGAATCTTTTTCCTGAGTCCTTTATTTCCCATTGCTCAGCATTTCACAGTGTACTGGAAAACCGGATCCTAAGATAAATTTCTACAGGTTACGGGGGATTTTCAAGGATGCTGTGTGGGCTTGCCAAAAGACTCAGATTCTGCTATTAGGTAAATGGAATAAGAGGACTATATCAGAGACCCATCCAACAGGTGTTCTGTCGAGATGTGGGTATCTATGGACACCATCAAGAATGTCTGTCAGTTTTCTTATGTCAAAGCATTCACTGATCCATTCACACAGGGTTAATTGTGTTGACCTTCCCGCAGAGCTTTCTCATAGTCTCTTCTTAATTGCTTTCTACACCCATAAAAGGAAACCAGGTAACAATGAAAACCACTACCAATACAAGCTGGCAGGCTCTAATGATACACAGTCACTCTCTAGTGAAACTTAATTATCCACCAGGCACCGGAGCACAGGAAGTGAGGTCCTGACACCAGACCTCCTGCCCTCTGGCTGCACATTAGCTAATGCCCTACAAGAACCTGCATGTAGCCGGGCAGCTTGACGTGCTGTCATGGTCTGTGGTCTCCTTCTATGACGTGCTTTCATGGTCTGTGGTCACCTTCCAGAAGTGCGCAGGCTGGACCACAGGTGCAGCTACACCGTGGTCTTCACACCTGCCCCGGGAGGTTTCAAGTCCAACGTCTAACTTTTGCCTTTTCATGATGGCTAGGTGTGAGTGTGACCTGCGGGGTCAGCAACTATAGAAACGAATGTGCCAAGAGTGTGAGGGCCACCTCGGTGTCATTTCCACTCTGGAAGCGGGGACTTCACCTGCAGACATATCCTTAGACCAACAGCAGAGAAGACACATATCCAGCTACAGCCTGGATGGGTAATGCTGAATGACCCCTGCAGGTACTTACCCAAGAAAAGAGGAAGTACAGACCCACAAGGAGCCACGTACAGGGATACTGACAGCGGTTTCATGGGAGCCTCACACCAGAGACAACTAAATGGCCAACCACAAGAGGATGGACAAACTGTGTTTATCCAACACTGTCAGCAATTCAGTACAACTCCGGGTGACTCTCACTAACACCACGCTGTGTGAAAGATAGACCAAAGAGAGTATACTGCCTGTACTTCCATTTACACAAACTTTCAGGATAAGTGAAAAACTAAACAGTCTCGGAAGTCAGAACAGTGCTGCCTTTAGTGAAGTTGGGGAATCAGAAAACAGACTAAATCTATACTGAGATTTAGTGACAGAATTCATGAGACTACACACTTAAAATGGCTGTAGTGGAGCCTGAAATTCCACGGCACTTCCTCAAACACGAGACAATCATCCCAAGGTCTCAGGCTTGGGTTCTGCACGGAGATGGTTTAGCCTGGACTGCGGCCTGAGAAGATGAAGCTAAGGCAGCAGGATCCAGAGGCTGAGGAGTCCCTAGGACCTGCTCCCACGAGCCAGCGGAAGGTGCAGCAGGAAGCACTGGGCCTCAGAGACCTGCATCGACCTCATGGGAAGGCTGTCGGGTTGAGCAGAGCTTCCCATTCCTCCTCGTGTGCCTCAGGCTTCTACTGAGGGCCCTTTAGCAACCTGCTCAAATAACCCCAACTCTTACTGTCCCTCTTGGGAGTCACCGGCCTATTACAGGTGCAGGCTTGTCACTCTACGGTGTCAACCCCACTCTGCACACACCCTTGCCTTCCCACAGGGAACCCACCTCTGACCTGTCAGCTCCTATCACTTTTTCACACCTTCCACACCCCCCTCACGACCACAGTCATTTGTCTACACAGTCATTTGTCTACATGTTCGCCGTTGGACTTTCCCACTCATTCTGAGGCCAAAGAGAGGGGACTGTGGCTGACAGTTCTCTGAGAAGTGAGGGAGCACACAGTAGGGCGGCAACTAAATCTGCTGAATGAACAAATTCTAGACTTGCTCGCCAGCATACAGCAGTCGAGCAAACCCATGAAAACAGAGTCCTGCACCCTAGTTCCTACAAGGTCAGTGTAAATCCCCTGTAGCCTGCAGGCTCCTGTGAGTTGCAGAAGCTGGTCTGAAGCTGTCCATCACACATTGTCAACAATTTAAGTGGTGACACAAAAGAATGGATGTCCTGTCTTTTATCAAAAGTACCATGTCTGGGGCCAGGATAGGAGAGAAGCCTCATGGCCTGGGCTAGGAAATGCAGCCAAAGAGTGATGGCATTCTGTAAAACACGGACTCTTACAGAGGCCCAATGTCAGCACATGAAAAATGGCCCACTTGGGGACACAGGCTGAGGAGGGCTGCACATACACTCTCACTTGGAAAGCCATCCAAGTGTCTAAGGAGGGCAAATGAGCTGCGTCCTGTGAGTCTGCACAGGCTGTGGCCCAGAGCTTCAAAGCTCACAGTGAAGTAAGCGAGCAAATGGGATCTGGCCATGCTTGTCCAAGGGAGGTCAGTGCCGCCACAAGACAGCATCTCCGTGGGGGAGTCCCCTGCAGGACCCCACCATCGGCCGCAAGCAGTATACCTTCATACTGTCTCAAACCTCTGACATCTGTTAATCTTCTGGCTAGAGAACGGGCCTCACATCCTGCCCTTAGGTCCCACTGCGGACTGCACAGGGAAGGCCATTCAGAACCGGCCAGGCAAAATCAGTGAGCAGAGCCCGACTCAGAAGCTGGAGACTCAGCACCCCACTTCCTGCCAATAGCAAGGGGTCTCACTGGGATTCTGAGCCACAGTTTCCTGCCCAAGTTAGTTAATAAAGTGAACATTCATCGGTAAAGTGGGGCCCACACTGAAAATACATGTTCTCATGTAAATGGTAACTTTTAAGTGGCTCCTTTAATACAAGGGCACAGGCTTTTGTCATGGGATATTTAAGCATTGGAATCTGGGGAAGGTGAATGAATCTTGGTTTTGTTCCTTGAATGAACAGATCATGGAATAGGAAAAAAAAAACAACAAACTGAAAACATTTAAACCCAATAATCCCTACCTATACACAACTGTGATTTTGTTATCGTGCTAGGAGCGAGGGATAAGAGAGTGAGGACAGGGTCATTTTAAATTAAGTGACTTTGAAAGTTGCTCAGCAGGACTCTGAACTACAAGTGCTGACTGGTGGTTCGAAACCACTAAGGGCAACCTTTGAGTACTTGGAGTGGCTTTGCCCCTTGGCTTCCGTAGACACGGAAGACCTCAGTGAGAACCCTTGGGCTCAATGCTGAGGGTAGGGCTTCTAAGATAAGCAGCTAAAGTGACCCAGGGGAGGAAGTGCCTTGGTTGCCTGCCCTGATGTCCCATGGGATGCAGAAGGTACAGAGAAGCAGGGCATCTGGGCAGATGTTCGCTCTGCTGATGCTGTGTATGACAGGTCTGGTCAGTCCACTTCTCTCTTTCCTGCTCCGTAGCAAGTGGGACAGTTCTACCCAAAGAAAGGGGTGTCTACAGAAGCAGGAGCCCACCACGGCAGAGAAGGTAGTCAGCCAGAAAGTGTAATCGAGATACACAAAGGGAAACCAGGAAGTCACGAAACACACACAGCAAGAAGAGTGCTCGCTTCTAACAGCTGCGTCCTACTTGCCCGTGGTTCCGAATGCACGTGGAGATTTACAGTCACTGAGGTGATCCAAACACAGCTCAACTTGAACTTGGTGCTCCCACGGAAAGGTCAGGCCCTTCCCTAGTGGAGTCTGGGGTGTGTATATTCTGGCATGCTCTTCTCGGAAGTGAAGGTCTCTAAAACTAAGCTGGTAGCTTTCGTCCACTGGACCCAGCCTTCTCAACTCCTCTCTAAGTGGCATTCCCAGGCCAGTTAACCAGAATGCTGCAACTCTGACTGGAGAACTCCAATAAAATGTCCCAGGTGCACAGTCCGGAGAGCTACCCAAGGCCACTCCAGGATGCTGTGGGCACTAACCACCCGGCCACCCGTCGGACACCACTCACCATGTAGGAAGGGAATGTCAGCACTCGCTTGTGCTTGCCACAAGGCCACTGGGGGTCATCCAGGAGGTTTGGGTCATAGTCCATAAAGTCTCCCAGGTCACTTCCTGAAGAGCACAAGCACAAGGTAATTAGGGGCCCTGGACTCCTCGAGGCTGAGGCTGCTGGGACAGTCATTAAAGACGAGGTGGCTTCAGGGCCATTTGTCTCAGTCACCTCACAACGGCTGATTTCTAGGGGTTGTCTCTGCTTGGCAGTGAGGTATATCTACCCACCCACAAAAAGATTGGCCAATTCTTACCATTCTGATTTTTTTCCTATGGATGTAAGTAAATTATGTGTTCATTTCCCTGACCCAGAAGAATACAAAACTTGACACAGCATGTGAACTGTGGGGAACCCTTGTAGGTCACAGGACATGGTCCTAGACCAGCCTGCTCTTTAAGCTGACACAGAGAACTGCTAAACCCAGTTGTACCATTCAGGGCCACGACCTGGGTAAATGCTTCTAGACAGGCTGCTGTGTGTGAATCATGTCCCAACTGTGGTAGCCACCAGCAAACACAGATACAAGTGACCTTTGCTGGTGATGGGGGATTACAACAGGGGCAGGCTGACCCAGGGAACTTCACCTTCACTTGGAATTTCGTGTGTGTGGTAAGTGTGAGCATGACTTTGTAAGTTGGTGTGCAGGTGTACGTGTGTGTGGAGACCAGAGGTTGATGTAAGATGTTTCGCTCAATCACTTTTTTATCATCTTTTGAGACAGGGTCTTTCATGGAACCTGGAGTTCACCAATACTGCCAGACTAGTGGCCAGCAAAACTCAAGGGTCTGCCTGTCTCCTCAGTGCTAGGATCACACACACACAGTGCATGCCTGGCCTTTTATGTGGGTGCTCGGGATCTGAACTCAGGTCTTTGTGTTTTGTGGTAGGCACTTTGCCAGCCGTTCCTAGGCCCCTCACCTGGAATTTCCCTGTAAGAGTTTTTATCCTTGTACCTATGTATGGGCGAACATGGGTATGAGGCTCATCCTTCAAAAGCCAACCCAGTTCCTAACTGTGAGCACTGCAAAGGAAATGCTCACCCAACCCGCACTTCAGGACCCAACTGCACGGGGAAACACAGAACGCAGAGTGCAGCCACAGAACACAGGTGAATGAGGAGCCGAGGCCGGGGGGAGTGCTACAGCTTTGTCCCCACCCCCCACCCCGCACAGGTAGGCCCTGGGGGCTGGGAACCGAGCAGCTAATTAAGAGAAAGGTCTTCTGTGGTATGGGTGTGAGTCTGTGGCCTGAGAGCACACCTCAGGCCTGCCCCTCACCTCCCCTGTGGACCCTTCCTCTAACCAGCACAAAAGGAGATCCTATTTGTGCTGTAAACTGAGGCACATCCTACCACCAGCCACCAGACCCTTCTGAGCCAAAGTTACCTGCATCAAGGCTCCCCTGGGTGCTGCTGGCCCGGCCCATGGAGAGGCTGCGGTGGCTCAGGTTCCGGAACTGGGAGAAGGAGGAGGTGGAGTCTATGGTGTTCCTCCGGGTTCCGAAGGCATTTGTGGGTAATAGAAACTGGGTATAGGACACTGTCTGAAAGGGAAGAACAAACCCAGGGCAGTGGTTACGTCCAGGGGAGGCCAGGCTTGTTTTCTGGCCAAGCTCTGTTGCTACCCTTGGATCAGGTTTGCTTTCTTTTTTGTTCTGTTTTGTTTTGAGACAGGGTTTCTCTGTGTAGCTTTGCACCTTTCCTGGGACTCACTTGGTAGCCCAGGCTGGCCTCGAACTCACAGAGATCCGCCTGGCTCTGCCTCCCAAGTGCTGGGATTAAAGGCGTGCGCCACCACCGCCCGGCCAGGTTTGCTTTCTTAAAAACATGCAATTCTGGAAGCTAATGGGATTTGAAAAATGCAACTTGTAGCCCGGCCTGGTAGGCCCATCTTTAATCCCAGCACTCTCAAGGCCAAGGCAGATAGATCTGAGTTCAAAGTCAGCCTGGTCTACACAGCGAGACCCTATTTCAAAAAACAACACAACACAAACAAAACAAACAAACAAAAAAACAAGAAATAAAAATGCAACCTGTTTGGTATTCCTTTTTGCCAAATTTGTGCCACTTTCATACCCCACCCTTACCTGAACAGCCTCCGAGCTGTGTGCAGTCTAACTGATCCCATTTGGTCTGTCTACTCCCGGTAGGTGGCCAAATGTCCGCGTGTCAGACAAGGCACTGTCTCAGAATGTGCTGGAAGGTTGTGTCATGCACAAGGTACATGATGTACTGCATCTTATAATCCAGGGGAGGGATCAGGAACACACCAGGCCTCCAGAGTCTCTGGTAAGAGCCGCTGGCTCCTCTCACACTTCCCCGAAGGTGCTGACCATGACCCTCCACTCTGCCCCAACCTTCCTCATTCCAAGGTGAACACTCACCCTTTTGGATGAAGATGGGGGAGCCTATTTCTCTTTACTTGCCCCAAGGAGCACCTTGTAGGCACCCCACATACAGCCTGAACGAGGCATCGTGTCTTGGACAGAGCTGACAGATGCCCTGAGGGTGAGGACAGCTGTTTGGGAGCCTCCCACAGGAGCGCAGGCTTTTTGGGAGGTTGTAATGAAGACTACCACAGGTCAGCAGATTACAAATTTTGCTCCTTGGACTTCAACTTAGCAGCTCACTGTACTGTGGGTGAAATCTGACTGTTTAGCGGGATACCACACTGACACAGTTTAGTGGTCACCGTGCTGGGCGGAGGCACTCGGGGCTTCTTGGGATCATGGGAAGCCAAAACTTTACTAGAGGCTGGAATATTGCTCACTGATACCTCTCTTTCACAGATACACAAACCATCACTCCATCTTGGAATGTGGATGTGTTTATAAGTATGTGAATATTGCACAATCAGCTGTAAACAGTGTGAGCAGAAATGCACATTCCTCGGGACCTCCTGCCACGCCTCTACTGAGTTACTGGCTTGGTGGTTTCTGTCTGCACAGAGCTGGAGTGAGATGATGCATCGCACTGAGGAACCTGCCCTGACCTTGCAAGTAAGTCTTATGCTCTAGCTCTCTGCCTTTGCATCCTGGGCCTTGCACCAATTGCAAAATTTCAGACACTAGAAACCTTACCTTCCCATCAGCCCCCAGCTCCACACCATCAAGGCCAATGATCTCCTTCAGGCTCATGGCCCCTGCTGACTGTCTCCCTCCATCCAACTTCAGGTCCCTAGGAAGCACAAGCCAAGAGAAAATGCTTTTGTGTGTTTCCCAAAGAATGACACTCGCCGTATGACAGCACGGACACACTGATGAAATGACCCGGGGGGGGGGGGGGGGACGGGGTAGCAACAGTGCTCTGGGAGTCACGCTCTCCTGTCACTCTCACGCAAGTGACATCCAAATGAACAGAACAGTCAGGAGGAAGCGGGCCTTGGAAGCCCCTGGCTACCACCACCCTCCGCGTGGCCTCTGTGTTTTCAGACACAGGGGGGCATTTCCTGAATGCTGGGGACAGTGGGTCTCTTGGGATCTAGTGCTGGCTTCTTTTTGAAGTTGCTAAGATCACCTCTCCTTGCCACACTTCTTTACCAGATGGGACAAATCAATGACTTCAACAGCGACCAGGTATTGCTGGCAATGAAAGGTCAACGCCACAGTAGTTAGGCCGACCACCTTAACAGCGAGTGTCCTCTCGTCAAAGGAGAGCCCCAGGAGTGACATAAGCCTTCTAACACTGTGGCACAATTTCTAAAGCCTTTCACCGTCATGCTTTTGGTTATGACGATACCATTAACCCATTTTACAGAGGAGGAGACTGAGGCTTGTCAAGGCCACCAAGAGAGCAGATTGTGTATTAAATGTCCTTCCTAACACATAGCACCACCCTGGTGATGCAGGATAGGGTCACTGTGACTATGTCCAGGTAGAATTACCCACTGTGTCAGAGGGTGAGTCTCTCCAGAGTCACCTAGTGCCTTTCTGACTATCTACTACAGTCTGGCTCCTATGGCCAGGCATTCTGTATTAGTCAGTACAGGACAGGAGAAGGCGTCCAGGGTTTTCTGTGACACCCCAGGGTTCTGTACTGCAGCCATGTTTGGGTACTGCCTTCCAGCTTCTGTCTGATACACAGTGCTTGCTGGTGAAGTCCACGTTAGACTGACAGCATGCTCGTCACGGGACCTGGATGGAGACTCCATAACCAGAGACTGAGAATGTGGGCAAGAGACAGTAATGTGGAGAGGCCAACAGCAACCCAGGGGAGAGAGGAGGAGGGCTGGGGAGTGACGCGGGGAAGCGAAGGGAAAGCAGACATCCCCGGCCCAGCCGCTGCTTCCATCTATGGGCACGCCAAGCATGGCCCAGCTCCTTCGACTGTCTTCAAAATCAGCACACAGACCTTCTGCACCTAGTAGTGCTGCATTCTTGAAGCCATTTTCTTGAGAGGAGATGGCTCACCTCGCTCAAAATGACATCAAAGTCACACAGGACAAAGGCAAACAAATCTCAGAACTCTCAGTTTATAAGGTCCCCTCGCCCCCTCTCTCTACCTTTCCTCTCTCCTCTCTGTCTCCCTCCCCCTTCCCTCCCTCCCTCTCGTGAACATTGTCAATCAGTACTTCTCCAAGCCCTCCCCATGTATGTGATTCCCAACATCAAGCTCGCCTCCCCTGTTTGGGAGCAGAGCATAGCAAGACTCAAACTGTAACAAGGAGCTGGGCGGTGGTGGCACACGCCTTTAATCCCAGCACAGATCTCCGAGTGAGTTCTAGGACAGCCAGGGGTACACAGAGAAACCCTGTCTTGAAACACCAAACCAAAAAAAAAAAAAAAGCAACAAAGAGGCAGAAGTCATCCAAATGAGGACTTCAAGAATGTTCTAGGCAAGGGATCTGCTTTCGGATGTATCTAAGTCCTCTCTGATGGAGACCACTCTCCTCAAGCACTCGGGTGTCCAGGATTATGTGTGTGGCTTTCTCAAGATGCTGTGCTGGCGCTGAACCAGCAGCTAGGAAGACAGAGCATGCTAGAAAAAGAGAAAGCAGGGCCTTCGGAGGTCACCGGGTCCCCTGGAGCTAGGTCCACCCCGAGGGACGCCACCTGACTGATCTACCCACAGTGCTTCTCAATGGATTCAGCAATCAAGCTGGAGGCCAGTGCACCGTGGCACTAGCTGGGGGCAGCATGGGTACCGTGAAAAACTCGAAGGCTGACATTAACAGAAAGGTAGGTGTCATCTTCTGAGGGGCGGCGGGGGGCAAGAAACCCAGGGGAATGACTATTAAAGCCAACCTGTGTGCAGAGGGCCTCCAGGAGTGTTTTCTTTCATGCTCCATCTGCACAGCATCTCAGAGGTAAAGAAACTGAGGCATTTGCCAGCGGTAGTCTGGTGTCAAATCCCTTCAGCTGCCCTTGGGTTGTTCGTACTACTGAGTCCTCAGGACAGCCTGGCTCCAGTCAGTTGTTAAATGCGCACAGCACAGTGGACAGAGTCGAACCAGCCACGCCTCTTCCCACACTCCTTCCCGGTGTTTCCCACAAGGGAAAAAAGCTATAACAAAAACTGTATCATACAGGATTCCTCCCAGGAGCCGACCCACAATCCCTATGCAGAGAATCAGAGATTCCCATATGGACCCAGGAAATTGTCCAAGTGTCCAGGGACATTTGGGTCCACAAAGAGGTCAGGCGAGGCTCCACCCTGCCTCCCTCCCCACAGGAATCCACCTAAGTGACCTGCTAGCGTTTCCCCCTGGCTTCCCACTTTGTCATTATACCTTCTAATACAATATTCACTGTGCCTGGACCAGGGCCAGGGCAAGTAGAAAGTAATATAAAGACAACCTTCAACTATGCCTTGGGTCATCTATGGTTCAGGATGGACCAGTGTCACCCAACAGAACTCCTTTCCCAGGCTGGAGGTGCTCTCCATCTGCACCGTCCCATACAGTGGTCACTGGTCACATGGGAAATATGATCTGGTTAAGAAAGTTAATTCTTCAGTTGTATGAACTCTTTGTGTATGTGTGTGTGTGTGTGTGTGTGTGTGTGTGTGTGTGTGTGTATGTGTGTGTGTGTGTGTCTCACTCTACAGTCTATGCTTGCCCACAATCCTCCTGCTTCAGCTCCCAGAATGTGGGGGTTAGAGGTATGTACCACCATGCCCACATTAATTGTATGAAATTTTAATCAACTTAATATAAATGGCCACTCGTGGCTAGTGGCTACCATATTGGGCTAACTTTTGGTGCTTTCCTGTCAGGACTGTGGCTTCAATTCATTTGTAACTTCCATGATAAAACCATACAGTCACATGCAATGTATTTAATAATGTGGACCGGGTCTCCCCATTTTCTTCCCCAAAGTAGCCTGGCCACTTGCTGTCTGTAGCCTCAGGGATATTTACCTTTCAGGCCACAGCTCACTGAGGAGATGTGCCAGGCATCCTAGAGGCAGAGGAACAATGAGAAGAGCAGGGTGGCCCTCAGTGGGGAGGTAATGATGACCTTGGGCTCCCTCGGCTTGGCATTCTATCGGTACTCCTAGACTAAGTGTTCCCAGCTATAATCAAAACCCACAGCTGCAGGTGGCACAGGGCCTCGGCAATCTTTGGGCCTGGAGGAGTCACAGGGCAGGGGTGTTATAGTAGACTGCTGGCAGTATCAGGGCACACCAGTGAGCAATGACCAGTGTACGGGTCAACCTGTGAGCAGTGATCCCTTTGGGGGTCAAACGACCCTTTTACAGGGGTTGCATATCAGACATCCTGCATATCAGATATTTACATTAAGATTCATAACAGTTATGAAATAGGAATAAAATAATTGTATCGTGGGGTTCACCATAACATGAAGAACTTCATTAAAGGGTTGCATGTAGTTGGAAGTTTTCCTATGTCCCACCCGGTCTTCAGCCGCTCAGACCCAAGTAAACAAACACAGAGGCTTATATTAATTAAAACTGCTTGGCCATTAGCTCAGTCTTCCTACTGACCAGCTCTTACACTTAAACTCAGCCCATTTCTGTTAATCTATATGTTGCCACGTGTTCTGTGGCTTTACCTGTGTGCCATTACATGCACAGCGGGCTGGTGACTCCTGACTCAGCCTTCTTCCCAGAATTCTCCTTGTCTGCTTATCCCGCCTATACTTCCTGCCTGGCTACTGGCCAATCAGTGTTTTATTAAACCAGTGTACAAGAGCATTACCCCACAGCAGTCGCAGCGTTAGGAAGGTTGAGAACACTACCCTAGGCCTTTCTTCATATAGTCATAGAGACTGGAAAGAGAGGGTATCTGGGATCTGAGTTTCTCAACAGCCTTGTGTCAGGGGAGAGAGGGAGGTAACAGATTGGAAGAACTAAAGAATCTTCTCAACTGCAGCTGGCACACTCGTATGGCAGTCACTCGAGAACAGTACTTTGTGATGTTTGGGATACACGTTTCTGTGTATTCTCTCAGGCTGTCACTGGAACGGGACATGGTTCTTGGTGGGAACGAGTTAAGAGCACATGCATATACACATGTGTGCCTCGAGTCACAGCACAGAAAACAAAGCTCATTCATGACTTTCTGATGATCACTGAATTTTTTTTTTTTTTTTTGTCTTTTTAGGATCTGATCTTGAAACTCACTTATATAGCAGGAGGGGACCTTGAACTTCTGGCCGTTCTGTTTCTACCTCCCAAGGGCTGGGGTCACAAGCATGCACCACTATGCCCCGTTTTCTGTGGTGCTGAGGATTGAACCCAGGGCTTTGTGCACGTTAGGCAAGTGTTCTACCAGCTGGGCTCCATCCTCAGGCGAGTCTCCATTTTCTTTTCTGAATTTATGGGTAGCAATTGTCAGGGTCTGAAAGCACAAGGGTGCAGATCATCTTCTCTGGGTTGGGTTTTTCCTGCTAAGTGCTCCAATAAATGTCACTGAAACCCGATATTAGCACGAACTGCAGGAAATTGCCCTTTTGGAGCCATACTTGACTGACATAATAACAGCAATTTCACAATGGGCTCCCTGACATTACAGATAACTGCCTTGGCCCGGTGTGTGATGCAGATAGAGCAACAGAGGCCTGGGCGTTGCCGGCTGCCGTCTGGAGGTGACTGCGGAAAGAACTGTGAGTTGCATGGATGTACCCAAAACAATCTTTAAAAATAATATCCAGGGAAAAAGAACTAAGCAAAAGTCTTAGGAGAGTAGGGGTAGAATCCCAGTGTGTTCTAAGATCATTGCTCTAAAATCTTATAAAATGGTTATTAAAAATATCTGTGGACTCACATGCCAGCCTTAAACCCGCAGTATGGACAACACAGAGCAACAGCTGGATGAAGCCATTGAAAGCAGATTCAAGCTGGACTTTCTTTGAAAAGCCTAGAGGATCTTCTTTTAATCCCAGATATATGTAGGGTTCAAAAGTTAATTTACTGAGACTCCGACTGTTTTTAAGAACCAAAAAGGCACTGGGTGTGGTGGCATATGCCTATAATCCCAGCATTAAAGTAGGCAGAGGTAGGTTGGTCTCTCTGGGGTCTAGGCCAGCCTGGCCTGTAGAGGAGACCCTGTCTTTAAAAAGCACCGCTTGCAGTATCCCAGATTTGCACATAGTAAGGCTTGAATGTGGTACGTTTGCCCAGGGACAAGTATGGTTTACAAGGTTGTCGGAGAAGATCTTTCTTACTTCCACGGGAGTCGTAAAACACTGGTGAAGAGCCATGAGCAAGTTGGTTCTAATCCCTGTGGCCCCAGCTCCAGAGCACACCGCAGCTTAGACTGGCCTCCCCACTCAGCTCAATTCGCAGGCCATGCAAGCTTGAACAGTTTGTAAACGCAGGACAAAGACCGGCAATGGAACCAGTCAGTGGGGGAATGGGAGGGGCTGGAGAGAGGGCCAGGGTGGGGCGGGGGCAAGATGAGAGGGGATTACAATAGGAGATGAAGGCATGTTTGGGGGAGACAGCCAAGCAGCACTTATATGCTTAAGAAAAATAGGTTGGTTCATTTGGGGGCTGCAGCGTTCTTCACAGCAGTGTGCCACAATCCTCAGCAGGAAAGTTGCTAGACCCCAGTCTTAGCTTCAGCTGCTACAGCATAAAGCAAACACATCATATTTCACCCCTCAGTCACCCGATCAAAGCCAGCTGTCAACCTACATTATCAGGTTCTCAAAGGTTATGCACCTCCCTTAACCACTGCATGGCCAACTCCCAACTCTATCTTTTCTAAAAGGCTCGGCTGACTACCATTAATGCACAGAACTGATCTTGGTAGGAAAACAGGATTCCCCACCAGACAAGAAGTTCAGGGTTCTTTCCCTTAGAGGCAAAATCAACGAACCAATCTAAAAAAATGTGATTGCGAGCCAGTGTGTGAAGGTGCTTATAATGCAAGCCAGCTGAGCTAATTGTGATTCCCAGGACATGTGTAAAAGGCAGGAGAGACTCACCCCCACAAAGTTAACCTCTGACCTCCACATATGTGCCCCCCACATCATGCACACACACCTCACACAATAATACTTAAAAAATAAATAATTGAATACTTACACCTGGGAAGTAGATGGGAAAAAGCATGTGTGATCCAAGTAGGTACTTTCCAAAGCTTTCTGCTCCTAGGATTGGGCTGTCCTGACCTCTACCCATGGTGATATCTCTAATGGTGCCTCAAGCGCAGACTCACGGGACCATCTGCGAGCACCACCCAGGAACTTGCTCTTCAAAGGGCAACAATGGCTCAAACACTTGGATATGTAAATAATTTAAGGGCTAATTAAATATTAACAGGATTTCTAGACTCTTCAAAAAGAACAGAGACTGGGAGAAAGCAGAGCTCTGAAAACTGGATTAGCAAAGGAAATACCACTTGTGAATGAGTCTTAATTAAGAGATCACACGTTGCGGGACTCCAGGACACTAGTGAGCGTTAAGAAATCCATCTGTAGTCTGCTGTAATTTGGATCTAGAATGCCCCTGAAGGTCATGTGCTAAAAAGCTTGCTCCCTCACCTGGTGTACTCCGAGAGGTGGTGGAGTCCCGAGTAGGGCCCAATGGGAGACCTCAGGTCAGGAGGTGGGCCCTAGAAGGGGATACTGAGACCCCCCTCCTTTTGGGCATCCCTGCCGTGAGATCCATGACTCAGTTCCAGCACCTGTAGTGAGTGAAGCATGGACTGCAAATGTCTGTGTGGGTGCGTGTGCATGTATGTGAAAACCACAGGACAGCTCTGTGTGTTGTTCCTAGGAGCAGTCCACCTTGCTTTTTGAGGCAGTGCTTCACTGGCCTGGAGGTAGCCTAATGGGCCAGGCTCACTGGCTACAGAGCCTAGGGGTCCACTTGTCTCTACCTCTCCAACACACACCACCACTCCTGGCTTTTTCATGGGGCGCCAGGAATCGAACTCAGGTCTTCCTGCACAAACTATGTCCCAGCCCCAGACTGAGACTTAATAACTTAAGTTCATTGTCTCTAGTGTTTGCCATAGTTGCAGAGCTAACACAGCCCCTTCAAGTGCAGTTTCACCTGCTCACATGGCGGCAGTTAACCACCAGAGTTCAAAGTCAACAAACAAGGCCAGAGCGGACAGAAAAAAAAGGGCAGCTTTTAGCTGAGAAATCTTGGCCCCTCAGACCCAGCACTTCATGGGTAAGTCATCCCCAGAAAGGCGACAGGCAGACAATGAAGGGGTCTTCATGGAGCTTACACCAAAATCTTTGTCTAAAGGCAGCTCTTAAACAGCCAGAGAATGGAATGATTCACCATGAGATCATCCAGAACCAGTCGCTGTGTGGGAATGTACTTGGTGTGAGGAAAGAAACAGCTTGTGAGTGTGTAATTTTCCACAAGAAGAGATGTTTCTGGGGCGAGTGGCCCCGACCAGGCAGGGTGCATGCAGGCTTGAAAGCTCTCTAAGAATAGACTTTGTTCTGTGTCACAAAATGGTCAGTTTTTAGGAAATGAACCCAAGCAGATGACCTCATCTGACTGCCTCATGCCAAAAGCTAAGGACACAAACACCACGTGGAAGCCGCTGACAACTTAGGACACCCCGGAGACACCTTGCACCCCACTGAGCAGTCCACGCCTGCGTGTTTGTGAGTGGTGAATCCAGTGTCTGTTGCTCAACCAAGGACTGTCGTACAAACGGCTGTGTCCATACCACAGGAGCTGTCCTGGCCAGAAGCCTCTAGCTTCCTGGTTTTCACAAGACCCCCAAACAGCACATTAACCACCCGGTCATTCTCACTTTCTTTTGCTCGGACACCTAGGCAGACTCGCCCACGGATGTCGCATATTTCAGGAAACAAGCCCTTGGGCACAGACGCCAACTCCTTTAGGCACAGAAACAATGCTGGGATAACCTTTAACACACTGCCTACTGTCTCTCACTCACTAGTGGACTGTGCTCCAAAACTTCCTGAGCTGGCAGTCTGGAACCAGAATGCATCTTTCTAATGGAGGCAGTATCATAAATGGGGATTGGCCACACTACACCCTTTCAGCCTCTAATGTAACTGAGCCAGCCCCAAAGTACAAGCCAGAGCTCTGGCCTCATCTCAGCAAAAGGCCAGTGGGTGTAAGAGGAGAAAGACACTGGAGGAAGCTGAGTCTCTTGGTTTCCTGGCTTGGGACTGACCCTTAACCAACAGCTTGAAAGGTCAAATTCACACTGTTCTACCTTCCTCTCAGACCTGCCTCTTCCTTCACTGTACTGAGCCTTTCTCCTGGGCCATTCCAGCGTTCACCATTTCCTCTGTTTCTATAACTCCATAGATCCTCTGTAGCACCTAGAGGTTCCACACCTGGTCCCATGGTGGGGGCACCAAAGCTCAGGGGTGCAGGGTAGGGGCTAGAGGGTGAGAGGAGAGCAGTCTCAGGTGGAGGCACCTGGCTGTGGGGGTCCCTAAACCCAAGTCCTTGTTCAGGGAACCATCTGTGGGAGGCCAGCTTCTACCTTTTACAGGGTTCCTATGAGGAGGAGAGAGGAAAAAGAAAATACTAGATAGAAAGCGGAGGATAGCTTCAGGAGGCCCTGGGTCAATACCCAATGGCCCCTTCTGCCTCTTCAAAAGGGCTTTTTATAACAATGCATACCGCACAGCCAAGTGCAGACCCTTCCACACACCTGGTAACCATGCACATGGTCAAGTCATCCCCTCATGCAGCCCTGTTGGATAAGGCAAGCTCAGATCTCACTAGGAAACCTCTGTGGGCTCTCACACATGACACACTTGTTTACTAAGCAGGGAAGAGTCCAGGAAGTTGTGTGCAAGTCTTTTTATGTGACGGGAGTCTCCAGGCCTAACTGCAGGTCCGTGCTAGAAGCGGGTGGGCAACGACTGACATGAGTAAGGGCCTTGGCAACTGCGCGCTGAAGGGTGAGGAATGAGGAGCTAGTTTAAACTGGGGACTCTTCCTGAGAACGGTGCGGTTTATAAGCCCTTAAGTCAGAGAAGAGATGGGCCACAGCCGTTCCCCTCCCCATTACTGCACCCCACCAACCTGCACGCTGTGAAAGGTGGGGTCTGAACAAAAAATCAAAACCACCTCTGTTGTGTCCTATGTTAGTGGTTTCACTAACATAGGATGGGAAAAGAGAAGATTGGAAGAAAATGGACCAACATGTTAGCAGTGGCTTTGCTGAGGTCTGGCTTGCGAATTTCGATCTTATTTTTATGTATTTTCTAAACTTGCTTTAACATGCATGTGCCGAGAGGAAAGAATTAAAGAATAAAAGAAAACCTGAAGATGAACCCATAGTACCTGTGAACCATTCACCGAGAGCCAGGCTGGACTTCATCTGTACTGGACAGAAGGGACCTCCCACTGATGAACTCCTGCGTCACCACAGCCTGGCAGGGGCTCTGAGCTCCCAGAGGTGGGCGCTGCAGGCACTTGTAACGATGAGTCAGCTGGAGCCAGCGGCTGCCGGCTCCATCCCCCGGGCCACCCCTTGCCTGGCTTCAGGTGCCATTGGCACGGATCACCAAGACGGCTAAGGGAGGAGTGGACTTGTCCCCATCCTCTTCAGGACTGGACTCCACGTAAACTTGTGTTGTCAGAACAGCGGGGAACCGTGAGGTGAGAGGTGACAGCTAACAGGATGTCGCTAAAGTCCTTCGAGCTCCCGTCTGATCTGAAGACGCTGCCTTTGTTGAACTGGCATTGCTGGAGTTATCCGCCATTTCAAACATCCTTTACAAATGACCTCAAGGGCACTCGAGAAGAGCGCCTTTATGTCCGGGAAGGGCTTCCATGTCCTCAGAAGTCCTCTGTTCACTAGGCTCTGCCTGTCTGCTGCTGTGTGAGGCGTAACCCACCCTTGGGGACTATCAGTGGAACATCCACCTCACACCTGGGTAATTTGAAAGAAATGGGCACAACCCATGGGCCTCTTCATCCACGCAGGTCAGTAATCCCGCATCTTTCTAATGCATGCACTCAGAGACAGCTGCGTGGACCTCTACAAAGAGAGAAGAAAGGACTACCAGGTGTGACTGGGATGCATGAGGGAAGGAGGACCAGGCAGGAACGTCACCTCACCCCAAGATGAAGTGCCCCCTCTCCACAGCACCGACCTTGGGAAACTGCTCTCTTCTACCTATGCTGAGTTCCACTCAAAAGGCCCGTTACTTAAACAGAAGCAGGGTACAGCTGAAGGAAAAGTGTGCTGACCTGCAAGGGGGGGGGGGGCAGGTGCCATTTACCTTTTGATCTGTTTTAGAGATGTTCAGGCCACCAACTCTGACAAAAGCCAGTGGGCCTAAGCAAAGACAGCAGAAGTCACGTGACCTTAGCAACAGGCCTGAACGCTCAGCATGGATACTTGCCATACCAGTGAGGCAAAAAGGCAGTCTGCCCTGGCTGTGTGAACACTGGGTCACCTGGCTGGTGAGCACAGAGCGGGGGGCCTCGCGGTGTTCCCCAGAAGCATATGGCTGTAGCTTGAGGCCCTCTATCACTCTAGGCTTAGCAAAGTTCTTGTCGCTGTGACAAAGCCACTTGGAGAGAAACAAGGGACCATGGCCCACGTCAGTTCACCTTGTTAGTCCTTTCAAGGCCATCTGTCCAGCTTTCTGTTTCTCTGGAGATGCCCCCAAGGACCAAGTGCCAGGTCAAAGGTTCCACAGAATACCGGCTCTCACCAAAACATACTGCCTGTCTGCATTTGGTAGGCCAGTGCTATGCCTCCCCCATGAAATGAGCAACACCCCAAGCCTGGAAATGCAGCCCTGGAAAACATGCCCCCCCTCCACCCAGTTATCTGTGAAAGTGGTGTGTTCGCTGTGTTCCATGCCGAGCACTGCAGCTGCTCTGAGAACTAAGATAGAGTCCATGTCCACAAGTTAAAATCCATCTACGGGCACGTTCACCAACCTCAGCAACGGCACCAGAGAGGCTCTTGGCAGAGCCTCAGCGAGGTACTGGGGTGGGGAAGGGGCCTCCGGAAGCTGTTTAGAAAGGCTCACTTCCTTCAGACTGGGTCAGTGAGTGACAGAGCAGTGTTCCAGATGAAAATCCCCACAGCAAGGAAAGTCGGACAAGGAATCCACAGGCATCTTGCTGGTCTGAGACACCACGGGGAGAGATGGTCTAAAAAGGACCCTTGTCTATGTAGAGGCTGGGCAGGGGCCTCGGGTTCAGCGAGGAAGAACAACACGAAGATTAAGTATGAACTCCCCACCCCCTAGAAGGTTCGTGAGATGTGCTGTGGGGTTGCTATTTTGAGTGGTTTTGTAAAGTTTGGTTGATGGGACCTAGGTGGAGGAAATGGGTCGCTGGGGAAAGGGGGTGTTCTTGGAGGTTATATCACAGACAAGGAGACAAGAGCAGAGACTCTCAGAACAGTCACACAAAGAAACCACAGATCTGAGCTGGGGTGAGGGGCCAGTGTCAGTGTTAAGGGAAGGACTGAGCGGGCAGTTCAGGGGTCAGTGGATGACTGACTGGATGGGCAGGTGCTGTCACCTGCAGCTGAGCTCAGGGCCCATGGGAAAACAGCTCCCTGTGCTGGAGGACCCTCCTTGGGTGACTGGAATCTGATCTGCAGTTGTCTTGAGGGGGGACACACCTGTGGGGTGGCAATTCTCAGGGATCCTTGTTGCCTTGGGAATTCCTTCTGGGGCTGACGTTGGACTGGAGGCTTCACTGGCCTCCCCAGGTTCAGTGTGAACCAGTGGAATCTTCAGTGGACCACTGTGGCAAAGACCACAGGCAAAACTACATTTCCCAGATCCCCAGAGGTGGCCCAGGGTCCCTCAGGGAGAAGTGCTCATGTGAAGCCTATTGGAGGAAATGAGTCACACCTGGGCAAGACAGGCATTCCTGGCAAGCCCGGGGGACCCATGGGAACTGCAATGGTAGTGTTTCTGTGGGAGAGGCCGGGGGTTGGGGGGAGGGGGGAGGTGGTGAGGCACACGTCTGCCCTGGCTGCACTGCCTCTCAGGCTGCACTGCCTCTCAGGCTGCACTGCCTCCCACTGGGCTGTTCCTGGTGCCCAGGCTGCTTTTGTTTTTTCCTGGAGAGTCTGTGAGGTCTTGAAAGCCTCCCACAACCCTGACCATGACAGGGATTCTGAATCTGCAGCTCAGGACGCCGAGTATCCACTGGGACCCTGCACTGCACTCTTGTGTGCAGAGCCACTGTGGGACATGGTACATGGATGCCCTACCGTAGGAAAGACCCGTGTTTCTAATGGAAAGGCCCAGAAAAAAAGAGCCATCAAAATAATAGTGGATGATTTCTCCTGAAATGTTACATACGGGCAACTGTGTAAGTCAAACTACATTTGGGAGCAGTTATGAAAGCTTTGAGCAGCCTGGAGAGACGGCTCAAGGGTTAGAAGCATGTACGGTTCTTGCAAAGGGCCTGAATTTGGTCCCAGCACCCACATAAGGCAGCTCACAGTCACCTGTAACTCCAGCTCCAGGGGGATCTGATGCCTCTGACCTCTGCAGGCACGGCACTCACATGTACCCACCCCTCCATACATGATTAAAAAGAAGTTTAAAAGAAAGAAAATTCTGTTTTCAAAGTCCTGTCACCCACGGGGGAAGGGATGACATGCCTTATGCTATGAAGAGTAACTCTCTTACAGAAACACTGGACACCCCGAGAGAGGCAACGGTGGCACACACCGGGTCTAGACTTGGGGACAAACACTTCAAAGTCCCAAGTCCCTTCCCAATACTAGAGGAGGCGGCCGGCGGCCAGCATGGGCCCCGTGGGGAGAGTGCCGAGGGCTCGAGTGTGTGGTACAGCACCAGGAACAGTCACTCCTCCCTCTTTTCACAGGCCCCTCAGACTAAAGACAAAAATACTCAAATGGGGAAATTACTTTTCATTTAAGATTCTATCCAGAGCAGGCACAGTGGCACATACCCATAATTCCCATTACTCAGGAGCATCGTGAGTTTGAGGCCAGCCTGGGCAACAAAGCAAGACCTTACCTCAAAATAAAAATAAGCAAGTAATCAAGGCTGTGGTTGTGGCTCAGTGGTAGGGAATTTGCCCATCATGCATTAGGCCCTGGGTTCAGTATAGGGAGGGGGAGAGTTTGTCCACTGCTGCCTGGAGTTACTCCTGGAGAATTTAATGCCATAGGGTAAATGAGCATCCCTCACAGCCTTCTGAAAGCCATCACCCAACAGCTTGGTCACCAAAGTTCCCAGGAAGTGACCCCTGGTGTGACTCCCATAAATACCATAAAGTCTGGAGACAGCAAGTCTAACCCTAAAAGGGTGGTTGAGAAGGGAAGGCCAGCTGGGGCTAAGTGCTGTGGGCTGAGCTGTCCCATAGCCACGGACACAGTCCCGCTACCCTCTGTCCTCACTCTCTTTGGCTGAGGTTGCACAGTCCCACTGTGTCTCATCCCTCTCAAGAAAATGATAACATAGGTACCTATCTTACCCAGTCCTCAGAAGAAGGAATGAGCACACACACCTGGAAGGCACTAGGAAACGGCCCCACACACTGCTCGATGCTCTGTTTTAGCACACAAACCTCCAGCTATACCCTCTGAAAATCATAATAAGCCGTTCTCTCAAACAGCTTTCCCTACACATGAAGGCAGTCTGAACTTGGGGACAACTGTCACATAACCAGGTCCCCTGCTTGCACTGGAAGGTCTAGAAGTCATCCTGGAGACTCCGAACACCAGCTTAGCACAGACCTGACCGCTTGTAAGTACCCTGAGTACTTCACACTGTTCTCAATTCTTGGGGATCACCAGACCAGAAAACTGCCCAAACTCACCCATCTGTGCATGTTCTGAAATCTGAAAGTTTAAAAAGACCCATGCAGAATAATTTTTCAGGTGAGCGCTAGAAGCCACTGACTGTTGACAGGTGGGGAGTGTGAACCACGTCTCACTCACAGTCTCTTCAGTGAGACTTACCACTTCCACACCAGCCGTGTAGACAAAGATTTGGAAACAACCACTGGCACCCATGGCCGCTTGGGAGATGTGAGCCAAACATTCCAAACAGGAACCATAAAAGAATGGAGGTGGAGGGCTGAGTGATGGTCGTGTGAGAGCTGGGGCTGTCCCATGACCAGGACTCCTGCAAAGCTCACTTCTGATTTCTCCCTTACCAGGATGGAACACTTGCTCGGAAGCAGGATTCCAGCTTGGACATGGCTCTATTGAATTCTTTCCATGTAGCAGGCCGTTAACCACGCCGGAAGCTGACTTATCCTCAGACATCTTTGGAAGTCCACGGAGTCTCAGATATTTCTGTGTCCCTAAGGGCTCACACATCTAGCTCAGCACACTTGCACTGTCTGTCTGAATTCTCTCACTTCCTCCTTCTGGGCTCCACTTGCCCTAAGCATTGGGCAGCTGCTTAGGACTCAACTGTCGGGTGGCTGTTTCGTTCGGTAGTAAGTTTGTGTCTAGTCTCGATGAGAAGAGATATCTTCATGTTCACTACGCCCGCTGCTTTGAACAGTGCCTGGCAAGCAGGAGGTACTCTCTAGATTCCAAGAACAGGATTGAATCCTGCTCTGCGGTAGTGGGGCCTGAACATCTACACAGGGAAGGAGGAGAGGTGGGAAGGAACCTAGAGGTGGGTGGGGCCACAGATTTTACACAGCCAAGGATTCTGAAGACAATTCAGGGGCAGTAATGTGTTCTCCATCAGGGGACTCATGCATACTGGGGACTACAAAGGACTGAATGCAAAAACAATAAGAAATGGATGGTGAAACCTCTCCTAAGATCGATCTGTCAGCATTGCTCAACTGATACCAGGTGCCAAAATCAGTGTTCACTTCAGGTGAAAAACACACACACACAGGCACAAAGCTTCAGGGCCACAGCAGATGAGGCAGGGCGAGCCAAGAGAATGGGAGGTGGAGTTGGGAGGCTGCTATGCTGAACAAGAAGCCAGAAAACACACCCAGGAAGACAAGGCTGCCTATCTGAGAGATGCTTGCCCCGAAAAGGAGGTTCAAGTACATGCAGAGGAACAACTGAGTTTCCTGTGTTTGTGACCTTGTTGACGCTAGGCGTACACCGCATCTTCTCCACTGCTGTGTTGTCTGTATTCCAGACTCAACAGTCTGGAATAATCATGCTCTCATGGCGTGGTCCACACACAGGAGCACAAAGGAAACATGGGAACCAGAGAACAGAGCTCAGAGCTCTAGGTTGATACACAACCCCCACCCCAGCCCTGCACAACCCTGGAATCAAAGCCGGAAGGACAGACTATCTGACCTCTGCAGGCCTTTCCAGCCTTGGACTTCTGTGACAGATGGCTATGTCACAGGACAAGCTTTTGGATAAGTGTGAGGCATCTTCCCCAGTGGAAATGTATTATGTAATAAGTCGATGTGTACACGAGCTAAAACAACTCGTGCTGTTTACTAATAAATACCATCGTACTGCGCTAATATGTATATTCTCTTAGATGTCTATTAATATAGCTTTTTATTTGAAGTTATTTCTCATTAATAAAAGAATTGTAGCTATCAGTGGATAATTATGGCAAATGTGCTATCATTTATTTATAAATAGAATGTCTGTTTATTAAAATGTCAAAAGCACGGAACACCACCCGGCCACTCAAGTGGAGTACTTGGCATCATGCTCAGAGTCCCCTAGTTGCTTTGGTAGAAGGTAGACTCTGTTCAGACAACAGACTGGTTCCCCCTGTGAGGTCTTACAAAGAAACTGTGCTTTGGTTATAGAATTCATTGCTGGGCCCCTTGGTTTCCTCAACTATAAAAATCTTGGAGAAATGGTCGACTCTAATCTGCTCATGTCTAAGACATAATAGTTATATCCAAATGTCTCTATCCAGGGCCACAATGCAGAACAGTCAAGTCCACAGGTGGTTCTAAAAGGCAGGCCTTCCCAGCATCAGGGACACCAGGCATGAACAGATGCTGTTAGGTACCAGCTGCCTGCCAGCTTGCATTTCCCTGAGGTATCTAAAAATGTAGACGGCCACATGGAGCCATGGTGAGATGGTTTGGATAATCTCTATTCAAACATTTATTGGCTTTGAGAAAAATACCCAGACCTTCAAAGTCACAACTGAAAAACATACGATCTTCAAAGTTCTTCACACTGACTCTCCATGCCGTGTGCCATGTTGGGAACCTCGTGTCCACAAACTCCTGTGAGCCTCAGGTGCCCTCTGGGAAGCAGATAACGTCAATGCTCCATATCCTGGAAAGATTGCCACAGAAGTGGAACTTGTGTGGCATGTCTGCAGGGGTTGGGGGGAGGCCATACAAATGGTTCCCACTCCCACTCTTGCCTGGGACCACTGCTCTCACAGATCATAGCTGTGAAATGTTAAGTTCTTGGTACAACAGTGAGGGGTACCCGCATACGGACATTAACACTTTGGAAATGAACCAAATGTGAACAAGATGAAATGTAATGTATGGAGAAGCCAAATTATTTTATAGAACAGAATGGGTCCTTAGTTAGGAAGGGGCAGTGGTCACCTGCTGGAACATCTTCAGCATCTATTTAAAACAGTGACTGTGTATGTGTGTAATCTGATGTGTCTTCCCCTCAGAGTAAGTTCAGAAGGATGGGTACCATGCCCATCCTTGTCTCCTGCATCCCCAGTACCTGGTCATGTGGTAAGCAGTATGCAAAGAAATGAATGAATGAATGGGCTGGAGCAGGGGAAAGAATGCATTGATCAGGGGTCAGCAAAGGAGTCCAGAGAAATGAGGAAGCTCCGTAGGACCCTCCAGGCCACGGCCAGAAGAGGCTTCTGGCGCAGACCTCCCCAGGGCTGTGGAACAGAGTCTGGGCCTTACCACGGTCTCCCTGGAAATGGGCTGTCTTCCTGATACAGCCACAGCTGTGGCCATGGCAAGTTAGGCAGGAAAAAGAAAGCTTCTCTGGGACATCCTTCAAGCCCACGGCTACCCCACCTGAGCCTCAGACCTCCAAGCTGTAAGATCTGCTGCCACTTTTGCCTAGAACACCTACTTTGCAAGGTTGTTGTAAGGGTGCAGACGTAAAAAGGGTGACACTTGGTGTGCTCTGTAAGTCACATATCTAACCAGCGGCTGCCCCTGTGGAACTCATACGGAGTTCATGTAGGAACCAGGTGAGTTTATCAGGACGAGTTTAACCTGTTACAGCAGAGGAAAGTTCAAGGCCAGCAGGGAGCCTGTGGGAACAGCCGGGGCGGGTAATCGGTGAAACAGTACCCAGGCCACATTATCTCAGGTGCTGTGACTACAGCGTCTGCTGTCACAATGCCGAGAGAGCGGCTCCAGCTCCAAGTGAACAGAAGCTAGAGATGAACAGCACCCAGAGATGTGCCCAACACCAGCAGCACCCTACGACAGGTGCTGGACACAATGCGGTGGGGATGAGTCTAGATACAGGGAGGAACCCAAAGGCTGCAAGGTGGTGGGGGAGAAGGTGATCTTGCAAGTCCAGACCTTCTATTACCACCGTCTGCTCAGAGTCAGAGCAGGGTTGATTAATCCAGAGAGGGTAACATTTCTCTGGCTGCCCCTAACTATGTACATTTGTTCCTGGTGCCACTTTGCTGTGACATGTTTGCCTGCACTGGCAGCTCCAGTTCTCCCATCAGTCTCCAAACCAAAGCCAAGACACAGGATGTAGTACAGTCACAGGATTTGGTCCTTACCCAACCTACCTTTTTCCAACAGTCAGAGTGACCCAGCGGCATAATGGTGGACCTCATATTTTTCTTGGTTGATAGTATTGGACAAGGTGATAAAATGCACATTTAGAAAGAAGCAGATGGTGGGGAAGTTCACACACACACACACACACACACACACACACACACACACACACAGACACACACACACACACCCAAGGAAGTTTTCTGGCTGAAAAGAAAGTAGAACACACCCCAAAAACAGACACTGAATTTGTAACATCAAATCTAGGCAAATTCAGAACAGAGAAAGGCAAGTCACACTGTGCACACTGGTGTCTGAACTTTTCACCCGGAAAACTGTAAAGCATGCATGCATATACATACCCAGCTTGGGTACTGTCTCGGTACGGCAGCACGGAAAATACACTACAGAAGGATCTTCTGCCACTGATAAGGACTATTCTACAAAGTAAAAACAAAAAACAAAAAAACAAACAACTAACTAAATGCAAAGACTCCAAATTAAAAAAACAAACTTAAAATAAGTTCTACAGCAAATTAAGCATTCATGGAATTCACAGGCGTATTTGCATACTCCCGCCACCTCCTCCAACAGATGGCATTCTGCTCTTCTTGCAAAATGCAAGTCTGAGCGCAGCAGAAGTTTGCTGCCTTTCCCCACCCAAATATTAACACGTGCGAGACCAGCCAGACGTGAGAGGTGCTGGCTGGGATGTGAGCTGTGCATACAAGGCAGAGCAGACCACACTGAACCTTGGGTGGCCAGCACAGGCAAAATGGCCAATGCCACACCAAGACTACTGACTTCTGCCCACAGTGAACAATGTGAGGGCAACTGTGCCCAGAACTGTGAGCTGGTCAGATGTTCAGATGCCATTACCATCGTTAGCTTTTCATATTCTGCAACATGTTAGGTTCTGAGAACAGACTGAGGGAACAATTACATAATCAGTCTTAGCCACCATCGCTGCTATAAAGAATCTACTGGGAACGATTCTACACGATGTTCTTATGCAATCAAAGCCACTTGAAAAAACATTAAAAACAAAAACAAAACCCCTCAGAAGTACTTATCCTGCCGCCTGAGAATAACTTTTGCCAAAGGGAATTGCTGGTGAAAAAAGAATGAAGAAATGAGTGGAAAAATAAAAATCATCCTTTCTGGAACGAGGTCAATACAGTTCACATAAGGAGTTTATTTACTTTTTAAATTTCCTTCAATATTACAATGTCACAAACAGGGAAAATAGCACTACTGAGTACACCAGGGTTTGGGGATCCTAACCTTGTTTTGAAACTACGATGTTAAATTGCCCACAGCCCTGGGATGAGGTCTCGTCTCTGGCATGGCAGACAGACCACACTGCTGGCCCTGCCTCTCCAGTGTCGGTGACACAGTATTTTCCCATGTGCCTTATCACGTCCGAATTCTAAAGTGCCTGCAGGTTCCACCTACTGAAAAAAGTCAGTTCATCCTGTGTCTTTCCAGGCTATTTCTTCAGCCTGAGATGTCTTGCTTAGGCACAATTGGCAAACTCGCACGGAGTCTTCAAAACCTAACTGGGAAGTCACGCCTGCAGGTGAGCGGGGTGCACTGGTGGGCGCGGCTCCTTCCTAGTCACTTGTCCTCTCTTCTAGAGGGCAAGACTAAGGGTTCGGCATCGGACTGTTCCTCTAGAGATGCAGCCAATGTGTCTGAGACACGGTCTGGATTGCAAAGAGGCACCCAAGTATCCATCAAGGAGACCCAGGGCTTTCGCTCTCCATTGGCTCCACAGTGGGACCTATTTGCAGGGACAAAGAGGACCAAGGTGATGCTCCCAGCTTCTGATACCAGCCTTGTCTCCTTGTCTCTCTCTTCTGAGCCTTGATTTCCCCATCTAAAACATGGCACTCAATTGGGCATGGAAGCACACACCTGTTTTCTCAGTACTTGGGAGGCAGAGGCATGAGGATCAGACATCCAAGCCCAGCCTTGGCTATCCAACAAATCTGGGCTACATGGGATCCTGTCTGAAGAAACAACAACAAAAAAGAGTGAGTGAATTAATGAATGAACAAATGAATAGAATGAGGTAAAATTAATAATGATCTTATTGGGAAGTTGGAGGAGAAAAGGAGTTCAAAGTAGAAAAGCCCTTGGGGTGTTGCCCGGCAGACAGGATGCATGTTAAACGAGAATCATTTTCAATGTGGACTAGCTTCCTGGATGGAGTTGTCTCAGCATTGAGACCCTCTCCAGACCTCAGTGCCGCTAAGAGGCAATGCTGGGGGCAGCTGAGAGAGCAAACACGGGCCCCACATGATGTAATGCACACAGAGATCATTAGCTATCACACCCAGTTCTAACCAGGGAGTCGGCCAAGACCGTCACATCCTGAGTGGGCCCAAGTCATGTGTCACACCTGCCTGGACCACTGCACACGAATCCTAGAGACAACTAACATGGTGTGTCTGTGTAAATTCACTTACACTGACACAATAATGACTGAACAACTGATTCTGTAGCAGGTCATAAATGCTGTAGCCAGTAAGGCACGAGCTAATGAAGGCCTCGGTGAGGGCGACACATGAGCAGGTGTGGCCGCCCAGAGATGTGACCCTGAGTTCTTCCTTGCTGTGAATTCACCTCCCTAACTTAGTAGAAGATCTGCCTTCAGGCGCTTCTTAGCTGGGCACCCACGGGCTTCCTGGACTCCTAACAAGCCTGCCTTTACCTACGTATTCCATAGTCGCTTTCTAGTCCTGCCTGCAGGTCACCTTGAGAGTGACGGATCACCACACCACCACCACCACCACCACCAGAGCTGCTGGAGTCACAGAGGCTGCGTCTCCACTCTGCTCAGCCTGGACCCTTTCCAGATGAAGGACAGAGGTTCTCCCTATCCTCACAGTCCCTGTCACCCTTGCCATACCCCCAGCCATTCAACATCAGTGTCCCTGAAACACAGAGGAAAGAGGGTGTTGGCTAAACTCAACTGCTTTATTATTGCTGATTTCCTTCAGTACTCAGTTCTAATGTCTCTCTCTTTCCCACACACCAAATTTGTTTGGACACCTTTAATAGAACAAGAAAATGAGAGACTGTCAATGCCAAGTGCAATCCAAGTCTTCTCTTAGCATTTCACCCACAAAGGCGCCCATCAGTAAATGGGCTGTATTGTTCTATGAACCGAGGGTGTACTCTGGGTGGTCCTCACTATTAGGTCTAGGAGATGTTGACACCATGGATCTCATTCAGAAACTTGTTACTGTATTACATGAGCCAAGTTTAGCAACCGGGAACATAAACTGTTTCCCAACAATCCCACTGGGGTGGCTTTCTCCTTGGCTAGTCTGGAGAAGGGAGGTAGGGATGCAAGAGCCCTGCATCTTTGGGACGTTCCCTGCCATTTCTGGGCTCAACCTTCCTATGGACTCTGCTCTTGACAGGGGCTGGAGGAAGAAGCTATGGCAGATTGCATGGGAGATTCATGACAACATCACCAACATTGCCACTGGAGCTCCTGGGAACACATCTTCCATATTTTCCGGAGTAATCTGGCCTCCAACAGGGACTACAGGACTTAGCCGGATCAGGCAGGCAGCAACAGGTACAGAATGAAGCTTCTTACACAAGCAGCTGTGAGACATATCCTGTAGAACCAGGAGGCTCATGGGAATTTACAGCTTGGCTCTGGAGTCGCCCATCACAGTGGCGATGCCTCAGGAAAAAAACCAATTTGTTTGCCTCCTTCAAGGGTGTCTGCTCTTTCTGGGAGAATTAAATTGGACACTGGTGGTCATGAATGGCATCAGACAACCACACGCCATTTCCAATGGGCTCTTTAAAGGGAGCACACCGGTGTCCTTACCTCCAGCCACAGACACTGCCTTCTTTTCACATGGCACACCAAAAGCTCACACAATCTTCCCCATCTGGGACATCTAACAACTGAAGTCAAGATGTCCAGAAAGCTTTCCATAAAATGGAGTGGGAGCTGTTTGAGCCATCCCCTGAAGCACTGCCCCTAGTGAGGTAGCAGGTAACTGGTACACCTGCCCGTGACCTCGAGGTACCCGTCCTCATTAAAGAGACTCCATAGATTAACCCCATTATCTGGCTCCCAACTCCCCCTTTCCTAAAGGTTTCATGTTTCTCAGGGTTATGGATGATGCTTGTAGGGTTGGGGTTGGAACAAAAAATTAGACTCAGTATTTTCCTTAAGAAAAGAAAAAGGGGAATGGATAGGTATAGGATATTAAGGTAGATTATTGTATCTACTAGTAAACTAGTAAAATATCAACCTTAGATAAGTTGCACTTTTATGGATTCTTGTATATTGATACAAATGTAAACTATTTTTATAGTCCTACTTAAGATAATTTGTATATTGATACAAATACAAAACTATATCTGTTGTATATATATTTCTACTCCTATTTGAAGTATCTTGTATATTGATACAAATGTAAAATTATATTTGCCATACTATATGTATGTTCTACCTCTGTTTAGGATATTTTGTATATTAATACATATTGTTGCCATATTGCACTATACATTCCTACCTCTGTTTAAGACATTTTGTGTACTGTCACAATTTTGAGGTCATTGTCCTTTTACTGTACATTTATTTACAGACTGTTTACCTTGTTTATATGAAGCCTTAGTCCTTAGGTTATCTAGGTAGATAAGACTTACAGATTTATAGTCACCTATGCTTGTCATCTCTATAGTTATGTTAGTTAGGGTGTCTAGATTTACAGATACATACGTCAGATGGATAGGTAATCTTCAAACACTTCACAGACCTAGAGAATATGTCATTTAAATGACTTAGAATTCTGTTGACATGAGACATGATTGCTCCTGGCAGCACTGATCTGATCTGAAGAGAATGTTGGGCTTTTAAGACACTCTGTTTGGAAGTTTGTCCTTCCTCCCGGCATTATGGCCTGCTGGGCAAAGAACTGCCCTTGCCTCGACTGCTGACAGTGTGAATGCTCTTCTTTCTGGACAAGAAGGACACAAGGAAAAGCAACTACTGAACTCTGCCAAGGCAGGGTAAGATGGTCTTTCAAAATTCCTGCTTCTGAAAATGGTCTGTCAGATATTCTAGGCCTGTAGTCAAATTGGATGCCCCAATGGTGCTGAGAAACTTTAGGTGACTGTCCAGGCTGCCAGCTGTCTCTGTCTATTCTTGAAAGATTTCACAAAGCTGCTTGCGTGCATTTCCCATCTTCTCAGGTATTATTATTTTCCTCCTCAGGTCTTTGATGGGGTTGAAGACTAATAGTTACAGTTACAATCTTCTCATATCTTAGCTAGAATGGATTATGTACTAGATTCAGGTTCTTCAGGATAGGACAGCTTTTGGAATAATCTCTCTAACATACTATTTACCTATGTTCTAGATTTTAGTATGTGTCTCTTGTTTGATGTTGTTCTTGTTGGTTGTAGGTCCATTTTGTTTGGGTAATTGCCGGTTATTTCTCCTGGACAATACTTAATAATCATTCCTATTGTATATAATTTTGTGTTAGGTTAGAGCTTTCTTATTTAGACAAAAGGGGGAGATGTAGTGGGTAGCTGAGCCATGCCCTGAAGCACTGCCCCTAGTGAGGTGGTAGTAGGTAGCTGTTTCACCTGCCTATGACCTTGAAATGCATGCCCCTGGGGCGTAGCCACTGGGGGTGGGGACACCCTTAGGACCTGGGATGCATGTATGTGGCTCTCTCTTCCATACCTCGTGGTTCTGGATGCCGAGATCTTAGCTCAGGCAGATCAACGTGGGACATAGCTCAACTTTCCTGGACCCTACAATAAATCTCCTCTGGTTGTAAGTTAACCCCCAAATAAATTCCTTTGCTCATTAAATAGACTCCGTGGATTAATCCCATTAATAAAAGATTATGACTTCAAGAGTGGAATTAACCCCAGGGAGATGGGTCTGTGAGGAACCAAAGGTCACATTTCCATACAGACGTCTCTAGAGAATAAAACAAAACAACTAAGGAAAAGGCTCCTCAGGGCTGTGGGCCAGGCTGCCTCTGGACACACAATGTTTTCTAAAGCCTTCAGGAGATTGAGCGCATGCCCAGCAGCTCTGAACAGGCCTGAGTTTCTTATCCACAGGGGATCATGTCCATGCTCTTGGGAAAGAACAGCCACTCAAAGGGGATCTTTCAATTCTAAGCACAAATTTTCCACAGCCATGCTTTTTCATGGAATTTGCTTTCACACCCTCCGTTCAGTGTTGGTGACCTTGTACAACACCACCCAGGATGTTCAGTGTTGTTTGATGCCAAAAGCTGTCTTCTTGTTGCATTTCCAGCCCTTGAGGGGTCTGTTGGTCTTGAGAAATTTCATCGTTATTCCATAATAGCACAAATATTCCATAAGGATATTAAAAATGACCAAGCAGTTTAATGGAGTAACAGAAACAATTACCACACTTGTAACAATGGGGGCAAGTACAGTGGTGTCCAGACACAGTCCAGGGTCCATATCAAGTACCGGACACGAGCAGAAACACATTTTCCAAACTCATTCTTTCTATGCCTGGGAACAAGAGAAAATACTGACATGGCAGAACTGGGGACTGTGAAGAATAGGCCCTAACTTCTGTGGATACAGCCTTGTGTGGAAGTAAGAGCTTTCAGACACCCTGGGTCAGGATGAAACAATACACTGAAGTGGGTCTCACGTCCAGGAAGTGGTGTCTTCACAAGGAAAGAGTGATCTGTACAGACATCTGAACAGCAGAGGAAGAAATCACGTGATTATGAGACAGAGATGGGGTGATGCTGCTTAGGGCCGGGGATGCCGAGGACTGCGCCAACCACTGATGATGGTGGCAGAAGGGATGGCTCTCCCTAGAGCCCTCGGGGAACACCGTCCTGCATGCAGAGCCTTCAGAAACGACAGAAACCGTCTGTGTTGTTTGGACCACCCAGCTCTGGGGGCTTTGTAAGGCAGCCCAGGAAACGGATATAGCTGGCATCTGGCTGTGTTCTCTCTGGGGGGATCTACGCCCCCACCTCTGGGTAGGTCCTCTCTGCATGCACACTGTGCTTGCCGTGCCCAGAGGAGGTAACGTGTCAAAAGAAGAGCACAGTATCTGGAAAACCCAGCCTCTTCCCCGGTCCGCTTAGACCGTCTTTCCCACGGCCGCCCCTTCCTCCCTCACAAAGCTCAATTAAAAGCGGGAGGACTTGACCCTTTCTCTTACGCCTGAAGCTGGCAATTACATAATGAGTGTTGAATGAAAACTGCCACAGAAGAAGAAAATGTTCTTGTGTGCCCTACTTCCAAACTCGCTAGCCACTGGGGGATGAGCTTCTTCCTTCACCTCACATACCCCCTCCCTACCGGACAGGCCACTGAGGATAAGGGCAAAGCAGAGGTCTGTGGGCTTCCAAGAACATTCTTCACAAAGCGATCTGTTCCCTTCCGTCCGGAAATGGGATAGAGACTGTTTCTGTGTGGGAAGTTGGCAGGATGTTGTTGTCCTGAGAAGGGGGCTGGAACCCTGCCTGTGGTGTGCACAGCTAGCCTGGTGTGAGTGTTCAGTACCTGGGTCAGGCTCTAGAGGGGTGTGGGATTCTAGCAGGTAAGAATAATGAACTGGATGAAAGACTGGGACTCGGGCGGTGATGTTGAGCTGTAAGGACCCCGGGAGCGCAGGGAATGGCAAGAGACTTCTGAGAAACAAGCCAGTGATCTTCTGTCCTCCTCCTCCTTCTCTCCTCAGAGGATACTTTCTATGCACACCTTCAATGCCAGGCATTGCATGAAGCGTTGGGGACCTGAGGAATGATGTAGGCAAGAGCCCTACCCCGATGAAATTTACTGTTGGGTAGAAGACAGACTGCCACATTGACACAGAGGCAGGATTCTGTGGTGGACAAGCAGAGGGTACTGCTGAGCATAGGGAAAAAATCCAAACCAGATTGAAGGTAGGCTGCCTGAGGAAGTGACCCGAGGGTGAGGGACACCAGCCTTCAGCTGCAAGTGGAGGGAGTGGCAGAGAGGAACAAGACACAGAGCTGAAAGACAGCTTAGGGCAACCAGCAAGGACACCAGTGCTGCTCTCTGGCCCCCAGCATTTCCACCTACCGCACGCATGCTCAGCTGGAAGGCTGTTCTCCACCACCCACCCCGAGCTGGACATTCTAACACTCAGTTATTCACGCCTCAAATCTGTTTTTGTCAGCTCTATGTGTGGTTTCTAGTTACACTGGACCATTAAAGACTACAAAAATAAACTGGGTATGATGCACATGCCTGAAATCCCAGCACTTGGAGGCTGGCGCAGGAGAATTACTGAGTTCAAAGCCAGCCTGGAATGCATAGTGAGTTTAAGGCCCACCTGGGCTACATTTACCACTGAGTGGTTTAAACATTAGGATTTCTCTCTCAGTCCTGGGGCCAGAGGTCCAAGATCAAGGTGTGGAGAGAGCCATGTGCCCTCTGAAGATAAGACGGGTCTGTTTGCCAGGACTGCTTCCAAACGCAGGGCTTCCTAAGGCAGAAGGTCCTCCCTGAACAGTATCTGTTTCTTAAGGACATCACTCCTACTGGACTACAGACTCTAACCCATCATGACCTCAGCTTACCCAATTACACATGCAAGGACTCCATTTTCAAATTAGCCCACACCCTGAGGCATGGGGTGGGTACTAACATATGAATTAGGGGACCCACAAACCCAGAACAGAGAAGTTTGGGGGTGCTGAACAATGTCATAAAAGTTAGACAGTCTCTTAGGGAGACTAGCTCCCCCGGGACAGCACTTGGAGCCACAGTGAGTGTGACTCTCGCCTAAAGCTGTTGGCCAGAAGTTATTACAGTTTTTCCTCAGAGCAATGTCACCTCACTGACCAGTACCAAAGCCTGGCCTCCCCCAACCCCAGGCCACCTGTAAACGAAGGAGAAAATGAACACTCACCCACCATCAGCCAGATGGTGGTGTGCACCTTCGATCCTGCTTGGGAGGCGGAGGCAGGAAGACTGAGTAATCCCATCACTCGAGTGACTGAGCGGGAGGATCATAAGGTCCATCCAGACCAGCCTGGGCTGCACAGACTGTCTCAACAATAAAACAATGAACCTGATCCACCCAAGGAAGATTTGGTCCAAACGGAACTGGGTCCCACCCAAAACTGTCTGTCTGTCCTCTGTGACCTTCACTTCTTATCAATTTCGAGCTGAAAATAACAACAAGGACCTGCAGGCCATGATCTTTTCAGCAGCAGAGACAGACAGACAGACATACACACCCTCACTCACACTTACACGCTCACACCACAGGGAGGGCCAGTGTTGTGTCTGTGCTTTCCATAGACCGGTTTTGTTTGTTTTGGACCAGGGTCCTGCTATGTCGCCCACGCTGTCCTCAAATGACCCTCCTACCTCACCCTGGCAAGTAACTAGGATTAGAGGCATGCATCTCTGTGCCAGCCTTCTGTACTTGTTTAGGGACTTTTAAAGACAGGCTGGTCAGGACCTTACTATCCTCCTGCCTCAGTCACTTGAGTGATGGGATTACGAGTGTCCTCATCACACTCAGGACTCTAGGCTTTTTAAAATTTCTTTGTAAGCCAAGTGCACGTGGTGCTGATCCTGCGTGCCAGCTAAGGCCCAGCCTTTCCTCCCTCCTGCCATTCACACGCACTGGAGGTGGGTCCCAGGGAACACAGCGGGCAGGGGCTCCTATAGACGGGTGTCCACTTACTCCTGGACCGCGCTTTTGCTGAAGATGAGTGGTAAACACTGGCAGGGATGAAGGTGCCACCCGCAGCCCTGCCCATGTGGCAGTGACAGTGAGACCTAGTCTATTCATGAAGACAAATCTGAGCAGAGTGGAAGGTACACGCCATCTCCACAGCAGGTGGATCTGCTTCATGGAGAAGGGTGGCGCCAAGCTTCCTCTGACGCTCTCAGGTTGCTTGAAGGTTTTGGAATGTGCCATTTCCTCTAACTCACTTTCCCAACCTGTTAGTCTGAGGGGTTAGGGTGAAGCGATCACAAGCCAGGTCTCCGTGTCCTTCTGACCCATGCTGCCCCTTCCCCTCCAAAAAAGGGAAGGCCACAATGTCATCTCAGCTCCTGTTCTGACAGCTTCTTTTTAAAGGCTGATAAAAGGTGCTGAAATCCGCCACGTGTTTTCTTTCACCTGGTTCAAAATTCACAGAAGCAACAGCTTCGTTCTTTATCGTCTCCCATCTTGAGTCCTTTACAATCACTTTGAAAGTTCCTCTCACAGGAGACGGCAGCAGAGAGCATTTCTTGATCCCTTCACAAGCAGTCCCAGGAAGTGACACTTTCAGGGCATGTGGCAGCTACACTGGGTAGCTGGTGGGCATTCAAAGCCAGCCAGCTTAGGACTCCCAACACGTGCTCATGGGTCTCAAGGGCTGCAAGGACCAAGAGGCAGCAAAGTCTCGTCTTTCCTAACGGCACTGTGCAGGTGAGAAGTCATGACAGCCATGTCTGCCTTCAGTTTTCAAGCTCAACATGGGAGTCTGTCACTCTGGTGGCTCAGTTCCACTTGCCCGTCAATGAGCTTTTGAGGAGGCACCAGGTAGTCTTGCTTTGAGAGGTTCTGTGAGCACCTGTCATTGTCCCAACACATCTGCCTGATTACTGAGACTGTTTAACCTTCTCCCCTCCAGGCACAGTAGGACACTCAGTGAAGATTGGAGCCAGCAGTGACCAGCAGCTCCTCTTGGCGACCACCCGGCCCAGGGTCTTCAGGTATTACAGCATGGGGCAGCTGCCCGCCCCTCTTTCTCCACAAAGGGCTGTCTCTTCAAAGGGCTGGCACTCAAGTTTATAGATGGCTTTTTACAATTTTGAGTTGGTTTTCAACTTCACATTGAAATGAATTCACTTTAAGGAGACCACATATACCCACTCTTTCGTTCTCCCAAAAGTCACCCGAAGTGACTCACAACGCTTGTCCTTGGCTTCTGGTTGGCTTGAGTGACTGCATTCAAAGTCAAGCCAGATCATCCCCTCCTGTCTCTGCTCAGCAAGGTTCCTGCGTTGGCAGCTGTCCAAGTGGACAACCCCCAGTTTCTCAGGGATCAGCTCCCCTTCCTGTCTCCTTTTCACTCTGTCCCACCTCAATGACGTTCCTCAAATACACTCTCCATGTTCTATGCTCCATTCACTCTAAATGCTCCTATCGGACGGTCGGAGGGTTGGCCCCCTCACCTCTTTCACACCTCTGCTGCAAGGTTTCCCACGGGCCCTCAGCACACCCCCATTCTGCCCTGCTCACCACTGCGGCTTCAGTCTCTCTAGCCTGTATCTCCTGGTCTGTATTAAATCATTTATCACCTGTCTCTCTCCAGCTAGTCCCTGACCCTGAGAAGCAAGACCATTGTTTTGTTCATGAATGCATCCTGTAAGACCTACGCAGAGCAGGTACCAGCAGGATACGATGAATGGGCTGTACATGTGCACCACTGTGTTCCATGTGGTCAGTAAACTGCTATCGAGAAAAAGGGAGGTGAAATTCCAAAGCCGTCACTGTGGACCATATGCCCTGTGCTGAAGGGAAGGGTAGCAGGTGAAAAGCTCCACACTGTAAGACAGCACGCTGTGGTCAAGTATGGGGACGATCTCCACGGAACCCTCATTCTTCCTCTCTTTTAAATGTGTGTTTGTGTGTGGTACAAGCCATAGGAACATGGAGTGGGCGTGCCAGGAACAGGCAACGTCAAATGTCATTAGCACTCTCGAGACAGGGTACCTCACTGAACCAGAGGCCACTGTGTTGACTAGACTGGCCATCACGGAGGTTTCCAGATGCCCCCGTCTCTGCCCCCAGTGCTGGGAGTATAGACAGGAGCAACCATACATTTGACAAGGTCCCAGGAATCTGACTCCAGTTCGCATGCTTATCAAAACGCACTCTCACTCCCACCCTTAAAAATGATGAGTCAGTGGCCAAGGATGGAGGAGAAAAAACATGTGGTGTGAGTGAGACAGAATGGACTGAGGACTACGAGAAAGAAAATCAAGTCAGACTCCCACAAGGGCACCTGGTGTCCAGGCACAAGGCTTATCCCAGGAAGCGGACTACCGTGGGCCATCCTGTTACAAGGAGCATTCTAAGTAAGACAGAACGCTCATGTGAGTCACGCTGGGACTGACTCCAATCGGGTACAAAAGCCATGCATGTGTCAGGGCTAGCTTTCCACCAGGGCAGGCTAATGCAGGCTCTATTGTACTTAAGTCAGCATCCTGCCATCTTAACGCCAAGAGCCTTTAACGTGACGTCCCTTCTACACCGTAACTGATGGTCTGGCTAAACTGCATCTGTTCTTGATAAGCTTAATCTCACTGTACTGGGCCCAGCTCTTCCAGTTGATAAAGCAACTGTACCTCGGTTCCCATCTGTACAGACATCCTCCACTCCGGTCCTCTGAGGCTGATCGTGAGAGTTACAGCCTACTCTCCCGTCTGTTCCACAGAGCAGAGACCATGCTCACCGCACGACAGTCTACTCTAGTACACTGGCTGAGGGTGATCAGTCAGCAAACCTCAGCCCGTGCACACTGTCGGGTCTAAAGCCCCAGCCCTCCTCCTGTTACATCCACTGGGATCTGCTGTAAATGAAGAACAGCCTAATGTTTTGCTGAAATCAAGAAATGTAATGTCTACAGCACTCTCCTAATTTACTAACCTAGTTATTCCATCAATGAGGAAATGAAGCTAATTTAACAAGACTTCTCCTCAGTGAACTCATGTGGATGGCTAGCAACCTCCACACGCTCTTCTAAAACACACACACACCATCTGTTCCTCATCTCTGCCAGCAAACAGCCGGAGGCCTGTTGGGCTGATAATTAAAACTTACCCTCTGCTACCACCACAGACTCCTTTGGACTTTCTTAAAGTAGTGCTTGTCTGGCATTAGGCTTAGAACTTAAAAGAAAATTCTTCATGGTATACCGAAGACCATTTCCTATTATTTCTTTCCATTCCCAGCGTTTGGTCCTGAAGCTGCGACACCATTTACGAGGCCTCCTGACTCAGTTTGTCCAGTGTGTGCGAGCACCCGCTGTGTGGCTGGCACACTGCTGAGCTTCCGTGCTTTCCAGTTCTCCTCGAAGAGGCTGGAAGTAGGTCAGCAGCTGACCTTTGCTGACCTTCAACCCCAACAAGTCCACTCTCCCTTCCTTCCTCTGTCCCTATTTCCAGCGTTTTGTTATTTTATCTTAGCCAAATAGACATAAAATGTGAACCACGCCATTAGACGACTCTCAGTGCAGCCTGGGGTGACTGAGCCTAGCCACAGTGTGCGCACACATCACCATTTCACAGCCTTTCCCTCACCCCAACTGTGCCCTCTCCCTGTGACCCCTGTTAACTCATCTATTTTCTAGCTCTCTGGAGTCACTGCATATTTCACACAGATGTGGTTCTACAACATCTGACCTCGTGTCTACTTTAATCCTCACGCCACAGCTTTTCTTAAGGTTCATATTAGCTGCACTGGGTCCCTGTGCGGCCCCTCCGCATGGATGGCGCTGCTCTGCATATAACTGTGCTTGATTTCTACTCTCTTCTCCGGGTCTTGGTTACCATGGAGAAAGCCGGGTCCTTCTTTTCAATTCCCATTACGTATGCACCTTGCTGTCTATTACAGCTACTTGATGTTCTGCTGTTCGAGCAACTTCCGATTTGTTTCCCATGGCAACTAGACCACATCACAGTCCCAGTTCCCCGCTTCTCCTGCTCTTCCTCTTGGGGTGGTGACACGTGTGGGCACACGGAGAAGCCGGAGGTTGTCTTTCTCAGTCACCCTCCGCCTGATTTTTTGAGACAGGGTCTCTGGTTGAACCTGGAGCTGACTGAAATGGCGATGCTGGCTGTGACCTTCCTCCGCCTGCCGTGACCTGCTGCGGTGCACTGGATGGATGGCCAGCTCCGGCATCTTCGTGATGAAGAGGTGTGCAGTCACACACTGGGGCTGCAGTTCCGGCTCCTCCTCTCAGTGTTTGCTGAGTTAACTGGGACTGGGACTGACCACTGCTTTCACTTCCCAGCACCCCCGGGAACTTACTGGCTTAAAGCAACGACGTTCCTATCTTCAAACTCTAGAGTCAGTCACTAACACCGGCCTGCAGGTGTCCGCCGCGCTGGTCTCTGGAGGCTGTGGGGAGCACTGGTTTGATGGTGCTTTTTAGCTGCTTGTGGCCACTTGCATGCCTGTCTTTCAGCCCTATCTCCACTTTCAAAGCCAATCAAGGCTAGGCCAATGTCATATCCCACCATCGGATTCCCTCCCCACCTTGGAGGACTTTGATTATAAAGGCTGTCCGTGTTCAACAGGTGTGGGAGGGGAGGACGCCTTGGTGTGAGACACCATTGTGACAGCTGCCTGTGCTCACAGGTGTGTGGGGGGACACTTTAGTGGGGAGACGTTACTCTGTTTACCACAAACAAGAGAGTGACGTCTGCCTTATAAAAATCAGTCCAAGGATTACTTTTCTTTGAGCATTGGAGATGGAGCCCAGGGCCTCGTACATGTTAGGCAGGCGCTCTAGTTCCAACCCTGATTATTTGTATTTCTGATTCTTTCCCTTCCTTGAGTTCTAGTCCTGAAGACTGCAACTCATTCAAAAGGCGCCTACTGGTGTCCAACAAATACTCAGGGATTGTTTTTTCAGTCTTGGCCACCAAACTCAGGGCCTTATATAGCCAGGAAAAAGCTCTGTCAACAAGCTCCACCCCAGCCCTTGGCTTCTGTGACAGGGACCCCCAGTGTGAGTCACTGCCCTCCTCCCAAATGCCGAGATCACAGGCATGCTCACCACACTGGGACAGCCTACTGAGGTTCTTGACTTTTGAGACAAGGCCTTACTACGATGCCCAGGCTGGCCTGCAACTCAGAGATTCACCTGCTTCTGCCTCCTGGGTACTGGGATTAAAGATGTGTGCCACCATGCCAGGTTACCTGTTGAGTTTTTAGTTGATAAAACAAAACATTGAGTGCTTCAAGCCTGGCACCCAGAGAGCACTGAGTCACCTCTTGCTAGTGAGCATTGCTCACGTCCACCTTGTGACAGCTGCTACTTTATCAGCTCTTTGGCAAGGCAACCCTCGCCACAAGAGTCTACTTCTCAGCTGGGAACCACTTTCTTTTCCTACTATGCACCCACAATGACCCCCCAGGGCTGGAGCATAAGCCCGTCTCCCACGTGAGACCTAGAGCAGCAGGTCCCACTCCGGTCTCCCTGCCTGTCGGTCAGGCCAGGGACCACGGCTTGCTCCTGTCTCAGAGGCTAGCCTGCGATCTGTGTCAGGGGACGGTCCTTTCTAGCTTGCCCAGCTGCAGGAGGACACACAGCTGTTTTCCTCCGCACCTTCTTCCTCACACAATTCACGCGTGAATCCACCATGGCAACCTTGTGCTTCCGTCCAAACTGGGTGCATCTACCTCACAGGCCAGCGAGGTTTGTCTACGTCACAGGGGGATGCCGGTCCCCAGTAGGGAACAGGGAGCCACCTCAATCTCAGGGATTTATTCCTCAGCGGACACTTTGATGCTATCAACTAGGAGGCCAGCTCAGGTTTTGTATTTGTGTTTTTGTGTTTGCTTTGTTTTCCAATGCTACAGTACTGTCTCCCATTATATACAGTTCTCAGTTTGGGGGTACCTTTCTCTCATTTCTATCTCAAAATTATGTTTCAAACTCATTTCTAGCCCAGAGTTTTGTGCCAATGTTCCCTGCTTGTTCTGTGAGATGCCAACTGTCTTCAATCCCGGCCTCTATCATACTGCAGGCATCTAGGGGTACGGGAGCCTCCACACCAGCATCTTCGGGGTAGATGAGTCAAGGGCCCCAGGTTTGTGCTCAGACTGAGAAACTAGACTGTGAGGTTAAGGGAAATCACCAGAGGGTCTGCACAGCAGTAAGCAGGCATATGCCATGCCAGAGCGGTGATCAATACTCCTCAGGTGGGAGCCTGCTGGGGGCCTGAGCCAAACATTCACACCACTACTCCTGAGGCAAGGGTACACGAAACTTCAGCCATCACACAGATCGCTTCAAAGCACATGACTGGACGTCCCTCTTCCCAGAAGGGCTGGACCTACAGCTCACTGAATGTCTAAGCACACCCACAGGAGATCCTGCGCTGCTGCCTGCAGCCAGGCAGAACGGCCACTCTGCTCCCTGAAGGAACAGCCCACATTCTCCCATTCCAAACCCCAACCACTGTTTCCTTCCCTTACCTCAGAAATCCTATTTTCTTCCTGGCTTCCTTTCTGGTTTTGTTTCACACAGTGACGACACAACCTTACTAATAAATTCCAGGGTAGAAGAGGAACCTCACTGGCCCTCTCATGCGCTTGCTGACCTGGGCAGGTGGAGCACCCCTACAGCCTGTGGTTCTTACGGCTCTGGTTTCTACCTTTACCACCTGTCCGAGGTCTTCAGGGAGGCTGCGATCTGGACACCTGGCTCATAGCTCACGATCAGAATTTCTGATCCTACAGCCTCTGTGGACTGTAATGTTACAGCAGGCCCTAGGTGGGGTGTGTGTATGGGGGGTAGCTCCACACTGTAACTTGAAAGCCCATTCTGCTGATCCTCCATTACCTTCCTCCTCTCACCGCCTAACCATGCCTGGGACCCCTCCGATGGCATGCCAGGACCGCCAGGATTGAAAGTGGAATCCTTGAAACTGGGCTCATCTCTTTGGCTTTGTCATTGATTTTATTTGGAAATTACAGCCTTTCTGTGTTTATATTACAGTTAAAGAGATAACAGGGAAAAAAAGATTTAAGTAAAGACTAAAAATGGCACTAGAAACAGCCTCAAAAGCAAACAAAGATAGTGACTGAGTGAATGAGGCACAAAATCTGAAGAAGACAGTGAGCACCAGACTGAAAACGAAAATGCAGGGTATTGCACATCGTGAACACTGGCTGGGAACCGTAATGGGAAGATCCACACGAAAGTCTGCAAAGGTATTTGAAGGCCTGGACTGTGCTGTCCTAAAAGCATCACAATGGTTATAAAAACATGTCCTTGTTGTAATAAGGCTCAAAAAATAGGTATAAGCCTCAAGAAAGCAGGCATTTAAAAACTTCTTCCTAGTGCTACTCCATAAGATGTAAACTGTATTTCCTACCCTCAGAAGAACAGGCTTGCTGGCCTTAATGAGCATCCCTGAGAGACATCTCAGCCATTTCATTTTGTAAGAACTGGAGAGTGTTAGTGAGGCCACATGGCCTTCTAGAAATCCTACCAAATGAGGTGGGCTGGCACCGACCCTCTGCTCTGGATAGCATGTCAACTAAGAGGAACTATTCTTAAGGGTCAGGGAGCATCAGTAGACACCAGAGGTCTCGGATGAATGGATAGTAAGCATGCTGGCAGCAATTCCAATCTATCTATCCTCCGGAGAATTTTAATATTAAGGTTGTATGCTTTTCAACCATAATTGTTATTTAAGGAAGGGATGGAGAAAGCTTTCCAGTGGATGTCAGCAGGCCCAGAATCCGCCGAGGAAAGATCCACCAGCCAAAGTCCAGATTCTGCCCTCCTAACTGCCTCCACTACAGCCAAGGCCGCGTTCAGGCGCAGATCTGGCAGCCTTACTGCCTGGCCCAGACAGTGCTGGCGGAAATGAAAACAAAACAAAGCAGAGAAACAACACGAAAAAGAACTGTTCCTCCGTTCAAAGTTTTCTATGAAAACACCCCATGTCCTATCAGAACTCCAGTGAGCTGCGGTCCAAGCTCTCATCAGGCCTTTAGAACTTGGATTCTCCAGGTCGTGATGTCTGGGGATGTGGCATCTGCTAGGAACGTGCTAGGTTTAGCCCTGCTCAGCTCTGGTCACTAAGATGGTCATCTCCCCTCCCCTGGCTCCCTCCCCTGGCCTCCCCCCCCCCCACCTCGCCCTGTGGCCGGCAGCTGTGTGCTGGTGGGGTACCTGCCATTCCTGGTATCATGCTGACGCATGTTCTTGATAAAATGAATCTTCTTAAAATTCTTTGGTCTGGGAGAACCTGAGAGTGTTCGACATCTGGAAAAAAAAAAAAAAAGAGTCATTTAAAAACCACTGTCCTTGCCCACTGGACAACTGGGACATCTCCACACAAAAGACAGGAAGGAAAGACCCGCCAAATGACTGAGTCACCCCTGGCAGGCAGGAGCGGGGGTGGGGTGGCATAATGAAGACAATACAGCCAGCCCCAAGCAAGGAAACTTTAAAAACCAAATGACAGACAATTCCCTTGATGATACTGATAACATTTTATATGAGTCTCTGAAAAGCTAGCTGGCGACAACTATTGTCCCCAATTACAATAACATAACCTAAATGGATCCCAAGGACATTAGTCTTCTTGTTATCCTAAAAGAAAGACCCTAAATCTACAGAGGTAACAGGAACAGAACTCAGTAAATTTAAAAGATTTGGGGCTGGAGAGATAACATGCAAAATCCATTTTAAAAACAGCCCTGAGTCATTTTTCTTCTGGAGTGGGAATTGGGCCTGAAAACCCTGGACAGTTGCCAAACTCCTGACTCCACCTGGGAAGTCACGGCTTAAATCCGAATGAGAATTAGGACCTGGGTGTTGCTGTTTCAGCTCATTGCTTCAGAATAAACGTTAATAAGTAAATATCTATTGAACCAAAGTGACCTGAATTTAACAGGTAAAGTCCCCCCGAGAATGGGCAGCATTGTTGCTTCTGACAAACCACAGCTGAGGAAGCGTAGTTGTGAACAGTGATTGTTGAAGTAACCTGGTAAATGTTAACTTACCAAACCACACAGACACCACTACCAAAGCCAAAAATCCCACCACGACGAGGCTGTTTTGTCTTATCTTGACAAAGGGAATTACGACACTCCTATTTTTAATAGATTTTTAAATATTTTTTACCTTCCTGACTATAGGCCCGAGAGCTGGCTCCTGGACACCCACAACCTCATACTTCCAAAAACAAGTTCTGGAAAAGCAGTCCCGGGGTCCCCAAAGCCCACACTGAGCTCTGGGTGGGGACATCATCTGAACACAGTCAGCTCGGTCTCAAGGCCACAGAGGGAGGAGACTCCATGGGAGGTAACGTTAATAGCAGAAGAGGTGTGGGGCACATGTGGGACCTGAACTGGGGAACAAGAAGGGTTCTAGACCTACAGGGGAACCCCAGTCTTTACTCTCCTCCAGGGCAGTCTCCAAGGTGGTGGCAGGTCTGGTCCATCCCATCTACACTAACCAACCCTTCTAACAGAGGCCAGCCTTTCTGGAGGCCCTTTCTTAGAATACAGATCACAATATATATATATATATATATATATATATATATATATATATATATATATATATATATATATATATATATATATATTTTTGGTTTTTCGAGACAGGGTTTCTCTGTGTAGCTTTGCGCCTTTCCTGGAACTCACTTGGTAGTCCAGGCTGGCCTCGAACTCACAGAGATCCGCCTGGCTCTGCCTCCCGAGTGCTGGGATTAAAGGCGTGCGCCACCACCGCCCGGCCTATATTTTTTAATAAAGCAAATAAACAAAAAACAACACCCTAAAATATAACCTCACTTGAATAAATTGCACTAATGCAAGTCAATGCATGCCCCAGCAAAAGCATGCAACCAGATAGTATTTTGGTGGGTTTTTCCTATGAAAAGTCCTTCCATGGGCTGTGTGTCCAGAGAGGGAGAGCCCCACTCCCCATCACTGTCCATTACAGTGGGCTAAAACTTCAGCAAAGACATGGTCCTCCCAACCTCCAACCCTAAAATTACTATACACTTGATTCACAACTGCTGGCGTTATAGACCACTCAGGGCTCCCAACTAACTATTAGCGACACTTCCAATCCCTGCTGCCGTTAATTAATGTGAGAATTAACATACATGTGTTTCATAAATGGCCAAGTAACCCGTTGGAATGAACGCACTTACACACACGCACGCATACACAGTCATATGCAAATTTCAAGTGTTATTAATAAGCTGTGAGCTGGGTGGGGGATAGGAGGATGGACCTCCATGTTCTCAAAACAGTAGCTCTTATTAAAGGCTCCGAATTCATAGCTTTAAATGGGAATTTCTTTAGAAGCCTTGCAGAGTGCTGCCTGAAGAAACCAAGCATAGGCAGAACCAGAGATGGTGCCTAGCAGCTCCATCTCTCCTCCAGACTTCAGATTTCTTAGTTCAGGGCTCAAGGGAAACAGAGCCTCCATCTGCCTTCTTAAGATGCTCTCTGGAAACAGACCCAGAACCCCAAATTGCCCCCATGCTGACTCCAGAATGACTGCTTAGGTCTACCTCAAGGTTCCCACTGTCTTACAGAAGGTTCTGGAAACACGGGGTTGCTGAGAAAAGAACCATTAAAGCATAAACATACAAGAAGCTATGCCTCCAGGGCATTCTGGGTAGGGCCACAGGTTTAAGACTGTCCTGTTCCTTGCTCTGCCCCACCCCCAAACCAGAGCTTTCTGTTCCAGCCAGTCGGAGAGGAAGAAGGCTAAGAGCTAGATGGGGAGCAGCTGGCGAGCTCACCACGCCTGTCACCTGACGAGCTTTGGACCCCGGTAGCTACTGAAGACAGAACTGAAGGAGAACAACCTGGGTCTCATTTGTTGGGCTGCCATGGAGACTGGAAGTCAGCTAAAGGGCCACAGGTGGCTGAGTGCCAGCTGGGTAAGTAGGTGGCCGCAATAATGGCTTCAACAGGGGTAGCGCCAACACCCACCCACCAAGTCAGTCTCAGAAAGCAGACAGGTGCTGGCAGCTGCCACAGCTGCAGGAGTCCAGTCAAGGCTGCTTCAGGGCTCTAGAAGAGATGTCCTAGTGTCCTGTTTGGGGGTCCCTGGTGATCACCAGGCAGGTGGCAAACTCCTCTTATCTTGGAGCTTTGGGTGGACACAGGAAACACTGACTGTGATATACCAGAGAAAAGATAACAATAAAAGGCCCATCTCAGATGTCAGCTCTCTGCTCCCCACTAACCTAAGCATTCAACCAACACGCCAGGGAATCAAAGATGCGCTGTAAGCGTACCATTAGCGACGATTGCCAAGGAAACCGGAATACTGGGCCGTAGGTGACAAGAGGCTGGGCGAGGGACTAGTTCACAAAGCTGCCTGCACCAACATGTAAACACCTATTTAAAAGCATACACTCTGAGTGATGCAAAGATAAACTGGAGATAATTAAATTAAAAACTAATTCAATGAAAGTTTAGCTCTTCCTTGTTAGCATTGATTAGAGGATACACTCAATTATGCTGAAGTTTTAATAGGCACTTTGGAGGCAACTGTTTTATATGCTAACCTTAAAAGCAAGCTAGGCTGGAAGCCTTCCTTCCACCCCCACAGTTCCCAGAACACTTCAGGGCTGTTACGGGGACATTTCCTCTCAGAGGCTGCAAAACAACTTCACAGGTCATCTGGGCCCTCCCATTTTACAGATGGGAGAACTGAGGCTCATCTGATGCCAAGTGAGTCCTACACTCCGGACTAGCACGCCTTTCCCTACATCACTTTATTTCCTAAGAGCAAGACATTTCTAAGTAAATATGAACCCCTTTTTTGTAGTCTTTCCCCTTATTTGCTCATTTACATATGTATGTACCGACTGATGGGAGCACACACAGGCCACACAGGACTCGTGTGGAGCTCAAGAACAACCTATAGGTTGTCCTCTTCTACTATACGGGTCCCAGGGATCGAACGCAGGCCATCAGGGCTGGTGGAAAGGGCCCGACCCTCTGAGCATCTCACCGGCCCTGAGAAGTTGTTTTTTGTTTTTGTTTTTGTTTTTGTTTTGATTGTTTAGTTTTTGAAGTTCATTTGGAGAAATAAAGACTTCTAAAACTGCCTTGATTTCAGGTTACTTTGAGATGTTTACATTTACACGTTTCCTCTGAAATCCAGGACACTATTCTGTAAGCCCGGTTTGGGAGAATAAGTCGTTTTCACTCTTTCTCCAGTCGGGGTACACCTAAGAGGAGGTCGCAGGGGTGACGGCACCCAGGTCAACCTCAGCCCTCTGACTTCCCGGGGACACGACAGCCCGGTCTTGAACCCCAGTGGGGGTGGTTTCTACCTCTACCCTGATCGGCTGGGGTTCTGCTAACAGTTGCCACACAACTCCCAACACTGGCTTCTGGAAGCTCTAGCCCCCACTCTTCATCTCTCCTCACTGCCTCCCTGTCTGCTGCCGGCGGGGCTGGGGCGGGGATGGACCTGGGCTCTAAGGTCACCTGGGAGCAGTGTTTTCCTTCTTCCGTGCTCACCAAGTACATGGACCAAAGCCAGTTCCCTGCTTTGCGTTTTAATGGAGCTGATGTGTGGAGCCTTCAGGGAAATGGCTTCTAGTCTGTAATACTGCCTCACAGAACATGTCCTTTGGGGCTTCTGGGAGCCTGATACATTTCCAGAGACTTCAAAAGTAGAGACCAGCCTGCCAGCCCCTGCCCTTCTGGATGACATCAGTGACCAGATTCACAGTCAACTGATATCTGGGTTTGTTCCTCTTCTTCCCATATTGGTGAGGAGCCCTCTCAGGACATCCCTCTGGCCTCCACAGTGGCGCTGCCCAGGCTCCGGAGGGGGGGAAGCTACATCCTGGAATGTAGCCAAGCAGATGTAACACAGATGCAGGTTTGGGGCTGATGCCAGTCCACAGGCGCTCGCAGCCTCCCATGGGCCTTCTTGTCTGCCCTCTGCCCCACCATCCTCACAGTGAAGCCACACCTGTCTCCCTGGCCTTGGTGATTTCAAAGGACGGAACCACACGCTTTTCCCTTGCCAGCTTGGAGCTGCAGGGAAAAGGCAGGAAGACACAACAAAGCCTGGCTGGACCTTTGCAGAGACATGGGCCAACAGAGAAGGCAGGACGAGCGGAGGGGACCTGCCAGTCACAGGCCACTGCTGTCAGCCCAGAAAAGTGCCTCTCCAGCAGGCCAGCACTTTTCTAATCTGGTAGGAGGAACGGAATGGAATGCTTCCAAACCCAAGGGAGCACAGGCAACTACCTTCACCAGGTTGCCCCAGCAACTAGCTAGGGAGTGACGTCATGGTCACCTCCTGAGGAGATCTGGTGGCTTCTCCTGCTGAGAGTGAAGCCAGGGATCTTAAGCACTGTTAATGCCAGGGTTAACAGGGCCCGGCATCCATAAACAGAAGCTTTTAAGATGCTGGGGCTGAGACTCAAGGTCAGCATGAGGAGGCCTTCCTTGGGGGCCGTCCGCAAAGGAACACTAACCACAAAGGTAACCACAAGAAACAGAGCCACCAAGTCTGAGGGAGACTACAGTCTATTAGTGGGGTGTCCTAGTTCTCACGTCTTCAGGGCTGGGGTTCCACACTAAGAATTCTGTGTCCCTGGGAGGCAATGCTTATTCTCAAAATTTAATTCAGAAGAACAGGAACTAAAAAAATTACCCGTGTACTGCCAGCTATTACAACCTCTGCATACATGAAGCATGGAGAACTTACCTCCGGAGAGGGGCATTCTCCTCAATATCTTCCAGGGTCTCCAGAGATGATCTCTGGGAGATGAGTCGGCGTCTACAGAGACAAAAAACCAGGAGTTAATAGTGCACAGTAAAACTGATCAAACAACTGTGTAAATTTTTAACTATCAGGAAAACAACAAACAACAACGTAATATCCCTCGGTACATGCTAAAGAACTGTCCTGACACCACAGATAAGTGAGGACCTCACCCCTCACCAAGGAAACTTCTCTTTCCAACAGATGCAGGCCACTACAGAAAGTCACAACCAGTCAAAATGCAGTCCCAGTCAGAGTGGATACAAAACACCCTGCACCTTAAGGCTCAGGGAACGTGGCGGGAGAGCCAGAGTACCAGGGAGTCTGTGTGCGCCTGGGTCTCCTAGGAATGTCAGCCACGACCCCCATGAAGTCTCCCCAACATGACTGCCTAAACATGAGCTGAGTGAGAACAACCATGGACATGTGAAAGTGTACAGGGGTGGGGTGGGGGAGCAGGAGGCCTCAACCCTACACAAAGAACTCCAGGCAACTAAGGAACACTGAGAGTGGGAGAGAGTCTTCCCCGGAGAGGAACACACCAAGTGGTTATCCAAGTAGCCCTGAAAATATGCACCTATATACTATATACGATACTCTCTATATAGACCTTATATACTATACAGACTGAGCAGGCTATGTTTGTGTATTTAAGGATATATATGTATATGCATACACATATATGCATGTAACAACAATTAATGAAAAGAGAGACCACGAATTAGAAAGAGCAGGGAGGGCTATAGAGAGGATTCAGAGGGAGAAATGGGAAGGGGAAGATGATTTCATTACTTTGTGATCTCATTATAAAAGAAATTTTTTAAAAAAGGAGGGGTGCTGGTGAGATGGCTTAGTGGTCCTGAGAGCCCCATCCCTCATGGGAGAAGGGACTCCAGAGTTTGCTGTCTGGCTGTCACATGTCCTTGATGGCACTTGTGTGCCTGCCCCACACCCCACAAAATAACAATAAACAAAATTAAAACAAAACAAACCAGATTTAGACAAAAGCCGTCTTTAGAAAGGGCTATAGTGGCCTGCAGGGGACGCCAGGCCCATCCTGCTTGCCTGCATCTTGATCATGCGCCCCAGGAACAGCCTTTTTGTGGTGATTAGAGAAGCAGATGACCTGTTTCAAGCTTTAATTGCCAAATTAAAAATTTGGCAAACATTTTTTCATAAAAATTCATGACACAAACAAGATGCCTCTTACAATACACAGGATCGCTGAGGTACCGTGAGCTTTCCTGAGCATATGCTGTTAAGAATTCAAACATCCACCATCTGAACCCAGGAACTGACAGACATTCCATTTTGAAAGTATATTTTATCATTGTGTACCTGTGTCTGTTCACATGTGTATGTGGGTGCAGGCGAGTGGAGGCCAAAGTCTGGGGTGCTGTTCCTCTGGGGAACTACCCACTTTTTTTGAGATAAGGTGTGTTAGTTAGGGTTTCTATTGCTGTGAAGAGACACCATGGCCATGGCACTCTTATAAAGGAAAACATTTAACTGGGGTGGTTTACAGTTTCAGAGGTTTAACCATTATCAGCATGGCAGGGAGCATGGCGGCGTGCAGGCAGACATGGTGCTGGAGAAGGAGCTGCCACTTGTTGATATGAAGGCAACAGGAAATGGACTGAGACACTGGGTGGTATCTTGAGCATAGAAAACCTCAAAGCTTACCTCCACAGTGACACACTTCCCCCCAAAAGACCACACCCACTCTAACAAAGCCACATCTCCTATTAATGCCACTCCCTATGAACTTATGGGGGGCAATTACATTCAAACCACCACACAAGGTGTCTTCCTGGGACTGGGGTTCATGGATTCAGCTATGCTGGCTGGCCAGTAGGCTCCAGGGAGCTTCCTGTTTTCACCTCATCAGCATGTGGATGCCTGCCAGCCTGCCCAGCTTTCAACATGGGCACTGGGGATTGAACTCAGGTCCTTATGGCTAGTGCTTTACCACCCAAGCTCTCGTCTCCTGCCTTCAAACCTTACTGTTAACCTCAAAATCATTGGGCTGTTGTAAAAATGTTACTGTCTCAGGAAGGCCATGACATTTCCAGAGAACCAGAAACAAATGATTCTTTGAGGATAACCCTCAGAGACCAGTAAGAATGAATACTTAGCGTGATCCTGAGGAACAAAAACGTTTCTGGGGTGTTGAACTGCACACCACTTGCCCAAACCCCCTCGATCTAGCCTCTTTTGGTAGGCTGAAATAAGACCAGTCCTCGTTAACTCAGAATATCTGGTACAGATCCAGCAGGGAGAGTTGGTGGCAACTTTAAATAAGTCCATCTGAGCAACCACTTCCCAGCCAATGAGCTGAGGTAGGAGAGTGGATGAGAACATTTGATACCATCTTTACCCTAGGAAGAAAATGGGACTAAATGTAAAAGCTGATTTTTAAGAACATGTTACTCATCTTAATAAACCATGTTCTAGATTGCTCTCAAGAACAAAGACACAGCTTAGATTTATTTATTTATTGCTTTCTTTGTATGTGTATATATAATTTTGAACAGCTACCACACAGCCAGTCTTTTATAAGACAACCAGAAGCATCATTTTTTTGCAACCTACTCAAAGGCTCCAATTTTCCAAGACCTATCTTAATGTTTAATAATTATTCAAATCACTTAAAAATTCTTTGTACATCCAAATTTCCCTTTTTTCTTTAACTATTCTAATTTAGTTGTCTCAGATCCTCATTTGCCAATCACATTAACTAATTTCCTTACACACACACCCCTCACTGTCTTGGAGACATATAGGACCCATGCTGTGGGGATGTCTTTCTGTACGCTGTGAATATGTGTTGCTCTGATTGGTTGATAAAGAAAGCAGTTTGTCCAATGACAAGACAGAATAAGGTTAGGTGGGACATTCAAACTGAAGAGATGGGAGAAGAAAGGAGAGTGAGAGAGTGAGAGGAGACGCCAGCCCACGGCCCACAGAGCAACAAGACGCCAGCAGACCGGTAATGCCATGGCCACGTGGCAACATATAGATTAATAGAAAAGGGTTGAGTTAAGTTATAAGAGCTAGCTAACAAGAAGCCAGACCCACAGGCCATACAGTTTGTAAATCATATAAGCCTGTGTGTGTTTACTTGGGACCAAGCAGCTGCAGGAAGTGGGTGAGATTTGTTCTGACTGTGGGGCTGGGCAGGACCAGAGAAACTTCCAGCTACAGACCCACAACTTCCTCGTGTGGTTAAATAACACTGGACTTCCATCCATATAATAAGGCCAGGTCAACAACTGCCAGTCACAGCGGTCAGAAATGCAGCCATCTTACTTGGGAACCGAAGGTACAGAAATTACTTTAGAGGTAGCCAATTCACTGGGGAGTGTGCAAACACTAACTCCAGGAGTTCAGCTTTGGGAAACCACCATGACAGCATCCTGCAGCTATGGCTCTGGGCATCTGCAACATCAGTTAAGACACACTATCAAAATCCCAGTTAGTCCTGGCAAGTGAGGCCAGGCTGGGATCATGGCAGCATATCCCAGGCCACGGCATCTCTCAGCAGCAAATGCTTCTGCCCCCATCCACAAGGCTCATAGGTATATAAAGGAGCATGCCTGGGCTCTAGGGTCTTAGGAAGCTCCTTAATTCCTGGGCCTCAGTTTTCTCATCTATAAAATGGGAAAAAAACGGGCTGGAAGATGGCTTAGCAGTTAGGAGTGCCTACTGCTCTTGCAGACCTGAGTCACATGATGGTCAGGCACCTGTGGTCAAGCACCTATAATTACAGCACCAGTGGTCTGTAGCTTCTGCAGGCACCCCCCACCAACATACACAAAACTGAAAATCATAAAAACATTTTAAAGTGGAAACAAGGAGGCTGACTATATGAGCTCTGACCCCTCCTCCAGTCCCCACAAGTAGGGTCACCCCCAAATGCACTGTTCCTTAGCCCACCTGAGACGTGGTCCTTCCATATCAAGACCCACCTGAAGTACGACAAAATCTACACTTATCTTCAGCATGGTCCCTGGGAAGCAGAGACACTAATACTCTTGCCACCTATAAAATTGGTGCCTGCCCGACCTCCATACCCTGCCTTATGGCCCATGTCACCTCATCAGTAGAAGGGTAGTGTATCTCTGGCACCATTCCAAACCTTTAAGCTAGAAGTAAAATATTAACAGGGGTGCATACCTAAACATCACTAGCCACAACAGCCACAAGCAGAAATAAATGTAAGTTACAGATACCAGAAGTCTCAACCAATCCTGTTATGCTCTGAGCCTCCCTTTGTAGAACAGGATTTGGGGATGGACACTGAAGAGGCTTTGTTGAATGTGATGCAAAGCTGTGCCCCTGAGGACTGCCCTCCCTCCAGTAGACGCCCTTGGCAGGTCCCTACAAGCTGTGGCTACTGCTCAGGAGCAGGCACAACCAGGCCCCAGGTAAGCTCATCCAGGCTCATCCCCTGAAGATATTGATCAGTGTGATTGCTGGCCTGGCCTCGGGACCGTGACCTACCATGCTTGACTCCTATTCTTTAGGTGCTGGAGTTCAAGTGGGAATCCACAGAACCACTGGAGAGTTCCACTGGGATCCCTCAAGATCTTTAATTTTTTGAGACCACCTTTCCTAGAGGCAAAAAGAGCAGCCATACCCCCCTAAACTCAGGAGCCTCCCCCCACCCCCACCCTGGGCTCCTCCACCACTCAGAACAGGTGCTCGCCCTAGAAAGCCCTGCTGGTCCAGGAAAGTGCAAATCCCAATGGCGCTCCTGTGGAAAAGCTGTATCCACTCAGTTCTTCCCAGCCAGGAAAAGGCAGCTGCATATCTGGAACACACTTCTAGACTGTTCTAAGAACTTGCTTTTTTTTTTTTTTAAATCAGCACATTAGGTATTTTCCTTGTGAGCTGAACAAGTGTAGAGTCACACATGCACATTATTACAGACTAAATGTTTTCTGCTCCCCACCCCCAAGGCTCAAATGAAATCCTAACACTTATGTGATATTAGGAAGTGGAGTCTCTGGGAGGCAATTAGGTCACAAGGGAGGGGCCCCCAGAAATGGGATTGGTGCCTTTGTAAAGAGGCCCCAAGAAAGCACCCCAATTCCCTTTCTGCCACATGAGGATATGTGGGAAAGTCAGCTGTCTGTAATCTGACCCAAACAAACACCGAGCTAGCACACTGATTACAGGCTTCCAGCTCCTTACTATGAGAACGCAAACTTCATTTGTTTACAAGCCATCTAGTCTCTGGTAGCTTGCTACAGCAGCCTAACTAAGACAGACAGACAGACACTCAAGACTTCAATTCTTTAAAGGGGAAAAAGATTTCAAACTTGACTGTTCATCTGTTCCTTTAAGTCAATGGGCACGCTTCCCTTGTTCATGAAGATTCTTTGAGACAGTGGTATACAACCTAGAAGAATCCATGCCAGTCACTATGAGAAACTGTACCAGGGTGCCATGACACCAGGGCATGATGTCTTGCCCTTAGGATGAGGACCTGTTGTTATCAGAAGGGTGTACCCTGTGAGGTAGCCATTGTGTTCATCTCCACCCTCACCATGCTAGATCCTTCCAAGATCTGTAGTAACGTCTTTTACTAACCTTCTATCCTCAGGAAGCTGTGTGGATGAGGTAGCTAAGGGCAGGCAGCCAGCTTAACCAGCCACTTTCACCCTGCAATTTGTTCCCTAGGCTAAGCGCATTACTGGGCCACCCCTTTATCATAGGCACAGCTAGCCGATGAGCAAAGGTCTCTGAATATTTCAATGACTGATAGAGAATACTTAGCCTTGGACCAAAATAGCACGCTACTTTATTAACCGCACAGACATGCAGTAATAGACCAGCAAGGCTCAAACAGAAGCCTTGCGTGCTGAAGTCACCCAATCAAGGTACTGATGACTACCAGACCGAGCATGTCCCTAGGGCTCATCCTCGTGTCTGATAATTATAAGCAATGACCTGCCATGCAGCCACAATGACCCTAGTGTGGTTCACACTTACTGTCAATGTGCTAGTCAGCTTCCTGAGAGCAGTTCAGACTCATCTCAAAATACTAAGCACTAAACGCAGAATTCTGAGCAGGAAAGGAGCTGAGACCCACAACAGTACATCTCTGTATCTAAACATACCTACATGAACCACATTGTTCTATTTGTAATGAAGCGCTCACAGCTCATGTGCAAGGACGCCACTATATTCCCCAGGGACCTAGAGGTGGGCAGTGTGGCCATGTTCTAATAAATTCATTTGCATACATTGAGAGTTTAAGAGGAAGTCACTGGGGGTCAGGGAAGAGGGCTACACAGCAGACAGAGAGGCTGGAAGAGGAGGACCCAGGGCCAGTAGCCCTAAAGCATCTTAAGCACAAGAGAGCCACTGCCCCCATTTCCAGGGCAGGGACAGCTGCCAGTCATCCATCCTGTCCCCGGGCGACCATTCTGAAAGGCTCCCCAGTGACTGCGAGATTCATCCTGGCCAGCAGTGACTCTGAGGACCCTGGGAGAGAGAGGGTTAGGGAGGCAGAAGCCAGATGTGGCCAGGGTTTCTTAAGAAGGACAAGGCAAGGTAGTGGGGTACTGCCCAGGGAGTGGAAAGTGCTGGCCCAAGAGTTAGGACGAGGCTGTGATGTGCTCAAAGTTGACCCCTGGGCCTTGGTGTGCATCCTTATGTAAAATGATGCACTTGTAAAGGCGCATCGCTGCACATCGGAATGCCCCTTGAAAAGTCTGCCACTTGGGCCTGCCTCCACAGTCTGCCTAACTTGTCTGGGCTTGGCTGGAAGGATTTTTTTTTTTTAAACCACGAGGGGATTCTAATGAGAAGGACAGTTGATCTCACTAAAGGAGGTCACCTCCAACAACCTGCTCTGGTCAAGGGTGAGTGACACACCAGTTAATCCCTTACTCTCCTGCATTGGCACACTTGGGATGGAAGTTACCAGAGCAGCCCCTGAGCTGTGTGGAGACCTTACAAAGGTCGGCAAGCAAAGGGAAGCAGGTCATTTAGCCCGGAGAGCCGAGGCTAGGGAGGACCAGAAGAGTTTCAGGAAGAAGCAGGAATGAAGTACAGTGTGCTTGCATGTCACACACACGCAAAGGGCCAGAAGAACAGAGACCTAGGTCTGTTTTCTCTGGAACAAAACAGCAGCTGCGTGGTCAGGTAGGGACCTTGGAGAGCAGCCATGCCAGACACTTCCTACTGTGATGTTGTTTTACTGCATGGAACCCACTCATAATGTCCCTGGCTAAGAGCTGGGCTACTGGGGGCACAGTCTTCTCTTCACAGGTGTCAGAAGTGAGGGCAGAGACCTTAATTACATAAACAGGTGACAAGCTGAGGGACACGATGATCACATCTGTTCAGAGAGTTGTTATAACAAAAGAAAAGAAGAATTTCAGTATATCATCAAGATGACCTCAAGCATATAATTTATCTGTCTTAGTGTGATATCATGTGCCCACTGACCAAGCTCCTCCCTTCCTATGATAAGACCTAACAAGACTGGACAGAGGACTTCTGTATTAGTTCATTTTCTACTGCTCTGATAAGACACCACAACCAAAGCAACTTAGAAAAGAAAGAGTTTATTTGGGGCTAACAGTTTCAGAGCTGAATCCATGACCATGAGAGCAGGGAAGATGTCAGCTGGAGGCAGGTGTGGAACTGAGCAGGAGCTGAAAGCTCATGTACTGATCCACAAGCACCAAGCAGAGAAAGCTAACTGGGAATGGCTGGGGCATTTGAAAACCTCAAAGCTAACACCAGAGACACACCTCGTCCAACGAGGCCATACCTCCTAATCCTTCCTAAACAGTTGCACCAGCTGGGAACAAAGTGTCTTAGTTAGGGTTTCTATTGCTGTGAAGAGACACCAGGATCATAGCAACTCTTATAAAGAAAATATTTAATTGAGGGGGCTCGTTTACAGTTTCAGAGGTTTAGTCCACTGTCATCAGGACAGGGAGCATGGCAGCGTGCAGGCAGACGTAGTGCTGGTAGTTGAGAATCCTACATCTTGCAGGCAACAGGAAGTTGACTGAGATACTGGGCGGTATCCTAAGCATAGTAATTCTTAACATCCCACCCCTCAGTGACACACTTCCTCCAACAAGGCCATACCTACTCCAACAAAGCCACATCTCCTAACAGTGCCACTCCCTATGAGATTATGGGGCCAAATACATTCAAACTACCACATTCCACTCCCTGACCCCCAAAAGCTTGTAACAATATCATAATGCAAATGCCTTTAGTCCAGCATTAGAAGTCTCCATAGTCAATACCAGTCACAATCCTGTTTCAAAGTCCAAAGTCTCTTTTGAGATTCATGCAATTTCTTAACTACAATTCCCTATACAACCAAAATAAAAAAGCAGATCACATACTTCAAACATATAATTGGACAGGATATACATTACCATTCCAAAATGCAGTGAAGGGAGCATAATAAGGAAATACTGGACCAAAGCAAGACCAAAAACCAGCTGGGCAAACTCCAAACTTTGCATCTTCATGTCTGATGTTAAATGCTCTTCAGATCTCCAACTCTGTTCATGTTTGACTGCAACATACTTCTTTCTTTGGGGCTGGTTCCACTCCCTATTAGCAGCTCTCCTCAGCAGGTATCCCATGATTCTGGCATCTCTAGCATCATGGGTTCTCCAAGGCAATCCAGGCTTCAACTTCACAGCTTCACTCAATGGCTTCTCTACTAGGCCTCCATTCAGGAACACCTCTGACACATGCCTGGCCTCAGCAGGCTTTTTTAGCCATGGAAGCAAATTCCATAACCCCTTTCTTCTATCCTTAACTCTAAAGCCAGAACCACATGGCTGAAGTTGCCAAGGTCTCCTGCTTACTGGGGCTGGAACATGGCCCCCTTGTCTAATTACAACTTCACCAGCTTTCTGTCCTTTACTGCCTAAGCTTGGCTGTCTGAAACTAGATCTCCAGACCAGGTTAGCCTCAAACTCAGAGATCCACCAGCCTCTGCCTCCCAAGTGCTGAAATTAAAGGTGTGCCCCACCACACCCAGCTCTAAGCTTTTCTTCACTTTCTTTCCACAAGGTGGAGATTTAGTTGGGTGGGATCTTGCTCTTTATTCCATTTCTTAATCTGTTTATCACCTTGAACAAAGAACTTAGCTTCACTCCACTTCCTGGTGCTCTTTTTCTCTTCAAAATTTACATTTTGTAATTTACCCTGCTCAGTTTGTTCCTTTTCATTATAAATCTTCATTAGAGTTACCACTAATACCCACATAACAGAGTCTACACGAGGCTGTTTTGAGATTTCATCTGCCAACTGAATTAATCCAAACTCCTCACTTTAGCCTCAGGCAGACTCTTTGGACAAGAGCAAAAGGCAGCCACTTTCTTCACCAGAATATCATAAGAAAGATCTCTAGTCAATATACTAACATTCTTCTCCTCTCTAACCTCGTGAGTGAGCCCCCAACAGTTCAAATCACTCTTAGCACCTCTGTCTTCCATGTTCCTACTAGTATGGCCCATTAAGCATCACTTAAAGCATTCCACTGCTTTCCTAATCCAAAGTACCAAAGTCCAAATTCCTCCAAACAAAAATATAGTCTAGCCAATCACAGCAATGATCCACTTCTGGCACCAACCTCTGTCTTAGTTAGGGTTTCTATTGCTGTGAAGCGACACCATGACCACGGCAACTCTTATAAGGAAAACATTTAATTGAGAGGGCTCGCTTACAGTTTCAGAAGTTCAGTCCATTACCATCATGGTGAGGAGCATGATGGCGTGCAGGCAGACATGGTGCTGGAGTAGCAGACAGTCCTACATCTGGCAGGCAACAGGAAGACAACTGAGACACTGGATGGTATCCTAAGCATAGGAATCCTCAAGCCTGCCCCCACAGTGACACACTTCCTCCAACAAGGCCATTCCAACAAAGTCACACTTCCTAATAGTGTCACTCCCTATGAGATTATGGGGGCCAAATACATTCAAATACCCCACCAAGCATTAAAATACATGCACCCATGGAAGCCATCCTCATTCAAATCATCTCAGCTGCCTAGGGAAGGACTGTGCCATCCTCTCCTGGGTATTCCTGGGAAGGGACCAGGCTCGGCAAACAGCAGGTAATCAGTCAAGCGGGGCTAGCTACACAAGTCCATCAGCAGGTGGGTAGTCCCAAACTTCTCTCAGATGGTACTCGGCCTTTTCCTTTATATATAATTAGTGAACAATGTCTGAGTCTGTGTCTGTTTCACAAGGCCCAGAACCCATTCTTGGAAAGTTCTCTACTGCTGAATGGGGAAAAAGTGGGGTTGGATAAAGCACAGTCCTACCTTTATCTTATAAACTAGGGAAGCTTGCAACCCCAGGCTCCTTTACACACTCAAAGACTACGTCTCAGGCCCTCGGGTTGCTCAATCAAAAAGGTTGAGGCTTGCCAGCCTAGAAGGCAGAGCAGGCCTTTGGGCAGCGGGGAAATCCCTTTGTAAGATGTGGGAAGATCTCTTACTTCCTGAATACAAGCCTCATGCCCTGGCTCATACACCCTGCCTCAGGGACATAGTCTTCGCTCTGCCAAAAAAGGCTGTGGTGTCCTAAAACACATGGCATACTTCTGCCATCTGCCACTGGTTTACTATGGAAGCAGGCTTCTTTAAGGAGCCCTTCAGTTCAGAGCTGTCTACAAACACGCAGCTGCTATCATCCATGCGTTTCTTGTGAAAACGATGCTTGGCGAAGACCAGGCTCTCAAAGCAAAATCAAACCCCCAACAGTCTCCTGCTGCTTCCTTCTTCTTCAGGGTTTTAAACAACTGAGGGCCACAGCCCTCTGGCTTGTGCTGCATTTCCCAAAAGTACAGTAAGGTAACATTGGTCATGAGCTGCAAACCTTAAAGCCAAAATTCCAGAGGCTCCTTAGTGGAACTCAAGTCACTTCCCCGAGATAGGCCTTAGGGCCTAGAGCAAAATGGCCTTCACTCGAGTTCACCAGATACAGGCTTGTTACCTGTATCCACAGATCTCAAGCTTCATCCAAAGCGCTGCTGGACTTGAGTCAGCCCCTTGCAGTGAGAGGCATTAAAGGTAGAGGAAACCTCAGTCTGGCTGTAGAATCCGACGGAACAGCGACATGCTGCATAGGCTGGGTCAGCAGTCACAGAACCAGGCAGGCCAACACCTCCCCACCAGTCCTCTGGGCAAAGGGCTCCCAGATGGCCTCCTTCCCACATCACTGCTGACTGTCCCGACGTCAGAGCCATCCCAGAAAACAGACCACAGTGACTAGAAACCCCCAGGGACTACTGGGGTTCTCCTCAGAAAGGAAGGAAAGCAGGTTTGTTTTTATAAAAAAAGAGAAGGATCACCACAGAAAATTGCACAATTGGTTGTCCAATGCCAAACAGTCAGCCCTGAAAACATACACACAAGTAACTTTATACAGACTGAGCAGGCTGTATTCAGAAATATACATGTATATACATATGCATATAATAACAATGGAAAAAGTGGCCCTGAATTGGAGGAGAAAGGGGAGGGGCATGTGGGAGGGCTGAGAAGAAAGAAAAGGGAGAATGTTATATTATAATCTCAATTTTTGTTTTGTTATTTTTGTTTTTGAGACAGGGTTTCTCTGTGTAGCCCTGGCTGTCCTGGAACTCACTCTGTAGCCCAGGCTGGCCTCGAACTCACAGAGATCTGCCTGCCTCTGCCTCCTGAGTGCTTGGATTAAAGGTGTGCACCACCACTGCCCAGCTCAAACCCATTTTTTAAAAAGACTCCATCTGATGAATCAGGCAAGGAAATCAAATTAAAATCAAAACACGAAGCACTGTCGACCAGTTTGTTTAAATAAGATCTGTTTCTACATTGTTCTAGGAAGGTTCAGAAAGACTCTCTAAATGTTTGCAGAGAAGACAAACGGTGCTTGGCTGGTTTATTCTTGCTGCAAGGGTTCTCAGTAGACTTGCCAAACCCTGGAAAACCGAAGTGTGAGGTCACTGCAGTACGTCTAGCTATTTAAAGCAGACAAGCTGTGAGCAGACGGACTACCTGGCCAGGCAGTCACTGTCAGCTCCTGCAGGCCACCCTGGACACCCAGGCCCTGCAAACGAGACACGGGCCTTTTGCATCTCAGCGGAAGCCCATAGTGATTGAGTCCCTCTGGAACACGTTCAAACACCTCTCACAGGGGATGGAGGGAGACTTGAGAAACTGCTAGACAGGTAACTGTGTCACTTTGAAGGTATCTGCCCAGTCTCCCAGTTTTGTTTGTTTTTTGTTTTGTTTCATGTTGAGATGGGTTTCACCATGTGTAGCCCTCCTACCTGGAACTAGCAGTGTTAACCAGGGTGGCCTTGAACTCATGGCAATCAGCCTGCCTCTGCCTCCCCAGCACTACCATGCCCAACAACGCCTGGGATAGTTTTGAGTATCAGGAAATGCAGAGGCTGGCCCGGGCCCTGGCTCTGGTCTGGACCACTCAGCCTGACTAGAGGGAGGTTCAGGGCTGCAGCTGGAGAACACACACCAGTCAATCGTGCAAGAGCAACCTAGGCAACCAAGTGCAGGGGCTTCAGAAGTCAGGCTCCAGACAGGTCTTCTGGACCCGATGACGGCACTGCTCTCCAACAAAAGGATTCCCCTTTGGTGACAGAGGTGACAAGTGGGAGCCAAGATCAGGGTCAGGGTGGGAGGGAAATACTAGAAAAGGAAAAGCCGTCAAAATCCAGACGAGAGTCGCCCTATAAAGACAAGAGCCCTGCAGACCGACTGCAAGCCAAGTAGCTTGGGGACAGGTCAGGGATGTTCTCAGAGGGCATCAGGATTCCAGGAACAAAGTCTACATTCCCCACGCCAGGCAGGAAGGCACTGGGAATCCTGCACTCCCAACCGGCGTTAAGATCAGTCCAGGTGTGGAGGGGGCAGGCCGAGCTAGCTTAAAGGATAGACAAAATGTAACCGGAAGCAGAGGCTCAGACTATGGCAGGAGGTTCTGAGATGACAGGACCCAGGTGAGTGTGAGGCATGGGATTTCTTGGAACAAAGTCTAGTCTCAGGAAGGAGACCAAGGAGCCCAGGAGTGGATCGGCTCCCAGTCTAGATGGATCAGGAGATAGAAGGGCCCAGTGGCCACCACGGCTACATGCAAAAATGTGTAGGAATGGTGTTAGTCACAGAACAGCTGTGCACACGCTGTGATTCAGAGGTGGTCCAAAAACACCTGCAGAGGCCATGAGGTATCAGGAAGGGGGTGATACAGCAGCCCCATCCCCAAGTCTTCAAAGACTCCTGAGTACTAGCCCAGGGCCTCAGCTCCAGCCTCCTCAGCAGTCAATTTCATTCTACATTCCTCTTGCTACATACCCCAGCCTGACAATGCCCTGAGCCTCAGTGACATCACCTTTCTTAGTTTCCTGGTCACTGGAAGACACCTTTACACATCTTCCTAAGCCAGACACACATGTATGTTTCATTAGAATGTAAGATGAGGGCACTCTGCCGGCTCCGTGGAGATTGGTGTACAAGGACAGAAGATGCAGAAGAAAAAGGCAGGTCCTGCCTGGAGGTGAGCATCTCCCCCTCCTCCAGGCTGGCGGAGCTGCCTGTCCACAAGGCACCGAGGGACCTTTAGTGAACAGACCTTTTGGTGAGGACACCAGCATTAAAATCTCTTGGTTCCCGGTCTGACCTTTTTCTGTTCTGAAGGACCTTCAACAGCAATGGATTTTGACAGCTTGGAAACGGTACGTAATTATTTATAGCAAATTCAAGATCAATGGGGTTTCACAAATTCAAATTTTCTAGGAGCTATTCAGATGAACTGCAGTTTATGGGAACGTGATGACGCTTTCTTCCTCATCCTCAGAGTTTCCGATCCAGGGACTTGGAGTGGTCAACTCTTTCTGGAAACGTTTTGTAAAATGCCTGTTTTTCTTTGGCTTCTTATATTTATCTCTTTTTGCCAAAAGCTGAACAGGGACAGGCACTGAAGCATTAGTCTCATAAGTGGCTCATAAAGATGCCCGGGTGACCAAATCCTAGTTCAAAAGAATTGGCAGCATCCTCTCTTTACCCACCAGAATGCCACCTTCATCCTCAGACACAGCACAGTGCCACTGGTCCAGGAGGCTGTCCTTGGCATTTTCTGAATTCCCACAATATTTGGTGTATTGGCGACATCTGCAAACATTAACGCCTAAATATCTGTACACTGTATGATGCTATTCTCATTATCTTATATTCACCTCCAACTAGACTGCAGGTATCTTAAAAACAGACACTTAGTCTCTCCTTCTTTGGAATCCCTTCAGTGACTGGCATGTTGTATGCAGTAGACTTTCAATAAATCCTTCAGCACAGCACAAACAACTCCGAAGTCACAGCTTGAGAGAAGCAGCGTGGGATATAACAGTTCTGGGAGTCAGAAGACCCTCACTGGGGAGTGCTGGGGACATGGCTCAGTGTTAGGAAAAGGGCTTGGCATACAAGCATGAAGACCAAAGTTCAAATCCCCAGCACCCACATAAATGCCACGTGGGTGTAGTGGCGATCCCTGCGGCAAACTGGCTAGCCAAACTAGCTGAGAGCTCTGGGGCAAGTGAAGGAGCCGAGCGTCTCTCAACATTTAAGGTAGCGAGTGACGGATGAAGAGTCTAGCATCAACTTTAGCCCTCCACACAGATACACACACACACACACACACACACACACACACACACACACACACACACTTCTTATACACAGATACCCATTCTTTTATACGGATACACATTTTTTTGTTTTGTTTTGATTGTTTGTTTTTCAAGACAAGGTTTCTCTGTGTAACAGCCCTAGCTGTCCCAGAACTCTCTGTAGACCAGACTGTCCTCAAATTCACAGAGATCCACCTGCCTCTGCTTCCCAAGTGCTGAGATTAAAGGTGTGAACTACCACCACCGCCTGGCAATTCTAAACTTTATAAACATAATTGCTGCAATATTTAATCTATGGCAAAATCATGATTGTAACACATAAGGTTCTTTGATATTTAAATTATTTACCACTTATTTGTATGAGTGTTTTGTCTGCATGTATATCTGTGTGTCACGTGTGTGCCCAGTGCCCAGGGAGGCCAAGGAGGGTATTGTATCTCTAGGACTGCAGTTACATATGGTTGAGACACCATGTGGGTTCTAAGAATTGAACCCTATTCCTCTGGAAGAGCAGTGAGTACTCTTTACCATCAAGTCATCTCTCTGGCCCCTTCTGATATTTAAACAAATGTGAAAACCTGAAGACAAGGATGCTCGAGTCCAAGGTGAATCTCAGCATCTCATTTGTTTCTTTCGGTCCTGCTTGTACAGTAGGGGTATAACACCCATTGGCAAGGATGAGTAGGTACCTATGGCAACCATTTTCAAACATCTTAGGACCCAGTTCTCTCCAGCAAATGGGAGAGGTGATGCTTAATTGCATAAATTCTACCTACTCTGGCAGCATGAGTTAATTAGTGTATAGTTATTTAAGTAATTAATGCACAGGTCATCAGCATGTCAGGTTTTGTTATATAATAGTAGGGTTCATTTTCTTTTACTGTAGTTTTAAAACACCTTATATACAACTATGTATATGTTCTAGTCCTTTCTGTTGCTATAACAAGAACCCTGACACATACGCGCGCGCACACACACACACAACACACACACACACACACACACACACATACCCCGTCAATGCAACTTTGGCATATAATGCCAAATTATATAATAATGCCAAATTATATAATTCTCTGACCTTTTAGGGGAGAAGGCAGGAAATCAAGCAGATGATCGCACATCACATTCATAGTCAACAGCAACGAGAGATGAATGTACCTATGCTGCCTGTTTGCTTAGCTATCTTTCTTTTCTCTTACAGTTCAGGGTCTAGCCTAGGGAACTGTGCTGCCCACAATGGGCTGGGTCTTCCTGTGTCAATTATCAAGACTACCTCCCACAGAGAAGCACACAGGACGACCTGATCTAGGCAATCCCTCAGTTGAGACACACTTCTCAGGTGATTCTGGATTGTGGCAACTTGACATTTAAAATCTTCACAATAGGTATATGTTACATACGTAAGTTCATATACAATTATACCCTAACATGTTAAGCAGTTACCGTATATAACCAACAGTTCCATTGCTTGGTATGATCCAAGAGAAATGCACACATTGTTCACATAAAAACTCAGCAGGAATGTTCACAGCAGCACTATTCATGTAAGTCCATGTGCACCATTCACACAAGTCCATGTGCCCATTAACCAGTGAATGGTCAAATAAAATGCAATGTTAATCAGCCTTAAAAAGAAATAGAGTATTGATGTGTGCTACAACATGAACCTTGAGAACATTCTAAGGCAGAGTCGCCTACGAGTCCATTTAGATGAAATGTCCAGAGAAGAAACCCATATAGATATGTAAATTCACAAAGCGAGGAACAGGGACCATCAGTGACTACAGGGCTCCTTTTGAGGGTAATGAAGCTTTCTAAAATCAGATGGTCACACGACTCCGTGAATAGACCGTGATAGCAGTGCTCATCGGCTTTTAGTAAACAGATGGCAGTGGAGTTTATTGCAATAAAGCTGTTAAAATATTTATGTATGATATATGAAATCTATATATGTACAAAAACATGAGGAAAAAACACATGTTGAAAATGAACCAACCATTTGTGGAACTTGAAACGCCCTTGCTGAGATCCTCAGAACGCCACTTTGAAAACTATGGCTGGGGTTCAATTTCTTCTCACTGAGGGCGGAATGGCTTGCTCAGGTCAGAGGTGGGCAGTGGGGACACAAGGATCATCGTAACATTCATGGTTCCTCTGAATCCTGTTTCTAGCCCAGTACAGCAGGCTCCAGGTTAGAACCAAAAGCTGGGGATGTGGGCACGTGAAGGGCCCACCCATAACTTACATGGACTCTACAGCATCGCCCACAGACTGCTTAGAGCACCTTCTGCCTCGAGCACAGGACCGTCACCAGCATCTGTCCCAACTCTGCACCCTGACAGAGCAAGTAGGCAGGCTCCTGGCCACCTCCGTTCTCTCTGCTCTCCCTTTCCCTGGCCTCTGGAGGAGACAACATGACTGCTCTTCTTCCAGGCTTGCGTGGTCTTCAGAAGAGGAACCACAAATACCTCCATCATCCAGGCTGCTCCCTCAGTGTCTTCAGCGCAATCTGATGTTTGAGCCTCTCACTCACAGCCTTTTGAAGTTGTATCGGTGCAGCTGCCTCACTGGATATATAATTAGCAGCCACAGTTCTAATTACAGGCTGTTGAGGGAAAGGCAAGGGACCTGTGCCTAATACCATGGGAAGTCACTCAGATGTATACGCATTCTACCACTTACTGGATTCAATAGCCTATCTCAAAGGTCTGAAAGGCCCCTTCATGTCAAGGCTTTGCTGTGATACCACACAGCTGCTGTGGAAAAGAATACACATACACACACATATACACATGTACACCCACACACACACCCACACACACACACACACACACACATATGTACCTCTGTGTGTGTGTGTCCGAGAGAGAATGTATATGTGCTTGTAAGTACCCATACAAGCCAGAAGAGGGTATGGAATTCCCCGGATTAGGAGGTGTAGGCAGTTACAAGTTATTCAGTATGAGTGCTGGAACCAAACTCTGCTTTTCCAAGAGCAGGGTGCACTCTCAAACACGGAGCCATCTCTGCAGCCCCAAGAACATATTCTTAATGACCAAGAGGGTTAGGACACACTGTTCTCAATTTATATTCTCAAAAGCAATAGGCTAAAATAAAAGTGACCAAGTGCCATTCATTTTTCCTGGGGGTGTTTAATGATGTCATTTTTAAAGCTGAGATCCTTTAACTGGGGTCCGCGGACCTTCCTGGAGATTCTGTGGACTTTAAAGTCAGATGCAGTGTGTATGTGTGTGCCCACTACTTCCTTCTCTCTTCTGACAGACCAAAGGGCCCCAGAACAGATGAGAAACTATTGCTGTATGCTAACAGGGGCACCCACTGGGGTAGCAACAGGGTTCAGAAGGACAGGGGTCTGGACTGAATTGACTCTCCTGTGTGACCAAGCAAGCAGTCACTGTCAACATGGGCACAGTGCACAGAGTTCACTGTTTCTGGTGACGGAGTATGAAGAGATGGAGGAATGTAGGGCTTGGGACCTTGTTCTTAGGTGGCACATGATGGGTGGGACTTTAGTCAATACCCTGAAGCCAGGGGCTTGAGACGCAGGTAAGCATTATAGGAATATGAGGTTGATGAGGTCATGGGGAACTCGTGTTCTAATGGGGGTGCAGGCACCAGGTGAGTGTCCCATACCTGTAGGAACTTTAGCCTGTGTTCTGTAGGGCCAGGGCCAAGCTCTAGAGCAGTGGTCCTCAACCTTCCTGATGCTATGACCCTTTAACACGGCTCCTCATGGTGTGGTGACCCCTGACCACAAAATTACTTCATTGCTACTTCATAACTGTAGTTTGGCTACTGTTATGAACAGTGATGTAAATACTGGTATGCAGACTATCTGATATATGTCCCCTGTGAAAGGACCATAGAGGGGTCATGACCCACAGGTTGAGAACCACTGCTCTAGAGCTTCAGTAGGTGACAGAGAGCTGAGAGGAAAGCTGAAAGCCAACAGCGAGAGATAAGGCCCCCTCTGGAAAATAGGAAGATTCCTAAGAGTCACAAGGAGAAACACCATCAACATACTCAAATGAAAAACCGGGGCTAGCAAAAGGAACTTTATGAAGTGTCACCAGGAAATCAGCATGTCTAAAAACAGGGAAGGCTGACAAAACAGCACAGACCACACAAAGGTCAAGGGGCATGGCCCCTCCACCAACCACGCCCCCCCAACTCTGGGGAAAAAAATCACCAGAAGTTAAAGTTTCATTTGTTCAGTCACCCTCCCCCCAATTCCTAACACACACGCAAGGCGCCAGGGACACGCGGATGATGGCCGACCTGACTGGCAGACACAATAGGAGCTAATTACAAAACAGACCACAGTGAATGCCGAACCCGGTGTTACAGGAAGGAGAGGACCCCAGCCTAGCTCAGGGTAACACATGGAGGAAATCAAAGACTTCCTGGATGTTGGTGTGAGGATAAACCTGAGAGGTCACTAGCCTGGGTGGGACAATCACACCCAGGCACACACAGAATAATCTGTGTGTGTGAAATCGCTCCTCCCTGCAAGCTAATAGGAAAAGGAGGTCTCACCTTTCTTCTACAAAGCACAGCGGCCCCTCCCATGGGTTCTTGCCTCAGCTCGGTCTGTATTTTCACACAGTCCTTTGAAACTGAGGCTGAGGAGCACTGGGACATGGCAGGTTCATCCTGATGCTGAACTGTGTGTCTATTAAGTCAGGGCTGAGATTTAAGGTCTTGTAATCATCAAGAGCCCATGTTCTGGGGTTCATAAACTCCTAGTGGTTCAGGTATCAGTGCAATAAAGAGCATGTGCAAAAGCTTCAGATGGACCTGAAATGCTGGAAGTTGCCTAAGGGACATGGAACTCCCGCACAGGTAAGGTTCGGGAGCAGCCCTGTCCATCAAACTCTTCAGTTGGAAGTGTGGCAGAGAGGGGACTTGGTCACATGGTCCTTAACATAGCTGAGGTCTCAGGAAGGACATCAGGACAGTGGTTCCTCAGGATGTGAGGCGGACCAAGTCTTCTGCTACGGGCTTTATGAACAGTGCTGTGTTAACTTGAGTGCTCTGAGCTCCATTTTGCAGATGGAGAAACTGAAGCTCCCACGGGGCATGGACCTTGCCCAAGGCCTCAGATCTAAGACACAAGGAAATGTCTGAGGTCCCACTCTTTAAAGGAAACACTTATCTTCTACGCCAGCAGTCCAGTGCATCCAGGGAAACATGAGGGCTCTCTTCCGGGGGGGGGGGGGGGGGGGGGGGGGGGGGGGGGGGGGGCCTGTCGGAGACGGAGCATTGTCTAACCACCCTGGCCCCTCACAGAGGCTTGCTGCCCCTCCTGATGGTGGCTCTCTGCCGCGTGCCTATGCTGGGCCAGGTTGCAGGCCAACATCCTGACCTCATCAGGGCATGACTCACTCACCCTGCAGCTAGCTGCCTATATGACCCACAGAGGAGCAGACCCTGATCATCATGGGAGACTACCGGAGAATGTTTCTCCTCTCTCTCTCTCCTCTCTCTCTCTCTCTCTCTCTCTCTCTCTCTCTCTCTCTCTCTCTCTCTCTCTCTCTCTCTCTCACACACACACACACACACACACACACACACAAAATCTCCCTATTCACAGGGTAACAGTGCCATCGTTTGATAGGTATCATGATCAAGTCACATAAAATTAGCATGTCTACCTCTGCAAACATTTGGTTTCCCAAAGTGTCTGGGAGTTTCAGAGTTTCACACTACTTCAACCCCCCAGTACTTACTCCAGGGACGGACGAGGTGCCCATCTCCCTTCTGCTCTTTTTAAATTCCCCTCAGTTCTCCTGAAGTTTGTTTCAAAAGAAGCTCCTTCCTGCTGCTTCTGCCCAAAGCAGGCTCTTTCACCTTGGACTTCAAAGCTTATTTCTAAGAGGAAGCGACTTTGCCAACGGGGAGAACAATCTACGCTTTACCCAAGTGAGAAGAAATGGCTGGGGTTGTAAGAAGCAAACTTAAAAAGTCTGGGCTGGGCGTGGCTTCTCCCCTAGAATTCTGGGGTGTCATCATGAGAAATAACGGCTTCTCTGGCCAGAGAGGCAGTTGTCTTAGAAACAGGTGGGAGGTGACATGTCATTACACGATGCGATCAGGTCTTTAGGCAACTGTACTATGGGTACCTAAAATAAGTCTGCTGGGGAGTCCCTAGTACAGAAGGGCACCAGATGATCCCGGCGGGAAATTCCACACACCCAAGGAGTGGTGAGCTGTTTTCCTGAAGGCCCCTCCACAGCCTGGGCCACAGCTAATGCTGTCCATCCAGATGAATTCTGGTAAGACCTATGTGACATTCACATCATGATCACATCTGAGTGTACTATGTACCGACACTGAGGAATGCAGCCATCAGTACCATTGACCTCCGATTTCATCACCCCAAACCCTCCATACCCACCAAACACTCGTTCCCATCACCTCCTCCAGCCCGACTGCCACCCTTGAACTTCCAATCCTTTCATCTGACCACGCTAGGCAACTCAGGAAGTGGAATCATAGCATCTGCCCTTGGCTGGCTCCTCTGTTCAGTTAGCGTAATACCTTGTCCGACTCCCTTCCTCTGAAGGCTGAACGATACTCGGTCGCATGCATAGACATCACCATGTGCCTGTCACCTCTCAGTGAATGCTTGGATTGTGTCCGCCTTTCGGCAGTCAACAGTGCTGTGGGAAACACAAGGGCACAATATCCATTCTCCTCCCCACCAACCTTCTCAGGACAAACTGACATCAGTCCCATCCACTGCCTCAGGGGTAGATTTGTCACTGGGTGACCTCAAGAAGCCTCCAGAGTGAACAGAACAGAGGCAGCCTCAGGAGACTACTGTTCGGTGACTGGTGGCACCTGGGAGTCGTTAGCCTACCTGCTCTGCTGTGTTTAAGGGTGGCTGTAAGTGTAGAAACTGACCACGAGCTTTTATCTTTACACATCAGGGTCCCTTCCATTCTATCATGTCCCCCAAACAAATGTCCTCTTCCCTTCAAGAAGGCTGGAACACCTGAAAACATCCCTAAGGGACTGGATGCAAGGCCTGGGTTAGAAGTCCCTTCTGCCTCCCGCCCTCCCTGCAGATAGAGCCCTTGTGGACACATCCCCCAACATGCCTCAGCTGCCTGCCTCAGCTGCAGCCCTGCACTGGTAGGGCTGATACTCCCAGTCAGGAACTTAGGGCTCCTGGATACAGAACAATTGCCGGCACACTGACTGTACATACAAAATACTTTACACACATTCCCTCCTAGTCACCAAATAATTAGCACCAAATTACCACTCACAGATTATCATCAATAGAATCTAACTGGTGATTCCCATATGGATGCTATCTGGTCAGCCCTTTGAAGTGTATTTTGAAACCACTAATAAAACTATAGAGCAAAGCACATAGTAAATAAGACAGACCCTGAATTTCCAAACAGCTTTTGAAATACAATGGCTGTCAGCTGGACTATCCAGAGCCTGAGGACTCCTGAGGGCCAGGGTGAGGAAGGGAGGGGCCAGCTCCTTTAGCCCATCTTGGCTCTCTTCATGATGTAGCTACATACATTTCTGTCATACATAAAGACCATGAAGTCTCCAGAAGTAGCCTAGAAAGTTTTCATCCTTGCTTAATTAAAAAAGGTAGAATTGAGATTATCATTAAGCAAGCATAAAAATATTAAAGCACACTCCCAGGAGATTAAGGGAAATCATTTCCGCTGATAATGATCTTGAGGCAAGCTCTATCAAGAGAATCAGGCAGACACAGGAGTGATCTGGCTTCTATTTCCAGCTTCCTGCCTCCTGGTCATTCAGAGCTGGTTCCAATTTCTAGGTCCACTTTGCTATGAAATGGGGAGAGGAGGCCACCTCTCCATTAAAGAGGACACTCAGCAGAGATGTCATATACAGCACAGACTGTAGGTCACCCCGTCTTTGGGCAAGGAGTCACTGTGGGCAGTGTGCTCTTAAGAACTCAGCCACTCCCAGCCACACATAGAATGGGACATGGGATGAGCATAACATAACGATTCATGAATAAAACTCCCCCTCCCCCAAGTGTATGAGCTCCGGTCTATCATTTTAAAAATAATTGACTATATATGCACATAGCATAGTTAACTGCACCTAATCCATCCATGTGTGCACATGTCCTAAACCAAAACATTAACTGGTCACCTCTGGAGGTACTTTAATGGGTCATCTGATTGGCATGCATGGACCTGAAGGAGAGCTGGCCCAATCCTAACCTGCCAAGTGAAGTTCATTGCTGATGCTGCTTCTAGGTGGTATGAAGTGGAAAAGGCTCCAGAGACTTCAGAAGAAAGCTCCGGAAGCAATTCCACTTCCTTCCAGGAGCCTGATGAAAGCTAATCTGGCCAACCACAAAGCCCCCAAAATGGCAGGCATGATGCTTAAAACCTTGACCCCAGACCAGCATCATAGCCTATTGGTCCTGGGGTTTTAATTTTTAAAATAACATTTATTTAATATGCACATTGTGTGTGTAAAGGTCAGAGGACAGCTTCCAGAAATCGGCTTTCTCACCACCATGTGGGTCCTGGGAATTGAACCCACGTCACCAGGCTTGGCAGCACACACCTTTACTCACTGAGCCATCTGACCAGCCCAGTCCTAGGACCTGAGATGTGTTCACAAGCTCCCTTGTGCCTCAGTTTTTCATAGGTAGGATGGTGATGACTGGACCTGCCATAAAGGACACATACCACACACTAACACTGGAAAGTAACTGCTTTAAATCTTGGTAAAGAAAACATATACTAATGAACATGTTTACATGGCGGAAGTACATGCTCATCAGGCTCTCCCAGTCTGAAGAGAGCCTCGGCCTCGGTGACTACAGCGGCCTCTGGTGTGAACCAACCACACAGTCGGCTGTCTTTCTGTTGTCGCTACAAATCCATCCCTGCTAGCCTCAACGAGGAACGCCTCTGTGCCCCCGAGCCTGGGACATCTGTGCAGCTACACCCTCTGTACCCCAAATACTTGCTTCTCCCAGCCCCACTTACACTTCCCCTCTTTCTCCACACAGTGACAGCACAGGTTCTAAGCCCAGGCTTTGTGACCTCCTCTGCTCACTTCTAAATACGTAAAACACTCTACTTGTCACCTCTCGGTCCTTCTACCTGAGTCCATTTCCACCCCATTTGAAGCGCTCTTTATCTAGTGATTGGGGCCCAGTTTCAGGGGATTACAGTTGTGGGGGAGGCATGGCTCCAACTGCGGCAGCAGGAGCTGGCTGCTTGTTCACACCTTGGCTGACCACAACTGAAGTGGGACAGGTAGCAGGGTGGGGTGGCAGCCCTTACGACTCATCCCCAAAGAGGGAAGATCATTTTTCTTCAATGGAGTCACATCAACCACAAGCCTGGACCATCTCAGGAGCAGATGGCCAATACTAATCCGACTCCGATGTTCTTCGTGGCTTTGTTCTTTGGTTTTGGTACGAGGGAGAAAAAAATGAAGTTGGGTGGGTAGGGAACAGGGGTGGAAACTGAAGACTAGGAATTAGACAATAGGGAAGGATGATAAGAAGACACTGTATGGCCAGGAGGCGGTGGCGCATGCCTTTAATCCCAGCACTCAGGAGGCAGAGCCAGGCAGATCTCTGTGAGTTCGAGGCCAAGCCTGGTCTACAGAGCGAGATCCAGGACAGGCACGAAAACTACACAGAGAAACCCTGTCTCAAAAACAAAAACAAAAACAAAAACCAACAAACAAAAAAGACACTGGATGAAATTCCAAAAGAATTTTAAAAAAATAAAATAAAATAAAAGGCTCAGCCCTGGTGGTCTATGTCTGTCAGTCCCATGTCCTAAAGGCACCATAACCTCCCAACTTAACACCACCTGTGGAGATCTACGCGTTCAAACATGTGAGCCTGTAGGGACGTTTCTAGTCAACCCACAGTTGTCCCTTCACGTTCATCTTGAGCGTGCTCCTGACACCTAGCCTTGCTGACTGCAGACAGCGATGTGTTCAACGGCCCTCCAAGCAGAGGCCCTGGAACACCCGGCAGCCATACAGGTGCAGCGAGGACATCACACAGTCATCCGCAGCAGTCGTCCACGGCTTTCTACACACGCTCCGCCCAGGCCTGAACCTGTCATGGACAGTCTTACAAAAGACAACTCTGCCTATGTCTCTGGAATGGTTGGGGTGTGTGTGTGTGTGTGTGTGTGTGTGTGTGTGTGTGTGTGTGTGTGTGTGCAGTGTGTTGCATGTTATGTATATCCCTGTGTGCATTCATGCAGAGTGTGGCCATGTGTGGTTACATATGGAGGGTGGAAGTCAACCTCGGGTGTTGGTTCCCACCTTCAACCTCATTTGAGGGAGGCTCTCTCTGTTGTTTATAGGTGCAAACGCCAGACTAGCCAGCAAGAAAGCTTCCCAGGGTCCTCCTGTCTCTGCCTCCTGTACCCTGCATGAGTACTAGGGCTGCAGATGCTCGTCACATGGGTTCTGGGGATCCGAACTCAAGTCCTCAGGCTTCTGCAGCAAGAACTCTCCTCCTGAGGCCATCTCTCCAGCCTCCTCTTTACCATGTCTAAGCCAAGCTGCTAGCAGCGTATCACCTACCCAAATCCACATTTGAAAATCAGCATATCATCAAAACTTTACTTGGGCTAATCTTCTTTTAGATAAGAAATTTTCAAAGTAGCAAAAGATGAGAGTTGCCTCTGAGTCTCCAGGAGGGAAAGAAGCCAGAGCCGTGGAGGGATAGTCTAACTAGGTAACTAGATAATGAATGCAACTTTTAAAGGGAGCAAAAGAATCGAACCTTAATTTTCTTTAAATTTTTATCTTCAGATGAAACAAAAAAAGATTCTTTTGAGAGAAGGCACAGCACCTCTGCCCTAGCAGACACTGTAATCTCACTAGGAGCAATAAGCTTTTGTCTGGGTGTGTGTGTTAATTATTTATTTTTAAACTTAAACAGATGTCTTTTACAAGCTCACACAGTTGGGATCATCTGACTGGATTCTATTTAGCAGAACATCTCGCACCATCGCCGCAGGCAAAATAAACAGACAGGAAGAAAGAATCTCTTGTTCGCCCATAGAAAGAGTATATACTGCAGAAAAATCCTCATCTAGTGTATGCCAACTTAAAACAGGGCACAACCTGCCCGCATATGGGAGCGGTGCCCTCTCCTCTTAGGGAAAGAGGGGTTTTCTACAAACAGTGTTTCTGGGACTGTGAGCATGCATTAACTACACAAGCAGGTTAGGCCAAGTCATTTAGTCAGGTAACAGGACAAATGTCAACACAGGGAGAGCTCCCCCTTGGTCCCTTGGACTGGAAGGTTAGGACTGGCATTGGAGCCGACTGAGTTGTCTCCAAGTACCCGCGTTACTTTTGTGCCGCTCAGCTGTGAGACAGGGTTGAAGGAGGGGAGGCCTGTGTAAGGAGGTAACAAGAGACAAGGAAAGGTCATCAGTTTACTATCACAGTTACTCAGGTGTGGAAATTGCTACATCCTCTGCCACTGCTGCACAAAGGCATCACACTCAGTGGACGGGTCTGCGGTGTCCAGGACAGACCTCGTGTAAAGGCCCGCCCCCTGCCCCCGCCGCCCGCTGCCCGCTGCCCCCGCCGCCCGCCGCCCGCCGCCCGCCACCCTCGCTGGCTCTCTCCTCTCCCTATTTGACTGCTGCTGGGTAGCAGGAGGGAGGGAGGGAAAACAGGTTGGTTAAACATACATGGGGAGCCGTAAGGGGAGGCTGGCGGCAGCATGTAGAGAATGGTGCTCTTTTTCGTGACCCTCACCCTTCCACAGCAGGTGCCCATCTGATTAACTGTTTACTCATCAAAGTGTGTGTGTGGGGGGGGGGGCACAAGTTTAACCCGCTAGCTGCCAAGAGTCAAGCTGGGGATATAGAGCTCAAAACGGACCTCCCAGGCTCAGAAGAGGCCATGTGGTCCAAAGGGACTGAAAATTCCAAGTCCCCCTTGGCTTGGAGCTGTGAACTCACAGCCCTCCTGTGCCGTTTCTGCCCTTCATTCAGGGCTGCAGGTGACGGACCAGGCGCATCTCTTGAGCACTTAGCATACTCAACGCAGTCCTGGGCTAAAATACAGGGCTCTGTGGGTGCCAGGCGCCAAATCTGAATCCGTCCACCAGAGTCTCACATTTAATCCTGTAGGCTGGGTTTGTGGGGTATTCATTTTATGAATAGGGAACCAAGAATCAGTGTGCGTGCGTGCGTGCGTGCGTGCGTGCGTGCGTAGGCTACAAGCTCACATGGGTGCCTTCCTCACTTGCCTCCCACTTTTTTTTTTTTAACAGGTTCTCTCACTGGGACCTGGGGCAGCCTTTTAGGCCAGGCTGGCCGGGTTCTAAGGCCCAGGGTTCTGTCTCCCCTCCCCAGCACTGGATTACAGGAGTGTGCTGCTGCTGCTCTTGGCTTTTCACATGGCTGCTGGAGGTGTACACTGACAAGAACCTTCCAGCTGAGCCGTCTCCCCAGCCCCGTTCTGCTTGTTTATAAACGGCCCCAAGTCCCAGAGCTAAGGCCCACAATGCCGGGATCCAAGCTTCGGAAGGTTAGTTCCAGGAGTTAGACTCTTAGTCACAAGGAGAACATATTACACAGAAATCACTAGAGGGAAGATCTTTTTTTTTTTTTTCCTTTGGTATCAAGACACGGTGCCGGTCTTTAACTTCTTCCATCACAGCATCACGGGGTAAAAACAGATTGCAGCCAACAGGTCTTTCTGTCATGACCTCAGCCACGTGATTGCTCTCATCCTCATCCACAAAGCCAGCCCTCATTCCTTCAGGGGCTGGTGAGGATCGCAGGACATTAGACGAGGTTGACTTGTAAAAGGAACAGACTTTTTTTCTAGCCCTCATCCCTGAAAACACAGCAAGTGCCTGAGCAAAACAGAGTCCTCATCATCCACACACCCTAGGGGTTGGGTATGGAGGAAGCACCGTGCCCTCGTTTTGGTCCCCAGCACCAAGTACACTGATGGGATAGCACAAAACACGAGTATATTTGCAAATATAGAACATCCATTAACCCCATATTGAGCCCACATCCTGCTCGCGACAGGAACGAGCACAGGTGGAGCGGCAGTTGGTGAGTCACGCAGAGCACCTGAGGACTGAGTGGACACCGTAACATGACTTCCTTATCTGTCGGCGCCAGCAAGGACCCGTCCTTCCCCGGCACTTTATAATGCAGTCGTTCTTTCGCTTTTGTGTATTCCGTCACAATTTCACTGTTTAAAATGGTCCAAACCATAGAGCCAATGTGTAGTTTAGTGTCCCCAACCAGGGGGAAGCTGTGATATGCTTGGGGACAAAACATGTACGAGACCCTCCATTTAGGCTTGAGTCGCAGGCCGTCACGTATGGGCTCAAGCACACATCAACAGCACCTATTAAATCAGGTTTCTTTAAACACATGGAGAACAAGGTTATGTGCAGACTGAATGATGGAAGTGTGACCAGAGGCTCTCAGGATTCCCTAACTCAAGTATTTTCAATAACTGTTAAAAAACAAAAAACAGACCAAAAACAAACAAACAAACAAAACCACCAAACACTAAGAGCACTGGGAATGCATCATCAGCAAGACTTTTATTCTGGAAAGGTGAGGAGTACAGGTAGCTGTGAACACAGCACAGGCACTGATGGGCAGCCACTGGGCTCCCAAAAGGACTTCTATGCAGGGCGTCGGTGCCCGCTGCCCACAGCTGGGAAACCTTTGGCCAGCGTCAGCAGAAGTGAAGAGCTGAGCTGTCTCATCCTCTCTCCTTACATGTCCCTGTGTGAGTCCCCAGCCTGGCCACGGGCTACACCACGGCCCGGAAGTGACAATTAATTTCACTGTTCACTAACTTAGGCACAGGGAAGGCCCACCCTGGACGTGGGAGACACCTCTTCATGGGATCCCAGACTCAAAGTAGGCTGGTTCACAGCATTCTCTCTCCTTCCTGCTGCAGACAGTGTGAGCACCTGTCTGATGCTTCTGCCACTGTCTCCCACCATGCTGGAATGTGACTCCTCACGCTGGAAACCCAAATACCCACCCACCTCGCCACACCCGGCCACACACCCAGACACACACACACACACACACACACACACACACACACATAACCGGTCACACCCATCTCCACCCACACCCACACCCCCGGCCACCAAACTGTTTTCTTGGGCATTTTGTCACAGCTGTGAGAAAAGTAACTGTGTTTTTTGGTTTTATATCAGCTTTACACAATCTAGAGTCATTTTGGAAGAAGGGCCTGCCATTGAGAAAATCCTCCCCACCAGACTGGCCTGTGGGCAGACCTGTGCTGCATCTTCTGGTTTAATGATTGCTGGGGGAGAGTCCAGCTCACTGTGGGAAGTGCCCTCCCTGGGCTGGTGGCCCCGGGTGCTGAGCAAGCCATGAGAACATGCCAGTAAGCGGCACTCCTCCATGGCCCCTGGCACCCCTCAGCGATGGGCTTACAAGCTGTAAGGTGGAATGAACCCTTTTCAGTCAGTGTTTGCACAGAGGAAGAGAACCCTATCTGCGATAGGAACCAATGCACTAGCAGAGGGCCAGCACATCACCCTCCTACCACATCCTCACGTGCATTTCACTTTTCCAGGCTGAGCCCCAGATTCTCAAAGTCCGACAGCACCCCAGCATTAAAACCAGAACAGACTCCACTTTACCCAGATGACCCTCAACAACCACAACGAAAATCAGCTTGCAGGGGCACGTGGTCACCCCGCTGAGAAACTGTTCCAGGCCTTAAGGAGATGTTAGGAAATTCTGATGTCAGGTCCTGAAATAAGGACCTTCCAATCTTATTTTATAAGGCATTTACATTCAGCAAGAAAAACTGCCTGCAGCCTAAGAAAACACTGTTGAGACTAAACCCGAGGCTCAAAACGAAAAGCCACTGTTTTCAACCATAGGGAAAATGCACTCAGCCAAAATATGATCCTGGGATCCCGCCACATGTAGCCCACAAGGGGCCCTAAAGCCCCAGACAGAAGCACTCTGTGTTTCTCCTGTGCCCTGAGGTTGAAGGACAATGGAAATGGAGTGGCCAGGGCTGGACATGGCTACCCCAGGCTGAACTAACTCCCAGTTTGAGTGAGAGATGCCATCCATCACTTCTGCCAGGGTTATAAATAGAAACTGGAGCCTGCCCCCTGGGGCGTCATCTGTTAAACACCATTCATAAAAGTGCCGTTTTAGAGGTCTGTAGTGTGCATTCTTCTTCCTTTGAAAACAACAACAACAACAAACTTGCAAAAAGTATCAAACGGCATTCCAAATGGCAAAGTGATTTGCTGTCCGACGTCTCAGATCAGCTTGGGAGTCTGTCTGAAAAGCAGGCGTCTGGTACCAATTTGTGACAATTAAAAAAAAAAAATCAATGCTGAGCTCTCATGTAAATATTTCCTCGTAAGCCAGATTCCACCAGCCTGTACGTATCCCATTCATGTCCTTGTATTTCAGTCCTGACTTTTCTTTTCCTGGCTCCAAAGAGCTAAAGTTAAGCATTTTAAATGTTGTACCTCTTCACTGAGCTACACAGGCTAAATTCTCTCTCTAAAGTAAGGCCTACAGGATAGCTGGAATGAGACAGATCATTCCTGACGCTTGCAATCCGCCTGGCCTGCATGAAACACCTATGTCTGAAGCAAAGAGGTCAATCTGTAAAACGCGGCCTCCTTACCCTCATGCAAGGCAGCTTCCGGTCAACGCAGTCGTCATCCAGCACCAAGTTGCGGAGTGACGAGTGTATATTCTTAAGACAGTGTTAAGAACGTGTTGGACACCTAGGTCCTAAAGCAGAGCCCCAAACTCACTCAGGTAAAATGTTAACCTTGTCAAATGGTAGCAGTGCAGAGGGGGAACGCGTGGCCTTTGGGGTCAGGGGTTAGGGACTTGCGGAGAAAATCAAACTCCAGCTAGTTCAGTTCCCCCACTGCTGTGATGACATTGGCCCCCATAAAATCTGCAGAGAATCAAGAGGGCATTTGGTCTCTGTAACCATGTCAGACTTAGTGAGAATTACACCCCATGTGCCTCACAGAGGTCATGATCATTGGGTTTGGGCTTCAAACTCACTACAGGAGTATCCACTCACTAAGTGGGATCTCTCCCTTCACAGATGTCAACTGAGGCTCGAGTTTAAGGGACTTGCCGAGCCACAGACCCAGAAAAAAGCAGACTGCGCTCTGTGTCTGAGAGGCAGGTGGAGAGGTCTCAACACCAGGTATGGCAGTTGCTCCTTTCCCTTGTTTGATTGGTGGCTTTACATAATTCCATGCTTACTGAACATTCGCGGGGCCTATCAGCACATGAAGTGAATGTTCAATAGGCACTGCATTGTTATGCAACACTATCAATAAAACAGGGAGAGAGCCAAACGCCAGCCCTCCCTTCTTCCCTGTACCCCATCTCCAAGCCCCTCTTATCGACCCCCACGTCTCTGTCCAATTTGCTTATTTCCCCCATCATGACCATGGGGTTTACGTGGCCAACATCTACATCTGAACTACTGAAGTCCACTCTCTCTGGCTTCTACCCAGTCCGTCCACCCTGGTTCCTATGAACACTTTGACCCCGCTATGTGTATCCTGGCTTCTGCTGCCTGCACAAGCCCTCCAATCTCTACTATACGCATGCATAATGCTTTCTCCTGTCTACCTGAACCATCCCAGCCACTCAGCATCTAGCTCTTCTCCTGTCTCCCAATCACCCCGCCCTGTCTCCTCCTGTCTGTCCCCTTGTCTGTCCACAGACCTTAACTCAGCAGTCACTCCCAGAGGCCAGCCTTCCTTGACACACCAGCATGATTTTTATCGAAGGCTAACAGGGTCGGTACCATTCTGTCCGTAACATGTATTATGCCTACAACCTTCTTTTTCTTAAATAATTTATTTATTTTTATTTTATATTCATTGGTGTTGCCTGCATGTACGTCTGTGTGAGGATATGAGTCCCCTAGAACTGGAGTTACAGTTGTGAGCTGCCATGTTGGTTGCTGGGAATTGAACACAGATACTCTGGAAGAGTAGTCAGTGCTCTTAACTGCTGAACCATCTCTCCAGCCCCACGCCTCCATGTGGTGATATAGTGTGTCCCCCAATATACTGTGCATCCTAATAAACTTATCTGGGGTCAGAGGACAGAAGAGCCACCAGATAGACATAGATCCATCCGGATCTCTGTGAGTTTAAAGCCACACTGGAAACAGCCAGGCATGGTGACTCACACCTTTAATCCCAGGAATTGAGCCTTTAATCCCAGGAAGTAATGACAGAAAGCAGAAAGGTATATAAGGCATGAAAACCAGGAACTAGGCTGGTTAAGCTTTTAGGCTTTTGAGCAGCACAGTTCAGCTGAGAGGCTTCCAGTCTGAGGAAACAGGACCAGCTGAGGAATTGGTGAGGTGAGGTGGCTGTGGCTTGTTCTGCTTCTCTGATCTTCCGCATTCACCCCAATACCTGGCTCCAGGTTTGTTTTTTATTAATAAGACCTTCTAAGATTCGTGCTACACCTACAACCTTCTATTTGTCCTCTGACTATTCACAAGGTTGTTTCCATTCACATATCAGCTCAGTGCTGACAGTCCATTCGACTGACATCTGCCTATCAATTCCCAGTCCATACCTTGAACCCAGCAAGCCTCTCTAACCTCTGCCTCAGCCCAGGCCACTGTGTCTCAGAATGTAAGAGGTTTCTATTCATCACATATGCTACCCACCCAATTCTTCTTCTTCACTCCCCAAGTTCCCTATGTTCCAACTACCCCCATTTTCTTCTTTAAACATGTCTCGTGGACCCAGAACATGTGGTCCCCAATGCCTAGACCCTGCGTCCCATCTTTAGGTGGCTTTTCCTCTTTGGTTTGTGTGTAACGGGATTTTTGTTCTTTAGACAGAGTCTTGCTAAGTATCCCAGGCTGGCCTCAAACTGGCAATCCTCTTGCCTCAGCCTTTGACATGCAGGGTTACAGGAGCCTACCACCACGGCCAGCTTTAGATGGCTCTCACTGCTTCTTATCTTCCTCGGAGGCACCTTTCCCGCCACCATGTCTAACAGGAGTCCCTTCACAGCAGCCTCCAGAGTGTATGTTACTGGCAGTTTTATGAGTGCCTTTGTTCTACTCATACTAGTGGCTACGATGTGTGGGGAGAGCAGCACCCCAAGGCTTGGCACAAAGCAGAAAGCCTTCAAGTCTGTTTGTATGCCTGAAACAACGGCTACAACCTTCCAGCAGAGAAAACATGAAAGACCTGAGACTGCAAAGCAGGAGCGGAGAAATGGATAGGAGGCAGGAAAGCTGAGGTGAGGAAACTCATCAGAAACCCACCAGACACACAGCTGCCCTCAGAACAGCAGAAGGGTGTGAGCAGGGCAGTGGACTGCGCCTCCCTTCCCACGCCACTCCGACACCAGCAGGGCTGACATTACTTCCACTGACTTGCAAAAGAATGCAGGCTTTCATATACTCCAAGTGTCTCATAATTAAAGCACCAAGCTCTGGCCACATCTGGGGGGTCTCTGCGGCCTTAATAGGCTGTAGAGAGATGAGCCTCAGGAGGCAAGAAGGCAGTTTGGCTCAACACGACTCAGTAGCTGGTGCTGGTTCAAACGCCAGGAGTCTGGCCCCAAGTGGTTTGTTTTAGGCATATTTAAGCACAGCACAATACAGTGAAAACTGTTCTGGTGATGATTAACTCAGTCTCGCATGAACAACAAAGCATCCATAAATCTCCTCAAGGACCAAAGGGAGCCAAATACAGATCAGATTCGACTACATGGAAACTCTCTGTAAAGTCCATAAAGACAGGGTCTATAAACTGACTAAGAAAAACAAATTTTTGATAAGGGGAGTAGGGATCCTGGTGCTGGAAAAGTCATTAGCCACATAGATAGGACAAAGGGCACCAGGCTGGTAATTGTGTCCACTCCCAGACTTCTAGGTGGACAACAGGTATTGCATTCCTTCCCTTGAAGGAACAACCCTAGGTGCTTAACATTCCAGATCCCCCCCAGTGCTTATCTGTGAGCACAAAGACCTCCGTGCCTCCTACACCTGTCCCGAAGGGCACTGTTAGGGAACATATTCAGAGAATTACTGCTCTAAGGCCTGCCAAAGATTTGAACAAAAAACGTCAATATCCAGATTGGAGTTTAGATTCCACTTCCCACCCCCATCAAATCCCATAGGCTCGCCAAGCAGTCTCCTTTCCCCTAATTTTGGTAATTCAGATCTGGAGTGTCCCTCAAGGGCCATGGTGTTAAAGGCCTATGCCCTGGTTACTGAAAGGCCACTGGGTCATCTGGGAATATGTCGTCAGGGCACTGTAGAAGCCCAATCTCTCTCCTCTCGTTTCCTGTGCTATCACAGACTCTTACTGTGACAGTCTGCCTACCAGTGGCCCAAAAGATCATGGCCTACAATTTCCCAATGAGCCAACCTCCCCATGGAGGTCACCTCAGTTATCTGTTATAGCAACAGAGTTTGCTTAGAAACACAGAACTTCAGTCCATCCTGTAGGCAGGGGGAGGAAGGTTGGTACATCCATGTGAGAACTGGATCCTAGCTGACTCTGACCTTCGCTGCTCTGACAACCAAGTTCTGAAGACGAAAGTCTAAACTCCAGGTGGGGTAGGGCAGCTCCCCTGGCACTATAGGGAGGCTTGTCCTCCAGCTCCCAATGTTGCTAGCATTCTTTAACGTTCTCTGACCATGCTAGACACATCACGCCAACCTGTCTGTCTGTCTTCTTGTTCTGCGCGCCCACACGGCCTTAGGAAGTTACCATCATTGCATTTGGAGCTACCCTGGTTCAGTATAACCTCATCTTAACCAATCACAACTACAACATCATTTCTGCTAGGTCTCAAAGCCAGACAACAGCTAATTGAGGTGCCTATATACCAGAACAAGCAGACCTGGGGCCAGGTTCTCCCAGCATCCCTCAGTCCCTACCTGTTACAGGGTTAGGCTGGCATACCCTACTCTCTACCCTGAACTCTCCAGCCCAGGGCTGGGCTGCCTTCCCCCAGCTGCCCTTCCCTATAATCCAGCCATTCTGGTTACCTGGTCCTTTTGTCTTGACCCAGGCCACCTCTCGGTCTCCGGCTCCTCTCCTGCTCTCCCTCCCCCTCTCTCCTCTCATGGTCCTGTTTAGTCTGCTCGGACTCTTCCCTCCGCCTGCTTTCTCCCTTCCATGTATAATAAAATCTCCACACTGCAGGAGAGGTCACATCCTCCCTTTTAGTTCATTTTTCATTCCATTTCCAAGAGGTCATTCTGCAATACCAAGTGAGCACAGGGAGGGGATGGGGATGCTGCTCACCCGAGTACACCCTACAACAGCAAAGTCTAGGTGCCACAAAAGCAGGTGACTATTGTGGGCTCTTCCTGTAGAGTCTGTCTGTCCATCCCAGACAGAGAGGGCATTGAGAGACCAAGGAACAATCCCATCCAAGTCGAGCTAGGTATTTCTCTGGGCGACTCACAGGTGCATCTCTGAAAAGCCCATCATACCTGTTCCTGCTCAGAAGAGTCCCTGCTCCCTCTGAAGGGAGACTCACTCTCCCTAAGGGATCACCCAGTGGGAGGCAATGCCAGGTACCCACCATGGTATGACAGACGTTCCATAGGCCCAGCTCACAGGTCAGTCATCTCCAAGACTGCCAGTGGCTCTCACCTCAGCCCATGACAACTCGCACATGCTGTCTTACTGGAGTTCTCCTACTCAGTTAATCTTGCCCTCCTAAATACTCTTGTGTCTCCTGAGCCCACATGCAGCTGGGGCAGAATTACATGCAACTCGGAATTAGGGCAGGAGGGAGCAAGAGGCTGCATGCAATCCTAGTTAAGGGTCTGATGCCCTTCTCTCAGCTCCTTTATGAGGCAATGGTTACAGGCCCATTCTGTGAGGGTCTCACTGGGTACTCTTACTGGGTACTCATTCATACTGGGTACTCACAGTAGGTACTCAATCACACTAGGTATTCACACTGGGTACTCTCACTGAGTACTCTCACTGGATACTCATTCACACAGGGTATTCACACTGGGTACTCCCACTGGGTACCCTCACTAAGCACTCACTCACACTGGGTACCCACACTGGGTACCCTTACTGGATCTTCACTCCCACTGGGTACTCACACTGGGTACTCTCACTGGATACTCACTCTCACTGGGTACTCTCACTGGGTACTCACAGCCCCTCTGATTTCCATAGTAACAGCCAGGCCGTGCCCAGAGGGCAGTATTCCAGAGTGAAAAGGGCATGTCTTGTGCTGTAACAGTCCCAAGTCTCCGGGCTATCACTGCATTCAGACCCCCCTTTCCCTGAACTCCACCATCCCCTCCCCAGACCTCCTTAGGGAGACATCTCCAGAGCATACATGAATCTCCTCAACTCTAAAATGGGAAAAGTAGGTGGAAAACTGAAAATCCTGGACAAAGGACAACTCTGACACCAAAGGGATGACCAGTTTTTCCGGTGGGCCCATTCCCCGGTGGGCACAGGATTCGGCTGCTCTTCTGGAACAGCCAACCATGCCTGGCGCAGACACCTGGGCAGAGTGGACACTGAAACTGCTGCTGTCCCAGTGCCACACAGGCTACCCCTGGGAGCCTCCAACCAAGGTCTAAGTGTTCGGTGCAAGGTGGGGGACCCGTGAGGAGGAACTCACGACAGGAACCAGCCAGGTCACTGACGAGCGAGGGACTCGACTCCATGTGGTATGGCCACACTGTCCTGTTCATCCCCAGGGAGCCCTCCCCCGGAGCGGGTATGCCACTTAGACCCTGAAAGCTGAAGAGATGGCACCTGACCACAGGCAAGAACCCTGCAAAGGGAGTGAGCAGAAGGGGTGAGAGGGGCCTCCCGGCATGGCATCTCCTGACTGCCCTCTCCACATACAGGCAAGACGGACTTATAAAACTGTAGTGACTTAGCTATCCCAGTACCACAACCCCAGCTCCCCACCACCTTCCCAGGCTTGACCCAACTTCTCAGTTCCTTCCAGTGGAAAACACAGGGGTGGGTAGCGGAGTGAAGCTAAGTGGATGGAGACAGGTTTCAGCTGCCCAGCCTAATCACCCTGGTGATGGCTGCCAAGAGGGTCGACGTAATTAATGGAGACACTGGTTCTACACCCCTCTGCTGTGTCTGCCAGGGCGTTTCCTGGGGTGCACTGAGAAGGGAAGGCCCACCTGAATGTGGGCAGCTCCATCCCAGTGACTAGATCACCACACTAAATAAAAAGGAAAAAGGAAGGTGACCGAGTACCAGCAGTCACTTCTCTTTCTGATTCCTGATGCAGAAGCCACGTGACCAGCCAGCAAGCTGCCCCTGCCACGAGGGACCACACCCTTTTTCAACTGTTATCTGAAATAATCCACCTTCAAGTTCTCTTGGCAGATATTCAGTCTCAGCAACAGGAAAACTAGCACATCCCCCAAGGTAGAAATCACCAGCCCCGATCTACAGGAGGCTTAGGTATGTGAGGGGCGGTGACGTCTGCTAAGCGGCCGAGGCGTGGGACTCCATGGCTGGTCCTTCCTCTTCTCGGTCCCTTGACCCACTGTGGAGACGGAGAAGTGGAGGAGAAGGCAGAGGTGCCAGTGCCCGTTCCCCATGGGAGGAGCTGACATTCTTGGGTTCTTGGGAAATTTTTCCACCACTCCTTCCAACTCAGGGTCCCGCTGGCCTGCCCAGGAGGTTGTCACGTGCTGTCAGCACACTTGATGGACAGGCTGCAGCCCCAAACCCTGGCACAGCACTACTGTCCTTTACAACACTGAGAGACTGGCTGGCAGGTGCAGCCCGGAGATCTCTGTGGGGACCTGGACCAGGATGCAGGGAACATGCTGGAGTGCGCAACAGATGCCTTTGTTGTTGTTAAGTGATCTGACTCGAGGGGTACGTTTCTGGATGTTTTAAAACTCCCAGAATTGGAAAACACAGATTTTGACACCACAGTATTAGCACTCTTGGTGACTTTCTAACCTGTGCCCCTGCTGCCTCTGAATGCCTTGATGAGAAAAAACAAAAACAAACAAACAAACAAAAAAAAAAACACAACAAAAAAAACCAACCTATGGAGGCCCTTTGTGAGCTGTAAGCTCCAAACAAGTCAAATTCACAATACCCACCAGACAGAACAAAGGCCACCTCACACATCTGTCACCTGCACTGTGCATCCTAACAAACTGCATTCAACTCAGGAGAACCAGCGTCAGCATGAGGTCACCATCTAACTCACCCTAGGCAGATTGGCAAGATTCCTCCATCTTGCCAATCTCCTAGCATTCATGGCTCCAACCTTCCTGATTACAAAGTAGACATTTTGGTTTATTAATAATTTGGTCAATGAGGAAAGTGTTTTAAAATAAAAATCGATGTTGTAGGCAAACAGCTCTTTGGTCCTTGCAAATATTCTAGACTCTTGCTGGTTTTATTTTTTTAACTCTGTTATGGACTCCGTCTCCTAAAGGACATGGAGTCCTTTAAAACAAGAGTGAGACTGAGTCCCTCCACACACCCCCATGACACTGCAACACCCCAAGTGCCAACCCTCTACCCTAGAGCTTTCTAAGTGTTCATGTCTGTGGCTAAACATGCAGCAATAAGCCCCAGGCCACACCAATGACAACCTCATTCAGTATGAGCTAGTGTGCAATTATCCAAACTACTCACACAATCAGAGTAGGGCTAGGAAACCCTGATCAATGGTATGTTCCTGGAAGTCTCAGAAAACCAACCCAAAACAAAGCCATGGCACTGTAGTTCACAAACAAAAAATTACCAGGGAGTTCATGATTCTCACAGTGTCGAGTGCTAGGCACAGGATTCTGGCTTCAGTGTCTAAGAAGATTTTTGTGGGCTTTAAAATACATTTTAATTTTTAAGTTAAGTGTATGCATAGTTGGGGGTGCAGGTACCCAAAGAAGCCAGAAGAGGGTGTTAGATGACAGGACCTGAAGGTACAGGCAGCTAAGACTGGTCCAATGTGAGGGCTGGGGTCCAGCTCAGGTCCTCTGCAGGAGCAATACACGCCCTTAACCACTGAGCCATCTCTCTAGCCCTCAAAGTTTTGTTTTAAAATTTACACAGACCAAACTCATATGACTGGTTTGGCTTTTGTTTCCTTTTGTGGTGCTGGGGAACCAAACTCAGGGCTTCCTGTATTAGGGAAATGTGCTGCCAGCTGGGCTACATCCACAGTCCTCGTGTTTGGAAGACAAAACACAGCAATAATCCTGGGGGGCAATTACATCACCTCTGTGCTACATCCACAGACCCCGTGTTTAGAAGAGAAGACACAACAGCAATCCTGGGGGACAATCACATCACCTCTGTGGCAGATTATTTTTTCCCCTCAAGTGTTTTTGAGGTAGGGTCTTGCTATGTGCTGCAGGCTGGTCTTGAACCCAGGCTGGTCTTCCTGCCTCCATCTCTGTGCGGGATTGCAGGCATGCACCACCAGGCCCAGCTAGCTACCCAGCAGATTCTTCAGAAACTGGTTTTCCACGTGCTTCCTTTGATGTGGACATTGGCACAGCCCCCAGGGGAAAACCAGAATACAAGCGTGTATTCATGGGGCAGCCCCCAGGGCACACCAGCTCTTAGGAAAGGGACCTGACTGGCAGCCTGGTGGGTTCCTGCAGTGTTAACAGTCCTGTCCCGAGGAGCTCAGTTTACTACCCAGCTCAGAGGGCACCATCAGCTCGGTCAATACTTCCCCTGGGCAAACCCAGCCCACCGTTACAGCTAAGGGGTTTTGGCAAACCTCCATAAATCACCCAGCCTCAGTCTCCTCAGCTCTAAAGTGGGCAGAATCTGCATCGCACAGGAATAGGAACAGAAAAGGCAATGAAAGAGAGTGAGTGCTCTGTCCTTGTTTCTCACCCGCTGGAGGAGGTGAGGTGTGCAGGCCACACAGGCAGCCTCAACTCACCCCAGGACCCGGCTAAGGTTGGGATGGGTCCTTCAGGTTGCAGGACAGAAGGGGAGGTGGTTAGGTATCCTGCCCCACCAAATAAGCTGCGGCAAGAGTGATGGCTAGGAAAAACACAAAAGGCCTGGGAATTGGGGAAGCAGTGGGAAGACGAGGTCTCAGAAGAAAAGGATGAGCTCAGACTTGGAAGAGGCTGGCCAGGTGCCAGGATCTCGTTTCTCTGCTGGGCGGAAAATGTAGCTTCCAATGGTAAACCTGATAGAGTTTTCCCTGAGAGGGTCAGACCCTGGGTTTGTCCCCAGCACTGAAAAAACCAAACCCGAACCTTCCATCAGGCTTCCATCAGGCTGCTGGGTTCTGTGGTCACTTGGCAGAAAAAAGAAGTCCATTTTGGTGAGACCCGGCCCCAGATGATCCACCCACCCAAGGGTGCCTGACAGCAGACAAGCCAGAGAGGTCAGTGGACGGGGTGAGAGACGCACGTGGACCAGCGTCACGATCCTGTGGGCAGTGCCGGACTCTCCCCAGGGAAAAGCCTACAGACACAGCTGTGATGGCCTGGGGGTGGGGTGGGGGAGCCAGGAGTCAGCCAAGGCCACTCTGCAAGAAATACAAGGGTCAGATGAGGGTCTTAGATGAGTCCCGCTACCCAGGAAGAAGGAATGATGGGCCCCAAAGAAGAAAGGGGTCTTTAGAAGAACACATGTCATCTAGGACAGAGCTGCCAATGATGGGCAGAAGGGGGCCTGGGGTATTGCACGCCTTCGGGGCACTGAGCACCCATCAGGCCACGGATGCCATGATTTTGCTGGGCCAAGCCAGAGAATAAAGAGCTGAGGCTTCTGTTGGTCACCTAGTCTCTGTCACAACTCTGTCACCCTAGCACAGAGGCCAAAGACAACATAGACATGTGTGGGTGTGGCTGTTTCCAAGAAATCAATACATGAAAGGCCAGTGGGCCACACCTTGCTGACCCCTGACTGGGGACAGTGTGACACTGTGAAGAGAGAGCATTCAAACAAAGGACAAAGGCCTCTTGAAGGAGGGGGTGTGACCAGGGAGGACGGCAGGGACCGAAAGCAGGGCTGGTCCCACTGTGACAATGGGGCAATAGAGAGGACAGGAGCCATCTGAGGAGGGGGTCCCAAGAGGGTACCTGAGGGGATTCCACTCCTGTGGTCACAGAAAGCTTTCTCCCTCTGGCCACAGAGGTCCTCCTTAGATGATACAGGGGTAGGACTCTAACTTAGGAAATCAGAGTGAGCAATGATCTTCAGTCATCAAGTCAGCTTCTGTGGGCCAGAGGTGTGCAGGCACCAGCAGATTCCGAAGACCTTAAAACCATGTCCCAACATACGGACTGAGGGACCTCGGGCAAGTTACTTAACCTCTCTACACCTTAAAACGGGACTGATACACTCAGGATTGTCATAAACAGGACCCAGCGAATCCTCATAACTTGCTACCTGTGTGTTAAATAATACTGTGTCTAAGGTCCTGGCCCAGGACTCACATGGGAGGGGGAAAGCATCCCTGCCCTGTCGGGGCTCACACCAAGAGCTCACCTACCACTCATCACTGCGCCAAGTCACATGTCCACCTGTGTCACTCAACACAGAGAGGGGCCTTTTACGTCTCTACCTCCTGTGTTCAGTACTGTGGGGCGCTGTAACTGACACCCGTCATAGTCAGCTTTTGTTAAATGAAGACACGAGACAGGATGTCAAGACCCATGACTAGAGTTTCCTCTACATACCTGGCAGATAAACAAAGTACCCAAGGTCGTCCTCTGCCCGCTGTGTGACCTTGGGCTCCTGCCGTACTCTTGGCAGGACTACGATCCGCGGCTACAAAAGCACTTTATAAATGGGCCCCTTGGCAGTCAAAGTTACTACAGCCCACTTCCTTGATGAGGGAGGGGTGCTGGCTGGGAACAGCTACCCAGGCAGGCCAAGGCTTCCTGCTTGGATGGCCTCCTGAAGTCTGAAGCCCAATGTGACCCTCCAGTTTCTCAGGTGGTACAGCTGAAGGTGGTACCTGTCTATAACCCCAGCACTTAAAAGACAAGTTGGGAGGGGCAGAAATTCAAGACCATCCTTGGCTGCGAAGCAAGCTGGAAGCTGGTATGGGCTGCTTGAGACCATTCACAACAAAGCAAATAGAAGTCTACCCTCCACTGAAGGAGCCCTGCCATTCCCTCACTCCCTCACTCACTCATTCATGCATGTTTCCCAAGCAGGTCTATAAACAAACTCACCACAGCTTTGCATCTAAGTCCACAGTTAAATTATCCTATGCCCCCAAGCAGACACACCCTAGCCCTTCACAGCAGGCCACAGGCCTTAGACAGGGACAAGCAGGCTCACTTATCCTAAGCCTTTACTACCACGAGGAAACAGGCTGAGAGCCCAGGATTCTCAAAGCTGGTCTAGGTCAGGTCAGCAACTCATACCGTTCCCCCTAACTCTGCCTGGAATGCCCGCTGTCAATGGCCACCCCTCCTTACCTAACTCCCCATGGAGGTGACTGGACAGGCACCAGCAGATTCTGGGCTAGCTGCTGGGTGGGCACGGCAGAGCCCGGAGTGGCTTCCACACCTCTCCTGGAGAGCACACACTGGGCTTCCCGTTGGTTCAGCCTCGCCGGCTCACACAAGCTGCAGACTTTGTCGCTGTAAGACACTATGTGGGCCTGGGCCTGAGATGCCACTGACGTCGGCCATTTGCTAATGTCCCTTAGCTCACTGGGAAGCTCAGTGGCCAGCCTTTGAAAGCACCTTGCCTAGAGCCTGGCTCTGCTAAGACCACAGCTCTGGATTCCGGGGCTCCTGTTGCTAGAAACATGGCTCAGAGGTAACCTGGGTTTGTGATCGCTGAGGAAATCAGTCACAAAGCAAAGAGGTGACAAAGTTAGGGGAAAATGACCCTCGCAGGCTCTGGCTCTCAACTCCTGGATGGTTTGCATTTCTTCTTTCCAACAAAATCTCAGAGATTACAGTTTACAGCGGCACGGACCAAGTTTTCACACTGATGTGAGGAACAGCACAGAGGGAGGCGGCAGATGCCCGTAAGTGACCAGGAGAAGCCATCAGCAAAGAGCCTGGGCTCTGCCCTGAAGGGCTGGGTGATCTTGAGCTAGTGACCTCTGAGCTCAGCCCCTCAGCCTCACTTCAGGAAGCTGTCAGACCTGGGTAGAGCCTCCCTCCACAGCAACTTCCCCTTTATCCCAAGGCTGGCCTTGATCCTCCTGCTTTAGGGTCCTGAGTGCCAGGATTACAGACAAAAACTACTGTGCCTGACTGGACCTTTTAAGAAGAGATCCCCAGGGCCTGTTAACCACATTGACATCTGACAGCCCTGACCCTACAGCACATTTAGTATTCAGTAAATTTTAGCATTCAGAAAGTTAAGTACAGCCACGACCTTTGCAAGACACAGGCCAGAGAGCTCAAGAGTAAAGTCACTCGGAAGGGTTGATTTATCTGCCCAGGGTCACACAGTCATTATGGTGGGACCAGCATTCCAACGCAGGACATGGGTCCTTCATCACATGGGCTCCTTCCACTCAGGTGTTCTAAAGGCAAAGGCCTGCGCTATTTTTACACAGTCCGGTTACTGCAGCCCTGTGGCTGCCTGGCTGGCTGGCTGGCACTCACACCTGAGCTCCATGCTGCACTGCTGGGTGGCCGTCTGCCAGACAGGAGCTCCCAAGGCTTTCTGAAGCCAGCTGTGGCCTGAAATGATGTTTTAAAAGTAAAATAAGCCTTAAAATATGTTCCAAAAATCTGTTCCCTTTGCCTATTAACACCTTGCCCATGTGGGGCTCACTGCCCCAGCTGAGGGGAAACAGGGCAGGGTGTGAAGTTCAATGGCAGCTGGTGGCTTCCATCTCAGAAACCTCAGACCTGCATGGAGACCCTTTCACAAAGACTGGCAGGATCCTGGAAGCCCTGCAAACAGAATGGAGCCTAGGAAGTGGGAAAGGGTGGAGGATGAAACAGAAGAAAAACGTCAGACATCAGAAAAGCGCTGCAGAATCACGTGGAACCACTGGCCTGCTGTGTTCTACACCGACTGTCACAGTCAGCAGCTCAAAAACGATCAACAGGCCTACTGTGTGCAAGGCAGTGATAAGGCTGAGAGGCAGAAGGGAAGGAGCCATGTTTGGATGGCAAAGACCCAGATTCCTCTCCAGTCCCAAGCCGGGCCATGGTCAGGGTACCTCTCAGTGGCTGGACCAGTCTGAGACGGCACTTCAATCATTCTGAGCCCTGGAGTCTCCCCTCTGCGAAAGAATCCACACACGGGGCAGCTGTAGGGGTCAAAAGCCTTTGATATCTAGTTTCTGTGTACAGGGGTGTACAGGGGTGGTGACCACCACTTGGATTCATGGTTACTGAGCACATACTCTAAGGCCCGGCCACAGAAATGCTCCTCTCTGCTGCAGTTCAAACACGACAGCAAAGCAATTCATTCTAATTGGTTTTAGAAAAGTCCAAAGGAGCCAGGGTTCTAGCTGAGTGGCGGAGGGCTTCCCTGGCATGCCTAAGGACCTGGGTTCCATCTTCAGTCTCTCAAGAGTCCAGAGGGAAGAAACCAGAAGGAGTTTTAAGAGTCCAAGTCTTTAAGTTGTGATTTTTATATATCCATGACAAGCTCAATACAGAAAAGCTTAAATTCACTAGAAAGAGAGTGGATTTGAGATTCACTCTGGCGGTGCTTGTGAATCACCTGGGGAGCTTGGACATGAACTCACACGGGTCAGGGTGGAAACAGACAAATTGCTCTTTTGAGCTCTCCATAAGGCAAAGGGACCAGAGCCCACAATCATGGGCAACAAGGCTCCATAGAACTTCTTACAGAGCTAGGAAAGCATCCACAGAAAGTCCAAATTGACTGGCAGCTCACATCCCAGGAGCATTTTTTTAAAGCAGTGTATGGAGAGAGCCCCACTGGCCACTGGGCTTCAGAAAGCCAATACACCAGGAAGGCAAGGACCAGCAGAGGTAAGTGTGGGCAGGTGAAAGTCCTCTTCAGGGATTATAAAAGTAACACACCTCAGACAAAGGTCTCCACGGCCACACTGACCTTTCTCAATTCATGTTAACCTCCACTCTGCCCGCCTCTATCAAGAACTGCCAAATGCATACCTATCAAGTTGCCAAATACAGGCTATTCAGAAATGGTTTGGTCAGTATGACTGCCAAGCAAGGCTACATCTCTGAGACTAGCACATACTGTGATGTGTTTGGACAGATCCTAGCCGGCTGGTGGTGGCGCACGTCTTTAATCCCAGCACTGGGAGGCAGAGGTAGGTGGATCAGTGAGTTCAAGGCCAGCCTGGTCTACAGAGTGAGTTCCAGGACAGTTAGAGCTACACAGAGAAAACTTGTCTAGAAAAACAAAAAATAAATAAGTAAATAGGGCACCCTAAAGGTTCCCAGGGCTAGGATTAGCAAGTGAGCTCAGGAAGTCCTTTGACTCAGAAATGCTCTATGCTCCACACTTCCCAAATGAGTTTCCTGGAGGAGGAGTGGAGGGTAATCCCATTACAGCTGCTGTCAGCACATCTGCCCTCCAGGCGACACACTGGCTTTAGCCCTCTTCTGGGCTTAGGCTCAGACTCAGAAGTCACAAAGAGCCAGGGTGTGATGGCAAGTGGTAACAGTTCCACCAGCCTAGGGCTGCCCGTCCACTCATCAGCTTTCCAGAGATGCATGCTCTAACAAGAAATGCCACAGCAGGATTGTCACTTGAACCCAGTATCATTAATTCATGGGTGCAATGGAGGCTGCCCGCCAGACCCCACACCCCTGCCTAAGGTCCATGTGCACTTACTCTGCAGCAGCAAGGGTCTGACTTCCCACACTGGGAAGCCAGCAAACTTCTGGGCGAGCCCAGCTGGTTCTTTTCTCATTGCATTAAGCAAGGAAGTTTTCCAACAGGCCACCCTCTTTTTCAGGCCGGAGCAAGTATGAGCCTTCACCGGGGCATCGCGGGAGAGCATAGGGAGCAGAGGCGGTCTCCCTGCCTACCTAGATGCCACAGAACGTTGGCAAGGGCCCATCCCTTAAAGGAAACAGAGGCTCTGGTTCTCTAAGTTATTGCTAGTTAACTAAGATAGTCAATGCTATAATTTCTTAGGAGGCTTTACTAGCATGGAAGGACTCACGCCACAGGCCTGCAGAGCCCCACCTACTCCACTCGGCTTCCCCCCCAATCTGTAGTCTCACTATTCCACACAGAACCAAGGCCAACTGCCCTAACATACGGCAATGAACTCCAGCTATTTCTCCACTAAGTAGGTTTCACGTTTTTGCTGAGATGTCACAAACCCGCAGATAACTCACACAAGCATGCAGCAAGCTTCTAACTCTTGCCAGTTTTTCTCGGAATGGAAGTCTCAGGCCATATTTCCTCTCTGTCCCCCACACCCTAGGCCTGGACCAAGGAAATGCCAGAAAAACTTTCCACTTCTTAGAAAAACAAAAGGAAAACACGATTTCCCGGGCTCCACAAACTTTCCGAAGGGGTTCCCACGTGTCTGCTACTAGTTGGGGCTCCCAAGCGCCGCCCTGCCCCGGCCCCACCCACTGCACCCAGCAGCGCTAGCCGGGAGCTGGGGACGCGCCTCCGGGTCTGGACCGGTTTTCAGGAAGCTGGTGTTCTCCTCGCACCAGGAGGCTTGAGAGCAGCTTTTTAACTGCTTCTTCCAACTCCCTGGCCAAAGAAGGGGCATGGTGCGTCCGCTCTGCTAGTGCCGGGTTCATGCACACGTGTGACCACATACTCCCTGGGCCTCTTCCCCTTTTCAAATGCCTTAGTGGTTTGGGATTCCGGCCAGGAGCCCGGGATCTAGCCAGGCGCAGGAGGGTGGGAGCGACCCCGGTGGGGTTCCTGTCGTAGGGACACTGCAAAACTGGGTGCGCGTGGCGTCCAAAATACTCACCGGGACCTCTGCAGCTGCTCCAAGGCGCTAGTGCTACCGCCCTGGCCTGGCTGCTCCAAGGCGCAGTAGTTCTGCGAGTTCTGCCTGGAGAAGGCGATGGGCAGGATTCCCTGAGTGAACGAGTTGAGGCGGCCCCGACTGCCGCTCGCACTCCCGGGGGTCCCGGAGCCCAAGAAGCTGGCCAGTGGCACCTGCACGTTGGTGAAGGCATCGTCCTCCTCCAGCTCCTCCTGTCCGGCGCCCCCCGGCCCGTCGGGCAGCTGCAGCTGAGCTGGGGCTGAACGGGGAGGCAGCGATTCGCCCGACGCCCGGTGGACCAGGGACGGCGGCAGCGGGCAAGGGCTGGAGCCGGCGGTCCACGGTGCGGCCGCGGTGCCCGGTGCCGAGAACGCGTTGCAGCCGGCGGCCAGCAGGCTGAGCCGAGCCTTCGCTCCCGGTTTGGTCGCGCCGCCCTCCTCGCCGCCGCCCCACTCGTCGTCCTGCAGCGGCGGCCGTCCGTCCAGCGAAATGTTGGTGAGGAAGGACAGGGCAGCCTGGCGGCGCCGCGGGTCCACGCGCGGCTTACGGAGAGGCTCGGGTTGAGCGGCGGCCGCCGGAGGCGGCGGCGGCTGCACCCCGCTGGTGGCCGCCGCGTCCGTGCCGCCGCGGCTGCTGCTGCTGCTGCTGCTGCTGCAGGCGGCCGTGCCCGCGGTGGCGGTCGCCGCCGCCATTGTGTCCGTCTGCGGCGTCAGTTCCGCGGAGCCGGAGAAACCAGTGGCGGGTGCCCAGTGCTAAGCGGCGGCCGCGAGCCTCGGCGACCCGGGCTGGGCAGGGCGCGGGGCGCGGGCGGTGTGCGAGGCGGCGGCCCTGCCCTCCCGCGGGCGGGCCATGCTCGGCCCTGGGCGCTCGGGCGCCGCTGGGACTCACGCGCGCCTGGCTCGCCCTCCGCGCCCGGGACCCACGCGCGCCTTGCCGGCCCTGCGCGCCGCGCGGTCGCGGGCTCCCGGCCCGGCCGGCCGTATTTATAGGTGCGCGCGCCCCGCGCTCGCGCTCCGAAGCGCTCTTTGCAATAACACAGTATCACGTGTGGGGAATGAGACCTGGGAGGAAAACAAAGCCGCAGGCGGAGTCCGCAGCGGCGGGAGGCGACCGTGCTGGAGGAGGTGAAAGAGGAGGAGGAAGGCAGAGCCCGGCGCGTGGCAGGGCGGGGGCTCGCCCGACCGCTCCCCACGGTCCCAGCTGTTCCTGGGGCGCGCGGAAGCCAGGTGCTGGAGGCGAGCACGTCACTCCGGTACGCTCGGGCGGAGAATCGCGGGTGTCCACAGAGCCCGGTGAGCTACAGCCCCTGGGTTACAGCCCCAGAAGAGTTACGGGGCGATCACCTGGAGCCTTTGCACCGCGACCTAGTAACCGAATCTGGCGTTACCCATGGGCCTGGACACGCCGGTCCTTGTTAACAGTTACGTGGGAGGGTACACCTTCCTACGTGGACATTCCCACCGAAGGTGTCGCTGACCACTGGGATGTGCCCTCACTCTTTCGCAGACCCAGGGGGAGGCTGCCAAGATTAAGGATAAAGGCACCTAGCTGCCTAGGTGTGTGAGCACCTTCTGTGTGATCCAGCTGATTTATACACACACCCCTGGTGCTCTTAGCAAAAGACAGCCAGGATTTTCATTTGGTCCCTGAAAATGTATTGCATTTTCTGTGAAGATCTGGGCGGGCTAAAATAATCTTGCACGCATGTACCTGTCGTCACCTTGCAAATGTCGCGAGTGTAGTCTCTTTACTCCTCTATAAACGGGGACAGATATGGACAGTTATTCCCATTTATTTCATAAACATCTGTTTGGCTCCTGGTTGTATGTTCCAGAAATATGGGTTCCTGCCTATGGACACAGCGACTCTAGCCCCACCCCCAACAAGTGGTTTTAGAACTTGCAACCGCGGGACTACCCGGCTGCTTCCCAGTTCTCTGTGCCATTTGGGTGACTTATTAAACACAGTATGGAACAACTGTCGCCCTGAATTAGGCCCCGTGACACCTAAGAAGCCTTGCTACACTTCTCTGCGGGAGAAGCAAAGTGTTTAAGATGAACGGATTAATTTAATTAGAGGTTTAAATTTAGCCTTGGAGCTAATGGGTAACTCTACATTGAAATTCCACTCCATTTCAGCAGAGTAAATTAAGTAGCGGAGAGCAAGCGTACTCGGCTCAGGGATGTGCTGCCAACCCCGACTCCTCCAGAGATAGGTGAGTCTGGGTTACATGTACTGAGGACAAACAGGTCACGTGGCTGTTTGCGTGAACAATTGTTCATATGTAATTCTGGGCCATATTTGGGCCTTATGAAAAAGCGGAGACGCTGTCTACTGCCGACTCACAACAGTTAAAGTCTAGCGACCGAGTCTGGATTTCATCAGGCTTTTAATTACTTTAACTACCTTGAAACTTCAAGTCACTTTATTACAATTGACTTAATTTACCTGATCACGGGCCTAGCTTTTCTGGAAAGTAATGTTAAATGAGACTCCAATTCTGCCCCTGTAAAAAAAGGTATACTATTTTATAACAAAAAAAAAAAATGTTAAGTTTTAAACAAACGGGGGTGGGGGGATTACTAACAATCTCATTGTCCATGAAAATATTTTAATATTTTTTTTTAGTATTTTAATTTTTGTTTTGTTTTTTTTATTTTGTTTTGGTTTGGTTTGGTTTTTGAGACAGGGTTTCTCTGTGTAACAGTCCTGGCTGTCCTGGAACTCATTTTGTAGACCAGGCTGGCCTCGAACTCACTGAGATCTGCCTGCCTCTGCCTCCCAAGTGCTGGGATCAAAGGCGTGCGCCACTACTGCCTGGCCGGGTATTTTAATTTTTATCTTAAGACGGAATTTTTTTATTCTGTCTTGAGTATATTTTCGAACAGAAGGGGAAGGGGGCTCCTTGTGCCTTGGGACTCTGCATGTTGTGTGGCCATCGTCTTTCCGTTTGGAGTACCCTTCTGTTGTATCACTGTGATGGCTCCTGGTGCTCGACTTGATGGAGCAGTGGTAAGTTATTAAACTCCTGTATTTGCAAGTTTGTTGGCCCCACTTCTGCCATCAAGAAAGCAGCAGTGACAATCTTTCAGTCTTTCTACTACAAAGTCTATCTATAGCTATATATATTTATTTATTGCCTTTGGGGCCTCGGGATTGCACTCATCCTAGGCAAGCATTCCACCACTGTGCTTTATCCCCAGCTCTCTTTTCTTGTTTCTAAATTTTGAGACAGGTCTCTGGAATCTAGGGTGGCCCTGACCTCACTTTGTAGTGTGGGCAGGCCATGAACTCCTGCCTCAGTTCCCAGACAACTAGGATGACAGGCCTATCACATGATATCCCAGACTATCATACAATATTAACATTTTTTAGTTTAAATAGCTTCCAGGGTGGATGGCACACCCCATTTTAAGGCCTTCTGTCCAGACAAGATCTAATCTGCCTCCTGAAATTCTTGGTGGGTACAAGAATATGTTTTCAGCAAATCCATTTATTTGACCATTTGATATAACTCTGCTTATTTTAAGTTTCAAGTAGGCAAATTGATTTCAAATGTCTATTAGATCATCAAACAGGAATCGATGTCTTTTTGGTCTCTGTGTCTCTGTGACCCCCTAATGGGGGTCCTGAGAGATGATTTATTGCTCCCTAACTGTGTGTCAGCCACGGTGTCCGAGATCACCCGAGGCAGTGGTGAAGGGACATTGTCATTGACATTCTAAAGGCAAGACAGAGAAAACTTGAGTAAAGCTATCTGGCCCATGGTGCCTGGGCCAGCACACAGATCCCACTGGCTCCCAGACCCGTGCGTGTGTCTGCTCCCTCTACTGGTCAGGCTATTTTATAGGCAGAGTCAGTCTCCACATTTCATCCCATGTTCATCCTTGAGAGTCAACTAGAATAGAAATACAAACTGTGAGGCTGGGCAATGGTAGCGCACGCCTTTAACCCCAGCACTTGGGAGGCAGAGGCAGGTGGATCTCTGTGAGTTTGAGGCCAGCCTGATCTACAGAGTGAGATTCGGGACAGGCACCAAAACTACACAGAGAAACCCTGTCTCAAAAAAACAAAAACAAAAAACAAACAAACAAAAAGAAATACAAACTGTGGAGGAAGAGATCTGGGTTCCCAGGGTAGGTCCTTAACCTCTCTGAACTCATTCCCTCCCTGGGTTGCTGTGGTTTTCAGAGGAACCTGCACAAGAAATGTCTGGTAATCCCTGATGTGCTTTTAAATGCCAGGCATCATTAGCACCACCCAAATCTGCTTAGGTCCTGAATTATTCCAAATTCATTAATCTTTAACTTTTATTTGTTGGATCATTTATTATTGAACAACTTCTATGTGCACAGTGCCAGTGTGGGACAAAGGAATAAAAAAGTGTGGCTTGTATCTACTTGTACCCTGGATGGTTGAAACAGGAAAACAGAAGCTCAAGGACACATTTAAAGGAAGGGTCTAAGCCAGACGATTGTCAAATGAGCAAAAATTAGAATTGGAAAAGGGACTTTGGGGGGGGGGGGGCTTTTGAGAGAGGGTTTCTCTGTGTAGCCCTGGGCTGTCCTGGAACTCAGTCCGTAGGCCAGGCTGGCCTGGAACTCAGAGATCCACCTGCCTCTGCCTCCTGAGTGCTGGGGTTAAAGGCGAGCCACAACTACCCAGCTTTTTAAAAGGAGCTTTTAATTTGAAGTGAGACCTGTTTGGGGAAGCATTAAGCAAGACCAGAATTTGAGCTGGCCTAGGAAGCTGCTATGGTCTGGACCCCACAGGTCCATGTGATAAAAACTTTGGAGCTAGGTTGGTTTTTTAGAAGGTCGGCACTGTTGAGAGGAAGGTAGATCATTGAGCGCATGCCCCTGAAAGATGTGGGATTCTGACGTTCATTTAGCATCCCAACCTTGAGGTAGGCTTTGCTCACCTCCTACCTCACCATAATGGGCTGCTTTATCATTGGTCCAAAAGCTTTGTGGGCAATCATTTATGACAGAAAGCTTCAAAATGATGAACTAAAATCAACCTTTCTTTTAAAATATATTTTTAATGTTTTGTGTGTGTGTGTGTGTGTGTGTGAGAGAGAGACAGAGAGAGACAGAGAGACAGAGAGACAGAGAGAGGCAGAGACAGAGAGAGACAGAGAGAGAACATGATGTATGGAAATCGGAGGACCATCCTGGGGGGTTGTTTTCTTTTCCACCATGTGGCCTTGGGCATTACATTCAAATCATCAGGCCTGGCAGCTGGAGCCTGTCTGCTCAGCCACCTCTTTTAAACCTTTTCTCTGTAAGTTGATTAGCATTTGTTAGAGAAATAGGTAACCAACTACAGAGTCTTGCCTTTAAATCCCTTACGCACTGGAGCCTTACAGGACTAGAAAGCGAAATACAATTCTCCCCTCAACCCACCCGCATTTTCACCTTCATATCACCCCTTTTAACATCCGAAAGCTTCCTTTGCCTCCATGGACCCAAAATGCATGCACTGTTTAGATCAACAAATTCAGTACCTGGGCTTTCACACACACACACACACACACACACACACACACACACACACACACACACAAAAGAAGAACCTGCATAAAATTGCTGACCCTTAAAAATAATACAGTAAACCAGTAAGTCTGAAAATCGGCTTAGAAACGGTAGTGGACATCACTCAGAAGTTGACACAGGAGAAATAAGTCTTTAGACTCAGAAGCACCCAGGCTCTGGTGTCAGCGCAGGCCCTTATAAGCAGGTCGCCAGCTTGGACAAGTTCTCAGCTCCTTCTTTTGGTGTCCTGGTGTGTCATGGTGGGGTTAGTGGCATTTTACCTTGCAGACTTAGGAGCTTTGCTGGTGATGTGAGTTATGTAACCAGCACCCGGCTGTCTGGCACTCACAGATAGCTATTTTTAGAAAGATGCAAACTATAGGAGCCTCACAGAAGGGCCAGGATGCTTTGGGTCCTAGTTGTTTGTGGTTTTCCTCAGGCAGGAAGGACCAGAAGAGACCCTGGCCATTGGCTCCAGTTCAGATCAGGTTATTTTACATTTGTTCCACCAAAGTGGAGGCTATCCCCCACTGCTGGGACACAGACTAGTGGATCTAAAATTAGAGGCCTGGTGTCCTGAGAAGCCTACTTTCCTGTGCCCAGTGAAATGCCCTAAGACAAGAGAGGGGAACTGGGCCCAAGGCCCCATGCTTTGAGAAGTTGACCTTGCTTGAGTATGTGTTGCCTCTGTTGACTTGAGAGAATGGGGACAGAGAGGGAAGACAGGGATGTGCCCAGGGTTCCCCTCGACCACTTGTCGTGGATAGGTTCACTTCCTCCCTTGGTTCTTCCTGGGACTTTCTGGGATGGGATACAACATTGGAGTGAACTCGGAAGCTGAGGGATATTAAAAAGAAGTCACTGGGTAGCGCATAGCCCCATACAGCAGCTTATGAGCTATGACTTGTAGCTCTCATCCCATATTTCCTAAGTGCCAGTCTCATGCCAGGTTCTCGACTAGATTCTGTTACTTCTAGGGCAGGTGAGAAGTGGGCTTATCCTGGAGCTTCCAGTGGAGAAACTCAGGGTAGTGTCTGCACTCGGATGCAGTAAGTGTTGAAGAGAAAAGGAAGGAGAAAGTAAGGGGACAAAAAGCCCCATGCCAGCCCCTGGCATGGCTCCCAGGACAGCGCCTCAACCACTGCTACCAAGGCCACTCTCAGGACAGAGATATTCTCTCTCTCTCTCTCTCTCTCTCTCTCTCTCTCTCTCTCTCTCTCTCTCTCCTCCCTCTCTCCTTCCTTCCTTTCTTCCTTCCTTCCTTCCTTCCTTCCTTCCTTCCTTCCTTCCTTCCTTTCTTTCTTTCTTTTTTTGAGACAGAGTTTCTCTGTGTAGCCCTGACTGTCCTGGAACTCCCTCTGTAGACCAGGCTGGCCTTGAACTCACACCTTTTGATGAACTCATTAAAGGCATGCGCCACCACTGCCCAGCTCAGGCCAGGGCTTCTTAAACTCTCCCAATCACAACCCCTTTTGCCAAAGAAATTTTTATGTGACCATAGCACACAGGTATATAAAATATGTACACAAAACATTTACTGGCAATAAATCATGAAATTTGTTTAAAACAATTTTGATACTCATATAAATTTGCCACTTATTAAAGATGACTTCAAATTGGCACAGTAGTGATGTATTTAAAGTTGAACCCTGTCTGACATTTGGCAGTGCAGGACGCAGAGCATCTTGGTTATTTTCAGAATTGACATCAGTGCTGAGAACACTACCTCACATGAACACACAGCACCAAACAATGGACGTGAGCGCTGAGGAGACAGTGCGTCTGTTAAGAGCACTCGTTGCTCTTGCAAGGACCCAGGTTTGGTTCCCAGCAACCAGCTGGTGGCTTTCAATCATCCTTCATGCCAATTCCAGGAAATCCAGTGCCTTCTTCTGACCTCTATGGGCACCGTCTGAGCTGTTTCAGGCAGTCATCTACTGATCACTACTGTGTTGCTGGTGAGACCACGTGCATGGTGACAAATGCATATGTTCTGTGTTCAGAAGCAAGGCCTCAGTGAAGTCACGGGGCAACATAACTGAGCACTAACTCTGCTAGAAATACTAGAATCTGTTATGTGTTTGATTTTTTAAATTGTTGGTTATTGATCATTCAGAAACCTTTTTGCAATCTCCATATTCAGTTACTCGAGCCATTAGGATTTCAACCTGCAGTTAAGAAGCAAAGGTCTAGGACAGTCAGTAACTATCTCTCCACTTCCTTCCATGATTTGACCTCCAAGTCTCTACTTCCTGCCTAAAGAACTCATCATCTCCTCATCAACGGCACCAGCTACCTCCAACACCGTTCAAGGCTCAAACAACATGGGACCACTGTTTTCTTTAGACACCTGATGCCTGTGGGGACAAGAAGACATTGTTGTGGGAGAATCTTTTTGTACACTGTGAAGATGTGTCTTTGCCAAGGCACCTCTGACTGGTTTAATAAAAGAGCTGAACAGCCAATAGCTAGGCAGGAGGGATAGGCAGGACTTCTGGGGAAAGAGAGGAACTCTGGGAAGAAGAGAGATGGAAGTGCCAGTGAGACTCGGAGGGAGTTGGATGTACGGTATGGAGGCACATTGCAGAACATAGATTAATATAAATGGGTTAATTTAAGTTATAAGAGCTGCGTGGGAACAAGCAAAAGCTAAGGCCATGCTTTCATACTTAATAAGATGTCTCTGTGTCATTATTCGGGAGCTGGCGGTTCAAAGAAAGCCCAACTACACAGTATTTCACTGCATTCCCTGTCAAGGACTGTGCAAAGGCACTGGGTCTATCCACTTGAGGAATGGACAGCTCCATAACTGAGCATGGCTGATTTGTTAAGAGTCATACTTTATGTTAGGAATGGCTGTCAGTGCCTCATCCACCTGGGAGCAGTTCTGGGCAACCCTTCCTCTCCTCAGTCTTGTTAAAGGACAGTGACGGTGCAGGAGCATTTAGTCTTCAGTTTCCCTCAGATTCTTTCCTGGGTGGAGCTCAGCCAGTTGCGGAAGGAAGAGGGACACACAAGACCACCCCTGCTTCAGCCAGCAATTGGCTGCCCTTCCTGGGTCCCTTAGCTCAGGGCCCCATGAGCATCTCCTCAAGTATAATAATTGACTGTGATGCTCACAGAAATCAGGGAAATGCGCATGTCTACCAGCTTATTAAATAGGATGTTGCCGAGGACCTCCCTGAACAGCCGAGTGAAGAGGTACGCAGGTGACAGGCGGGGCCTTCATGGAAGCAGAGCATGCCATCCTAGCATGGCGGAGATGTGTCACACAGTCGTGCTGGATTAACTCTGGCCCCTCTCCCCAGAGGGAAGGGATGAGGCTGAAAGCTCCAAGCTTCTACTCATTTTGGTGACCAGCCCCCGTCCAGAAGTTGTCCAGGAGCCAAGGATCACCTCAATGCCACAAAGTGTTCTACCACCCAGGCCATTTTATAGAATGTAGGAGCTCTGAGTCAAGAGTAGGCTAGACCAGTATTAGAACAAAGTATGCTTCTAGGCTCCTATCAATCAGAGGCTTATGGGGGATGGGGATCTCTGTGCTGGGAACAAGGACCAGAGACCAAATGTGTGTTTCTTAGTGTACCACGCTGCCTCAGGCATTGACTGCCGTGGAAGAAACCTGGCAGAAAAACTGAGGAGAACTGATTCAGATGCTTTTGTGAGGAGGTCCCGACAGAGTATTGTTCATTCCTAGACTCCCTGTGTGGTCAAGATGCAGAATTTAAATGATATTTTGATTGGCATAAGAAAATCCACAAGTTTTCTTTCTTCTATTACCTTTGCACTTAAAATATAACAAAGGAAACCAGTTTTGTTTTCTTTGAAGTTATACTGGGACACAGGAAGAGCCAGCTTATAGACAATAAGAAGCCCCTTTTGCTGGAATTACAACTTGTAAACACAAGACTTCTGGATGGCCTCTGTGTATACATGGGCCTCTGGACACAGACACATGCACATATCACAAGCACACGCACACACGCATGCACGCACACCCACATATACCCCAGCACAAAGTAGGCCAGGCATGAGTCAAGGCTGCCTCCAGGCCTCCTGTTCTCCAGCACAGCCAATCCTTCTGTTTTTGCATTTCCTTGGATTATTTACACATCCAAGTGGAATCGAGGTGGCCAAGTTCTGTGGGAAGTGTTGCCAGTGTGCCTGCTGCTGGGATGCTCAGCTAGATGATGCTTATCCATGATGATGATGGTCCATGGGAGTCCTTTACTGTTGGATGCACAACTTCCCTGGAGAGGCAACTCACAAAGGTGAGAAGCAGATGGCTGGCAATCATCATTTGAAGGAAAGAGGCAGAACAGTAGAGATTCCTATTACTGGGGAAGTGTAGATCAGAGCAACCTCTCTGAGGAGCCATTTGACAATTGTGTCAAGAGCCTTAAACTGTTGTGAATGACTGTTGAACGGGTGGTGCGTGCTTGGAACCTCAGCCTGGAGGCTTCCACAGGAGGATTATTAGTTCAAGGTCAGTCTGGCTCCATGGTAAGAGCCTGATTCAAAACGAAAGGAAACAAAAGAGAAGAAATGTTCAAGACTGAGCACATGGGTCTTTGTGGGAAGGAGGTTAATTTCCACTCTTGCTATGGCATGAATATGACTTGACCTCGCTGGAACTCATGTTGGAGTTTAATTCTCATTGTGTGGAATTGAGAGGGTAGAACTTAACCCAGCTCTAGTGTTTAAAGATGGAGGCTTAGGGCAGGAAAGTTGTCTCAACAGTTAAAGCACTGGCTACTCTTTCAGAGGATCTAGCTTCGATTCTCAGCCCCCACACAGAGGCTCACAACTGACGATACCTCCAGTTCCTGGGGATCTGACATTCTCTGGCCTTTGTAGGCAAATGGTACACAGACATTCATGTAGGCAAAACACCCAAGCACATAAATGAATAAAAATGTGAAATATGTTTTTAAATGATGGGATCTTTGAGAGATGATTAGGGTTAAATAAGGCCATCAGTGTGAGACCCCGAGAGTGGCAGGAAGAGGCTTGTGCCTGCTCCTTGTCCCCTGAGGTGTGTTTCCCTGCTTCAAAACTGCCAACAAGAAGACCATCAGCAGATGCGGCCCCTTGACCTTGGTGCACAGCCAGGAGCCAAAACAAACATCCCTGTGACTCACCCAGCCTGAGGTATTATGCTATTAGCAAGAGAAAACAGACAAGGAGAGCACACACTCCTGTGTCCAGAGCATTTCTCTGCCCGTTTGTGCTTTGATTTTGTCATCTGTGGGGTGGAAATGATACACTCTCTTTCAAAACACTGCTGCGAAGGTTCAGGGCGTCAACAAAGAAAGCTTGGATGCCCTGAGTATTGGGGAGAGATGTAGCCACTGCCATAGTTCCCAAATGTGTAGAGAAAGACGGTCAAAGATTTATGCACACAAATATCCGTGCTAGCACTGTTTAAGGAAATAAACTTGAAAACAAAATGACCATGTGTGAAATACCGAGAAGACAATGGAAGGTGGCATTGTGTTTCATGAAAAAGTCTGCACTCATCTTTCCCATTTGAAATGAATGAGATTGTTGAACAATAAGAGGTGTCTAAGGATAGAGAACCAGGAGGTCAAAACACTAACTAGTAGGGATACAGCAACTTTCACTTGTCTCTTTTTGCTTATATAAATAGAAATAAGTGCATGGTCATATGATATTTTAAACAAGAAGTGACATGCTTGTTGAAAACCTAATTGGAAGAGCATCAATTTGACCACACGCAGAAGGGATTAAAGAGAAACTTGGAGGAACAAGGAGGGTATGTATTCATTCTTAATTCAATGCCTGCTCTGTATCCACACTGCTGCACAAAGGTCCCAGGCTCTGAAGAGTTAGGCAAGCAGAGGGAGCAAGGGCAGGCTAGCTCTGTTTCCATACACACAGTTTCTTTGCATCAGCCACAGCCTGCTCTTTACCGTCTATAAGATGAAGCCAGGGCTCTACAAAGCTAAGGGTGGTAATGCACCTCAGGTCACACAGTTGACAACTGGAAAGGCAGCCTGTGTAGTCTTAGCAGAGCTTTGTGTCAGGGACTATGGGCTGTGACTCCTAGGAGCCAAAAAGGCCCCATAGGGAGAGTCCTATCTGAACTTAGACCCGGTTTACCTGTGAGACAAGGGCGAAAACATAATGTCTACCGCGACTGCTCAGGCTCAAGGCAGTAAAACTTGGACTTGGCAGTGAGAATGGAAAAGAAGGGTCAAGGTTCAGAGGCATCATGAGGAAAAACTGGCTTCAGGCTCTGCAACCTGGGGAGCAGCAGTAACTCCCCAAAGGACTAAGGGTTCCGGGAAAGAGGGACAGATTTCAAGGTGAAACATTGGCTCATTTGTCACGAGTTAATTTTCTACCTTCACAGAAGGGACGGTAAGGAGGCTAAGCCAAACTTGCTGTGGTAGGTAAGCCACAGTTGTACCCATCCTTGTCCTCTTGAAGGAGAAGTAGGCTTTGAGTTTTACCGGCATGATTCTCCAGCGTCGTCACATCTTCTCAAACCATGGGCAGCTGAGGACATTGGCTTCTGGGGACTCCTACCCTCGACAGACCTCACATAGCGTCGTTTCTTATCTGAGGTTGCTCTTTCCACCTCCATGACTACTGATCAACCATAATCCAAAATATTAAAATTTGTCTCATCTCTTTCAAGATAGAGCAGTTATGTTCACATACCTCTTGTTATCTAACACTGCTGCCACTGTTCAATTTTATTATTAGTTTTTATCTCTTACTGTACTGAACTTATAAACTAACATTGTCATAGGGTTGTGTGTATAAAAAAAATACCTGGTTTAATATCATCTGTTTCAGGAACTCACTGAAGGGTTTAGGATGCACCCCCTTTGGGAAAAAGGGCATTGGTGTTTTGTGAATTTGCTTTGTAAATCAAAGCAGAACCAGCATCCAAAGGCTCACACACACCTTAAGACTCACACGTAGCTTGCACATAGTAGGCCTCTAATCACTAAGCTATAGCTGCAGCCCTTTTAGAAGCTTTGTTTTGAGGAGTCTGGGGAGATAGTTTAGTTGGTCAAGTGCTTGGCATGCAAGCCTGAAGCCCTGAGTTCATTCCCCGGAACCCATATTTAAAAAACAAAACAGGCTTGGCATGATGACCACGTTTATAATCTGGGTGCTTGGCAAGTGAAGAAGACAGATCCATGGGCCTTAGTGGCCAGCAAAATTAAGTTACCTGACAAGCTCCAGGCCAGCAGGAAGCCCTGTCTGCAGACAAAAAAAAAAAAAAAAAAAAAAAAAAAAAAAAAAAAAAGCAGAGGGGAGCCAGAGATGTAGATGTGGAGTCCAGAAATCAGCAGGGTCTCTCACCAAGACTGAGTCCTCTCGTGGAGTCCAGAAATCAGCAGGGTCTCTCACCAAGACTGAGTCTTCTGGAGACCTGAGTTCCTCACCTACAAAGTGGAGATAACCATCTGTGGTGGTATTGTGTTCCCCAAAATATTGTTCACCCTAATAAACTTATCTGGGGTTAATGACAGAACAGCCACTAGATACAAAGGCTAGAAAATGGTGGCACTCACACCTTTAATCCTAGCACTCCAGAGGTAGAAATCCCTCTGGATCTCTGTGAGTTCAAGGCCACATTGGAAACGGCCAGGTGTGGTGACACACGCCTTTAATCCCAGAAAGCAAACTTTTAATCCCAGGGAGTGGTGGTAGAAAGCAGAAAGGTATGTAAGGCGTGAGGACCAGAAACTAGAAGCATTTGGCTGGTTAAGCTTTCAGGCTTTTGAGCAGCACAGTTCAGCTGAGAGCCATTCGGATATGAGTACACAGAGGCTTCCAGTCTGAGGAAACAAGACCAGCTGAGAAGTTGGCCAGGTGAGGTTAGCTGTGGCTTGTTCTGTCTCTCTGACCAGCATTTCACCCCAATAACTGGCCCCGGGTTTGATTTTATTAATAAGACTCTCTAAGATTCCTGTTACAACCTTCTGCATTGCAGAGGACTGTTGTGAGCATTAGAAAACACAACTAAGGAGCTGATGAGATGGCCCGGTGGGTAAGAGCACTGGCTGCTCTTCCAGAGGACCTGGGTTTGGCTCTCGGGAACCACGTCAGTCATTTCACAACCAGCTATAACTCCAGTGGGTATCTGTCCACATGTAGTACACACACATACACACACACACACACACACACACACACACACACACACACACACACACACACAAGTTAATGGCAGAATACTTGGAGGATTAGTTAATGCCAGAATATTTTTAGTTGCCTCAGATACGGGAGTAGCACTTCTAAGTATGGCATTAAAACCCAGAGCATGAAAACAAAAGGGAATTCATCTACAAAGTAGTGTTACCAATGACAGTTTGGAGGGAAAATAAACAAACAAACACTAGAGGGAAAATTTTTCTATTCATATCACAAAAAGTGTATTTCTTTCCTTTTTTTCTAGGCTGGGGAGTTAGCCTAGGGCTTCCCTCATGCTAGACAGGCACTTGAACACTGAGATACACTCCTAGCTCCCCTTTCTTATGACTACTAAGAGAAATCCAAAATATTGATAAGAAAAAAGCCAACAAATACAAAGGGCTCTTCACCACAAAAACAGATGCCCAACTTCTGCTAACAGAGGCAAACAAAACTCATGAGCGACATGTTTCAACACTCAGATTGGGCAAACGGCAGACAGTTTGAGAGCACCTGTCATCTGCTGTGCATTGTCTCAGGCTGGGGAGGTACAGAGGTTTCAGAGCCTTGGATGTAGCATAGCATGGAAGGTTGATTCAGCGACTGCACGGCATGGTCTGTCTTTGAGTGTTTTTAGGAATGTCCCTGCAGGTGCACACCAGCATGGGTAGAGAGGAAGACATTGAGGGCTGTATTGGTCGGGCTCTTGTTTAAAGTATCACACTAAAAGCCAGTTATGTATTAGTATTAGGCCATGATCAGGCTAGTTAAATTCGGGCACATCCATATCATGAAAGAGTTTAGCTGTTAAGCTAGGCAAGGGACTTAAGGATGGATAAGATTTGTCGATAAGTCACAGTAAAGATAATGGTCACTGGGCTGGCTAACTTGTCTACAACTGAAATTAACTGAAACCCATGGCTGGTCACACCTGTGAGGGATTTTTGCTTCACTGAATTATTTGAAGTGAGGAGAGCCACTTCTGATCCAGCTCTTTGAGGTGGGAAGACCTGCCTTTAATCTGGGCCCCACCACCTGCTGGCAGCCTAGATAAAGGACCCAGGAGCAGGAAGTGTACTCTGCCTGCTCGCTTTCATTCTCCATAGTCCATTCCTTCGCTGCATTAGAGTCTACTTATTCAGGATTCTGGCATACACTGAAGACCAGTTGAGACATGCAGCCTCATGGACTGAACAACTGCTGGGTTCTCGGACCTTCTGTTCATAGACAGCTGGACCACAGCCTGTAAGTCATTCTAATACAACCCCACATCGTGTGTGTGTGTGTGTGTGTGTGTGTGTGTGTGTGTGTGTGTGTGTATCTGTCTATATATATTCTAAAAGTTCTGTTCTTCTAGTTCACTGGTTCTCAACCTTCCTAACGCTGTGACCCTTTAATGACAGTTCCTCTTGTTGTGGTGACACCCAACCATAAAATTCTTTTCTTTTTTTTTTCCCCGCTTTTTCCTTTTCCTTTTTCTTTTTTTTAATGCTGAATGCCATTTATTGAAGGAGGGAGGAGGTCTTAAATACTGGCTTACAGCACAATGGGAGAACCCCGGAGGGCAGAAGTTCACCGATGTTTTACAATCTTGCATCAAAGCTGTTAACGCCCATTATGCAGGATACACGGACAAGGAACTTCCCTTAAGCATTCAGGAGGGTGAAACCTGGGAGGGAATTAGCATAGGGAGGATATCAAGGTCAAGGTCAGCAAGCAAGGCAACAGTTACTGAAAACGGGGGCCAGGACCCTACAGGTCCCCCTTTTACTAATAAATGAGTTTCTGACTTAGGTTGCGTGGGACGTCAGCAGGTCACCTTACCTGTCACAGAGACACCTGCCCAGGCCACACAGGCGCTCTGTCTTAGGTTGGTGAGCGCCCCCCAGGCATTACCCTTCTCTGAATACTCATTATCATACAGGCTCAATCGTGTGTGAGCTGCAGAGTTAACTGCTGCCAAATATCTCAAAGTGGTGCTGGGCTTGCAATCTGTGTGTTCAACACAGAAAAGACCAATAGAAGTCCTAACCCACCCATAGCCAGTAGGCTAAAGGCAACTGAGCCATTCCCTTCCTTAACGAGCCTTACTGCAAATTGGAGTCCTTGTAAGATGGTATCCCAAAAGCAAATGGAACTTGAGTTTATAAATTTATAATTTTCAAAGCCAATTGAAATGTATATAACTATTGAATTAAATTTATCATGCCCAATAGATGAAAGATTAATTAATTGTGGTAACTACTTTTCCTGCCAGGGTCTCCACTGTGCTAGCTGTACTAACCAATTATGAGATGGTAATCCTGGAAACAGTAGCAGCGGTGGCCACCTCTGCTATAACAGCAACAACAGCAGCAGCAATGTCAAATTCTCTTCTGGAATGTATGGGTTTCCACTGGCATGGATACAACTCCAGGAACACGAACTGCCAAGGCCCATATTTCTTGATCCCAGCATGATTTAATCTGGCAGCTCTACAAAAGAACAACTAAAAACCATAAAGAAAAAACAGGCAGCTCACAAGGAGCATAACTAATGTCTTATAATGGCTACATTTAGGTTCATAAATTTTAAGGTATCTTCAAAGGGGGCTAAATGAATTTCAGGAGGCCAATAAATGTTGCACAGAGCCACTCCTGAAAAGTAGGTACTACACCAGCTTGAAGAGGATTTTGAAAATGAAAAGGCTTAGCTGGCATGCAACTGTTAACAAATGGAGGTCAGTGACCTTCAGGATTATCCTTAATCTCCAAGGTGTTTGGGTGACACGTTCTCAAACATACTTGAAAAAGCAGTTACCATACATTATCTTCTGGGAGACATAACAACAGACAATGAGGAAATCCAGAGAATCATCAGGTCATACTTCAAAAACCTGTACTCCACAAAAAATGGAAAATCTCAAAGAAATGGACAACTTTCTGAATAGGTACCACATACCAAAATTAAATCAAAACCAGATAAACCATTTAAATAGCTCAATAACTCCTAAAGAAATAGAAACAGTCATCAAAAGTCTCCTAACCAAAAAAAGCCCAGGACCAGATGGTTTCAGTACAGAATTCTACCAGGCTTTCAAAGAAGAACTAATACCAATCAATACTCTTCAAATTGTTCCACACAATAGAAACAGAAGGAACACTACCAAACTTTTTTTATGAGGCTGCAATTACCCTGATACCCAAACCACACAAAGATGCAACAAAGAAAGAGAATTACAGACCAATCTCCCTCATGAACATTGATGCAAAAATCCTCAACAAAATATTGGCAAACCGAATCCAAGAATACATCAAAAAAATTATCTATCATGACCAAGTAGGTTTCATCCCAGGGATGCAATGATGGTTCAACATATGAAAATCTGTCAGTGTAATACACCATATAAACAAACTGAAAGAAAGAAACCACATGATCATCTCATTAGATGCTGAAAAAGCCTTTGACAAAATCCAACACCCCTTCATGATAAAGGTCTTAGAGAGATCAGGAATACAAGGAACATTCCTAAACATAATAAAGGCAATTTACAGCAAGCCAACAGCCACCATCAAATTAAACGGAGAGAAACTCAAAGCAATAAAATCAGGACAAGACAAGGCTGTCCACCCTCCCCATATTTATTCAGTATTGTACTTGAAGTTCTAGCTAGAGCAATAAGACAACAAAAAGAGATCAAAGGGGATACAAATTGGAAAGGAAGAAATCAAACTTTCACTATTTGCAGATGATATAATAGTATATATAAGTGACCCCAAAAATTCTACCAGGGAACTCCTACAGCTGATAAACTCCTTCAGTAAAGTGGCAGGATACAAGATCAACTCAGAAAAAATCAGTAGCCCTCCTATACACAAATGGTAAAAGGGCTGAGAAAGAAGTCAGAGAAACATCACCCTTTACAAAATTATTTTCATTGCCACTTCATAACTGTAATCTTGCTAGTGTTATGAATCATCTGTGTTTTCTGATGGTTTTAGGCGACCCCTGTGAAAGAATCATTCAACCCCCAACCAAAGGGGTTGCAACCCTATTTATCACAACCCAATGCCAATACTCCTCACACATCTACAAAGCCTATTGTGAGCACCCAGGGTCTAGACTGCTTATTCCTGCTGGGTACCACTGGGTTTTGAGAAGATTGTAGGACCTAGTATATGTGCTGTGCAGACCCCAACAAATGTGGTCTGGGTGCTGGGGATCAAACACAGAGAAGCAAGGTGAGCAAGTGCTTGACCACGTGGCTACATCTCCAGCCCTAAAAGCAGTTGTTGGTTTGGTCTGCATACTGGGGATTGAGCCCAGAACCTCCAGCAAACTGAGCAGGCCCCTACCATTCAGAATCCAAAACTCAGGGCCTCAGCCTGGACTAGGTCCTGAAGTTCCTCCTCAGGTATACCAGCATGGAAGCGTGGAGTCTTGGGCTGTCTACCTGCCTCGTGTGAGGTCTGTGGTCTTGGGCTCTGCTTTCCAGGCCAGCAGAGTAGCTGCTCGTGGGACAGGCTACAGGCCATGTGGTGTCCTGCTGATCCCCAGAAGCAGGTGTGAGAAGCAGGCAGCAAAGCAGTGAACTCCCCTTCAAAAGCCCCTCCCCAGGGCTCAGTGAAGCTTATGGGTGACAAATTAAACACAGCAGCATTATCCACAACAGCTGGAAGATGGAGCTGTGCACATGCCCATTCTACTATGAATAAACAAAATGGGGTATGCATACACAGTGGAATACGATTCAACCTCCAAAAGGAAAGACATCCTGATGTGTGCTGAAACCTGAGTGAAACTTGATCATGATAAAGTAAGTGGGTCATAAAGGATCGATAACATCTGATTCCACTGCACTGGGCACCTAGAACTGTCCAAGACCTAGTGAACAGTGGTTAGCAGGATTGTGGTAGGAGGAATGGGAAGTCAGACAGAGCGGGAAAAGTTTGAGTGAGTCCACTGGGTGAGTAGTAGTGGGGGTTGGATTTACCACTACAGAACCACGTTTTACTGTGGTGAAGATCCACAGACCAGTGCTGGGAAGACGGCTCAGCGCTCAGGCACTCGCTGCTCTTGCAGGAGACCTGGGTTCAATTCCCAGCACCCACGCGGTGGCTCACAACCCTCTATCATTCCAGTTTCAGGGGACCCAGCACCACTTCTGGCCTCTGTGGACACTGCATACATGTGGTGCACATATATACACACAGGCAAACGTTCCTGCATATAAAGCAAAAATAAAGAGATGTTGTGATATTTTGTGTATGCTCTAACAAATAAAGCTTGCCCCAAGGTCAGAGGGCAAAGCCAGCCACTAGTTAGCCATAGACGTCAGGCAGTGGTGGCCACACCTTTAATCCCAGCACTAGGGAGGTTGCGACAGGAAGTGATATGCTGAGTGGAGAAAGGAATATGAGGTGGGAGGAGAAGGGGCTCAGTCTTTTCGGCTGAGGAGTTGGTGAGGTGAGAGGTGGCGGTGATTTGTTCCTTTGTCTCTCTGATCTTTCAGCGTTTACCCTGATATCTGGCTCTGGGTTTTTATTAAGACTAATTCGGATTCATGCTACAAAGAGACCCTTTCTTAACAGGTATATACCTAATTGAAAATGGCGAGGACCACGAGCTTTCTGCCTTGTGCGTTTCCCCATTTCTTTTTTATAGGCTGCGCTCTGACTCTGCTGTGTACCAGGGTGTAGAGTGAAGACTCTCCCCAAGGGTGTTCATGCAACTTTCCCCAGAGAAACACTTTTCTCTACACTTAAACCCCCACCATTCCCACATTCCCAGACTCCCAGGGAGAGTTGATCATTCCTGTTGACAGCAATAACAGTTTATTTTCTTTTGTTTGGATTAAACAATAATTTGATTGGAAAGTACTTCCTATCGCAGCAATTAAGGCCTAACTGGAGGTAAAGCCAAGGGCACTTAGCCCAGCTAGTCATTAGCTCCCAGGAAATGTTGGCCCTGCTGGGGTGTTCCCTGTTAGGATCAAGGAAGAAAAGGGGAAAAATGGAAGCAATTTTCTTTCTTTCTTTCTTTCTTTCTTTCTTTCTTTCTTTCTTTCTTTCTTTCTTTTTTCTGAGTAATGAAAACTCTAAAAATGGAGTGGAGTGTCACCATAGACAGGAGTTCCGGTTGGCCCAGGACTGTCCTCTGTCTGCACCCAGGGGCATAGTGATTAGACAGATTTTAGGACCCACAGCTGTGCTTCCCAAGGACCAGGAATGAATAGCTCTAGGCGCCTACAGAAACCCTCAAGCCTTTACTTGTCACAGTAATTTCCTTGGAAAGTGCTTCTAATAACAGTTCTTGCTGCTAGCTCCAGGTCAAGTCTTGTATACAGTACACAAATCACATAAAATCACGATGCAGGGATCAGAGTGGTTCAAATTGCCATGCAGTTGTTTTTAACTTAGGAGTTAAGCATTAGTGGGTGTTGAGAGCATCATTTGCATGAGCAAAAACAGCCTTAAAGGAACAGCATGGATCTATTTCTCTGCAATTCTCTGTGGAGGTCAGAACCCCTCTGGGCAAGACCTCCATGTGACAATAGAAGTCTGAGCTGTTTGCTTTAACCAAGTTAGCTCAAGCTTGCCTAAGAGAGACTTAATTATTTTGTTGCCTTGGAATTACTGCTGGTGGGTTAGTTTCCTGGAGGTAGGAACATCATTACTTGGGATTTTCAGAGCTGAAGAAATTTTCCAAGATATATGGCAATGCTCATCAGCCATTCTCTGAGAACAGCCCAGAGTCAAGAACAGCCCAGACACAGGCGTCACTGTTGGGAAGTTTGGGGGTTTTGTTTATTTGTTTAGAGTTGAGCAAATTCTCTGACACTTAAAAAGGGCAAAAAAATGGTGTTCTATGAAAGATAGGTCTGGGCTGGACAGTGCAATTCCATGCCTGCAGTTTTGTGTAGGAAAAGGGGGTGTGCAGGATGAAGGTACAGGGGACTGAACACTGGCCGAACTGACAGGAGGTAAAGCCAAGAGCACTCGCCTCTGAGGAAGGCTTAGGAACAGGGAGGTCATCACTCATCACTATTGGTATCAACTCTCAAACTGATGGGACCAATTGGAGCTTGACAACTGAGCTACATGCCCAACCTGGGGGTGAGCAGCTTGGTTTGGTTTGAGTGTTAGGGATCCAAGCCAAAGTCTCAAATACATTGAGCAGGTCCTCTACCGCTGAACTACGGAGCCCAGGACTCGGAGATACAGGCTGGATCGAGGCCTGCACCACTCAGGGAAGGTTATAGCTGATGTGCCTGACTTTAGGAACTGTGCTTTGTGAAATAAACCAAGATCTGAAAGTCAAGTAAAGAACAAATTGCTTATGTGAAACTCAAAACCATAGAGGTGATGTAGGATGGTTACCAGGGATGGGGGCAGGCTATTTAATGGACATGGGAGTTCAGTTTTACAAGGTAAGTGTAATGGAGATAGTTGTATGATGTGATTGCTATATTGAAGTCCACAGAAGAATATACTTAAAAACCTCTGAAATGGTAAGTCTTACGTATATTTTTTCCACAATTTAAAAAAATTATGGGAAGTGGAGTTCGGGGGAGAGGAACTTATTCTGATACCACTTCCTAAGAAACTTGTGCAGGAAGTGGCACTTACTCTGGGCTTCCTTCCAGCCACTGGCTCCTCAGAGTGTTGGGAGTCTTAAGATCAGTCTAGGATTTCTCTCTTGCTCCCTAAGTCTCTTAACTGCAGTGCTGTGTGTCAGATGGCACTTTCTAGAGATGGGCAGAACAGTATCTCTCATTATCTGCTCATGAGAGAATAATGTGGATTTTCCATCAACAGAAGGGGGTCTGCAATGTTGCATCTGAAGCCCAAAGCCCACGTTAAAGGCTTGTTCCTCATCTGGGGGCTTCTGAAAGGTGGGAGAAAATTTAGGAGGGGGTTTCTCTGTGGGTGTTTTGGGGTCAGCAGAGGCGTGACCTCAAGGCCACACCCAGCTCTCTTTTCTCTCTCACACGCCACCGTGAAGTGAACTGTTCAGCCATGTGCCACCACCGTGATACATTGTTATTTCCCACCAGTCCAAAAGCAGTGCTCACATGCTGGAAGAACATGTGAGGGCATGTTTGTGTGACAATCTTGGGAAAACAGAATCTGCATCATCCAATCATTTAACTTCTAAGAAGAAAAAACTGTTTGTACACCAAAAACACCACAAGCAAAATAGAAATGCAAGAGAGAAGAATATAAACTCGGGCTGGCGAGATGGCTCAGCGGTTAACATTGGCTGCTCTTCTAGGTCCTGAGTTCCAGCAATCACATGGTGGCTCACAACCATCTATAATAGGATCTGACGCCCTCTTCTGACATGCAGGTGTACATACAGAGCACTCATACATAAAATATAAACAAATTTGCATTCTTAAGCCCTCCTCCTTAACTGCCCTTTGAGCCCTCCTCTGGGCATTGTGGATAACAAGCACATTTGGCTGGTGCTGTGGGATGGTCTTTCTGTACACTGTGAATATGTGTTGCTACTATTGGTTAATAAAGAAGCTGCTTTGACCTATGACAACACAGGATATAGCCAGGCAGGAAATCCAAGAGACAGACAGGGAAAAGAAAGGCAGAGCTGGGTGCTGCCAAGGGAGCAAGATGTAATAGAACACAGGTAAAGCCACAAAACATCTGGCCATACATAGATTAATAGAAATGGGTTAATTTAAGATGTAGTAGCTAGCTAGCAATAAGCCTGAGCCATAGACCAAACAGTTGGTAATTAATATTAAGCCTGTGAGTGTTATTTTATAAAAATGGCTGCTGCCCAGGCAAGACCAGGCGGGACCAAGAAACTTCAGTCTATAGGCTGGCAACATCTTTTATAACTCTACAGGGAGAAACTGAGCTGTCACGTGTATTCCTAGTCTCCCTGAGAACGGGAAGAGGAGAGTGCTCCCCCTCATTGCACTGGTAATGCTCCCTTCAGACGGTCCTTTCCGTGACCCTGACTGACCCAGCCAGCTGGTGCTCAAACCTCCTCCCTGTATTAAAGCCATTCACTTGGGGTCTTTAAATCCCACATTTCTTTCATCCTCAAGAACATGGAGCTGTGTACCTTAAGCATACACCATTTTTTATGTCAATGATACCTGGGCTTCTTTTTTTGGTTTTTTGTTTTTTGAGACAGGGTTTTTCTGTGTAAGAGCCCAAGCTGTCCAGGAACACACTCTGTAGACCATGCCTGCCTCTGCCTCTCGAGTGCTGGGATGAAAGGTGTGTGCTACCACCCTTGGCCAGGGTGTCCTTTGTTAGTTTGAGGGCCTGTGAGATGACTAATGGTAATGCAGCTTGCTAAGTCAACCTGATGATCTGAGTTCAATGCCTGGTTCCCACAGAAGGACGAGAATGAGCTGACTCCCAAAAGTTGTTCTCTAACCCCCATGTGCATGGTTACACACACACACACACACACACACACACACACACACACACACACACACACTAATAATAATAATAATAATAATAATAATAATAATAATAATAATAATAATAAAGCTGAGTCTGAAGAGATGATGCAGTGGTTAGGAAAGTAGATTGCTCTTTTGGAGTTCCTGAGTTCTGTTCCCGGCACCTATGCTTGGCAGCTCGCCTGTGATTGTGGCCCTCTGACCTCCGTGGACACCTATGTACATATACACACACACAGACACACAGACATTGAAAGGATGAACGGCGCTGGTGGGTAGGCGGCGCGGTGGAAAAGTTACGAGCCGTGGCTATGACTACCAGAGTCAGAAAGAGCTTTATTAGAAAAAAACCAGGCCTGGAGAGACAGAAAGATGGCAGGAGCAGAGCAGAGAGGAAACAGAAAGAGAGGGTGGGAGTCCATGTGCGGCTTTTTAAGGCGGAGATAGTGTGACCACACGGCAGTACGCAGTTGCTGGCGCCCCCCTGATGATGTAAGACGTTAGACCCGGAAAAGTGAGAGCAGGATCCTAACAGACATAGATATAATTAATCACCTTCATGCACATATACACACAGAGACACATAGATATAATTAAAAATAAATTTTTAAGCGGGCAGTGGTGGTACACACCTTTAGTCCCACCACTTGGGAGGCAGTGGACAGATTTTTGATTCGTCACTACCCTCTTCTTGTCTGGTTTCCTTATATATGTCAGTTATTCAATATGTGAGCTTCACCAGGAAGCCAGTATCCACCTCAGCTACAGTGACTAATCCTGGGAGGTGCTCAACTAGAACCTGCTTCTGATGCACAGGTCACCACAAACTGGAGGCAAGATGCGTGAGGGAGGGAGCGTGAGAGCCTTCCCTTCTGATGCTCCTTAGCCTTGCGGAACACAGAAGATCTTTCACGTACCAGTGGGATGATGCTTTGCTGATACAATCTGAACACAAAGTCAGAAACATAAGATTGATTTCACTCTTTGTTTTTACAATAATAAATTACTCTACATAAAAAAGCACCATGACACCAGTTGTGATAGCACACACCAGATATCCCAGGACTTAGCAGGCTGAGGCAGGAGGATTATAAATTCAAGACCAGCCTGGGTGACATAGCAGACCTTGTTTCCAATAACAATGATAATAAACATAACTAAAATGAAGACAAATAGCAAATCAGGAAGAATTTGCTAGTATCCTCGCCTGGGTTTATATTTGAAGGGAGCCAGTAAATCAGTCAGAAAAAGACAAATGTTCTGAAAATTGGAGAGATTATGGTCAAAGCAAAAATAAAAATGTGAATGGCCAATAAAAATAAGAAAATCCTGAAGCTCATAAGTAATCATATAGATTCATATTAAAACTATACCAAAATGGCTTAGTGTGTCTTGTGGGATGGAACCCAACATTTTTCTTTTATCAAGTTGGTGATAACTTTTAGGATAACATGCCATGTTGGCAAGACAGGAAAACTGGAAACTGATGTTAAAGCTGCAAGTCAAAACCTTTAAAGTGGGTCTGCTTTACAACCTGGCATTCCAACATTTCCAGATTTGTGCCAAAGAATTTATTGCTGGTATCTGCCAACATTGTACACAAAGATTCCTCATGAGGCATGTTTTAATAGCAAAACTAATGTGTAGCCAGGTGGATTCAGCTAACTAAATCACAGCAGAACTCTGCAAAGCAGTAACACGTAGCCATTTTAGATGCTGCTATCAGGAAATATTAAATAAAATGGCAGCATTTCACATTTGACAATCAACAAGTCAGTTTAACAAGTAATTTACCTTCAACTATGCCTATTCCACAAATACCAATGCACATACAAGAAGCTATAACGAGTTGGGAGGTGTAGGCTGGTGTGGGTGGTGGATCCCAGAGGAGTTGGAAGTGAATATGATTAAAATACATCATATGGATTTCTCACAGAATTAATAACAAATATTATATTAAGAAGCTAGGATGATTTTCCACTAAAATGTTATTTAACTTCTTTTCTGTATTTTTAAGTGGTCAACACAAAGATATATTTTTCTGTTCAGGAAAAATAATAACTACGAAGATTCTCTTTTAGGGTGTGGAAGTTACCCTTTAAATAGCTCTGAGAACGGCAGCAAGTCTGTTCCCTTCGAGAACATCTCTTGTCCTCCTAGGAGCACATTTTAGAAACCCAGCCTCTCTGAGGACAGGGCGGCTGGGGGGACTGTGGTGAGTATGCTTGCAGCCTGTCCCTACAGTAAACCTAAGACCGTGGGCATAGGCGTCCTGCCCGGGAGGGCTCCCCTCCAGATGCCACTCCAGCCCCCGGGGGCATGCCTGTGCCGTGGCAGGAGCTCTCATCTGAGGTAAGGCGGTGCCAGCTTTTGCTCACTCCACGTGGGGGCGGTGAAGGGACCCGCAGCGTCCTAGAGAGGGCCACGATGATGGGCGAGAGACGCTGCCCGGTGAAAGGAAAGCAGCCAAGGCACTCTGTTTGATGAGAATACAGAAAAACCACGCACCCGGGTCTGATGGGAATAGTCTCCAAAAAACAAAAAAAATATAATAAAGCAAAATTATTCGACTTTCTTGATTTCTTCTACGTAATTCCTATGCATAAGACTTCTCCAGGGCACTTGGGGTTCACTAAAACAAGTGGATATCCCATACAAAGGAAGGAGTTTTAAAAACCCTTGTCAGCCCACAGTGCCAAAAGACTGGCTGCCCATACACACCCAAAGACAGTTCCCTTAACTCCAAGGTGCTTTGCTTTGTGTTTTCTCTTTTATTATTTGCTGATATGGAAGGGTCAGGAAAGGTTTTTAGAAGCACAGGTGTTTTAACTGACCTAGTGTGAGGTTTTCTTTGATTCACGGAGCTTTGAGGATACAACTGGACTCCAGATTGATGTTCCTAGGAAGTCTGTGTGTGCTCACCTCAGAGGTTCCAAAGTTGTCCCCCACTGGGCTCACACCTCAAGGGGCCCAGGACAGGCAACGATAAAGTCAAAGGAGGCTGTAACTATCTCACAGGCTTCTTCGGGTTGACCTCTGAAGGCAGCACAGAAACCAATCCATTCAGTGGCGTGTGGGGACACCTTGCTGGGGCTGCCGGCACATCTTTGAGCTGTCAGGGTTCTTGTGTTGGCAGCTGGAGTGAGAATGGGGTCATCCAAGTCGAGAAATGGAATCGCCTTCTGGGTATTTCCATTCTTACATCATGTTTGGACAAGCTGAATACAGGAAGACAGTTTCAAACAACCTATATGATAAAAATGATTTTCTTATTTAACCAAATTACCCCTAAAAATGCTAAAGGAAGATGTAATAGTCCACAAGGTCCCAGTTCTCTGTATTTTCCACATCCCATGGTGCCCCAGAGATATTTCTTTTCTTCTCACTCTCTCCAGTTCGCCCTCAGCAAGCCTCTCTAGGCTCTTTTCTGTTTCCATTCTCTCATCTTTTCCAACATATTTTCTTTCTTCCTGTAACTTTCTGTTCTTTTCTCTGCATAGCCAATCAAGCCAACCCTGGCCCTTCCCATTTCCTAACCGTCCACCACCTCCACACCAAAAGGATGCAGACTTTACCAAAACAAGTAAAATTCTTATTAGATGTGATAACTCAGGGTTACATGCAGTAAACTGTTCCCAGAAAAAAATGAAATTCCAGACTTGGGGTAAACAACTTGTCCAAGGCCACATGGGCTGCAAGTGCAGAAGCAGACTCCATACTTCCTGCTCCCTAAACTTGGGCTGTTTCCAGAGTACAAGGAGCAGCCCTTGGGGAGGGCTCTGGGTGGATGAGGAGCAGGACTGTGATGTATTTATCAATCACCACATACCTTCAGAGTCTGGGGTAGATCTGCTTTCATGTTCGGGACAGGAAATAGCCCCTCTCCAGGGAATAGTACTATAACAACACAGGTGATTGACACCTGTTCTTGGCCACTGGCCCACCCAGGAGCTTTCAGGATCCTGTTGGTGTCACTAACTGGGGTGAGAATGGAGGGAGCCGGGCTCTGCCTGGTCCAGCCCAGAATGCACTGCTTTCCTGTGCACATCGCCCTTGGTATGTGTGAGGTGTTTGGGTCCTGGCCACATGTCCCTTTATTCCTCCAGGCGCTTTGAAGGAGACCTGAGTGGGAGAACTGTGATGTCTGCTGGGAATGTTTCCCAGCTCTGCTGGAGTCGCTGGCCCACATCTGTCCCCAAGTCATTGGCTTCTGCGTCTTCCCACCAACCTTCAGATCGGCCCCACCCCTAAGCACATGTTATTAGGGACCTGTGAAAACCAACTGCTGTAGGAGCTCTGAGAAAAGGGTATCCCAAAATACTTACATAAATATGTGGCCATGCTCTCTAGAAGTCGCTGGTGTAAACTTCAACCATAACCACTCTTAGGTGATTATGTGAGACATTTTGGTGGATGTTGGAGAGAAGAGGATGATGGGAAGACATTTTCTCCCCATAAAGTCTTGTGGGAGATGAAGCATGCACTCTCCCCTGGCATCTTTAGGTAGGTCTGCCTGGTTTCGCTGGCCTCTCAGGAGTCAGAATCCCAAAGGGTCGCTGTGGTTCCTCAGCCTACACCCCCACCCCCCCAACCCCCACCCCATCCCCCCATCTCCCCACCCCCCACACCCCACACCCCCACCCTCCCCCACTCCCCCGGCAGCTGGTGGCCCGATGAACACAGTGCCACCGAACTCAGCGGCCACTTGTCAGCCAGGGACGAAGTGTCATGCTAGAATGCTTGCCTAGAGTGAGCAAAGGCCTGGGTTTGGTCTCCGGCCCTCATGGCCATGAAGTGAGCCTCTCAGACAGGGTTAGGAGTCCTGAGCAGAACGAAGGGAGGGTTCGGTCTAGTCCCCCGTGTTCTGAATCAGTACAAACGGGAGACCCAGGATAGGGAGTTAAAGCACCTGCTGGGTTTGTGTGAAAACTGGAGTTGGGAGACGGGAAACCTGTCCAAATGGCTGGTGGGCATGGTGGCTTGCCTGTTACCCAAGCCTTAGAAGGCAGGTGCAGGAGATCCCCAGAGCAAGCTGGAGGCCAGACCAGCCATATTGGCAAGCTTTGGCTTGCTTAGGAGACTCTGCCTCATTTCGTGTGATGGAAGAATGATTAAGGATGATACCTGACGTTCTTGGGCAGTTATGTGTACCCACAACATACAGACATTCACACACACACACACACACACACACACACACACACACACACACACTGAAAACGGAAGAATAGTAAACAAACAGCAAACTTTGTTAAAGTGTTGTGTCTTGAGGGCTGAAGAATTCTGAAGCTGAAAAAGTCAGCCATGCTGGAAGCGTGAGAATAAACGGACAGGGCACGGAGCAGGCTTCTGGCGGGCTTTGCTCTGATTTCCCTTGCAGTAAACAGATTAAGGAAAATGGTTTTAAATAGTCTATTTGATAAAACGGCTTGTTTACTTGAACTTTTTTTGAGTTAAATGAGAACTGATACATAGTGGCACAGGGGCATCCTTGGAGTGTCCTGCCAAGCTCTGTGATGGTGAGAAAGACCTGGTGTTCTGGGACCCAGATATGAGATAAACAGCCAGGCTGTAGACAAGACACTTAGGGAGTATTTTTTCCTGGCCTGGCTCAGAGGTCTATCTCTAGCTTGTAAGCTTGTTTTCACAGACGCCTCCAGCAGGGAATGATGCTACAAATCACATAGATGCACATTCGTATTCAAAGTTACTCATGTTTGTTTGGGTCAGGTCCTGGGGAGCCAGCGCGGATCCTTATACATGCTAAACAAGCGCTCTGACAGTAAGGTACAACCCTAGCCCTTGATTCTTTGGTATACAGTATCACTGTGTGGCTCAGGTTGGCCTTGAACTCATAACCCTCCTACCTCCATCTCCTCAGTACAGGGGTTCACTCTATGCCACTGTGCCCCGATAGACATCTTTTTATGCTCTAAAAATTGAACAGTATATTTATAATTTATGTTTTTTAGCATTGATATGTATAGCATGCAGAGCTGGCAACATATTCTCTAAATGTAGCTGGAAATTTTTAAGAGACTAAAATAAGATTTTTAAAAGAAGCACATTTGCTTTAAATGAGGCTCCATGTACTTGATGTTAAAATAAATCTAAACTTAATAATTTATTTCAAACAGTCATCTTTGATCTGCTTTTAGCATAACAATTGATTGATAGACGTGAGTGATACTTGAAGAATCACTGATGTGGACCAGCCATGTTTGAGTCATTATATCTCATGTCCAGCCAGAGCTCTGTGGGAGAAAAAAAAAACATCTTTTCTAGTTTAGTGGACAGAAAATCTCTTCATCAATTTATGTTGGTATTAGCAACTCAGGGTCCTTTAAAATATGGACCAGAATAAGACTAAAACCTCAGACTAAAGACCTGAGTACAGCCTTACTCAAGACTCCACAGTCAACACACAGACGCTGTGGAGCCGGCCTGCAGCCTCCCTAGACATTGTCTCAAAAACTGTCAGAGTTATCCACGCCCCCATGCTGTTCCTACAGGAAAAACGAAATTTAAATGTCAACTGTTTTGTGTCTCTAGTTGCTTTTCTCAAGGGAAACCTGCCTTTGTTATCAAGTGTTTGCGTGTTGTGAAAACTTTCAAAGCCTTCCAAGAGCTCTTCTTTATGAGAAATGTGTGGCAGTAGGCACATCACACACACACACACACTCAGAACATTCATACCTGTGTTAACAGAAATGCAGATAAACACAGCATCACACACACACACACACATACACACACACACTCAGAACATTCATACCTGTGTTAGCAGGAATGTAGATAAGCACAAACCAAGAATCCAAACACTGTTGGCAGATCAGTCAGTGGAGAAAGCAGAATGATTCACCCCTCTCCCTCATCCCCTCTGTGCACATTGTATCCTAACTATATATGCTCCTTTTTGTTTTGTTTGTTGTTGTTTTTCCAGACAGGGTTTCACTGTGTAGCTTTGGAGCCTGTCCCGGAACTCAGGCTGTAGACCAGGCTGGCCTTGAACTCAGAGATCCTCCTGCCTCTGCTTCCCAAGTGCTGGGATTAGAGACTGCCACCACCGCCTGGCTGAAAAAGTGTTCTTAATTAGTGGTCTGTGAATGGCAGTTCCTGAAGGATCAAAGAGCTGTGACAGGAAGTCTTAAAAACGCATTTGGAATGAGCGTGATGACCCCTCACTTCAGACTACCACGCCTGTCACTGACTGCCAACACACACGAGGAGATTGCGCTCTCTCTGGCTTCTCTCAAGACTCATTTCAAGACTTTCGGCAGAGCCGGTGGATTAATGATTTACATTTTTTTAAATTTATTATTGTAGTACACATCATATATGTTTTCAGGTATGTGCCACAGGCATGTATCTGGAAGTCAGAGGTCAACTTTGTGGAACTGGTTTTCTTCTCTCACCTCTGTGTGGGCTTTGGGAATTGAACTCAGCTCACCAGACTCGAGTGGTAAACACCTTTACTCACTGAGCCATCCAGCTGGCCTTGGATTAGTGCTTTTTAAGTTCATTCTAGGTGTGTTATTGCTAAGAATTCACCCACCAATATTTTGGTAAACATTATTCAAAATTATTCTACCATTCATGATACATTGGGGGAAATTTTTCTGTCATCTTCAGTACTGATTTTTAGAAAAGAAAAAAAAATGATTTTAAAAGAATTTGTCTATGCATAGGGAAAAAAGAAAAAATTGCGTGACTGTAAAACACCGGTGCTCCTCCCCTTTCTTCTAATTGCATCTTGGCTGCTCACTCGGTTGTTCTAGGCCAAGGCATCAGCGGCTTGTGGCCAAAAAGGCAGCGTGAGGAACGTGACAACCCAAGCCCGAGCAGCAGAGTCAGAAACAGGTGACCTGTGAGTCCAGAAAGACCAGCGGGAGGGTCAGGACGAGGAGGCCAGACTGCACGCACCTGTCATCCAGGGACGTTGGCTGGAGTGCTAACTCAAGGCGTGGCAGACAGCAGCCCCTGCCCACCTGCTGTCCTCCCCGTTCTGTGTGTTCCTTCACAGCACACCCCCTTTTCTACAGTTTTCAGAACCCCCTCCTCACAAAACACTCCCTCCAGCTCCAGACCATAGCCATATGCCTCATGGCTGTGATTCGAGCCATTTATTATCCGTACAACTCATTTAGGATTTAATCTCACGCTGTCTTCCGACACTTCTGGAGTTGGTTCAATGTGTCTTTGTTTCCTGCAAACAGACCATGAACTTCTCAAGGTTATGACCTGATCAGTAATGTGAAGGCAGACAGGAGTCATTCTTCCGAAGGTCACATGCTCACCTGTGGTGGACCCACTGCTCTCTGGTTTAGTACATGTGTCAGTTAAATAAATACTTGTAAATACATTTACTCAGACTGGGAGGGAGAGGTGGCAGGGACCAGTCTGAACTTGTTTTCCCCAAATCTCTTGGGTATGGAATCCAAGAAAATTATTAAGCATGAACACCCTTTGAAATTTTGAAGTTAAATTTTAAAATGAAAAGGGAATATTCTAGGTAGTGCCTCCAGAATTGATATATACATTTGGGGAAGAGGTTGAGATCGGCTTTGCTGTGTCGCCCAGGCTGATCTCAATCTTTCCGACTCAATGCCCCAAAGCCACGATGGCAATATGCGAGTGAGTTTTAAAATGTCCCCGAATGGAAGCAATTGGCTCCCCGAGACTGAGATGGGTGCTGAGTCTTTCAGGGCTTAAGTGGTCCTAGCGAGTGTGTCCTTCCTAGGGACAGGCGCTTACATCCCTGACGGTGAGTTCTGTATACACTCTCCTACATTTTTTCTCTCTTTTAACTATGCTAATGCAGCCTTTTCTGGGTTACGAGAAATCTCTTCCCTCTTTCTCAAACCTACAAATATTTTCTCCATGACATGTTGGTTCTTCAGTCTTGACAAGTCTCTGATCGGGCAGAGATTTCAGAGTCGTGGCATTTTTGCCTTTGTGGCTGTGTTCCTTACAGTTCTGGGTGTGTCTGTGATAGCCACGTTTTCTTGTGCCATGCCCCACATGTGAACCTCATGCTTTCAAGATCTGATCAGTAGAACAGCTCACCAGTGGCTTCTGTGGCAGGCACATCGGTTTCCTCACACCTATGCTGTTCAGTTGGGACATTGCTGACATGTCCTTGGTACGAAGGACTTCGTATATTTTTGACCCCCTACCCACCCTCTGAGAACCAGCATTGCTGACAATAAATACTAGCAAAAATATCCCCACGAGCTTCTAACTGTCCCCTAGGGCAGGTGTGCCGTGCCCAGCTCAGTCAGCTGTTTTAGATGCTGCCTGTACCGCTTTACCCCCAAACACACCCACTCTCCCCACAAAGAGGATGATTAATGTGTTTGCTGATAGATTCCTTTCTGAAAGCTCGTCCTGTCTCTGTGTTATTCTTGCAGAGTTTTTCTTGCTTTAGAGTGAGCCATAAGCTTGTTTCCTCTTGGTTTCCTTGTTATGAGAAACCTACACAAACAGGAGGATTAACAAACTCCCGTGGATCCTTCCATTTCATATCAACAACTATCAGCTTATAGACGATGCTGTTCTATGTCCAAATCTACCTACCTCCTGCCTCTCTGTGAAGCATATCACAGACGTCATTCTGTGTATGTACCTTTGGATTTGGGACAAACTTGTGTGTGTGTGTGTGTGTGTGTGTGTGTGTGTGTGTGTGTGTGTGTGTGTACATGTACGTGTGTATGATGCGTATGTGCACACACAAGCCACCAGTGCTAAGGTCACACATGAGGTGTGTGTCACCTTTCCATGTCGGCCAGCGCTCCTCTTGGCCGGCCAGACTTCGTTCCATACAGTGTCATATGTGACTGGGCTTCCTCTGTCTCCTGGGATAAAACTGTGTAGACAAGTCAAGAATTGATGAAAGGACCATTTTTAAGCAGAAGGACCCTTTCGGCAGAGCTCTCTGGAGTTTGTGTGTTTTGTGACAGTCTGGTTCATCTGCACTAGTTCAGTGCTCTGTACGGGACAGCTGGCATCCATACCTTCACTCAGGCAGAATGAAATGGAGCTTAACAATATCCAAATGTCTTTCTGTACCAGACTCTCTAGCCCAGTGGTTCTCAACCTTCCTAATGCTGCCACCTGTTAATATAGCTCCTCGTGTTGTGCTGACCCCCAACCATAAAATCATTTCACTGCTACTTCAGAACTGTAATTGTGCTACTGTTATGCATTGTAATGTAAATATCTGATATGTGGCCCCAGAGGAGTCGTGACCCACAGGTGTGAACCACTGTTCTAGACTTTCCCCACCAGGCGGGCAATGCTGAGTCCTAGGCGAGGCTGTGGATTTGGAAGAGGTACGTCCATCTGCTGAGGCACCGATGGGAGTGGATGTCACTACCTTGGTACTCAATGAATTGTTGTTTTTCAGTTTTGTCTACAGAAATACCTAGAAAGTGGGGTGCGGTGTGTTGAGGCAGTTAAAGGTGAAGGTCGGGAGCTACAGAAGGCTGAAGAGCTGGTTCCATCACGGTTGCTTCTTAAATGCAGATGACAGCTGAGTGACATGTCCCACGTTGTTCTTCTCTCCCTCCTCGCCGTCTGGGGATCTGGCTGGCCTTTTTCTGCTTAAGCTGGATTAACTCTGCTGACTCTGGGGCAATGCTTTAAAAACAAATGGACAGCCATACCAACACTAAGCTTGACCTTGGGCTGTGCGCTGTTCAGTTTGATCTGGAATGTGACTTTTTCTCCCCTGTGATGGTGACAGGATCCAGAGTGTCAGGAACAGCGCAGCAGTGAGTGCAGCTTTTGAGCAGGTTCTCGCAGTGAATTATAACCCACCCCCTTTATTTCCTCCCAAACAATTCTTTTCAATTCTTCCTTGAGATGAATGTTTAGAAACAACAGAGATCTGTGTTAGGAAGAGTTTGGCTACAAAAGGCACCTGTGGCAAAGAGATGTTATGAACAAATAAATGGATAAAGAATATGTGGATCATACACAAAATGAAGTTTCATTCAATAGTAAAAAGAATAAAATTGATATTTGCAATGAAGTGCATCAAACTGGAGATAATCATGTTAAATAAGCCAAACCCAGAAAGGCAAGTATTTATGTTTTATTTTATGTATGGAATATAGGCTTAAATTTATATCTATGTATACAAATTATAGGTATAATTTGATGTATATATACATGTATTTACACATAAAATGCACAGTTACACATACACCATGAAGGTAGAAAGAGACTATGGGAGGGGAAAGACGGTTACAGATAAAGGAGGGGGAAAACCAAGAGAGGGCAGTAGAATATCTGAGGCCTGAATAAAGGGACCAGGTGAGCTGGGGCAGTAAGGCGGTGGAGGGCAGATGAGGAGCAAAGAGGGACAAAGGATGATATAGATGCATGAAAATGAAAACGCCACAAAAGAACCTGACTGAATTTTCCGAGGGGCCTGCCCTCAGAAGATTTCTCCCAGTCCTGGAGAAAACGCTATGGTCAGAGTGGGGTTATCTGAGGGAAAAGAATCTAAGTACACTGAGCTCTTTGTCTGTTTACTTTATTCCTCTGAGACTAAATTCTATCTACACAGCTTCAGTTCCGTTCTGACACTCAGTTCCTCTCTGTCCCTTCTTTTCCTGTCCTCTCACAGCCCTAGTAATGACTAAGCTCTTATGCTCTCAATCTCATCTTCGTCCTCTGGCCCTCTGTCCTCCATCTTTCCTTCCTCTCCTCCTCTTTTGACCTGATTCAAATCCACCCACAATCTACAAAAATTTTTCCTTGCTCCTCACTCCTTGGCCCAACTTACTCTCGCCCTACCAGCTACAGAAACTCTGCCTTGTTCTCTTCTCTCCAGCCAGGTGACTCTGCCTGGACCAGGAATTCTGCCCCAGCCTTCACAGCACCTGGATATGCAAAAAATCCTTTTGTCCTGAGTCAATAGCTGTGGAATGCCACTAGGCCTGAAGGAAAGGGATGGTCTGAGCACAAGAAACAAACCTATGCATCTACAATCCACCTGTCTCCCAAGCTCTGTAGGGGTGGTGTTACCTAGTTCAGATCAGCAGTGGGTCTGAGAAGCTTACACTATTTGCCATTAAGGCCTAGTAGTATATGAGCACACAAGAAATTCATAGCAGAAGACAGCTGATACATTAAAAGCTGAATAACATCAAATATTCCTTGATAGTTGACTTTCCTCCAGAATTCCTTGACCCTTCTAGGTTTAGCTTTATTATGTACAGCTAAATCTCTATTTGATATACTTGAAGCCCACAGCAAGAACCCATTATTTTATACACTAACATTAATTAAAATAGAATTTTTTAAGAAGAAGATATTAAATGCTCACAGTGGACACTCCAAAGCAACACTTAGATTCCTATCTTCAATCACTAGTTGAAAGTTTGTTATCTGATCAGCTCGCTCTGGTATCCTCCTAAAGACTGCTCGTCTTCCTGTTCAGGTCCTGCGTAATCCTTGGTAAAGTACAGAAGTGGTATTGACATTGGCCACACATGGAGACTGGACTTAAACAAACTGCCTAAAACCAACCTGTGTCAGGACAGGCTGCAGTGTGTCCATGGGAACAGAAGATACATTTTGCCACACCCCAGTCTGTGGTTGGGAGAGGCTGCAGTGTGTGTGGGAACAGAAGATACAGTATGTCACACTCCAGTACTATTCTGTCATTTTCATCAGTCATAGTTTATGTAATTAAGTCCATCACCACCATTTACATGATATATTTGAATATATGGCCATTTAGAGTTGATTTTGTATGAAGTGTCTTTTGTATATGTTTTGGGGTGGGGGGAGCGGGGTACAGGATCTCATGTGTCCCAGTCTAGCCAAGGATGACCTTGAGCCTCTGCTCTTCTAAGTCCACCTCTGAGTGCTGGGATTACAGGCCTGTGACCAGTTTATGCAGTGCTGAGGATCATCCAAGGGCTTTGTGCCTATTAGATGAGCATTCTACAAACTGGGCTACAATGCTAGTGTATTTGTTTAACTCTGTGAAGCTGTGTGCCTGTATAAAACACCTGATGGTCTAATAAAGAGCTGGACAGCCAATAGCAAGGCAGGAGAAAGGATAGGTGGGGCTGGCAGACAGAGAGAATATATAGAGGGAGAAATCTGGGAGGAGAAAAGAGATGGAGGAGTGAAGAGATCTAGGAGCCAGAGAAGGAGGAGGACTCCAGGGGCCAGCCACCCAGCTTCACAGCAAGCCATGGAGGAAGAGTAAGATTGAGCCGGGAGGTGGTGGCGCACGCCTTTAATCCCAGCACTCAGGAGGCAGAGGCAGGCGGATCTCTGTGAGTTCGAGGCCAGCCTGGTCTACAAAGCGAGTTCCAGGAAAGGCGCAAAGCTACACAGAGAAACCTTGTCTCGAAAAACCAAAAAACCAAAAAACCAAACAAAACAAAACAAAAGAGTAAGATTGACAGAAGAGAACAGGAAATCCCAAAAGCAAAAAAAAAAAAAAAATTCTTAATTTAAAATTAAGAAAAGTAGGCAAGAAATAAGCCAAGCTAAGGCCAGGCATTCATAATTAAGAATAAGCCGGGCGGTGGTGGCGCACGCCTTTAATCCCAGCACTCGGGAGGCAGAGGCAGGCGGATCTCTTTGAGTTCGAGGCCAGCCTGGTCTACAGCGCGAGATCCAGGAAAGGCGCAAAGCTACACAGAGAAACCCTGTCTCGAAAAACCAAAAAAAAAAAAAAAAAAAAAAAAAAAAAAAAAAAAGAATAAACCTCCGTGTGTGATTTATTTGGGAGCTGGGTGACAGGCTCCCCACAAAAGAGTAAGCTACCAACAACAACAACTAGCCTGAGAATCGCAGTTTAAATGGCCACCAGAGAGCCAGCAGGTCACTGTGGTGTATTGTGTGTAAGCACAGGGGACAGGGCCCGTGAAGCGTCGCGGCAGCTCTGAGTGCACAGCGAAGTTCATGAGTGCTTTTCAAATGGCGATGATGATGTCACTAATACATGGGGTTAGCAGAGAGGATTTCCATCAGCACACCATGTACTGAGTTCTTTATGGACCATCTCATTTAGTCCCTAGAGCAGTCACAATATTTTTGCTTGGATTGTTATTTTCACATCTATTATAAAGAAGTAGCATGTGTTTAATAACACAGATTTTATTTCTATAAAGCCTGATTGGGATAATCCCATTCTAAGCCACACATGATTACTAGAAAAATACCAAAGGAATGGAGAAATTCAGTGCACACTGCAAATAAACCAGTGTACATCTAAGCTCGGCCTTTGCTGGCACTCGCCATTCGTCACTCACGTAGCAAGGACTGGTCTGGTGGCTGAAAGAGAATGAGGACATGACCACTCCGAGGTATGGTTGAGAAGGGTTTTATTGTAGACGTGAGGGAGAACATCCAGAGGCATCTAGAGGAGTCCAGACTGAACTAGGCCATGAGAGGAGGTGTGGTGTGGGGTATGGTGGGAAAGGAAGCAAGCCAAGAGGGAAAGGGGCCAAAGTGGGGGAGAGAGAGGGGGAAGATTTGGGAAGCGGTTTTAATGGGTTAAGGAACATCAAATCCACTGATAAAGCATCATTTATGGACGTCTCTTCGAGGTGTTTCCAGAAAAGATAGGTCTGCGAGTCGATGGACGGAGTGGGTCATCTGACGGCTGGAGGACTGGCTAGACCCGCGTAGGGAAGGAAAACTGCCCGGAGCTGGGACATCCTTTCTTCCTGCCCTAGGATACAAGAGCCTCAGGTACTCAAGTGCTCTGGACTCTGGGTCTTACACCAACGACTCCTCTTCCTTCAGGCCTTCATCTCGGCTGAAGGTGGTACCCAGGCTTCCTTGGCCCTGAGCTTAGACTGACCATGCAGCCATCATGCCAGTGTCTCCAGCAGGCAGGTAGAGGGCAGCTGCAGGCTTCTCAGGCAGCCTTGTAACCGAGTGAGCCAAATGGCCTAAGAAATATATTTATATGTGAAATATATTTATCATATATATTACATTGAAATATATTTATCATATATATTACATTAGTACTGTCTCTCTGGAGAAGCATGACTAATACACTAAAATACCTAATAAATGTATCCTTAAAATTATAATGTCAGCAGTGACCTATAACTTACATAAAAGAGTAGAACTTATTGTCCTCAAATGCATCATTTTAACATAACCCATTGCCGCTCCTGTGGTTGAAATTATTTTTTCATTTATTCTTATTTTTTTAGTATGGAAAAAGGAGAATCCACTTAAAAAATAAGTGAATGAGTTTGGGGGCTGGATAGATGGCCTGGTGGTTAAGAGCATTTGCATTTGCTGCTCGTCCAGAGGACTGCAGCTGGGCTCCTAGTTCCCATTCTATGCGGCTCACAACTCCAACTTCCCTGGGCATCTACACACACATGAATGAACACACACATAAATAAAATAAATAAACCTTTTAAAAAATAAGTGGATTTGAAAACAGAATAGTGATTGGTAAAGATTAGGAGGAATGGGTGGTGGGTAGGAAAAAGGTTGATCAGAAAATGACATGTAAGAAAACCACTGTGTACAAACAATACAGGTTAATCCATTTAAAAATATTAATTAGCTCAAAACTAATTTAGAGGATCTCAAAAAAAAGTTGTTCAAATGAATATAGAGTGAAAGCAAAGACATACAGAGAGAGGGGGAAGAGAGAGAGGGAGAGAGAGGAGAAAGAGAGTGAGGGAGAGAGAGAGGGAGGGAAAGGGAGAGAGAGGGAGAGAGAAGGGGAAGGAGAGAGGGAGAGAGAAGGGGAAGGAGAGAGGGAGAGAGAAGGGGAGGGAGAGAGAGAGGGAGGGAGAGAGGGAGGGAAAGGGAGAGAGAGAGAGAGGGAGGGAAAGGGAGAGAGGGAGGGAGAGAGGGAGGGAGGGAGAGAGAGAAAACACTAGAAGCAGAGAAGAGCACTAATTTCTCTTGGTTATGTTCCATTTAGAAACAAAACCAAAGATGTTAATGTGGTCCCTACGTGTCTAGTAAAAGGAAACTGGTTTGCTAAATTATAGTACTGCCATACAATGAAGTATTTTGAGCCAATCAAACAGGGTAAATTTTTAATATGAGGAAGTCCTCAAAATAAACGAATAAGTGCTTAGCCTCTCTCTTTCTGTGTGGAGACCACTCCAGCAGACATAATGAACACCCCTGGCCTGCCACAGTCTCTGCAAGAATATGGCAAACGCTAGCCCCACAAAATGCCACAGTGCATGAAGGGCAAGGATTCTATCTGCCCAGGGAAAGTGGGAGAGGAAAGGGCAGCCATGGTGGGCAGGTCCCCCCAAGGATATAACTACAGAGAAGACTGAGCTGAGGCTTGAGTGTGTTGAGCCAACTGCAGATCCCAGAGAGCTCTGGCTGCTAAGAGGTGGAAGCATTTGGAAGTGAAGGCAATGGGAAGAGAAGGGTCCAAGTCACCCAGTTCTAAGATGGTTCATTATTAATAAAATCATGAGATTTTACTCAAAATAAATAGATAAAAAGTACATGATAAAAGACAGGACATAAGGTGTGTGTGGTATAAGTACATGGGTGCTTTATACACAGAAAACATGAATTTGAATGGTAACGTGTTAGGTGGTGGTGGCACACGCCTTTAATCCCAGCACTGGGAGGCAGAGGCAAGGGGGATCTCGGTGAGTTCAAGGCCAGCCTGGTTTACAGAGTGAGTTCCAGGACAGCCAGGGCTATACAGGGAAACCCTGTCTAATAACAAAAACAAAAACAAAAACAAAAACAAAAAACCCAAAACAACAAAAATGTTAACGTGCTGTTATCGAATGCTAGACTTATGAAGCTGGGAGTTTGTCTCTTTACTTGTCCTTGGGTGAACTTGAGAGCCTCGCACACACCAAGTGCGTTCTCATCCACTGGGCTGTATATACTTCTGGCCCTGAGTACTCTTGAATTAGTATAGTCTAATTTTTCATTATTTATGATAATTCATTATTTTGATAATAAAAGGGTTATTATAAAACAGTAAAGGGATTGAATATCCCTTTATAAATATCCAATTCAGAGAAGAGTTTCCACAACGTAAATAAGAACGACAACATGGGGAAACTTGAATGGAGTTAAGAATTTCAGAGATTGGGATGAAGCTCCCTGACAGAGGGCCATTAGCACGGTGAGGCCCTGGCTTTGGGTCACTAAGCATATGCTTGACGGATGTGGTGGTCTGGGTGAGAACAGCCCCCACAGGCTCATGTTTAAAGGCTGGTCACCAGCTGGTGGGGCTGTTTGGGAAGGATTAGGAAGGGCAGCACTGCTGGAGGAGGTGTGTCACTGGGGTGGGCCTTTAGGCTGCAGAAGCCCCGGCCAGGGCCTGTCTCTTGGCCTGCTGCCTGTGGATGGAGACACAAGGCTCTCAGCTAGCGCCATGCCTGTGTGCTTCTTATGATGGCCACAAACTAACCCTCTGTAGCTGGAAGCAAGCCCCTCATCACGTGTTCTCCTTTATAAGAGCTGCCTCGGTCATGATGTCTCTTCACAGCACAGTGACTAAGACAAGAGGAATATGATTTTCTGTGTTGTTTTCCCTGAGTCTAAGCACTTTATTTTTTACTTTACTTATTTATTTTCAGCAGATTCCTGTTGCACTCAGTGGTTTAGATCTTCCCAGCACATAGAGGAATTTCCAGGAGTGCGTGTTAAATGCTTCCTGCAAATGACTTCAGACAAGTGCTCAGCCTTGCAGAGTCCCGCAGGGGACCAGGAACTCCCTTCCAATTACAGGAGATTGTTCAAAGTTGCCTACTTGAAAGTTCTTCAGAACACAAGCAAAACAAGAAAGACTAGTGAATAAATGCACAAAATGGGACTTAAAAGGCATTTTTTTGTTTTTAATGTTTTTTTTCAAGACAGGGTTTCTCTGTTTAGCCCTGGCTGTCCTGAAATTCACTGTGTAGTAGACCAGGCTAGCCTCCAACTCAGAGACCCAACTACCTCTGCCTCCTGAGTTCTGGGATTAAAGGTGTGCGCTACTACTGCCCTGCTTCTAAGAGACATTTTTATGAGCAGGTATTTGAATATTAGAGTTGCAAAGAAAGGTCTCTGTTAATTAGAGATAAACTCTAGACTCACTTGAAATTTAAATATGGAACATGGTTATAATGCAGAACATCCACTTCTCCTTTGAAATTTATTTTCCAAAGTTAATTAAAGGAGAAAGACATGGTGGTCCATACCTGTAATCCTAGCATTCTGGAGACTGGCAAAAGATCTTGAGTTCAAGGACGGCCTGGGCTGTGAAATGAGATCCTGTCTTCAAAACAAAACAAAACCATACCAAATCAAACAAAAAGAACTCCAAGGCACAGCTAGAAACAAAGTTTGCCAAGCTTGTGGAGATGAAAGGCCCTTTCATACCTTCTCTTCTGCTAGGGCTTCCTGGGATGGGATTGCGTGGAGACACACAAAAATACCTACATTATAGCATGCTCAGAGGAGACACACAAAAATACCTACATTATAGCATGCTCAGGAGACAGAACTTCTCAAGGGCTCAAAGGCGTGGGTCTCATCCCTCGGTGCCTGTCCCCTGCCATTCTCAGCCTGTCCTCTGGTCACATTGGTCTCCGGCACACCGTATTTCTCAAGGTCTTTGCCCTCTCTGGCTTAATGTATTGTGAATACACAACATGGCTCCACCCTCTGGTTATGGCTCTTCTCCGCAGGACTCTCAGCAATCACCAAAGTCTCCACATCACCTGGGAGAGGAAGTCCTGGGTCTACTGAGGAAGAAAACTGACTACATGCTAGAACAGTAGTTCTCAACCTGTGGGTCGTGACCCCTTGGGGGTCAAATTAACTTTTCATAGGGATCGCATATCAGATATTTACATTATGATTCATAACAGTAGCAAAATTACAGTTACGAAAAAGCAACAAATTAATTGTATAGTTGGGGGTCATCAAAGCATGAGGAGCTGAATTAAAGGGTCGCAGCATTAGGAAGGTTGGGAACCATTGCGCTAGGAGAACTATGTGTTCTGTGGCCCCAGTGGGGACTTGGAGAGTCATTGTGGGAGAGGGTCTTCATGGTGCTGGGTCAATGAAAATGGAACACAGGGCTGTTAATGAAGAGCCAATGAGCATGGATGCAGTCTCCCAGATACAGCAGGTCTGGGGGCCTGACAGGGGCCCCACAAAGTAGAAATGGAGGCCGGAAATGAGAAGATCTGTTGTCGAATATTAGTTGAGGGTGTGTTACATTTGTTTATGCTGTGGAACACTTGTTTTAATGATGCAAAGATGTGTTGCATTCTTTTATGTTGCATTTGTTTGACTCTTAAAACTGTATTACTGTGCCTGTCTAAAATACCTGCATGGTCTAACAAAGAACTGAACTGCCAATAGAGAGGCAGGAGAAAGGATAGGTGGGGCTCGCAGGCAGAGAGAATAAAAAGGAGGAGAAATCTGGGAGAAAAAGAAGAAAGATCAAGGAATGAGAGAGGAAGGAGGAGGACTCCAGGGGCCAGCCACCCAGCCACCCAGCCACCCAGCCACCCAGCCACCCAGCCACCCAGCCACCCAGCCACCCAACCACCCAGCCACCCAGCCACCGAGCCACCCAGCCACCCAGCCACCCAGCCACCCAGCCACCCAGCCACCCAGCCACCCAGCCACCCAGCCACCCAGCTACACAGCCAGACATGGAGTAAGAAGGAAAGAAAAGGTATACAGGAATAGAGAAAGATAAAAGCCCCGAGGCCAAAGATAGACAAGATAATTTAAAGTTAAGAAAAGCTGGTAAGAAACAAGCCAAAGCTTAGGCTGGGCATTTATAAGTAATAATAAGCCTCTGTGTGTGAGATTTATTTGTGAATTGGGTGGTGGACCCCCCAAAAGAGTAAAGACAATAATACCTTCATATATGTCCCATTGGATTGCAGCAAATTTCTCAGCATTTATGTATTTACAACCAGTTATAAATATATTTATATTATAGACTATATATAAGATATATTATAGAATATATATAAGAAATAAGATATATATATATACACACATATATATGAAAATATAATTACAACCAGTTGTATTTTCAGGGTCCTGTCACAAGAATAGAACCCATTTGGGTCTTTTGGAGAAAGCTCATAAAAGGGATGAAAGAGTGATACGGCAGAACTTTGGTACAGGGGTCAAAGGGAAGAGGAGGAGATGGATGCAGGAACTGCTGACAGATACTCAAGGAGAGGGAGGGAGAAGAAAGTCCCATGACGGTCTCCGTGATTCTGGAACACTGAGCTTCATTGTTGTTTGCTTTTTCTTATTATTACTTATGAATGCCAGGCCTTGGCTTGGCTTGTTTCTTGCCAGCTTTCCTTAACTTGAATTATCTCATCTAGCTTTTGCCTCTGGGCTTTTCCCATTCTCTTACTTGTGTAAATCTTATTCTTACTCTGTGGCTTGTGTGCAGCTGGGTGGCTGGTCCCTGGGTTCTCCTTCTCTCTTGCTCTCTCTTCTTTCCTCAATCCTTCTTTTCATTCTCCCTGCCTGCCAGCCCTGCCTGTGTCTCGCTCCTGACTCACTACTGGCCGTTCAGCTCTTTATTAAACCATCAGGTGTTTTACACAGGCGCAGTAACACAGCTTCACAGAGTTAAACAAAAGTAACACACCTTAAAATAATATTCCCCTACACGAAGGAGATTAGGGATGACAGTTCACACTGGGTAGTGCTGTGGTGGTAAGGAGGTTGGGGATGACAGTTCACACTGGGTAGTGCTGTGGTGGTAAGGAGGTTGGGGATGACAGTTCACACCGGGTAGTGCTGTGGTGTTTTGAATGAGAAGACTCACATGTTTGAATACTTGGTTTCCAGCTGGTGGAACTGTTTGGGAAGAATTAGAAGGTGTGTCCTAATTGGAGGATGTGTGTCATGGTAGGGGGTGGGCTTTGAGACTTCAAAGCCTCTGTGTCACATCCAGTGTGCTCTCTGCTTCTGTATGTGGATAAGAAGTGTGCTCTCAGCCACTCCTGCTCCCATGCCTTCACTCTCCCTTCATGGACTCTAAACTATAAACCCAAACAAATGCTCTCTTTTCTAAGTTGCCTTGGTCCTGATGTTTTAGCTCTACACTAGTAAGAACATGCAGAGGTCACAGAAACCTGCACCTGTTTATGCAGAGATACAGAGTGGATCTTAAGTATATGTCGCAAGACAAGCAGAAGTCGGCTGATTAATAGCACAGGTGTGAGGCGTTAGCTGGTGGGAGGTTTACATGGTTGTGAGAAGACATCTATTTCCTCAGGAATAAGCCTTCTGGTGCCACATAGCTTCAGACAATGCTGGCACCTTTGAGAAAAAGTGTTTGGGGGTAAGGGTGCCCTAATTTAATAAAACTTGAACATAGCCTGGGTAGAGGAGGGCATCTCCCATTGCTATGCTGAGCGTGGTTGGGTAACAAAGCATTTGTGATTTTTAATAACCACTCAGGGATGATTACTAGCTCCTTTTTAAATTTTAAAATTCTCAACATTGTACTTATTACATCAGGATCATAACGTGTGGGATAAAGGAACTACCAGCCACTGCAGCCCTGTCACCAGGGGAAACCCGTGGGACAGCAGCAGACAGCAAACAGTTACGACTTGTGCCCCATAAAGAAAGGAGGAAAGCAAGATCTGCTCAGCACATAGTGGGCAAAAAATATTTTTTTGAATGAAATCATACACGTCTCAAAGAATCAATGAGCAGAAATGAGAGAAATGATAGCATCTTTTAAACTGAGCTTTGGGAGATTGTGCTGGTGAGGGCAGGCGGGATTCTAGGAAGACCCGGGCGGTGAGGTGCAGACAGCAGCGCGGAGGCGAGGCGAGAGGAGGGGGTAAAGTGAAGGTGGTTTTGTAGGTCACATTAGACATCTGTGTCTGCATTTTGTGGGGTCTGGGGGGAGGCAGGGAAAGGAGGCTTTCAAGCTAAGGTGTGGCATAATTGGATCTGTGCTTTCCAAGCTCGTTGCATACATAAGTTCCATAAATATTTGTCAAATTGACTTTTTAAAAGGTAATGGAACTGAAGCTAAAAATTCTCCTGAATATAATTATAGTGCTTTAGGTTGGGAACATTTTCATGCTAGGTGTGGTTGACATCTATTGTTTGTTTCCTAGCAACCCTGTATCCTTTCCTGGAGAAATCTGAAGGGTCACTTGAACATCTCCACTTTATAATTACTCTAAGGAATTGCACCAGAGACATTTATCGAGTTTGTTGCCTGTGTCCAGAAAACACAAGTCATGTGCCGAAGAGGTTATTGAGGTTTGCTGTGGAGCAGGGTGGTGCTTCTGCAGGGAGGGTTGGGAATGCAGGACAGGAGACATGCTGGAATGCTCTCTGTCACAGGGATGAGCTTGAGGGTCCCACCAAAGGCTGTCAGCTGGGCTCCTGGGATGACCTGAGCGAGGGAAGACAAAGAGGAAAGGAACTAAGGGCTTGTCAGGAAAGGTCATCAGGGGTTGACAAGCTGGCTCAGCAGGTAAAGGGGCCTGCTACACAAGCCTGGTGACCTGAGTTCAATCCTTGCAGTCCACAAAAAGGCGGAGAGACCCAACTCCACAGAGTTGTCCTCTGACCTCCCTTGGTTGCATGCATGCATACATGAGAATAATTAATAAAAATTTAAGGTATCAGCAGGATGCTGAGCACATTTTTAGTTCTTCTTAGGAGGGGTAGGAAAGTATACTATCCTCAAACATGCCACTTTGACATAAGGGTTATTTTGAGTTGAAGGCAATTAAAAAGCAGTTACACAACAAGTCATGGTGGCGCACGCCTTTAATCCCAGCACTCGGGAGGCAGAGCCAGGCGGATCTCTGTGAGTTCGAGGCCAGCCTGGTCTACAGAGTGAGATCCAGGACAGGATCCAAAGCTACACAGAGAAACTCTGCCTCAAAACAACAACAAAACCAAACAAAAAAAAGCAGTTACAAAGAACCTTTGGCCTCTTCTCACAAGGAAAGCCAAGGTGATTTGCCTCCTTAGTTATCTCTAGAGTCAACCCAAGGGATCCACATAAAGAACCGTGAGGAGGTCGGGCGGTGGTGGTGCACACCTTTAATCCTAGCACTCGGGAGGCAGAGGGAGGTGGATCTCTGTGAGTTCGAGGCCAGCCTGGGCTACAGAGTGAGTTCCAGGAAAGGTGCCAAAGCTACACAGAGAAACCCTGTCTCAAAAAACCAAAAAATAAATAAATAAATGCATAAATAAATAAAAAATAAAAGAACCGTGAGGAACCAGTCTTTGTCCATAATTAGTTCCTGCTGTTTTCCATAATTTGTCACTCAAAGTCACTTTCTTTGTCCTGTCCCTTCTCTAAAAAACTATTAGCAGCACACACATCCATAACCTGATAATTTGGAGGCTGAGGCAGGAGGATCTCAAGTCCAAGACCAGCTTAGAATTGACAGTGAGTTTGAGGCCAGCCTCAACTAAACAAAAACATCAGCTTTAAAAAATGAAAGTGATTGTCCTTCTGCTGAGATGCGATGTCAGCCCCAGTTGCTGCTGCCCTTTGTGTTTATCCCGCTGGGTACCCCATGTCTGTTCCTGATGCATGTGCTGATAAACTTCTAGTTTTCACTTGTTCGTCTTTGTCCATTTGGTTTACCAGGCCCTAGTCACAGAAGCTAAGAAGGGGCAGAAGAGAGAAGTCTAAATTCCCACATTGCCTAAGCAGTCCTTCAAGAAGTCCACATCCTCAGTCTGTGGATTACAGATGCTGACGGGCTTAAGCAGACTGGCCCAGACCAAGGCTTAATCTCCCAGAGACATACCATATTAGATTTATCACCCAGACACAAAAGGGCCGGGGACAACTGACCGACTCACCGTGGGCGGCTGTGGCCACCTGTGTCAGTCAGTGCACACGGCTGCCCTTCCTTGACCTCGGTGATACAGGACCCATACCGCTCCTCAAAGCATTACATGGCTCCTTCCTCTAGCCCCTAAGCCCCTCGCCTCTCTGGCTGCTTCTTCCAGGCATCCTTTGCAGAACTCTGGTCATCTCTTTTTTTAAGTAGAATTCCCATGAGCTTAGGCCCTAGCTGCTTCTCACAGTGCCGACCTCTCCTGCCCCATCATGGCCATCCAGGCTCCCAGATTCCGTCTGCTTCCACTCCCATAGTTCTCGTGTTCATTTGCATAAGGAGAAGCCTTTGGACCAGCAGCACTGAGGAAGAATAGAAAGGCAGGGAAAATGAAAGTAACACAAGAAAGAAGAGTCCTTCCCTCATCTAGGTCTATGTCTCTCATTAGCTAAAAGTCAAGAATTTGGGTATAAATTGTTAGAAATAAGTTTTGATCATCTGGGTACTTTAATCCCAGCACTCAGGAGGCAGAGGCTTGGGGTGGTGCAAACTTTTGATCCCAGCATTTGGGAGGCAGAAGCAGGCAGATCTCTGTGAGTTTGAGGACAGCCCTGTCTACAGAGTGAGTTCCAGGACGGGCACCAAAACTACACAGAGAAACCCTATCTCAAAAAACTAAAAAAAAAAAAAAAGAAAGAAAGAAAGAAAAAGAAAAAACAAACAAACAGTGCAAGTGTGTGTGTGTGTGTGTGTGCGTGTGTGTGTGTGTGTGTGTGTGTGTGTGTGTGTGTGTGTGTTATTTAGAGATGAGACTCAAACTCAACGTTTTGCATGTGGTAGGCAAGCACTCTATTACTACTGAGCTACAACCCTCCAGCCACTGGTTTTGTTTTGTTTTGAGACAGGCTATTGACATGTAGCCTCTGCCTCCCAAGTGCTGGATTTAAGGGCATGAACCACAAGCTCTGCTTAGTTAGGGATGAAAATTCTTTTTTTTTTTTTTTTTTTTTTGGTTTTTTTTGAGACAGGGTTTCTCTGTGTAGCTTTGCGCCTTTCCTGGAACTCACTCCGTAGCCCAGGCTGGCCTCGAACTCACAGAGATCCACCTGCCTCTGCCTCCCAAGTGCTGGGATTAAAGGCGTGCGCCACCACTGCCCAGTTGGTATGCAAATTCTTAAACTCAGAAATCTGTACAAGGTCATCCAGGTGGTTTGCATACACACTTAATCTTGCAAACTAGGAGATTGAGGTTCCTTAATGTGTCTAAAATTCTAGTCACCTGGACAGCTTTTAAAATGAGTAAAGCCTCAGCCATTTCCAGAGTCCGGTTGAGTGAGTCTTGGGTTCAGGGAAGGCCTCAGGGCTTAAAAAGCATGAAAGTAACAACTGAAGCCAGACCCGTCCCCCCCCCCCCAGCATCCCCGGAGTGTAGCATGTAGCCTTCCAAGACCCTGACTTACACCCAGACTGTCTGTGTGATTGAGTCACACCAGCTCTGGCCCCAAGCACTGCTCACTTGAGGCAATTCAGCTGCCTCGGCCCTATAGTTCTTGGACTTGGACCTGGCTACCTCTTGTCACTTCCAACACCAAAGCAGAACCCCCATCCCTACACTGAAGCTCCCAGAAATTAAAAAATGTCTACTATGAATTCCTCACTTCAGGACAATATGTTTAATAAATAAGACCACTGTGCCTTTGGGGTTCCCTGAAGCTCTCAATAACCCAGTGTATCACGTCACTACCTGGATGAGCTTAATGTAACCATGTCCTCTTCGAGGAAGATGAACCCAAATCTGTACCCTGGTAAAGCCTCCCCATAACCAGCATCACAGCTTTGCCCTGGACATCGGAGTTGGTCTGCAAACTGCTGGCTGTCCATCTCCACCTCCCATCGTCCAGGATGATCCTTTTGTTTACTGTCTCAGCTAGGAGGAGACTTACAACCAGGGCCAGGAGCTGCTCACAATGAAGTTGGTTGCTTAGCAACACTGCCCTCTTCCTGCCTCCCTCCAGATATCAATTTGTGATACTCCATTCCTCCTGCCCTTCTTCAGTGCTGTTCTAAGTGCCATTCTAACCGGATTTTACCTACATAAAGCTGCAAGGCAGGCAATGCATAGGTGACATTCTTATACTAACAGTAAAACGTGAAATTTGCATACTGTCTATGTGTGCAATTTTTAAAATGTAGTTGGTTTTGTTTAGCCTTTTGGGGGGCGGGGGGTTGAGATGGGGTCTCTCCATGTAGCTTTAACCATCCTGAAACTCAGTTTGTAGACCAGGCTAGCCTTGACCTCTGCCTCCCAAGTGCTGAGATTAAAGGCATGCACCACGCCACCATTTAGTCGTTATTTATTGAACAATTATTTACAGAATGTCCACAACAGGCTTGACACTCAGCCAAGCATTGTGTTAATTTTCTCCGGGGTCCATAGTTGCTATGCTAGCAATGGGTCGCAGAGGCAGAAGGATCAGAATTCAAGGCCATCTTTGGTTACATGAGACTGTCTCAAAACAGACAAAACTTTCCAAAGGTAGATTTTGAAACAGCAATCAGCTCATATTCACATCCAAGAGGGACCACTGGCTGAAGGGTCATGTAGGGAAATTCTAATTTTCAGAAAATGTGTGATCCACAATATCTGTACATCAGAAGTTAACTGTATTACTCCACATCAGCAGCAGTATCTGAAAAATACCATCTACAGCTGTGAAAGCCCAAGGTACCTGGGAATTAAACTAACAGATGCTATGCAAGACTGAGATGAGTAATCTTACAGAGCTTGATAGAAAACAAATATCTACACAGAGTTGTCTGCCGTATTTGTGGCTAGGAAGACTCAGATTCCTGAGGACGATGGGCTGGGGTACAGGTCAACACTCGAGTACTTGCCTAGTTATGCAAGGCCCTGGGTTCAATGTCCTTGTACTACAGAAGAAAACAGAATCTTAAGTAAGTTACTTCTCTCCAAAATAATCTATGAATTTAATAAAACTTAGACAAAAACCTACTGGGCATTTTGAGGCTCTTCATTACCTTTTTCAAAATATTATGCAGAGAGGTAAAGGGCCAGTAACAGCTTAGGTAATTTTAAGTACAGAGCACGTGACAGGAGGCGTGCCCAGACATTAGGGTTTCTTTAAAATCAACAGGAATTCAGGTATGATACTAGCACAGGAATAGAGAGGCAGACATGGATGGGAGTGGAGTGGGGTTGGGGGACTCCTGAGAGACACTGATGCTCGAAGGACCCTGACCAGGGAAGATCTAGGAACTGGTGCTGGGACACGGGTTCTCCATGGGTTAAAACAAAAATCAGTAAACCTCCTTCCTACATCACATCATAAACTTAGGCAAAAATCTAAGAGAGCTTATAATAAAAGATAAATTGTAAAAGACCCAAAAGAATGTATACTTGAGAACCTTCTGAATCCTGGGGTGGGAAAATAGCATTATTTCTTAAGACCCAAAAAATACAAACAGTGGTGGAAAATATCAACACATTTATTAAATGTGTTTATGAGTTTCATAAACATTAAACTTACAACTCTCACATGTTGTGGAGTAATCTTTTTGTACACCATGAAGATGTGTTTTTGCTAAGGTACCTTCTCATTGGTTTAATAAAAAGCTAAACAGCCATTAGATAGGCAGCAGGTATAGGCGGAATAGCCAGACCCAGAGAAGACTGGGAAGAAGAAAGGCAGGATCTCCAGGAGACACAGAGGGAGCAAGACATGCTGGAGGACAGGTAAAGCCACAAGCCATGTGGCAATATATATATTAATAGGCAGGTTAATTTAAGTTGTAAGAGCTAGTTAGTAACAAGCCTAAGCTATTGGCCAAGCTTTCATAACTAACAATAAGTCTCCGTGTTGTTATTTTGGAGCTGGCTGCCTGACACCAGCACATATATCCACGAGACCTGAGAAAACTTTAAAAAAAGGCTCTAAATACACAAAAACAGAGCCAAGTGCACCTTCCTAGTCTCATGTCTCTCTTGCCATCTGTGGTACAGAGACATGTCTCCCAGCACCTGCCTGTGTGCTTGAGCTGCCAGTGTGCCATGAGCTAAGCCAAGTGACGTGTTTAGGGTTTTATTCATGTAGACAGAAAAGATTACAGTTAAACAGTAAAGCAGGTTCAGATGGAAAAAAAAACTCTAAACAGGTTACAGTGTGTTTAGCAATGTGCATAGGCTTAAAAAAAAAAAAAGAAAAGAAAAAGGGCATAGATAGCCATAAAAATAAATGAATAGTTTAAAAATAATAAAGTCTTTAAAGAAAGAGTAAAGTAATAAAAAAGAAAATATGCCACATAGAGATGGGAATACACAAGGGCTCCGTACCCTGTATGTTGCTGTGTTGTCTCTGAGTTTTTTGATGCTGATGAACAAACAATAACTGCTGAGAGACACTGGACTATGGGAACTGTTGAATTAAACCAACCTATGTATTTTAAAAATGTCTTAACTTCAAAATGGAAGACAAAAAATATGCTGTGTTGGAGAAGAGGTCATACTTTTGTTTCCACAGAAGATGAAAGGCTGTGGATTCATTCAAGATTAAAAAGGATCAGGTCTGATCGAGGGAGACCCCCTGAAAATCCAAGATTATTCCACAACACTCGCACAAATATAAAATTAATGTGGTAATGATTTTATTTACCTCACCCCAATTGTAATGGGTCTAAGTCATTCAGAGAGTTACCAGTCTGACCATTAATAAATTTTAACAAAGAGGATTTTATTCAGATACTGGTACCAGGTCTAGCCCCAGACTCTGAATTCCCTAATGCAGCCCCCAGCCACCTCAGTCTGGGGTTTATAAAAGCAAAGAATACAAAGTTACAATTTGTTATCCTAGGTGGAAGGTCCCCTCTTGCAAAACAAGCTTATTTACAGAATCAGAAACAACAGTAAAAAATTAACTCTTAACAGATCTTAACATTTGCAGCTCTAATTTTACTTTTTAGTTCTCTTAAACACAGAGATTTTAAACATTAAAGCTTGTGGTGATTTGACTAGGTATGGCCCCCATAGTCTCATGTGTTTGAAAACTTGGCCATAGGGAGTGGCACTATTAGGAGGTGTGGCTTTGTTGGAGTAGGTGTGGCCTTGTTGGAGGAAGTGTGTCACTGTGGGGGCGGGCTTTGAGGTCTCATCTATGCTCAAGCTAAGCTCCATGTGGCACATAGTTCACTTCCTGTTGCCTGTGGATCAAGATGTAGAACTCTCAGCTGCCTCTCCAGCACCATGTCTGCCTGCATGCTGCCATGATTCCTTCTGTGACAACAAACTAAATCTCTGAAACTGTAAACCAGCTCCGATTAAATGTTTTCCTTTATAAGAGTTGCAGTGGTCATGGTGTCTCTTCACAGCAATAGAAACCCAAACTAAGACAAAGTTAGACATCAACTTAACACTAGCCATCACACCGATAAGGTATTCTAGTCCATTTGTACTGCTATAGCAAATACCCCAGGCAGAAGTACTTTATAAAGGATGAAAATATATTTCACAGTTCTGGAGACCGGAAAGCTCAGGATCAAGGCAGGGGCAGGTTGCTTGTCTGCTGTCTGCTGAGGGCTGGGTCCTTCTAGGATGGTCCTTCAAGAACTACATCCCCACACAGAGAAGGCAGTGAGGGGGTGGGACACAAAAACCCTTAGGCCAGCCCTTTTCATCAACCCAATTCCACTCCAGGATGGCACCCTGTGGCTGTCTGCTCTTGGAGCCCCACCTTTTAATAACACAGCATTAGCGCCACCTGAGTTTGGGGTGGACACATTCCACCCAGATCAGGCAGCTGTTTCAGTTCCTAGAAGGAGATGACAAGGATCCACACATCACAGGGAATGAAGAAATGTGGAAATAAATTCACGAGTAGGAATAGAACCAGCTGTGTCTATGGGAAGGGTTGGGGTTGAAATGGAAACATACAGACAAAAAGAGTCAATTCTGCGACCACCGTCTGTCAGAATGTATTTTCATATCCAGAGACGAGAATTGTTTTGCACTCCTACCTGTAGTATCTGCAAATAAAAGGTTGTAAAACAGCTTACACTGAATGAACAGCTAGCAGACACAGGATAATCTTGACATCAGCTCCGCTGGAGTGTTTCTGCTTCATCCAAGAAAGAAATCACGGAGTTGAGCATATCAATAGAAGGAGTCATTAGGGCTAAGCCTCCGCACAGGGAGGCAGTGCACTGTATTCCAGTGCAGCGGCAAGGAGTAAGGCCTGTGCAGCTGACAGGAGCTGCGGGCAGTACTGCCGTGACTGGACGTCTGCGTGCATCTCACCTGGTCTTTGGCTCTCAGCACATTGTGCGGCTCATCTTTTCTGTTTATCCCAAATGTTCTTATATATCTAATATATTTTTAAAAGTTTTAACATAATTTTTGTCTACCAAAAGACATAAGAAAATAAAATAATGCACCACAGAGAAGAAGACACTCTGTACAGGAGCTCCAAACAAAATCCTCATTCAATGTATACAAAGGGTTCCTGTATATCAGCAGGGACAGACGGCCCTCACTAGAATGTGGCAAAGGACGTGAAAAGAATGCGGAGAAGAGAGACTTGGAATCACAAAAAATTCCTGCCAATGACCCAACCCCACCAATAAGCAGAAAAAGGCAAATTAAAACCAGAGTGAGGCAACTCTTAATTTTCATTGAGAAAGAGTTACAGATATTGGAAACGACATGGAACTGTGGGAAGAGAACAGTGTTGAGAACATGAACTGGTACAACAAACACATTGGGCAGCAATTGTTATCCGCTATAAACTGAAGACCCGCAGTTGGACGGAGGCGTCTTCTCAGTTGAGGGTCCTTTTCCTCAGCTGTATCGCGCTTACAAAAGCTAACTTGAGTGAAGCTGACAAAAACTACTCAGGACACCATCCAAAGAGATAGTCTTCCTAGAAATATTTCTTATCCAAAAGAAAGAGGTTAAAATTGCCATGCTGTTACTTAGAAAGTTAACTTTACCAAACCTTTATCTGGTGATTGCTGGTGACGTGGCATCTCTCTGGAAGGTGGTGGAAATGTGTACAATTTGAACTGTGCATTTTAAAAGAAAGAATTTTATATCTGTGGGTTATTCTGTCCATTCTAAAAAGTACCTTTTTGACAATTATAAATTCGACAATTATAAAAATACCTGGCGTGCAACAAGTGTGCAATAAATGGCAGCTGCTTTTAAAAGATGCTTTGTAGTTCTGCCACTGATTTTTTATTGTTTTACTTTTTATGCACATGGGTATTTTGCTGGATGTATATATGTGCTCTGTGTACACGCAGTGTCTGTAGAGACCTGAACAGGCTGTATGACTCCTGGGAACTAGTTACAGAAGCTTGTGACCTGTCTGTAGGTGCTGGCAATGAAACCCTGGTCCTCTTCGAGAACAGCTAGTGCTTTTTAAAAGGATAAACAGTGGCGCCGGGCGGTGGTGGCGCACGCCTTTAATCCCAGCACTCGGGAGGCAGAGGCCGGCGGATCTCTGTGAGTTCGAGGCCAGCCTGAGCTACCAAGTGAGTTCCAGGAAAGGCGCAAAGCTACACAGAGAAACCCTGTCTCGAAAAACCAAAGAAAAAAACAAAAACAAAAGGATAAACAGTGGCAAAATGGGTACCTTCGGCAGGCCCTGCCAAGCTATGCCCGTAAGAGAGCATGCCACTCACAACAGAGTTAGTATAAGAGGTTTATTGGGGGAGGGGAGAGCAAGAGAGCAAAAGGCCTTCTCGGCTTGGGATGTGAGAGAGGCAGACAGAGAGAACAGGCAAGAGAGGAGCAAGAACAGGAGAAGCCAGAGAGGGGACTGCGACTGACCCCACTTTTAAGGGGTGAGGATGTCAGGTAGAAAGGCACCTGGTGACAGGTGACCACCTTGGCAGCCGAGGCAGGCTGGTGGGAACTAGCACTCTTAACTGCTGAGCAATCTCTCCAGCATCCTGTACTCCTTGTTTCCTGAGAGAGAGATTTCATTTGCAACAATATAGGTTCTCTTTTTCAAAGAACTCCAAGTATTTGTATGTACATCATGGCGGAGGAGTAGAAGCAGGGAGAGAGGGGTAGAAGCAGGGAGAGAGGGGTAGAAGCAGGGAGAGAGGGGTAGAAGCAGGGAGAGAGGGGTGGAAGCAGGGAGAGAGGGGTGGAAGCAGGGAGAGAGGGTGGAAGCAGGGAGAGAGGGTGGAAGCAGGGAGAGAGGGTGGAAGCAGGGAGAGAGGGTGGAAGCAGGGAGAGAGGGTGGAAGCAGGGAGAGAGGGTGGAAGCAGGGAGAGAGGGTGGAAGCAGGGAGAGAGGGTGGAAGAGACCGGAAGGAGCAACAGGAAGGTGCTAAAGATGGCAAAGCTCTCTTTGTCCCCCTTCCTCCATCCCCGGCGCGTGGTGTTAACCAGGGCCTCCTACAGTCTCAGCACATGCTCTAATCATGAGCTCTCCCCAGTTCCCATGTTCTTCTCAGCCCCCCCCCCCCCCACGCCGGCTGCGGACACTGTGCATGCTCTCCTATTTAATGTGTAAATCAGAGTGCCCTGCTCTATGAAGCTGTCCCTGCAGTCCTGTGTTTCTGTCTCAGCTGGGAGAAGTGTAAATATTTGCACAAGCTGATCTGTTATCTCAGACTCCAGGATTTTCTCAAATCTGCTTTCATTCAATGTAATGAATATTTATTGAGTATTTTCTAAGTTTTATGCATTCTAGGGATTTGGCAGTGGATATATTAATACAGTAGTAGTTCTTAAAGTGTGAAGACAGAGCTGGTACATTTTTATTACCTGGATTATTTTGTTGTTTTGTTTCGTTTTTGATACAGAGGCTTATGTAGCCCAGGCTGGCCTCTCTCAAATCTATGTCCTCAAAGATTACCTTGAGCGCCGGGCGGTGGTGGCGCACGCCTTTAATCCCAGCACTCGGGAGGCAGAGCCAGGCGGATCTCTGTGAGTTCGAGGCCAGCCTGGGCTACCAAGTGAGTCCCAGGAAAGGCGCAAAGCTACACAGAGAAACCCTGTCTGGAAAAAAACCAAAAAAAAAAAAAAAAAAAAAAAAAGATTACCTTGAGCTTCTGATACCCCTCTTTCCACTTCCCCAGTGGTGGGATGGCTGGCATACACGCTAAGCCTAATTTACTGGGAACTCCCCCCACACACACACACACATACACACACACACACACACACACACACACACACACACATACACATAGGGTCTCTCTGCGGAACAACTCTGGTTGTCCTGGAACTTGCTCTGTAGACCAGTCTGGCCTCGAACTCACAGAAATCCGCCTGCCTCTTGTCTCCTGAGTGCTAAGATAAATGCATGCACCACCACACCCTGGGTGGGAACTTTTAAGAAATGCAAATTCCTCACCCCATGGCCATTGTTAGTCACAATTTTCCATCACTGTATTGAAACACCTGTGATAATTAAATTATAAAGATTAAATATTATTTTAACCCACCGTTTGTTTCGCATCTGTTGCGAGGCAGCAACAGTGTGAAGGACCACTTGACGGGGGTGGGGGGGTGGGGTGGGTGTGCTCTCTGCAGGACCGCCCACTGTGATCTCCCACTGTGTCCCGCCAGTACCCTGAGGGCCTTTGAGAAACAGGATCCAGAGAACAGCAGCCACGGAAAGCAGCAGGCAGGCACTGGCCCCCATCTTAACTGGCCCCCATCTTAACTGGTCCCCATCTCTTTTTTAACAAGACATTCAGGAGATTCAGCGCACTAAAGTTCGAGTCATTTTTTTAAAACGTGGTGGCGCACACCTTTAATCCAGCACTCTTGAGGCAGAGGCAGGTGGATTTAAATTCTAGACCAGCCTGGTCTTCAGGACAGCTAGGGCTACACAGAGAAACCATCTCAAATCAGTAACAACAAATAAAAAAAAAAATCAATCTACTATCTCACATATGATTGCTCGATAAGAAACAATGGACAAATGAATGAATTCCTCACTGAGAATGCGAGTTCTTGGTTGAGGTGAAGACAGGGTGGAAATTCACGGTCTGTGTGAGAGTGTTTCCCATGCCCTCGGACGTCTGGCTGGTTCCTGTTTTTGTTCACTGGTTTATTGACAGTTGTGTGAAGAACCAAGCAAGCAACAACAAAAGAAATAAGACCAACAATAACGGGAGCTTTGGGGAATTCGACCGACACCACTTGGTTTTAGTGGCTAAAGCGGGTAAAAGTGAGTCCCATTTGGCTTATACCTATAAGACAAATGCAGCCTTTGTTTACCCTTCTGTCCTGGTGCGGAGTAGACAGTCACCGGTTTTCTCAGCCCTTCTGGAAGAGCACTGAACTGGTCGGCACGGCTTAGCTCAGCATTTTAATGAAGTTAGAACCTACTTGGAGACCTGGGACTTCCTCTACAAAGCTGTTTTTTTTCTTAAATGAAGGAAACACTTGTGTCCCGGCTCCCGCTGGCCCTTTGCCTGGCTCCCCGAAAGGCCTTTCTCCCTACGCTGACTGCCACTGCAGGGGCTTTCTTCGGCTTTCAAAGCCACAGAACATTTGTCTCTGCCTCCAAACCTCTTGAGAGTGCTTCTGCAGAGTCTCGGATGGAAGCGTCCCTCTGCCCCTGGGAAGAATTGTGTGTCCTTAGGAACGAAGGCACTTTGGTTTTGCAATGTAACTTCCGTCACAGTGGGGCACATTTTCCACTCTCACTTCCTGTTTTAATTCTACTTGGAAATAAAATCTGCTGAGATTTAGTTTCAAAAGACCTTCTTGAAGAAGCTTTCTCTGCCAACTAGAAAAGCAAAGGACAAAATAGCGTCGGCTTGCACTGCGGGCAGGCTCTGCTTCCTGTGGGGACCTTGCTTCCTTGAGATAGGGAAGACTTCCTCTGGAAGGGACTGAGTGAGGTCTAGAAGTGAGCCACGGTTTGCCTGGAAGAGCAGAAGCAGGAGGAGGATCAGAGCACTGGGATGGTAGTGGAAGAAGTGGGGTTCATGGGGAGCACTAGAATACCCAGACTTCAAAGCTATTGGAGGCTCTGCAATTAAGAGAGCTGAATGTTGACATATGAAAAACATTATATCAAAATGTCAGCAGGGCCAGTGAGATGAACCATCAGCTAAGGGGTTAGCTATCCGAGTTCTATCCTCAAGCCCACCTGATGGAAGAAGAGAACTGACTCCCACAAGCTGTGGTCTGACCTACACACACACACCCCCACTGTCAGCATTCAGATCTGCCCTTTGGGACCCACCCAGCGTCCTGACAACATCATCTTATGATGTTGTCTGAAGATCTTTTTAAGAGAAAACCCCTCCCCCATCTCTCTTTCTCTCTCCCTTTCAAATGTTGTATTAAAAAAGGGCACCACGGCGGCCTTGGTGGGCGGAGCCAAGGGGCACATTGGAAAGTCACTCACTGAGCAGGTGGCCCCCACATGGAAAGTTTCATTAAGTGGGGAAGGAAGGGAGAAAGAAAGTGAAAATGGGCAGAGGAGAGAAGAAGGAGAAGAGAAAGAGAAGGGGGAGGAAAGGACGAGAGAGAGGTGCCCATGACCTGGGTGGGGGAGCGGTTTTCTCCTAAAGAGGACTTTAAGATGATGTCAGGATTTGTCAGGATGCTGGGTGGGTCCCCAAGGGGCAGGTCTGAATGCTAAAACCCACCCCCATAAATAAATAAATAAATAAATAAATAAATAAATAATAAATAAATAAATAAATGAATGAATGAATGAATGAATAAATAAATAAATGAATAAAATCAAAAATGATTTTAAAGATTGACTCTGAGTGAAAAAAAGGAGCAGCTGGTTGCTGGGATAATCCAGGGAAGCCATGGTTAGTTCAGAATCTCAGACAGTCTTTAGTAACAAGCTCTGGGGCAAAGCTGTAAGTAGGGACTGGACACTGACTTCAGCATGCTACCCTCAACACCTCCTGATCCAGTGCTCTTCTCCCTACCCTAGAGCAAGGGGGAATCTTTTTATCAGCTTGTCCCCTGGGGCTCTCCTTGGCAGAGCACACAATGTCTGCTGACCTGGAGGCCCAGTGGAAAACAGAATATGGCAGACCAGCAAGTTCTCGGAAGTGATGTGTTTTGTCTGAAAAAAAAATAAGTCCATGCAAATGTCTGCCTCTTGCTCTGTAGACTCTGTGCTCCGAGAGTGCCTGTGTCTCCCCCAGGGTCACACATCTTCCAAGTTAAGAAGCTGTGCTCTGGGGCTTTCAGTTTGTGAATGGCTCCTCCTCACACTACAGGAACTGGTAATCCCCCTGGCTGAGAATAAGACCACTATCACAATTTTTGAGCCAAATTTGAAGTGAGCTTTTTTAAGTACTGGTCAAGAAGATGGACACTGGCCAGGTCCATACTCAGGAATTCCCAGAGAGTGGTGCCGAACTACATTAGACGGGAGCTTTCAAAGACAAAACCATAAGGCACATTCTTCCTGCCTTTGTCCAATCAGGGGCAAGCATACATCCTGACTCCACCTCCTGCCTATGTGTGATCAAGCACATCCTATGCAGTTGGGGCAACCAAGCTTGTTTACAGAAGTGAAAACACATGGCTTGTTATCTTACACAAACAACAGCCTCCAGCTTTCTAGGAAGTCATCTGTCCTTGGGCAAGTGGGGCTTACTGTTAGAGGCATTTAGTTTTATAGATCTCTTAAGTACAGTAATTTAAACTCAAAACATAATTTTAGCTGTCACAGAACAAGGATGTCAGACTCACCTTGTGGACTAGTAAGCACCTTGGCACAAACCACTGTGTGTTCTAGAGACCAGAACTTCCCTCTTTTGGGTGAGAAGATTTACTGAGTTGGAGTTATTCCTCTTAATATCTTTGCTCCCCATTCTAATGGATGCTCGGTTAACGGGCTTTACAGACCCATAGGTAGCTGACTATGGCAGAGGATGCCAGAGTCACCAGTGGGGAGTCTTGCTTTAGCTCCACGGCAGATACTCTGTACCATTAGTTCCTCCTTTTTGTAGGTGCTGCAGTCCCAGTCTCCCCGTGAGTGCCTGAAACTGCAGATAGTACCAAATCCTATATACCAGCGGTTCTCAACCTCGTAGTTGCAACCTCTTTGGGGGTGGAATGACCTTTCACAAGGGTCAAATATCAGATATCCTACATATCAAATATTTACATTACAATTTATAACAGTAGCAAAATTACAGTTATGAAGTAGCAACAAAATAATGTTATGGTTGGGGGTCACCATAACATGAGAAACTGTATTAAAGGATCTCAGCATTGAGAAAGTTGAGAACCACTGTTATATACAGTATGTGCCCCACAATCCATTACATGTATAGATGTGAGAGTCAAAGTTACATTTTAAGTTTTCATTACTGTGCCTAAGAGATCCATGAAACAAAAAAACCTGTAAGTGCCTTGCCCAAGGACAAATGCTTCCTGAAATGCTGGAGGCTATTGTTTATGGGAGATAACAAGCCACACATTTTCACTCCCCTAAACAAGTTTGTTTGAACCAATTACACCTGACGTGCTTGATCAACTGTGGGCAGGAAGTACATCGGCAGGAAATACTTCAGGACGTATGCTTACCCCTGATCGGGCCTGTTGGTTTTAAAAATAATAAGCGGCACCGATGCGAGAAAGGTCCCGAGGCTCAAGGCATGAGGCATGACAGAACCCAGTATCAGAGCTTTGTTAGGAAGAGGGGGGACAGAAAGAGTGTGGCCAGGCCTGGGGCAGAGACTCGTACAGAGGAGAGATGGGGAGGAGGAGAGAGCCGAAGAGAGAGGGGAGGAGTCTGTGTCCGGCTTTTAAGGATTTCCCCCGCACATGCTCAGGTGGGCTTATGGAGCTACATCACGCATGCGCTGATTGCATGACCACGCTGCGCACATCTGTGCAATCACACAGTGCACTGATGACATAAGTCGTAAGACCCCTCACTTAGCTACTGAACTGCGCATGTGCGGTCATATAGCTGGAGTGGCAGAATTCTAACATTCCAGACTTTTTGCTTATTATAAAAAGCAGGTGAACAGGAATAGGGACATTGTTTCTCCTGGAAAAACTGCTTCCAGCTGACTTGGTGGGTGTTGGTTGACTCTTGTGGGGGTAGGGTAGGGAACTTCTGAAGTAGCCAGCCATCCTGGGGTCGTCTGCTGCTTTGGGAATCGTCTGACAAGGTGCTGTTCAGGTGGATTCAAGCTGACCTGTCTGGGTGGATTCTATGGGAAATTTAAAATCTTGAGCCGGTGACCATAGTATTGTAATGTTTTAGTACTCTGCTTATATTGGTTAGTGTGTGTGTGTGTGTGTGTGTGTGTGTGTGTGAGAGAGAGAGAGAGAGAGAGAGAGAGAGAGAGAGAGAGAGAGAGAGAGAGAGAGAGAGAGAGAGAGAAGGAGATTTGGAACATGTTTTTAATTTTTACCTGAGATAAGCTTTATCAGAGACAGATTATTTTAAGGCACCTGTTTCCTTTATTAGTTTAACATCCAGGAGATACAGGTGATCAATTGTTGAGAGCATTTAATGGTAATAGATTGTTATATTAAAGTCTGTTTTTGCAGAGCCCAGATACTTTTGGGTCTGGAGTTGTTCCTTACCACCTGGGTATATCTGATGATCCTTGGACTCCAGCTCCATGGTGATCCTGTAGCAATTAGCTAAGTAGTTAATTAGAAGAGGGAACTAGGAAGACAAAAGCTTGTGGGATGAAACCTCATTCCCTGGAATTAGGGACAAGGCAGTAGATCCTGATGTCCTCTGGAACTTGAGAGAGAGCAGGGCCCTGTCTGTGTTGCTGTGCATGAGGAGAAGAAGCATTTCTGACCAATCTGGAGTGAAGCAAATAGGGGGAGCAAATGAAATGAAAGCTCCTACCTTAGCTGGAAACTCTCCTCCCATTAGGTACACCTGAAAGCACAATTAAGTCTGGTGCAGTGGGTAAGGCAGTCCCCTTACCCCAACAATAGGGAAACGAGAAGGAGAGGTGGGAACTCCAAAACTCCCTCAGGACTGAGAAAGTGGCTCAGTGTCCAAAGGAAGGAAATGGATCGACCCATACTGCATCCTGGGTTCCCTGTGAGCCCGTGGCCAGGCCTGGGTGGTCTCCTGGAGGTCTTTGTTTGATGTCCCCATGCCACGAGGTACACGGAGGGCAGTCAACTGACCAGTTATCTTTCTAGGTGGCACTTCGAGCAAGACTCAATTGATGGCCCAGCAGGGCACGCACTAGCCTGTGTGGCTTGCTAAAACAAGGACCTGGAAGTCCTTATGCAGCTGCTCTGATAGCGTGTGCCAGCACTTGGCAATTCTGTTCATGAGCTTTCTCATCTCTCCCATGGTACCTTAAATGCCACAGCTGAAACTTCCGCCTGTAGGGTTAGGAGCCCTGCTTAAGTTTAGCCTTGATGTCAGGAAGCTCTGGGAGACAAGAGACAGATTTTATTCTGTGTCTTGAATTCTTCTTCTTCTTCTTCTTCTTCTTCTTATTATTATTATTATTATTATTATTATTATTATCATTATCATTAATATTAATATTTGATAGTTTGCTGGTTTGAGGACAGCTTTAGGAAGATCTGCCAGGAGGCAGGTTATAAACTGATCTTTGGCTAGAGATCTATCCGGGTTATTATGATCCCAATGTGGGTCCTGATTGTAAACTCATTTGCATTCATCCTAGCCTGCTTCTAGACCTGTCCTGCTTAGCAGCCTGCCTGGTACCAGAGAACAGAGAAAAGAACAGATAAGATATGGTTCTTTTGAGTCAGAGATTCCTTAGGTTCAGGAGTACAAGTGGGCAGGAGAGAGAGAATCAGAAAGGGAGGGTTTAGAGCTTAGGTAAAAGTGTAGGGATAAGGTTACTCTTTTCATTTGCCCATTCGCTGGTAGAAGTTAGATAGATCCCATGAAATATCTGGGTTCAAGCAACCTTTGCATAGCCAGATTTACTGGTATCTGGGGATATTTAAGGCGTTTCTCAGAGGAGGAGAGGGACCAAGAGGAGGAAGCGTCCATGTCCCATGACTGCACCCAAAAGAAAAATAAATAAAAAATTAAAATAATAAACGGGATTGAAGACCCCCCCATCTTGGGTGTCCCCAAGGGCAGGTAATCTGTGGACTGGCACATGTTACCCCACTTGTGATCACAGGAGGGGCAAGGGCTGGGAGTGTACGTACCAGAGGACCCCCTGGGAGTCCAGACAGCATTCAATACTTCATCAAGAGAGAATGTGTCATGGTACGCAGCCCGAGGACTCCCTGGGGATCTGGCATGAGAAATATATCTCAGGCTACAGTCACGGGAAATGGCATCAGAAAGGGAAAACTCACCAATCTGGTTAGCTGGTGTGTTGTGCGGAGCAGTCCCAGTGACTGGGCAAATGAAAAAAAGTGGGCAGTCCTACATCCAAGAAACCTCGGTACAGGGTCCCAGACGCAGAGCCCTGGACACAGAGCGTTGTGAGAACCTGTTTCGTCACGGCACCAATGTTGGTTTTAAATATGTGGCGCTGGTTACCGTTCCAGGAAAGATCAGAGGCACGAGGTCCGACAGAACCCAGTATCAGAGCTTTATTGGGGGGGGGGCACAGAAAAGAGTGGGACCAGGCCTGGGGCAGAGACTCGTGTGGAGGAGAGAGACGGGGGAGGAGAAGAGAGCTGAAGAGAGAGGGGAGGAATTTGTGTCCTGCTTTTAAGGATTCCCCCGCACATGTGCAGGTGGGCTTACGGAGCTACACCACGCATGCAGATTGCATGACCACACTGTGCACATCTGTGCAATCACACAGTGCACTGATGATGTAAGACATAAGACCCCTTGCTTAGCTACTGAACTGCGCATGTGCGGTCATATAGCTGGAGTGGCAGAATCCTAAAAGGGCCTAATGGAAATGTGGTGAATTATGGGTTTTGCTGATAGTGTTGAAAACTAGGAGCTAACACCTAGATGTTGCAAAGTAAAAATTTATTGATGGCTGGACCAGCTTTGCAGTCTCCATGGTAGGAGAATGAAAACAGCCCAGATTAAAGGCAGAGTAGCCCCTTTATACCAAGTGAGCAAGTGATTAAAAGTGGAATTTTGAAGTTATTTTTATGATCACAGGAAAGGTACACGTTATTGGTAATATGGTCAGACAGTTAACATACCATGAAACATCTAATGGTCAATCAATTCTCAGAACAATGGAAAGAATTTACAATGTGTCATTCACAAGATTATTGAGGAAGAACCAGTCAAAAAAGTCAACCTTTAGCTTGGGACATGATTAAAGCAATACAGAAATAAATCAAAATTTAACTAAAGGAAAAATGGAGTCAGCTGTTCCTTGGCATTGACTTTTTAAGCCCCTGCAAACCATGATTTGGGGCCATTTTTTTGAAACACAGAGATGGAGCTGGCCAGAGAATCCATCCACTTGGCCAGTATTTAATTAAAGCTTGCTTCACATTTGACTTTGAGCTGTGGGAGCGGTCTTATTCTCGACCAGTGGGGTTAACATAAACACATTCAATCTCTTCCACTTACCACATACAGGTGGGCATATAACTTCTCTAGTTTGACATGTAGCAGACAACCTGCATGAACGTATTTTTTTCTTCTTTACCGTTTCTTAGTACGGCCCCGACAGGCTCATATAGTTGAATGCTTGGTCCCCAGTTGACGGGACCGTTTAGGAAGGACTAGGAAGTGTTGCCTTGTTGTAGGTGTGTCACTGTGGGTGGGCTGTGGGGTTTCAAAGGCCCGTGCCCTTCCCAGTTAGCTCCTTGTCTCTGTCTCAAGCTTGTGGAACAGATGTGAGCTCTCAGCTCCTGTTCCCGCGCCATGCCTCCTGCCGTGTTCTCATGGTCCCTCCATTAAATGCTCTTTTAAAAAATGCTTTGGTTATGGTGGCATTTTGTCCCAGCAATAGAAAAGTGACTAAGACAGACATTGATAGCAGGGAGTGGGCTAGAGCCTGAGCATGCTGGTATTTGGAGCTTTGGACCAGGAAAGCAGAGAATACTGTAAGCAGGGATTAATGAGCCATTCTAATAGAAGCTTGGAAGACAGTTGTGCTGAGAATAATTTGGATTATGGAAGCCCAGCTCAAGATGATACAGCAGAGAACAATAATAGCGGCTGGACTAGATACTATTCTCATGATTTTTTTTTTCCCCGTTCGAGACAGGGTTTCTTTGCATAGTTTTGACTGTCTCAGAACTCGCTCTGTAGACCATGCTGGCCTTGAATCCTCCTGCCTCTGCCCCTTGGCAGTGCTGGGATTAAAGGTGGGCGCCACTACTGCTCGGCTCATCCTTGAGCTATTTTGGCAAAGAATGTGGCTGCTTTTTGCCTTTATCCTAAAGAATCTGCCTGAGGCCGAATTAAAGAATTTTGGACTAGTTTCCTCAGCAGAGGAGATTTTAAGACAACCTAATATCTGCCCTGTAGTATGGTTATTAGTGATCACTCTAATGAAGATCTACAATGGAAAAGAGCCAGCAGGGCAAAAAGAAGTACAAGATGTACAGTCTGAGGAGAAAAAATAACCCGAAATTCAATGTTGGAGTCAAGGCTTGTGCTGAGAGAGGTAAGGAGAGTGCTGATGTGAAATGGAATAAGGAAGGAGATCTCACCGGACCCACCCATAAACGAAGAACTATAGGCAACTCAGGACAAGACCGCACTCAGCAAAGCATACCGCTTGTAAAAAGCAAATACCTAAGGAATTAAGGAAAAGCTTATGCAACAAAGGAAAGTATCAACAATCAAAGCTTACGAAAATGTAATTCAAGGAGATGCCAGGTTCCATCCCAAGCAGGTGACAGCTTTAGCGTGTGGTTCTGGCTTTAGAATCCTGAAGGATACAGGCTTAAAGGGGTTATGGAATCTTCCTGTGAGGTTGAATAAAGGGGCTGAGGCCAGGTGTGTGACAGGGGAGTCCTTGCCTAGAATCCTGGAGGGGCCATTGAAAAAGAGAAATAAAAGGAAAGGAAAGGAAAGGACATTACCAGTCCTAGGTATGGTGGAGAAGAAAGTTTATTGTAAATATAGGGAAGAGCATAATTAGAGTTAGGGGTATCTGGGAGGGTCCAGAGTGACATGACCAGGCTGAGCTGGGCCATATGAGAAGGGGAAGGGAAGGGAGAAGGCAGAGAGGGGAACCAGGTGCAGCAGCTGGGAGGTCAAAGTCTAAAAGAGATGGATAACCAAAACAGCTGGGTTATATAGGGAAAACCCTCAGGGAAGGGCAGCCCAGCCCCTGGCCTGGAGAGTTCAGGGTGGAGGGCGGGGTACGCCAGCCATACCCTGTAACAGGTAGGGACTGAGGAATGCTTGAGAACCTAGCAGCCAGGTCCAGCTTTGATATGTTAAGTAGGTACCTCAGCTGTTTGTACCAGGGTTTGAGACTTAACAAATTGGAGACTCCAAGATGTTGGAAATGCCAGAGCCAAGGGATGTCTGTCAGGCAGAGCTGTATGTAGGATTATAGACCATACAGTCTCTGCCATTGTAGCAGAAGCAGCTGCAGACGGATAAACAAATAGTCCAATTAAATCGTATTTACAAAAGAAGATGACATGCCAGCTCCTGTCAGCATCCTGTGTCTCCTCCAAGGAAGATGGATGGCCTCAGAAGAACTTCCACCTGCTTTAAATGTAGCAAGCCAGCTACAGAGCGGAAAACTACTTTGTACCTTAACTGCTGCTAAGACTCTGTCCAGACTGCGGACAAGCAGGACACTGGGGAATTGATTGCCCCACTTTGCCAAGACAAGGTAGGTCACTCTCCCCAAATTCCTACTCCACAGGAAAGTCTGTCAGATCTTCTGGGCTTGGCCGCTGAAGACTGGTACTGCCTTGGGAACTTCTGACCTCAACAACCACAGAGAGACCTAGGGTAGCTGCCCTCGGCAGCTGGAAAGCTGTCTCACTCCTGCTTACTCAGGTGAAATTTATCCTTCTCAGATCTGATGGTGTTTGATGACTAGGGTACTGACAGATTTACCAGTCTAACAGCTCTTTCCCCCGACCCCCAAGGCTACAACCACCTTGGTAGCTCATTAGTTCATTAGTGAAGTTTCCTGTTAAAAATACAGAAGGTTTGCCTTGTTCACAGGCTTCATAGCGAAGGATAAACAGGCTTCAGAATTTTAGCACTGAAAACTGAAGTTTTGATAAACTGATAGAGCACTGACTACAGACAGTTTTCCGAAGTTCTTACATTTCTGTGGACTTTACTGTCCCAGCTTTTAGGACTGTATAGAGGCTTTTTGCTATGACACCAAAAGTAAATCTGTTCCAGCTGCCTTACAGACACATGCATGTTCCTGGGAAAGAGATCTGCTGCTGTATCAAGGAGTCTGGCCTGGTGCTAGACTTGTGCCAAAGCCAACCTGCAGGGGGACCTCCAGATGTTCTGAGGACACCGACCAGGCAAGGACTGGCAGGTTGACTTCACCCACGCGCCCACTCATAAAAAGCTCTATTGTCTCTTAACTCTTATCGACACCTTTACAGCATGGATGGAGGCACTCCCCACCTCCAGGGAAACAGCGGATGTGACGACTCAGGTACTCCTGGAACACATTATCCCCTGATTTGGTGTGCCATCCCCCTAAGCTCCTGGGACATCAGTGCTGGTTCCACCTCTCCAGACTCAATCCACGATAATTGGCACATCTTCGTTCATTTCTTTCTGGCTGTCTTTACTCTTCCTACAGCTAGCCCCATTCATAGGGCCAATGTTAATAATCTATTTTTTCTCCTAGCAACTTGCCTTCTCCACATCCTCAAGAAACAGATCCCTGAGGTCTCCAGGATGGCAGTTAACCAACTGCTTCTTCACCCACACCTCCTGCTGAGTGTGAGCCTACCAGCTCCTGACTCCCCACACCCCTCATCATCCCTTGCCAGCAGGAAGTAGCAAGACTTGAGCCAGTGCCCATGTATTTCCAAAAAGGTTGGGATGTTGGGAACCTCCAGCTCAGGGCCCATTCTAAACCCGCCCAGATGTTCAGCTGGGAACCCAGCCCCACATCTCCTCTTCCAAACTGTGAAAACCCACCACGTATTGACTCCTCCCCCAGAGCTCCTCAAGACTGCCTACAGGGTATCTAAGGTCTGATCCATAGACCTTCCATGTGATTCTCTCCTGCTTCCTTTCCCCTGAGGGTCACCCACGAGTTGCTTTGCTCAGATTAAACCTGGTCTTATTAATTTGGTTTGTCTTGGCTTATTGCATTGGTGGAGTTATCCACTACCTCGGGATTTTTTTCAAAACACTTATCAATTAGAATGGCTAAGACAAAAAAAATTAAGGAACAATTATGTGCTGACCAGGATACAAAGAAATTAAAGTCTAGGATGTTACTAGAGGGGAGGCAAAATGGTGTACTTACTGTGAAAAACAGATCAGAATACCCTAAAAAAGTTAAACATTAGGTTACTATATAACTTAGCAATTTTACCCCTAGTAGAGTTGAAATTTCCAGCTAAGGTATTCCTTTATAATATTCTGACTGTCTGTGATGTGTCTTGCAATGTTTCCCAATTTGATCGTGGGGTGCCTGGCCCCAGTGGATGTATCCACAACACAACTCCTGCACTTCCTGGTCCTGGAATACCATGAATGAGGAGGTAGAAAGATTGTAAGAGCCAGAGGACCAAGAAATCTGCTGTGACATTGTTTCTCCTGGAATCTTCATCCATGATGCCTCAACAACACGGCATCCTGAACAAGTACAACAGCAACAGCCTTCTTACAACACTAAGAAGGAGGGAATCTCACAGGACCTCACCCATAAATGAAGAACTGCAGGCAACTAGGGATGCTGAGAGCTGGAGAAACCGTCTCCTCCAGGGATGAGCTCCCTAGCTGATTACCCAACATCAAATGGTCAGCCCTGTAATTGTAAGTACAAGTAATGTTAAATGGAACGAGCAGATTGTATTTATATAGCTATGCGTATATTACACACACACACACACACACACACACACACACACACACATACACATCAATTAAAGAAAAGGAGTTCATGAATTTGTAAGGGGTAGGCATGGGAAGAACTGGCAGGAGTAAAGGGAAAGGGGAATTATGTAATTATATTTTAATTTAAAAATAATTAAAAAAGAAAATAATTGAAAACAGAGACCCTGTATACATATATGCGTGTTCACAGCAGCACTATTCATGGTAGATAAAAGTTCCATCAATATATGAGTAGATATATGTCTTAGTTAGGTTTCAGTGGCTGGGATAAACACCGTGACCAAAAGCACCTTGAGGAGCAAGGGGGTTTTGGCTTCCACTTCTATGTCGCAGACCATCACTGAGGGAAGCTAAGGCGGGAAACCAAAGTAGAAACCTATAGGAGGAACCTGGAGGCAGGAATTGAAGCAGAGACCCTGGAGGAGTGCTGCTTACTGGCTTGCTGCCCGCCCGTGGCTTAATCATCCTGCTTTCTTATACAACCCAGGACCTCCTGATCAGTGGTGGCCCTGCCACAGTGGGCTGACCCCCCTCACATGAATCACTAATCAAGAAAAGGTCTTATAGACTTGTCTACAGGCAATCTGATGGAGCCATTTTCTCAGTTAAGGTCTTCTTCCCAGATAGCCTAGGTTTGCATCAGGTTGATAAGAAACTAGGCAGAACAACATACAACACAGACACACAGACACACACACACACAGACACACACAGACACACACAGACATACACAGACACACACAGACACAGACACACACACACAGACACGCACACACAGACACGCACACACAGACACACACACAGACACGCACACACAGACACACACAGACACACACACACAGACACAGACAGACACAGACACACACACAGACACACACACAGACACACGCACACACAGACACACACACAGACACACACACACAGACACGCACACACAGACACGCGCACAGACACACACACACAGACACACACACACAGACACACACACACACAGACACACACACACAGACACACACACACACAGACACATGCACACAGACACACGCACACAGACACACACACATGCACACACAGACACACACACACATGCACACACAGACACACACACACATGCACACACAGACACACACACACACACACACACACACACACACACACACACACACACACGAATATTATTTAACCATCCCAAGAGACAAAGCACTGAGGAACACTCAAATCATGATGCCATGTGTAAAAAGGCAGACACAAAGGCTGTATATTGTCTGATTTCACTTTTATAGAATATACAGAATAGATCATGCCATGGCGACTAGGGGAGAGGATCAGGAGCGAACCAGGACAGAGTTCACTTTGGAAATGTTTTAGACCTGGACAGTGGTGAAGATGGGACACACTGGGAATGTTCGAAGTGCCACTGAATTGTTCATTATATAGTAATTTTATGAATTTCATCTCAATAAATCATTACAAAGAAAAACTAGAGCCAGATGTGATAGTGGTTCGTGCATGTAGTCTCAGAACTTGAGATGTTGGGGCCGGGAGTCCCACTTTGAAACCAGCTGGGCTAAATCGCAATCCAAGTCAGCCAGTGCTTTATAGAGAAATTCTGTCATTAAACAACGCAGTTCAACAGAAAAAGGCTGGTAACAGTAAGGGTTTGGCCCAGACTACCACATGCCAGTTCTATCCTGAGAACAGAGTGGTGTGAAGGATGGAATGTTTCTCTTGCTGTAGATGTTATTATTATCATTCATTTCATTAAGAAAAATAAATAAACCAAGAATGTTAGTAAGTATGATGATTCCTTCAAATTTACCCAGGTGAGTTTTGAGCAAATTTCATACTCAGTTATCCGTGGACTTAGTGGGGCGGTGGTGGCACACACCTTTAATCCCAGCACTCGGGAGGCAGAGGCAGGCGGATCTCTGTGAGTTCAAGGACAGCCTGGTCTACAGAGTGAGATCCAGGACAGGCACAAAGCTACACAGAGAAACCCTGTCTCTGAAAAAAAAAAAGAGTTTATCAACGTTTAGTGAATCCCGAATCCAGCGTGAGGGACTCTTACCTACTTGGGATCCATCTGACATCTCTTGTTTCACTATGAGTGGCTAAAACAAACGTTTGCAAGTTTTTGTCAACTTTCCATTTCTAAGGAAGAAGAACCCTTAAAACGTCTCATGGAAAATCTTGAGACAGCAAAGGAAAAAAATGACAAAAACCAAGAGGTTGGTTTATTGCATGGGAATCTGGAAAATCCTGCCTAATTCTGTTTCATAAACACAGGATGACCCTCTCTTAAAGACAGCTCCAGATATTTCACTTGTGGTTCAGCGGACCCAGAACCACAGCTCAGTGGAATACACAGACTGAGAAGGCCAGATACTTAGGGGGAAGAGGAAATCCCATGTAAAATCATATAGCTCAGCCTGGTAGATTCACTGTCGAATTTAACTATAATAGTTGGGAAGCTTTAAATAAAAGAATATTTTCAAAAAAACAAAAATGAGGAAGAAAAAAATGATGCCTGTGATGTGACATTTAGGTCCCAGGCCGGCATTCTCGGGAGGTTATGAAAAGTAATAGCCGCAACACTGGACAGCAACTCTCTGGAAGCTTTTGTTCAAATGGCGGTGCTTAAGTTAGAGACCTTGTAAGAATCACTGTCAATGAGGGCTGCCTGGTGTGAGAAGGCTCATTCTGACTCAAGGCTATTGTTTCCTGACCTAGATACCCAGAATTCTGGGTGTGGTAACTCCTTTACAAAAGCTGGTTCTCTTGGGAAATGATCTTCGGTCATTATAGGTTAGCATGTCAGTCCAAAATCCAAGGTCTGAAATGCTCCAAGATTCCCAATCTTTTTGAGCATGAGACGTAAATAGAAATTCTGTGCCATTAACGAAGAGTGGCAGTCGAATGCAGGCCAACACCATACAATTTATCCAGCATCTACAGGGAGGAAAAGGGCCTCTTTGGTCTCTTCAGCCCTGATATACAAAGTTTACTTCATATATAAATGTATTAGTCAGGGTTCTTTAAAGAAACAGAATTGATAGAATGGTAGTTGTTCAGTGCAGGAGACTGGATGTCTCAGCTGTCCCAGTCTGCGTCTGGAGTACGTGGGAATTCCTAGAGAGCAGCTGGTCTCAGTCTGCCTTGGATTCCTGAGAAACTAGGCTCTAACACCAGTGAAGGAATTCCCCCACAGTGGATGAACTTGCCAAAGAGAGTGAGGGCAAGCAGGCCTTCCTTGTTCTTATGTGGGCTGCCACCAGGAGGTGTGGTCCAGATTTGGGGTGGATCTTCCCACCTGAAATGTTCTGATCAAGAAAATCCCTCATAGCATGCCAACTGCTTGGGCTTTAATTGATTCCCAATGTTTCCAAGTTGACAATCAAGACTAGCCATCACCACAGAATTATTAAAAAATACTGGCTATAATTATATTTAGTCTATGTGCCTATAAAACATGAGCGAGTTTTGTGTTTAGACTTGAGTTTCCTCTCTGACCTATTTTATTAGGTATATACTGCCAGTTCTGCCCAAGATGAAGTCTGGCCTGGAAGTGCAAACATTGGCTTTGGAGTTGTGGGTGAGGAAATGTTTGAAGGCAGGGCAGGCGTCATGACACTCAGAGACACTTGACTGGCAGATTCTCTTAGCTTCTTAGGCTGGACAAGCTGTTTACTGCTGGTAAAAGGCTATTGGTGATTTTCTCTTTTTCTTCTTTTTGATTTGTTACATTTGATTTGTAACTCTATTACTTTAATAATCAGTAAAAGAAAATCTAAATAATATAAAATTAAAAAAATAATTTTATGCCTACAAATTATTTTCATGCCTGCATCCAGATTTCCACTCATTTGCCACTACCCTCCCCTGCCCGCCCCCAAGCTGCTTTCTGGGAATAACTGCAGTAGGAATGTCCTGAGAATTACTGTGGCTCATATAATAACATAGACTCATCAATGTTCTCTGCCTGCAGAACCTTGGAGAGCTTGAAGGATTAGATGTTCCAATTGCACTGGGGGAGGACAGGTTGCCATGCTTGGCTTGATTGAAAGACACAGTTGGAGTCTTTCTTGGAACTGTCCTATTCCTATGTGGAGATGGTCTTAAAATGGTTGTCCTTTTGTACCATTCCCCAAAGCCTTGACTAAAACACCACCCATTCTACACTTACTCTTGAAAATTATGCATCCTATTTGATGGAGGGGGAAGGTGGAATGGGATGTCTTCCTATTACAATGTGAGTGGTGAACAGGTGAATGATGAAGGACCCCAGGATATCACACCCACATGGAGTTCTGTGAGCCCTGGGTAAAAAGGAAATGGGTGTTTAAAGTCCAGCTTACATGTGCATATAGATCTACATGATGCTAAACAAATGCATGCATTCAAAAATATCTGATAAGTGCTCCTTTTACATCCTGCCCATGTTTCACTGAAGTCTATCTTGATGTTGCATTCCAAGGTCCCTGTTCACTCCATCATAGATAAAAACATGGAGGCTTTCTCACTGTCTTTTAGGTCATAGTCATACTGTGGTGCAAGTTGTCTCTGATCTACAAACCTGACTTGTTTTTGTTTTTTAAAGACAGTGCCTCTCTGTGTAGCTCTGGTTGTCCTGGAACTTGCTCTGTAGACCAGACTGGCCTTGAACTCAAAGATCTGTCTGACTCTGTGCCCTGAGTGCTGGGATTAAAGGTGTGCGTCACCACTGCCCTGCCAAACCTGATTATTTCATTGGGATCTTCTGATATCTGTAGGGAAGTAGAGATGCTATTACAGAAAGTTGCTGCTCTTCACTTTTCAAAGCTTGTACAAGGGTCTAATTACCAAGCCAGGCCCACTGTCCTCCCACTCTGTTTTTAATTCAGTGACAGCATGCCAGCCCCTTCCTGCCCTGCTGTTTTAGACTACTGGAGGGCATTGGATGAGTGTTTCATAAGCCATAGAGTAATCTTCACTCGGGAGTCACCAACTGAGGCTAAGATGAAGCTGAATGCCGCAGTGTCAGGATAATTAATTCTCTTTTTTAGCATATTGACACTTTGTGGTGGTTATTGCTATGTCAATAGTTCAAGCTTCAAATTGTTGATTGACATGGTACTGTGGGATGGTCTGTATGTCAAATGTGTTGCTGATTGGTCAATAAATAAATCACTGATTGGCCATTGGCTAGGCAGGAAGTATAGGTGGGACAAGGAGGAGAATAGAGCTGGGAAGTGGAAGGCTGAGTAGGAGACACTGCCAGCCGCCATCAGGACAAGGAAGATGTAAAGTACCGGTAAGCCACAAGCCACGTGGCAAGGTATAGATTAATAGAAATGGATTAATTTAAGCTGTAAGAACAGTTAGCAAGAAGCCTGCCACGGCCATACAGTTTGTAACCAATATAAGTCTCTGTGTTTACTTGATCGGGTTTGAGCGGCTTGGGACTGGCGGGTGAGAGATTTGCCCTGACTGTGGGCCAGGCAGGAAAACTCCAGCTACAAATGGCGTCCAACGTGGTGGCAAGAGTTTCCACCTAAAACCTGAGAAAAAAGATTCTAAAACGGAGCTAAAAACAGCTTCCTAATTGTCTCTCTCAAATGAGCGGCAGCTGCCGGTTTGAGCTACTGGCGGGTTGCTGGCGTGCGCGCTCGACCTGCAGTATGGCGGGAATGAGGCCTCTGCAAGTGGCACATTAAGCTACATTGTGGATTTAGCCTTTGCTAGTACAAAACAAAAAAAGAGGTTTCTGGGCTACACGCTGCTTGGATAAAAGCATAGACCCACGATAGCTCCCAGAGCTGGTGGTAAAGTACCACGCCAAGTTGGGAAGCTGAGGTGGGCGGAGCCAGCAGCCACAGTTGCTGCAGCTTAAAGCAATAGATTCACAATAAGACAGATTCAGATGTAATAGTTTAAAATGTGTGTAAAATATACGTAGGCTTGAAAGAGACAAAAAAAAAAGGTGATATATACAGTATAGAAACAAATACATGGTTTTAAAAAATAAAGTCTTTAAAGAGACAGTAAAATTAATATAAAAAATAAGCCACGTAGAGATGACTATTACACAGAGAATCTGGATTGTGTTGTCTTTGGGATTCTTAACTACAGAGAGATATTTGATTGTAAAGGAAGCTGAGTTAAACCAGTATGTATATTTTAAAGATACTTTGACTTCAAAATTTGGATGTAAGGATATGTTGCTTTGGAAAAGAGTCTCTTTTGTTTCCACAGAAAGCGAGAGGCTATGGATTTGTTCCAGAGTAAGATACATCAGGTTTGACCAGCCAAGACCCCCTGAAAGGTCTCCGATGACACCATGGCCCAGATGATCCAACATCCAGAACCGTTTCAAGACAACTGGCTCAGATGATACAGCCTCACGGACTACTCCATGATTCTAAAACTTTCTTTGTTTCCCCAGAAGATACAGCGCCCCCCTCCAGCAGGAAGTAGTAAGAGAAGCTACGCCCAAATTCCCAAATATACCAAGCTGACTTTGGAGATGTGTAAAGGTTAAAACCTTCCTTTTTAAGAAAAGAAAAGGGGAAGTACTGTGGGATGGTCTGTATGTCAAATGTGTTGCTGATTGGTCAATAAATAAATCACTGATTGGCCATTGGCTAGGCAGGAAGTATAGGTGGGACAAGGAGGAGAATAGAGCTGGGAAGTGGAAGGCTGAGTAGGAGACACTGCCAGCCGCCATCAGGACAAGGAAGATGTAAAGTACCGGTAAGCCACAAGCCACGTGGCAAGGTATAGATTAATAGAAATGGATTAATTTAAGCTGTAAGAACAGTTAGCAAGAAGCCTGCCACGGCCATACAGTTTGTAACCAATATAAGTCTCTGTGTTTACTTGATCGGGTTTGAGCGGCTTGGGACTGGCGGGTGAGAGATTTGCCCTGACTGTGGGCCAGGCAGGAAAACTCCAGCTACAACATGGCTTTCTGTGGGTGGAGTTCTTGTCCTTCTTGAGGTAGCTGGGATCCTTGGCAATACATTCCCTACTGTATACCCGCTTGTCCTCTTAAAAGCTGTCTAAGGCATGTCATCTTTAGTGGCCTCCAAAGTGAAGCATCTATGATGGAAGTTGTTGGAGTTGCCACAGAGATGGGAACTCCATCTCATGTTCTCTTCGGATCTGATTCTGCATATTTGGAGTCTGGTATCTTGTAAGTGAATCACAACTTTGATAAGCTGCCCAGGTCACCTAAGGGCTGGAACAGATGAACTCTGTTGTAATCAAGATGACTTAGGAGAGTCAAACCATCTGTTTCAGTCTGGCACCCTTGGGGTGACTCTGCATTGGCAGGATCACCGTGTTCCAAACCTTCAGCTCTTCGCAAGGTCAGAACCTCATGGTATCACACCCCAGAGGAAAGCAGACTTTTGAGGGATGATTTCTGTGAATCAAACTCACGAAAGGCAGATGGCTGCATTTGGTATTGAATGCTTGTGAAGACTGGATGAGAGCAGGTACAAGACTCATTCACCTCTGCTGTGTGTTAAGTGTCCTGAATGCTGGATTTTATTTTATCTGTGAGCACGTCAGATACAATTTTACAATAATAAACACAGGAAAATATTAACTCTGGGCGGCTCCTTCTCCTAGAGTCTAGGATCCAAAGCAGCACCAAGCACGAGGTAGCCATTCACTATGTGATTCAGGCCTAAGGCTAGGACTGGTTGCTTCATAAGCTGGAGAAGTGTTTTTGTCTTCTGACTATGTTTGGACCATATTTATGAAGATGTCGAAAGCGCTTAGCTGCTGTGGCTGGCTGCCCTTAGCTATTCTGTGTCATTCTCATTACATTATGACAATGACTGGAGATGATCATTCTCCATGTGCCGTATCAGCCAACAGAAGCACAGAACCTGCCAATGAGCCCTTGATGGCTGGATTCCAGGATAATCGCCTGCTGGGTTTGCCACACGGGATTTGCTGTTGCATGTATACATAACATGAAGTTATGATCATGGTCTGAAGACACGCCTCCCCTTCTGTTTGTGTGGCAATACCTCACCCTGCTCTGTCTGTTGAGATAACTGATCAACCCATGGAGAACAAAGAACTGCATCTGATGAAATGAGTTCCAGACCAGTT